>NC_090927.1:401415350-402092848 GCF_040938575.1 Ambystoma mexicanum
GACAACCTGTGCTTCTGAATTCTTGAAGATCCCTCCAAATATCATCATCATCAACCAGATCATCAGTATCATCTTCAATGCTGATCGCTTTGCAGCCTTGGTCTTCACCCCTCTTTGGGGCTTTCCCGGAATCCGTCCTCGTGGGTTCCAGGACTCCATCGTCTCTCCCGTGGGCTCTGATCCCGGAACCTCTGACCAAAAAATGTTAATTGTCTAAATCAAAATAGAAAATAAACAAATTAAGTACATAGCGTAATACTAACTTCATCCTTTTGCCAAAAATAAAACATGCTTGGTAAAAATATTTCATTTTTTTTTTTTTTTTTCTGAAATTAAACACAAGTTAAAAGAAAACAAACAGATATTCAATATTTAACACACTTTCTCTCTGCACACCAACCATGAGCTTCCATTATATGTGCATTTATTTATTTATTTATTTATTTATATTATATATTTTTACATATATTACAGTGTTTATGTGCCATCATAACAATCAACTTTTTTTTTTTTTTTTAACTTCTTTGTCACTGCCTCCTGACTACACCCACCTATTTTCTCCTTTTTTGTTCAAGGGACTTTATCTGTCTCTACATGCTCAAGCTGCCTGATCTCATGTCTGGGATGGCATGGTTTGATTTGATTTACATGGACAAACTGCTCTATTGCTGTTTCACCTTCATTTTTCAAAATTTTATACACTACAGGAGAGACCTTATCTATAATTCGAAATGGCCCCTGCCAGGCCGCTAGAAATTTAGAATTTTTCTGTTTACTTTTTCCAAAATGAAACTTGTACACCTGATCCCCTACACTGTATTCCTTTACTGATGTCTTTTTATCATAATATGACTTTGCACTGTCAGCAGCTCTTTCCAGATTTCTCTGCACAAAAGCAAATGCATGTTGCAAATGTCTCCTCAGTTCATCAATATATTCATGAACTGTGGATGCACTCACAAGGGTTTGCTCATGTGTTCTGTATAGTAGGTTTTGTGGTAACACCATTTTCCTACCTGTTAAGACCTCATGGGGGCTAACACCTGTTGCTTTGGCAGGAGTCGACCTGATTGCCATCAAAACCAATGGTAAACGCAAATCCCAGCTGGAACCTGCTTCTGCCACAAATTTCTTTAAAATATCCACAACAGACCTATTGCTTCTTTCAACTGTACCTGAGGACGCCGCCCGATATGCAATATGTAGTTTCCTTTTCACACCTAGTATTTGCCATACCTTACTCATTAGAGTACTTGTGAAATGACTTCCTCTGTCTGACTCAATTCTTTGTGGCAACCCAAACCTTGAGAACACATGGTTCACCAGTAATGTGGCTGCTGTTTGCGCACTACAATCTGGTGCAGGAATGCACTCAATCCACTTCGACATCAAACATACCACACTCAAAATATAACGGTGTCCCCTGCTCGACCTTTTTAAAGGACCTACATAGTCTATTTGCAAATCTGACCATGGGAGAGTTAGGCCTCTTTTCATCAATGGTGCTCTATGCATTGGTGAAGCAGGTTTAAATTGGGCGCATACTAGACATCCTCTAGTATATAATTCCACATCTTGGGACATATGAGGCCAGTAAGCATAGTCTTTTAGTATTTCTAATGTTTTTTGTGAACCTCTATGGCCTGCAGTTATGGCATCATGTGCATGGTGTAGCATTAGTCCTCTGAATGAAAGGGGTACTACCCACTGTATTTGCCCTGTTATGGACTCTCTAATCATGAGCCCATCCTGTAATCTAATTCGTGTTTTGTTCTTTAATAACACCCTCAACTCTTCTTTTCCCATACAATCTTTTTCTGTTAAAGGATTTTGTTCAGGATCTATCAAATGATTATAATAGATTCCCAAAATTTGATCATTCTTTTGTGCCTCAATCAAATCTTGGTCTGGCGTGTCATGACTCCACTGCACCACCGGTTGATCTATCTCCTTTGGTGCTTTAGAACGTGTCACTGCATCAATTTGTATTTCACCCATTAAATAATCAATATGTAGCAATTCTCCCATCACAGCCCCAATCTTAGCCAGATGGTCTGCCTTATCATTTCCCTCCTTATCCTCTCCTGGTGTTTTTAAATGCCCACGAATTTTTCTCCAGTATATTGTTAAATTATTTTCTGACACCAATTTGTCTATGGCTTGTATCATTTTTCCATGTTTAAGTGGCTTTTTGTTGTATGTAACCATGCCTCTTGCTTTCCAACCAGGCAAATACTCCACAAAGCTATTCCGTGCATAGTCAGAATCAGTCACCAGGACAATTTCACTGAACTTTTTATCAACTGCAGTAGCAATTGCTTTATAAATGGCTGCCAATTCCGCCACCTGACTGCTCCTATCTCCAATCCTCATCCCTATACTGGGAACGCCTTCACATTTCAACCAGACATTTCCTATTCCTGCCACTAATTGTTTATTACTGTCATTTTCAATGTGAAAAGCACAACCATCCACATATACAGTTGGCAAATCCTTGCATGTTTTTTCATCAAAAGCTTTGTGTGGTGATTGTTCAAATTCCTGTAAACTAGTTTCCACTTCCATTTCATTTGGTATTTGTTCAGCTGCACAGTCATGTAAGTCAGCTAACCCTTGAGCAATTGGGCTCTTTTTATTTTGTCCATATCTCACTTCTACGGGAAAACCTTGTAATGCCAGCGTCCATGAAGTGATTCTGGATTGCGCTAGATTGCCTGATCTAATTCTTTTACTCTCTAAAAATTGCAAAGGTTGATGATTTGTTTCAATAATCACCTTTTCTCCCTGAACAATGGGGCGGAAATGTTGTAGCGCCCACACAGTGGTTAATAGGGCCTTTTCACATTCATTAAATTTCATTTCAACTTGGGAAAATGCCTTACTTGCATATGCAATGGTTTTGTGATTCAAATCGTGTTTTTGTGATAACACTGCTGACATACAATGTTCAGAAAAACCTATTTCTATAAAGAAATCCCTGTCCTTTATGGGGTATGCTAAACATGGTGCCTTTACAAGACATTCCTTCAATCTAGCCACTGCATCAGACTGCTCTCTTTCCCATCTCCAGGGAGTATTTAGTTTAAGCAGTTTAGTCAATGGTTGAGTGATTTCTGCATAATTCTCAATGAACTTTCTGTTATAGCCTGTCATCCCTAATAAACTTTTTACTCCTTTCACATCTTTAGGATCTTTTAATCTTTGTATGGCCTCTATTTTCTTCCTTTGTGGATTTAGCCCACGTTCAGTCACTTCATGCCCTAGAAAGTTCACTTTTTTCTTGCACCATTGTGCTTTTTGCAAAGATACTTTGGCGCCTGCTTTCTGCAATTGGCCAAGTACATGTCTTATTTCATCAAAATGGCTTTTCAGGCTTTCATTTTTTATCAGGACATCATCCACATAAACTATTGTCCCTCTTTCCGCTGCATCCGGCATGGCCTTTCTCAAAAATATGCCAAATTCACTCCCACTATTGATGTACCCGAACGGAGCTCTAAGCCAGGCATATTGAGTCCTGTCAAATGTAAAGGAAAATAAGTGTTGTATCTCCTCTGCCAATGGCACACACCAATATCCAGAGGTGAGATCTAATGTGGTAAATACCTTTGAACCATGTATCTGAGCTAGGCCCTGATCAATGAATGGTAGTGGCCATCTAGATACTGGTACTCTTTTATTTAACTCTCTTAAGTCTGCACACAGCCGCCATTGACCATTTGGCTTTAACACACCTAAAATAGGCGTATTGGATGTGCTATGAATGGGCCTGATTATTCCCCGTGATTCCAAATTTTTAATAATCTCTGCCAATGATTCTAAACATGCCAGCGGTAGTCTATACTGGCGTACAAACACTGGATTTCTGCTACAACCTTTTGGTAGTGTGGCCACATGTAAATCAGTTAAACCACAATCATAAGCATCTTTTGCAAATACATCCTTAAACTCCATAAATATTTCCCTCAGATTGTTTCGATCCTCATCGCTGTCACATGCATCCGCTAAGGAGATCTGCTCTTCTACCATTCTGGAAAATTCTGGAAACTCTTCTGGTAAAGGAATCTCAGCGCTTTCCTCTAACTGTGTGGCTGTATCTTTTTGTAGAGCTGCCACTTTTAAATATTTTGGCATATCAGCTTCCACTTCAATGGGCTGATTTCCTGTTTCATTTTCATTTAAATTAAATATTATGCAATCCTCTTGATGGCAGCACACTGTCTCATTTGAATCATAAGGATACACAGAATGAATTTTAAATATTCCTTTGGGCTGAGAGTCCAGGTGTTCTGGCAACTCGCCCTTGGCATCTACATATTTTTCAGGAATATTCCCAATCACCATGTTATTTAAATCTGCCGTATAATGTGATTTTTGTATGGCCATTCCTAATGGGGAGTTTTCCTCTAAATGAATATCCTGACAACCTTTATTATTTACCATGATTTTTACAGATCCCTCACCAATGTCTACCAATGGAATGTATTCATAATCCAGGCCTTGCTGTTTTATGGATTCATTCAGGCATACAAATGCATCAGAGCCTTTCATCTGCTGTCCATTTTTGCATTTCAGTGTTATTGCAAACTGTTTTGTAAATGCAGGAATAATAGTATTTTTCCTCATTTGTAATTCGACTGCATAAGGAACCAGTTGTGCACAATGATAAGCCCTTCTTTTGTCTTCAAATTCAGGTGCCGGACCACCTAGGCGTGACCATATTTTTTGATTAAGGAAATCTAACACCATACACATTCTGTGCATGATGTCATTGCCCATGTAAAATTCATTTTGTGCTCCACTCACTATCCATATATTATGGTAAATTGTTTTCTGACCAATGCTAATTTTAAGCATGCATCTGCCTGCAATTCGGTTTTCAAAGTCTGGACTGTCCAACCCAGAAACATATTGGTTTTTAATCCTAAATTTCGGGATTTCTTCCCTCTCCATAATTTTTTGCAACAATTTCTCATTAATGAAACTCCTTTCATGTTCAAGTGCTAAAGTGGCTTTTATTGTTTTAAGATAATCATTTATACCAACATGAACCCATGGTTGCTCATCTTCCATGTGTATTTCTGCCAGAGTGGTAATGTGTTTTTCTGAATCTGTTTTAGGAGCAATATTCTGTTTGCATGTTTTCTCTTTTAAATAGAAACGTAATGTGTGCTCATCTATGGCAGTCTGCCAATCTTTCCTTGGGTCCAAGTATATTTGTACAGGTAGTTTTTCATTGTCGCTCTGCATTTTGTCTTGACACATTAATATAACAGTGACACTAGGTATGCAGCTATTCTGGAGATATACCTCCACAGCATCATTTGTTTTGGCAACGGTGTGACATTCATTTATATTGCTGTTTTGTGATTTTAGTTTCTTAGGCCTCAATGGTTTTTTGGTTAAGGACCACAGCACTCCATTCACCCCATCTATGAGAGGAGACAATCTTTTCAGGCAATCTGTCCCCATCAGAAATGGAATTTCACAAATAGATGTGATCAATACCTCTTGTTTCATTCTGTGCTTTCCTATTTTTATGTCAACCTCAGTTACACCTATGATGGGCACCTCCTCCCCATTAAAGTTATGCACTGGGCCTTGATTTGCCTTCACTGTGATCTGACTCTGTGGAGGCCTCCCTTCATTGATACTCTTTACCAGCTCCTTGGACATAATTGTGGCCTGTGCGCCAGTGTCAATCATAGCGAAGGTGTGGCATTTTTCTTCTACAGTGATGGGTGCATAATATCTGTCCTCAACTTCCTCTAATACCCATAAGAAATGTGAATTCTTACTGATTTCAGGGCTCACCTTTCTCAGGTCTTTTTGACTTTTGGCTAAGCACATTGGTAAATGAAAAGACATTTTTCCCTCCTTTTTACCCATTTCTGTGCGATATATTTTATTCATTTCTCCATGTTCAGAGGTTTTTTGGAGTGTGGCCACTGTTCGCCCATCCATCTGGGTAACATCAGAGACCACATTACAACCTTCCAACTGAACATGTGTAACAACATCATTCAGCAATTTGTCATTTTTTAATTCTGTGCATTTGTGATCATTTAGTGTAATACCAGCCCTTTCAGCCTCTTCAAAAATATGTGGCTCAAAGAATTCTTCAGGTGATTGACTTGTACCCTCCTTGTGAGTATTTCCTTTTTCTGTCTGTGTTTGGTCATTGTTTTGCTTGCCCAGGGAAGGAGCTATGGCATCCCCACTTACTCCCTGTTCACTGGTATTCCCCATGCATGAGTCATTTTTCTTAAATCTGTTCCTTTGTTCTTTTGGAATTCCTAATGTTTCTTTTTCATTTGTGCAAATCTTTACTGTTTTATTTAGCTCTAAGTTAAACCGTACCTCTTTTTTAGAAGTATTTGCACTTTCTATCACAATTTCATTTACTGGTACTTTCATTTTTAATCCATTAGTCATCTCAGAGTTGTTATGCAAAATTATATCAGAGCAATCTGTCATTTTGGCACTGCAGTTATCATGAGTACTTAGTCACTTTTCGGAAGCCCCCCGGTCATTGCTATGGCCATCAGCCCCCTCTTTGGAAGGTTGTTTTTGCGCTGTATAGAGCTTTCCTATTTGCTCAGCTAACATTTTCACTTGGGCCTCAAGGCACTGGAACCTTTCCATCTCTCTAGAATCCTCTTTCTGTGGCCTAGGTCGATATTGGTTGTTTTCCCCCTGATTGGATCTATTCTGATACCTCTCAGGTGATTGATGTCGGTTGGAATGGTTTCTGAACTCTTGATTCATTTGTGGAGGGGAGCGGGTTGCACCCATCCTTTGATTATAGTCCCCTGGTGGGGAATCATTGTACTGGCGTGGATTGTAGTTCACGTTTTGCCTCATGTCCTGTCTCTCAGATTGTGGGTACTGGCCCCTATGTTGATTTCCATTATCAGTAAATCGATCCACATATCGGGGCCTATCCTGATTACCATATATCATGGTGCTGGGATCAAATCTGCTCTGTGTCCCCAATGACTGGTAGGGACCATCATTTCTTTGATCTTGATTTTGTCTCTGGTTATTGTTCATACCTGCCATATCAGGCCGATATCCTACCCGGGGTCTATCCCCTAAATATCTAGGGCTGATGTAGCTCTCTCTATTACTAGGATCATGTGTTTGGAACATTGGTACAGGAAATGGCGATCTTTGTTGATTACCCCTTTGTTCAGGGGTCACATTATTTTTACCTTGGCTTTGAGCAGACTCAAGGGACATTTTGGCTGACCTGATTTCCATTACTGTGGCTGAGGGTTCTTTAGATTTAGGCCTGGTATCTTTCATTTTATCACTTTCTCTACCCTGACAATAGAGTACCTCATATAGCTTTGTGCTTTGATGTACAATCCATTCAAGGGACTTGTCACGGTCAAATTCACGGACCAATTGGGATATGATGTCTTTCTGTAGCCCATAGAAGTATGCAGTTTTAAACTCATTGGAATTTGAGTCAAAAGATACATCAAAGCGAGAGAATGCTCTTTTTAAGTCTTGTAAAAATTGGCGAGGGGATGTATTAGGTCCAGCAGTAATTGTGTACGCGACTTTCTTTGCCTCCTGCAATGACTGAAAAGGAGAAAAATGACGCCTAATTTCTTTTTCAAACTCCAGCCATGTCATATTCTGCTGTTCATTTAATCCCCTTATGATGCTGGCCGTCGGGGCATCTAAAGTTAAATGAAAATATTGTCTGTACTGTTCCTTAGGTATCTGGAGTGCTTTAAAAATGTCATGCACCGCTTCTAAGTGATCCTCAATGCAGCATTCACCTCCCTTTTTAAATGGTTTGATCAGGGCTTTAATGGATTTCATTATTTTTATGGGGCTACTTGTTGCAATACATGGAATTGCACTATTTTGTGAGTCAATCCTGTTTTCAGGTGTATGAGATTGGTGACTGCCCCCAATGGGAGTATCAAATCCCCCAAGGGCGCTGCAACCAAGTTCAGTCACCGGCCCAGTCACTGGGGCACTAGGTCTTTGGGCAGAGCTAGAATTCACCTCCACTCCATTGAATGTGGTACCCTGCCGCCTCTCCTGGGACCTGGGAATGAACATTTGCTGTTCTAAGTCCTTACACTTTTTAAGGAGTCTGTTGGCTTCATCATGCAAATAATTATTTTCATCACTCATTTTATTAATCACCTCCTGCATTTCGCACATTTGCATTTGGCATTCATTGAACTCTTTATTTCTCTTGTCTCTTTCTTGGATCATTTTAATCATTTCTTGTTCTGCACTCTGGAGATCACCTTCTTTTTCACAATGTTCTTTTTGTAAAATCTGCATTTCTGAAACAACCTCATCTTTATCCTGCCTAATGTGATCCACTAAGGCTTTTAAGTGTGCCAATTCTTGCTCACTATCCACAAATTGTTTCTTGCTTTTGGATAACTGAGTATCAAAGTCTCTGCATTTTAATTGCATGTCTTTTTGGCATACATCCAATTCTGCTCTCAACATTTCCTGATTTTTACTTGCCCCTTCTAATTCAGTCTTTAACCTGTTAATTAGCTGAGTATCATTCTCTTGCATTCGCAGGGACTTGTTTAAAATAAACCATATTTTGCCGCATAGCCGTATTAAACAGTCTTTCTCTGCACTTTTATCGGCTGCATTCAATAATCTTGTAAGGCAGACCTGAATTATGCTGCCTTCTGCAAAAACACTGTCTAGTTTTTCTTTCTGCACCTCACCCTGAATGCGGTTACTCCATTCTAACGTGCTATTCGAAGACCAATTCCCATGTGCAAATAACTTTGCCTCTAAATATTGCACTAGATCTGAGAATGTGGTTTCCCTTTGTGAAATTCTGAAATTCGTTTTTAGTGGCACACTGCTATTATAAAATGGGTTCCCTTTAATGTGCAAATGGCAGTGTGAGACACGCTTGCCACGCCCAGTAGGTACTCTATGATCACTTTCCCGGCCTGCAACGCACCATAAATATGTAGGGTATTTTGTGGAGATTTGGGGCCTGACGGTATTTTCTTACCGCCGAAATATAACTTAGCAACAATCACTCCTTGTATTCAGATTGGGCCATGTACAACAATAATACAGTGAACATGCATTATTTCAGCACCCAGGCATGCATATTTGGTATGCGTGGGTGGTAGGCGCGGTTGGTGGTATTTTGGTGAGCATAATTCCCTTGTTTTATTTGTGGCCCCAATGTCCAAAATCCCTTATCTTTGCTTAGATTTTTCGTGTAATCACTAGAGAGACCTCAGACCTACATTTTAGGAATACCACATTTTTCAGTGATAGTGTGCCACCATGGGCGATCTCACTGACTTATTTACGACAGAGAGCTATATATGGTAATCTTGTGGTAATTTCCACTACCTTATATACGGTAGGGAGCTATGTTCAGAGAGTCTCTCTTCCCGTTGGCTCATGTACCTCCAACGAGCTATGCTACAATCACTCACAACTGTTCATACTGAATCTGACATGCACACATCTGTCTTAAAATGACCATTGCACTGTTTAAAAATCTCCCCACTTCATCGGCATTGTAATGGTAAATATTAAATACACCACCCGTCTGTTTTCAAATATTTTTCTGTATTATAAAAGTTGCATTTAAACACGATCTCACTCTTTACAGAAATAAATAAAATGGTACAGTAAAAGCATTGTCTATGACACACTGCAAAGAGCGTGGCTGAGAACAGAACTCAAATTGCAACATTAGCATTTGATTAAGGCATGCACAGGAATCCTACACTGACTGCATATTACCGTACACACTCAGCTCCCACACTTCTCATTACCTTATCTTTTTAGTTGTTCCCTTTGGCTGTTCTCTTTGTGAATGTGGCTCCCTTGGATTAACTCCAGCAAAAAGGAACGCTTGCCTTCTCAAACCGGGTTCATTGCCTGGAATTCTCAGCTTTTTCAGATAGGAACGCCTCAGCCAGTGGAAAGGTCCTTCTTTCAGCTCTCCCCAATCTCGACTGCCAAATCTTGACTGTAGCAGGACGCAGGGATCTGCATTCAGTCAGGAGTCCCACAGCCAGGTCTTCTCCCCAGTAGTGCAGAAAAATGTCTGCCTGTCTTTTTCCCCGATACTGCCCACTAAAACTTTCATCTCAGCCCTCTGTATGACGTGTCCCAATGAAATCCATCATCTCTCATCCTCCTACTCTCAACAATAGCTTCGCTTATACATTTGCAATTGTTGCACATCTGACTTCCTTCTTCCTGCAGTTACTGTGCACAAAAACACGGAGAAGCAGACAAAGAAGAGAAGAAAATAAAATCTGCACACACATTTAAATGGCTTTCAGAGTATGCCTAATTATGCAGTGGAGAACACATTTTATTAGTGGGTTATGTTAAATAAGGTTTTATTAGTCAGGTTAATGGTTAATAGGTTAGCTGTTATTTTTCAAATGTGTCTGTCGCACCATAGGCATTTCAGGTGAAAATAGTGTGCATTTTTAAATGAGCACGTGTGCTTTTAACTGTAAAAATAGATTTGCATCTTATATGTTAAAATCGTTTTTGACTGAATAGTCTGTCTTTCCTTGTTAATCTGGTAACCCATATAGCAATGCACCGCACCCTTGTGGTGGTGCTGCAAAAAAATATGTGCTACTTGTGCAGTAGCGCTGTACTCTGTGCTGTAACATGCCAAATATCCTTACAGGTGCAAGACTAAGCAAGAGGGGCCAATGGGTTACTCCACCAAAACAGTGAGGGCTCCTGGACTGCTGCATTTCCACACTGTGCACCCCAGGAGTGATCCCTCAGCTGCATACTGCAGCTGAGGTAGTGCTCAGATTTTCACTAGGCTGGCTTCCGCTTATCCATAACGGGTGGCAGGTCGGCGTCCCGGTCAACCATTACGGACAAACTTCCCCTGTCATTTAGAGAAGGAGGACTGGGTTGAAGGCAAAGTATAATCTCTTAGATAGGAATAGCAGGAAGGTTCGAGCAGGCCTGGTCCTCCCTAAGGAGGAATGAGTTATTATGAGATCAGAACAATGGGACTTTGGGCATCATTGCGAGTTTGGTGGTAATTCAGTGGTATTTCCACCGAATTACCCACCAAAATCGGTTTCCGTTACTGCGACTTGGTCCCATGGATTTACCATGGGATTAGAAGTCATAGTAGGGTGGTGCTACTCCCCATTTGTGGAGTTCATAGGACTTCATGGGGTTTTTGATGGAATTACCATAAGAGGAATTTCCACCACGATAATTCTGCCAATTTCTGGCTTTAAAGTGGAGGATTTACCTTGTGCATGCTGCTGGAGGTGAATACTCGTGCATGCTGCTGGAGGTGAATACTCCACTTGAACGTCAAACTCGGAATTTGGCAGAGCAGTAAACACGGCAGTAATCAGGGGCGTTGCTAGGGGGGGGCTAAGGGGGCTATAGCCCCTGATCTTTTGGTTGTAGCGCCGGATAGAATCTCAGGAGCTACAGCCAAAAGACTAGCTAGCCCCCAGTCCCAACAGTACCGACATCAGTTTAGCCCCGGGTCTTTTCCAGACCTAGCAACTCCCCTGGCAGTAATTATGTTACTGTCCAAAGAAGTGGCACCAACGTAATTACTGCCACATTTTTACCACTCCGTCAATCTCAGAATAAGGTCCGGAGTGGATATTCTGTTACATGACCCTGGAAAGACCACATTTTAATCAGACACAGAAGAATTTTTGAGGCTTCCCTAAAGCAGCAAACACCAGAAAGACATGAAATAATCACTTCTGAACTATGCAGACAGTGACAATCCAGATTTCAGGAAGCCTAGATAAAAACGGCAAACAGTGAAAGACAGTGTCTAAGGGGATGGTCTCTGAGGGGAAATGTACTCAATTCCATCCAGGAGATAACGTTCTTGACAATTGTGTTGTTTTGTTATGTCCAATGTTTTATTTTTACAGCTGTACCCCTCCTCTGTGTCCCTTTGTATCTTACCCCCGCTGTATATCTGTTCTTTAGTTACCTCTGAAAAGCAAGCCAGTATGCATCTATACTAATGTACACCTCTGTAAAGCGCTCAGTTGCTTCTCAAAGCTAGATCTGTACTCAATAAATACCATAATGATATATATATATATATTTTTTTTTTTTTAAGTTGCTGTTTATTGTAGGAACCCTCATCATAAAAGTGCAGAACTATAATGTATGGTCTTGGTGCACTTTTGGTCGCTATCGCAGAAAAAAAGGAATGCAAAAGAAAGAAATGACAGGCTCTTAGAGATGTTTGTCCATAATATGTGGGAACGTAAGTCACAAATCGGAAAACACAAATAATGAAATGTGAACCCCATATTATTGTACTCTCCACATAGGTTGATAAAAACCTAGCAACGGAAAACCGAGGTTGTCATTCTCTACCCTCTATCTCCAGGGGATTCTCATTCAGTAGTTAGAGGAATGAAGTGATGCTAGAGTTAAATATGTGTAGAATTGTCTAGAATGTGAATGCCTTCCCTTCTGTATGCAAATACAACTTGAAAAAGGTATGTGGGGCCGTTTGGTGTGGAAGTAGAAATTGGCGGAACTTGCAAGTGAAACTCTACCCTGTCATTTTTGTATTTTTTGTATTTATTGAAATGTATATAGCGCTTTCGCCAAAGTGCTGAACATAAAGGGAAACATGGCATAAACAAACAGGTAATAATGGCAGTACAATATTTACATGTCATGTATTAAGGAGCAGGCAGATGGGATATAACAGGGGCTTTGAGATGAGTATGAAATATATGATATGTAGACGATGAATGGATGGTAAGAGGGAGAGAATTCCAGCTAAAATGAGAGGACGCACAAGGAGGCTTGGGTACAAAAACGCAAAAGGTGGACTCTGCGTGTAGGGGATGAGAGGGGGTAGAGGGAGACTTGAGATGAGAGATAAGAAGGAGCAAGACATAAAATAGAGGCAGAAAGTAGCAAAGAGGAAATCGATACAGGAGGAGAAAGGCAGAAGAGAAGACGAAGGGCAGAATTATAGATAGAACGATGGTGAGTAGGGACGCAGAAAGGCCAATCAAGAGAGATGAACAATTATTGAGCCTGGAAAAAATGAAGGCCGAAATGAGGAGTGGGAAGCATGAAAAGACAGAACGGGACAAGCTCGATGGAGATTAAAGAGAAGGAAGCAACAATTGCGTGCCATATGAGAAATGTGAGGGGAAAAGGAGAGAGAAGATTCAAAGAGATTGCTGAGATTATGGGCAGAAGAAGAGAACGAGTGCTCAGATTGTGGAAAAGAGAGGAAAGAGGGGGAGAGGGAGAAGGAGAAGATAGAGAAAAGAAAGGTACTTCCATTTTGGATGGGTTATGGTGTAGGAAATGAGTACACATTTAGTACTGGGTGGGGAAAAGCAAGCAGAGACTTGGGAATGAAGAGCATCTGTGAATTCAGAAAAGGAAATGAACATTTGAGAACCATTGGTGGAAAAGTGGCAGGATAGATTTAAAGATGAAATATGCAAGGAAAGGAGAATATTATAGAGGGAAAAGAGGAGTGGGGTGAGAACTGACTATTGGGGTACCCATAAAGACAAGGTCGGGGGGACATAATGTGGCCAACCCAGGACATTGAGAAGGGACGACCAGAAAGAAAGTATTTAAACCAGGGGAGGACAGAACCAGAAAAGCCATTCAAAGAAAGAGAGGAACGTAGAGTGGGGTGGTCAACAGTGTCGAAGGCTGAAGCTAGATCGCGAAGAATTAGAATAGAAGACATTTTTTTGTGACATGCTGAAAGTGTAAGCGAGCTGTCTCAGTGGAGTGCATGGGTCAAAAGCCCGACTGTAGTCAGGGTAGAAGAGAGTGGAGATGCGAGTAGGAAGATACCTGGGAGTAGACAACGAGCTCCAGAAGTTTGAATAAGAAGGGAATAAGGGTACTAGGATGGAAATTAAAAGGAGGAGAGGGACATAGAGAAGGATTTTTCTGAATAGGAATAATAGTAGCAAGTAGTTTAAAAGTAAAGGGAAAGGTAGATGAGCAGAGAGACAGGTTAATAAGAGAAGTAAGGTAAGGAAGAATCTGAAGGTAGACAGAAGGAACAAGAGTAGAGGGGAGAGGCTCAGTCGGGGAGGTGGTGGGATGGGTATGGGATAGAAAATGGCCAGTGTGAAAGAAAAGACAGAAAGAGGAAGGGAGAAGGAGGGTGGGGGAAGGGGGCGCAATGTGGAATAGGGATGGAAGGGGGTGCCAAAAAGGCAGAACAGTGTAGTGACCTTCAAAGTAAAGTAATCTGCAACATCAAAAGTGGAAAAGGAAGAGGAAAGAGAGTGATGCGGTGGACTTGGAGTAAGGACATTGTTGATGAATTGAGAAATACAGTGCAGATAGTGTGATAGGGACAGAGTGAGTGAGGAACATTATTGTTTCTTGGTGGCGATCAGAAGGGAATCAAATGCAAAGAGAGTAAATCAAGGCCAGAGATGCATAGGATCTTTTTCCAATGATGCTCTAACTTCCAGAGAGAGGACCGGAGGGATATAAGAGATGGAGTGAGCCATGGCTTAGTGGGTCTACGGGAGGGGTTACAAGGTTGAGCATGGTAGAGAGAGTAGAGAGTAGAAGTAAAGCCAGACTGAAGAGAGGTAGTTGCTGAGTCAGCAGATAGTTGTGAAAATGACTGGAGAGACGGAAGAGAGAAAGTGAGAGAGGATAAGCAGGAAAAGATATCATAGGAGAGAACATCACGACATAGTAAGGAGGGATAAGAAGGAGGAGGAGGAGATACGAAAGGAAACAGATAGAAACAAAGTGATCCAAATAGTAAATAGGATATGAAGAAACCAGTTTATCACAGGGATAGAGGAGAAAATAAGATCTAAAGAAGATCCATTGGTGTCAGAGGGAGGGTCAATCCAAGGGCAAAAGAGTGGGAGAAAGTCAGAAGTAGAGTGAATAGATTCAAGATGTAAATCAAAATCACCAAGAATGAATAGAGGTGGGACTGGGGGAAGCCATCACGATCAGAGATACCGTTTGACAGTGGACCAAGAGGGCAGTAGATAATAAGAAAGGAAATTGAGAAAGGCTTAGAAAAGGAGGAGAGATTACATCCAGAGTTATTTAACGAGGGACGCATTCCCTTGGAGTGTCATTCACAGACAACCAGACTTGACATGCCTGAATCTCCTGAACATCTGGAGGGGCGTAGATAGTTTGGGTAGAAATATGGGAAATGTTGTATTGAGACTTTCAAAATGTACTTCTAGATGCCAAACATACTAATAAAAAAAACATACAACTGTTTCCACTTTGTGGTTCATTAAGTGTTAATTCCCTGCTCAGGACCTATGTCGGCTCTATGTTTCAAACTCTATATGCTTC
This sequence comes from Ambystoma mexicanum, assembly GCF_040938575.1. Lineage (NCBI taxonomy): Eukaryota > Metazoa > Chordata > Amphibia > Caudata > Ambystomatidae > Ambystoma > Ambystoma mexicanum. Next base: position 401,430,693 of record NC_090927.1, read on the forward strand.
TAGACATCACATGCATAAGCAATCTGGGCCACATATTACTTTATGCAGCAACATAGGGCAATGTATGTGAGTTTCCAGAAACTAGTACATTATGCATGCAGTCATGTGTAAGTTATGCCTGGAGAAAGTAAGTAAAATGCCCCTGCACTTTGTGAATTGCACACCAGACTCATAAGAAACACGTGCTCCCCTAGGGACAATGCATGGTAAATAACTAATGAATCAACCTTTTTGCCTCATCCAAACGGTAATGGAAATTAAATCTACTATCCTGATTTAATACTTTTGGCTGAAGGTGATCAAACAAATAAATACTTATAGGGTAAACTAGTCTAGTCTACATGATCAAGAAACATCTGGTCGGATTGATCAAAGATGATAACTAAGTTGATCTGAGTTATTTTCCTTATATGCCACTGATATATCTCTGGGAAAACGTAGAGTGCTTAGAAGCCCAAACATACAACAGCTGACAACACAGGATATTTATGACTAGCAGTGATAACAATCATAACATACTATAAACGCAAAGGTGAACCAGCCAAAATAATAAACCATAAAAACGCCAACCAATCCCCGACATATTCACAAAGTAACTCCAGGGAGAGATCTATGTCCTGTGCCCATTATAGAAAATGTACTCTAAATCACAATTATGCCCACATATTATAAGTGTACAAGATTCCATGCTACCTTAAACTGCTGTGGGAGGAAGTTGCATAGACTGACAACACCATCTTGTATTCTGAGATTAAAATAATCCTTGCACGTCCTGCTCTCTCAATGTCCATTTTCTTGCCTCCGCTGAAGAGAAGGCTGCTAGCATGGGGTAATCAGATATCCTGGGTTTTTGGGAGCAGTCCCGGTTTTTCACAGCATGCCCCCTTGCTGCACCCAGCAAAATAATCCCACTTTCTAGAATAAGCTTTGGAGCTAGATCCTCATCAAAACACGCCTCTTAGAAAGCATCAATGCAGGGCAGGATTCCTTGGCCCGGAATGGCTTTTTTCCAGGACAGGCGTGTAAAGTCAGGCATCTCTGATTGCTGAGTCTAAAAGCAGGCATCTCTGACTGCTGAGTGTAAAGGTAGGCATCTCTAATTGCTGAGTGTAAAGTCATGCACCCATGATTGCTGAGTGTAAAGGTAGGCATCTCTGATTGCTGAGTGTAAAGGCAGGCAGCTCTGATTGCTGAGTGTAAAGGCAAGCATCTCTGATTGCTGAGTCTAAAGGCAGGCATCTCTGACTGCTGAGTGTAAACGTAGGCATCTCTGATTGCTGAGTGTAAAGGTGTGCATCTCTGATTGCTGAGTGTAAAGGCAGGCATCTCTGATTGTTGAGTGTAAAGGCAGGCATCTCTGATTGCTGAGTGTAAAAGCAGGCATCTCTGATTGCTGAGTGTAAAGGAATGCATCTCTGATTGCTGAGTGTAAAGGCAGGCATCTCTGATTGCTGAGTGTAAAGGCAGGCCTCTCTGATTGCTGAGTGTAAAGGCAGGCATCTCTGATTGCTGAGTGTAAAGGTAGGCATCTCTGATTGCTGAGTATAAAGGTAGGCATCTCTGATTGCTGAGTATAAAGGTAGGCATCTCTGATTGCTCCTGGAAGATCAGCTTGCTCAGGAAATAGAGTGATTGGATCAGATTCAGGTGAAAACAAGTTATGGGGTTGAACAGAATGGGTGATAATGTATATGGTAGCAGGCTCTGGCCTGGCTAACCTCTTTTCTCTCTGATCGACCCTCCCAGGTACAACTTGGGTCCTTCCTATCGTCTATCTCCCTTTCTGCCTGTGGTGTTCCCCAGGGATCTAACCTCTCGTCCTGGCTTTTCAACCAATACCTGGCAACTCTCCTCTATTGCATTTCCATTTTCTGCTCAAATATCCAATGCTATGCTGATGACATCCAACTCATTTTCAGGCTTCCTTAAGCCGCCTCCTCTCCTTCCCTCATCTCTGACTGTCTAATCGCCATTCAAAATTGGTGTGCTGCCAATGATCTTTGTTTAAATTACAACAATACTGAGATCCTCCTCATTGGTACACCCTCTCCCTCCTTTCTCATCACTCTCTGGCCGACCTCCATTGGCAATTCTCCTACACCTACCTGCGAAGCTAAGAACCTCAGGGTCATCTTTGACTCCACACTTTCCTTCTCTGCACACATCTCTGATGTCTCTAAAAAGTTACATTTCTTACTGTACCTCCGTAGAGGTACTCTTCCTTTCCTCTCCTTCCCTCAGAAGTTCACTGTCTCCCAAGCTCTGATTCTCTCTAGGTTGGACTACTGTAACAGCCTCTTTCTAAATCTACCTGCCTCCACTCTCTGCCTGTTACAACTAATCCAGAACAGGACTGCGAGACATGTCCTTGTGTTTAAGCCCTGGGCTATTATCTCTCCAGCTCTGAAATCCCTTCATTGGATCCCAGTGGATGCAAGGATTACATTTAAAACCATTTGCATTGTCCACCAGGCTTTCTGGGGCATGGGTCCAAAATATTTTCAACTATCCCTCCATAAATACCTCCCCTCTCGAGCCCTTCGCTCCTCTACCTCTAACTCCCTCAGGGTCAGTTGTCTTTCAAAGAAACGAGCTGGGGGTAGATCCCTGTCTTCAGCTGGGGCCTCCCTTTGGAATTGCCTCCCTGCCACCTTGAAACTTGAGGAGAACCATCTACGGTTCTGGAAGCTCCTCAAGACCTTCCTCTTTGCCTCTGCCTTTGCTCCTCTTCTCCACTGCAGATCTGCTTTCTCTCTTGGCACTGTTGCACCTGGCCACCATCTGTCCTTCAGGCCCAGATACCTGTTCACCCTGCCACCCTCCTGCACTGCCTCCTGGCCACCCCTTGCACTGGGGCATGTATCTGTACCCATACAGCCACCCCCACTGGTCGTCTGCCCTTATCAGATACACCCTATCTGACTAACCTTGCACTTTGCCTTCACAAGCTGCACTTCCACTGTTTTTGATCACATTACTTATTTATTTACTTATTATTTATCTTTTCTCTCCTGTGCTCTGCACTTTCAAATTCCTCCCCCGACCCATGAACTTTCCCCCTTTTCCCTTCCCCATGCACTTGCGCGTTCTCAATGTCACTGGGCCTAGTGAGATTGTTGTTTTTGTATTCTCCCCTGTTCCCCTCCCTTTGCCTGGTCGCGCTCTGAAACACATGTGTATGAGCGCGATATAAATAAAATATCATATCATATCATATCAAGTAGGCCATGGCTGAATAAAAGGAGGATATGTATGGTTTTCTATGCCTATGAAATAGATTTTACACATTTGTCCTTGTGTTTTGAAAATTGGGTCGCCCTGTCCTGCCATGGCCATACTCTTATACCTGACTAGAAATATACAGCTGCACCTTAACCTTTTTGACTTTTAAAATAAAATAAAGGTCATTCATATTGACAACATTTTGTACAGCAAGACAATTAAGCACATGTCTCCAGTCAAGAACATGCTACGGGTGCTTAAGGCCGAAAACTATGAAAACAGCTCTATGTTGTTCCAACTGTAGTTTACATATGACAGTTTTGAAAATAGCCAGGTAAACTGTGCTACAATAATGCCTTCTGGAGCTATCAATAGATTCAATCAGCTGTCACCTGTGTGGGGAAGTGAGCAGCGTCGGATGCTGACCTCTGGCGAGAATGTGAAGTTCTTTTAAAGCGGTTAGTATTTTCTCCAAGGAAACTCCCATCACTATTGGTCAGTCAGTTGGAGAGCAGAATGGACAGGCATCCCATACGAAGCATCTGTCGTTTTCCGGCAATTAGGCAGAAAACACGCTGACATCCAAGGCTCAGACTGGCTGAGACAATTTCCCGTGACTGCACCATACCCAGAGATTATTATTTTATGTTGGGTATTCGTATAGTGTGCTGGCTGCCTTGTGTCTGCTTCTTAGCACTTGGACCTGCTGTTCCACATCCTCCTTCACCATCATCTCACAAAAGGAAGGTCGAGAAGAGGTTGATGATTGTAGGGCTTGGCTTGGCGTGCCGTACACTTGATAGGTAGAGCTTTTTCCCGAGCCTGCTTAATAGACACTGGAATCACAACCAAGCACCCAGAAGCATTCACCCTGGTTTCCCGGCTCTTAAGCACCCGGAAGCATTAAGTTTCACCCTGGTTTCCCGGCTCTTAAGCACCCAGAAGCATTAAGTTTCACCCTGGTTTCCCGGCTCTTAAGCACCCGGAAGCATTAAGTTTCACCCTGGTTTCCCGGCTCTTAAGCACCCGGAAGCATTACGTTTCACCCTGGTTTCCCGGCTCTTAAGCACCCTGAAGCATTAAGTTTCACCCTGGTTTCCCGGCTCTTATCATCAAAGTAAAAGTGCCTTATTACTGCCAATTCCATGATCTAAGAGCGGATGATAGATCACTCTGCGCATTAAATTGGTTTTATTGCATATACAGCGTGATTTAACTCTTTGAATGACTTGATGATAAGTATTAAAAAAAGTGATATATTTTGCATTTGTAACAGATACAGCCACATCCTAAACTGAGGGGCAGAACGAGCCATGCCCTGCCCCAATGCCTGAGGACTCTCAGGAAAAACCTTTTGTGTGTGTCCCCGCATTCTAGTCCCCTTGTTAGGCGGGCCCTTCAATTCATGATAGGATCCCTTGCTAGTTTCCTCTGATAAGAGTGGCTGGCGCCACATGAGCTTGAAGGTCCTTTCCTTCTTTGGGGGAATATCTACAATTCCACTTTTGTAAGGGAAAAACATGTTGAATTATATTAATCACTTCTGCTTATTATTATTTTATGTTCCCATAGAGAGTGTGGCATGTAGACTTCCTGCCTACTATATGAATGTGCAAAGTCAGTCGCTCATGCCTTTATAATCGACCAGAGGCCATACAGAAGCTTGGCTTCGCAAGCTTCACATTTTTACCTTAATCTAAGGTAGGGGTCGGTAACCTTTGGCTCTCCCGATGAACTCCCATCATCCCTAACCACCATAGGCAGTGGCCAGATATCATGGGAAATGTAGTCCAAAACAGCTGGAAAGCCAAAGGTTGCAGGCCCCTGATCTAAGGCATCCAGTGCACCTAAGACATGTTGAAATGAACATAATATGCTCCTGTGATCCAAGCAATTACACCTAACATGGGCTGCTCTCTACAAATTGAGCACTCTTGTGTGTCTTAATTCTAATTTGAAGAGGGCTGCGCCGCTTTTCTACAAATCGAACTCCACAACAAAATCGTTTTACTTTTGCTAAAACATCTATATGTTCTTTTAGTATGTGCATAATGTTCAGATAATTGCATGGACAAGTGGCAATGCTAGTTCCTTTTCAATACTCATTACAAGTCTTGCGTTCCCCTCAGGAGCTTTTAATAAGCAATAATTGCCCTCTTAAAGCTCAGTGCTGTTGCTGCTGCTAGAGCTCATATGCATGCAATACATTTTTTTTTCAATAATGTTAAAGAGCACACTGTATAATTGAGCACTTAGATCTGTGAAAGAAATCGCAGTAATAGTATGAGATTAAGTAACTCGAGTCAAACTTATAGTATTCTGGGGAGCTAAATTATTATATTTCCAAAAATCAAAAGTTGAAGAGCACACTAACACCATATTGAAATTTGCATTTCGCTTTGGCAAATGTATACCACTTTTATTAACTCTTTTTAGAAACTGGATTTGTGTTCAATTCCTTACCTGTGTTTTTTGGTAAAGACATGCTAAAGCCTGCGTGTGGATGTGGGTTTCAGTGCAGATTTATGTTGGCGCGCCACCATTAAACCTTACGGATGTAAGGGTATTTACACGTCCTGTTCAGTCAGCCACAGCTTGAGATCCCAAGGAAGCAGGTATATTTCTGAGGCTAAAAATAGCTTTAATAAAGCACTTGTCACAGCTATTTCCATGTTTCTTTTTGCATTAAATAACAGTATTAACATTATTCATTTAAATGGTGTTCTATTTATTCAGTGTTAAGCGGGGAATGCTAAAATGCTGAGTCAGCACTGCTGATAGTCAAAACTACATGCTGGAAGACGATCTCAGCAGCAAACACAAAACTCGATGGGCTAGCTGGTGAAATAAACGTGAACTGCTTATTGGAAAAGAAAGTGGTATGCTTGAGTTTGTGTGGGGAATCCTAGCACTAAGAAGCTTAATGAGGTACATGCACTCTAGAAAAAGATCAAATCAGATCAAATCGAAATCAAATCCTATTGAGTGCAAACGTGATTTTCTGAGTGTATGAGTGCAAGTGAACATTACCACAGGATGAGTTCTAGGAGCTTGTATTAATATCCTTAGTTACATTGATAACTATGCCGTAATGATTATACCGTAATTTCCTTTTTATTAAGAACCCTCTCCTGAGGTCGTTGATCCAAAGTGGTCTAACTATTAAGAGTGGATATATCTCACAATTCAATAGTATTTGCTTTAACAACCCCAGAAGAATAAAACAATGAGTGAGTCCTGCCAGAATGTAATCCAGTGACCTGCGTAGCAATCACTTAATTTACTAAAGAAAAGTTGTATGTGTGCATTTATGTTTCTATTTTAATCCGGAGGGTTTGACCACTATTATGCTTTTGTGGGTGTGTATGTGGGGTGTGGGTGTGTGTGTATGCGTGTATGTCTTACTGTTTACAGATTTAAGGTTGTGTGCACTCTCTTCATAATGGGTTCTACGTACTATTGTGCTTCATTGTTTTGTGTAATAATAATAATGTAACTCGTTTTATGCAGCAGTTCTAGCGCTGTTTTGCAGCTTTTTAATGTTGTGCTTTATAGGACTGCTTACCTTACTGTACCTGTGCATAACTGCAGTTATTATTACACTCAGTATAAGGATGACATTCTGTCCCATAACCCTTCTTGGCTTGTAGGATTGGGTGAACGTTCCCTGAAGCCACCGTGCAACCTCTGAATAGCGCACAGATACAGTAAAAGTGGTCCATGTAGAATCCTGTCTGAGCGCAGCGGTGGCCTGGGACAGGGCGAGGGCGCTGGCCTCCGTGACGAAGCTCCAAACAGGAGCGAAAGGAAACACAGACGCGCTTCGCTTGGTCTCTGCCCCAGAACTGCCTCCCTTCCTCGGGGCGGGGCTTTTATTAGACGCCTTGCGTCACCGCGTAGCGGGATGCAAGGCGGACACAACATTCCTCCTTTATCATAACTTTAAAACCAAAACAGAACATATGACATTCAAATGCAATACTTAAACTACCCAACAGGGTGTCCCTTTTTTTCTTTAGAGTCATTGTGGGACTATCTGCCACACATAGTCTTTGAGCCGGGCTGGCGGATTGGTGGCATTTCTCAACCCGTATCCCCGATCCCTGGACCTGGGTCCCATTGTCTCATTGGGTGTCTCACCTTCAGTGTCCGGATCACCCATTTCTGGTTCACTCCACAGCTCCAGGGTTCAGATTCGACATCATTCGGCAGGCGGTCGTCTTCTTCTTGAGGACAGTCCCCATTGGTCCACAAGTTCTTGGGCACGGCCTTGAACCACGACGCATTACGCGTCACTTGTCGGTGTTCTCTTTGGGCTGTTATCATGGTGCTTTGTCGCTTGCTGACGGTCCATGGGACTGCTTCATAGCGACAGTCTAGCTTGGATCTCGACGGATTTCGTAGCATGACCACCTGGTCACGCACACGGTGGTCGGATTGTTTCGCCCGTCTCTTGGCACTCATTCGTGCGTTGGCTCCAGTTGTTTTCTCTTCAGTTCGCTCCTGGTCCATCCATCAGGGCTTCTGCTGGGGTGGTGTGGTATGGATGATTTGATGACAGTCGTGCTGTGAGGGGTGACTCTGTAGTTTTGCAGAAACCGATACAGATCGACTTGCCACGGACTGGCATTCGCCCTTGATAGCCGTAGGACCTTATTGAGTGTCCTCATGAACTGTTCCATGTCCCCATTAGCCTGGGGCCACCTCGGCATGATGTGATGGTAGCGTATGTTTAGTTCTTTCAGGGTGGACCATTGTCGCTCTTGATTCTTGTGGGCAGTCCATGCATCGCAAACATCTTTTCAATCGCGGGATTGACTACCTCCGCTGCCGTGGAGTTCACAATCTCTACCTCTGGGTAGCGTGAGTGGTCATCTATGGCCACTAGGAGGTATAGCCCTTCTTGTAGTGTGCAAAAGTCTATGCTTATTGCTTCCCACCTTCCAAGTCCACGTGTGGCCGATTGGATCGGTTCTGGGTCTGGTGAGCCTCCAGTTATTTGGCATGGTAGGTGTTGATCAGTCTTTCAACTTTGTCATCAATCTGCGGGAACCACACTCGATGCCTGATTCGAGCTTTGGTCCGCACCATTCCTTGGTGGCCCTCATGTGCTAGTGCTACTATCCTGTCTTGGAGGCTTGGTGGGATGATGATTCAATTCCCTCTGAGGAGGAGCCCCTGCTCCGTGATGGAGAGGTCTTGCCGTATGGCGAACATCCCTGTGAGGAAGTCCTTTGCCTCTGCCGTCCTGATGTGGGTGTTCCTCATGAATGACCTCCATTTCCCTGATATAATGGTGTCCTTGATCAGGTTGCAACAAGAGTCTTTGTGAATTTCTTCCATGATGTCTACCTGGTAGATATGCTCCTCTGTGTCTTCGGCAACCTGAATTTCCTGTGGCGTGGCCTCTCGGGGGTGCCTTGACAGAAAATCTGCCGGGTTTCCACTTCCTGGTTGGTATGTCAGTTCGAAATTGTATTGTTGGAGGTGTAATAACTACTTGGCAATCCTCGCTGGTGGGTGGGTGGATGTACCCATTAATATTGGCAGCAATGGTTTATGATCCGTATACGTTGTGAATTTTTTGCCATACAGGTAGAGATGGAAATGGCGACATCCCCATAGTACAGCTATCGCCTCCTTCTCAATGTGAGAATAACGTTGCTCTGTTTGCGTGAGTGCCCTGGAGGCATATGCGATAGGCCTCTGTTCACCCGCTTTTGTGACCTGCGTGAGGATTGCCCCTAGGCCCACGGGGCTAGCATCCACGTATAGTTCTGTTGGGAGAATGGTGTCATAGTACACCATCGTGGTGTCCGCTGATAGCAACGCTTTTATGCTTTCAAAAGCTTCGTGGCACACCTTTCCCCACTCCCACTTTGTGCTGGACTTTGTAAACTCACAAAGGGGTTCCGACAGTGTGGCCAGATTTGGGATGAATCTTCCACAGTATGTGGCCATCCCCAAGAAACTGCGCACTTCGGTTGGCGTGGTGGGAGGACTGGCAGCCTGGGTATCAGCAACTTTTTTGGGGGTCCGGTGAGATACCTGTGCTGCTGAAAGTGTAGCCAAAAAAAGATATCTCGGTTTTCAGGAATTCACATTTTTCTTTGTGAATGGTTAATCCTGCCCCTTCTAGCCTGTTAAGGAGCATGTGGAGTCTTTTCATGTGTTCCTCCCTGTTGTTTGCATGTATCAGGATATCATCGCTGACATTTAGGATGCCTGGTATGCCTCGAATGACTTCTTGTATTGTCTGTTGAAACACCTCAGCAGCTGAGGAGATTCCAAAGCTTAAACGCTTCTACCTTCGTAGACCGATGTGTGTAGAGAAGGTGGTGATGTATCGGGAGTCCCTGTGTAACTTTAGCTGATGATAGCCAGCTTTCAGGTCTACTTTCGGAAATATCGTGGACCCCGTGAGGTCAGCCACAATTTCGTCTAGTGTTGGAGTAATCTGGCGCTCCCGCTTGATGGCGGCGTTTGGCAACCGCATGTCTATGCAGACTCGAACCTTGCCAGGTTGCTTAGGCTTTTTAGTGACTACCATCCGGGAAACCCACTGCGTGGGTCCATTCACCTCTTCTATAATGCCAGCCTTTTCCAACGCTCCAAGCTCCTTTTCTACCAGTTCACGCATGTGGAATGGGGTTCTCCTGTGTCGTACGGCTCTTGGTTTGACCGACTCATCAATGTGGAGTCTGATCGACTTCCCCTTGAGGCATCCTATCCCTTTTAGCAGGTTGGGGTAATATCCTAGTACCCTCTCGACTTCCTGTGAGTTCTGTACTTCGCAGATGAAGCTCACCAGCCCCAAATCTTCTGCAGCATCTCCACTCAGGAGGCATTCGATCCCCGCGTTGACCATGTAGATTTTGGATGGTAGAACGGTTTCGCCGTGCCTAAGGGTGGTGCTGAACCTGCCAACCACGGGTAATGGTTTCTTGCACCCGTATGCGAACAACAGTGTGTCCGTTTCCTTCAGATTGGGTTGTGGCTGCAGTGTCTGGAAGGTGGTCATGGGCATGACATTCACGGATGCCCCGGTGTCTATGGTCATTACTACTTGCTGGTTTTGGATTGTGACCTGGCATTTGCGTCTCCTGAGTCTTTTCCTTGGTGTGGCCTGCCCATGATTGAGGGCTGACACCAGGTAGACTTTCCTTCCATTTCGCCGTCGGTCATTTACAGGCTCAAGTTGGGCCCTGGTTGTGTCATCACCTTCCTCCTCTGTCGAGGAATTCGTGGTCTCCACTCGTCGGGCGCTCGCCTGCTTTTTTTTCGTACCCCCACTCTTTTCTTGGGCTCCTTGCAGGGCTTGTTGTTGGGCACCTGACGACCGGCACACTTTGGCATGATACTTTCTGCCACATGCGCCGCATGTGGTCCCTTGTGCCGGGCAGTTCCGCCGTCCATGTCTCGGTCCTCCACACGATCCACACTCTGTGGACCCCGGGGTTCGTGGCTGCCATCTGGCCTGCGTGTAGTTTCCACCAGTTTCCTCCCTGGTTGATTGTCGATTGGTGATCTGGGCTACTCTGGCTGCCGAGAGTGCTGGCTGTAGTTTTTGGAGTGTGGTGCCCATGTACGCTGCCCTGGCATGTGATAGTTCCCTCGGATGACCTAATTCAAGAATTCGTGTTAATGAGATTCCTTTTTCACTCAGTATCATCCTTCTCAGTTTTTCCGATTGGATGCCATTGATGAGCTGTCTCTGGATCTCTTTCTCAGTGTTAGCGAATTTGCAGGATATTGCCAGTTTTCTGAGCCGGGTGTGGTAGGCATCTAAGGTCTCCTCTTCCGCTTGAATCGTAGTGCAGAATATAAATGTTTCATAGTCAGGGTTGAGTTGTGGGAGAAAATGGGCCGTTAGGGCATCTTTAGCTTGCTGGTAAATGTCTTGGCCATCATCAATGGTTAACGAATTGAAAATACGCAGCACCTCATCCCCCACGTTCAACAGCAGATGTGATCTCATTTTTCTGGCCGTGGTTATGTCCTTGCATTCCATCACCATTTCAAACTTTTGGATCCATAGTTGCCATCTGGGGCCAACCGACAACGGATCCGTGTAAGGGTCAAAAGGATGTATCAAAGTCTACAAGCCACCTTGTGGGCGGGCTTGCGGTGTGGACACTGATAGGTTTGCGGCGAGTCTAGATGGCGTGCCGGGCCTGGGGGTGGATGTGTCGGAGGCCATGACTGGGCCTAACTTTTGCCGCTAACGGGGTCTTCAGGCTCACCTGGGTGGGTTCCTGCCGAGGTCCGCGTTCTCCCTTGCGTGTGCATTCCCTTGTGGGGCGTGCGTGGATATGCCACCCCTGTCAGGTGTCGAAGTGCAGGGTTGTTGAGCCCAGTTGCAGTTGCATTGCTTGTTATGGCCTTCATAGCGTTGTGCAGAGTGTCTATGATCCCCCTCTGTCAGGGGATTACCTTAGAAGAAAAAAAAAATGTTCTACTTTTTTTTAAGGTGGGTGGGGTTTTGTGTGTCCCCCCCCACCGGGTTTCCAAAAATTGTGCGTCTTGCCGTGAATGGCAGATCCACCGATGGCGCCCTGTGCGTGTGCTGTGGTTCTCGCGTCCTCGTCGCCAGTGTAGAATACTGTCCCAGCGCTGCGGCGGCCTGGGACAGGGCGAGCGAGGCCGTGGGCGTAGGCCTCAGTGACGAAGCTCCAAACACGAGCGAAAGGAAACACAGACGCGCTTCACTTGGTCTCTGCCCCGGAACAGCCTCCCTTCCTCGGGGGTGGGGCTTTTATTAGACGCCTTGCGTCACCGCGTAGCGGGATTCAAGGCGGACACAACAGTCCAGTGGGGGAGAACCCCACCCAGAAAGAAATGCACCTAGTAGAAAAAAAACCCTTCTCCGCCATTGTCCTTCAGACAGTGATCCCACTTCACCGGGAAAGTCCAGCAAGGCGCAATAGCGGCCTTATCATAGACGAGGTAATAACTTCCTCCAGGGATGGCTCTCCTAACAGGAGAGGGGCATGTATGTATAAGCATACTGATATGTGTAGTGTCTTGCATTCCCTTCCCTTCCCCCGCTGATGTCAGAGCGGGTGCTGGATGCATGCATGCAAGGAAGCTTCCCTCCAAGAGGTTTCAGGAGTTGCAGCTGCAAGAGCTACCTGGGTGGTGGGGACTGGTGGCTCTTCTGCTTCCCCTTGACTTGTAACCTGGGCGCCCAGGACCTGAATAAAGAAACCTGCTTCTACCCACATGTTTCTGGGATTAAAAGAAAGGACGAAGCAGCGTGCCGTGCGTGATGACAGACACGGAAGCTTAGCGTCATGAGAGCTGTATTCGTAGTCATCCAGTGAAATGGAGACATGCCGACGGTGGTTAACGCACCTGCCTGTGATCAACAGATGGAATTAATGTGCACACAATGAGGGCGGCAGCGACTACTGGAAACCTTTGTTTTTTCTTATGCTTTGTGTACTGATGTTTTAAAAGTGGCGGCGATGAGTGGCAGTGGACATGAGGTAATGTAATTGTTTTACACACGAAGCAGCGTCAGAGGCTTTTAGCCCCTCCACAAGTTTGGCACGTGCTTAATTGCTAGCGGTGGCGCTGAGGAGAAGAAGATTTCGTTTTAACACGTCCTCGAGTTTCCGGATTGCCCTCATTAGAAGTGATTGAAGAATTATTGCTAGCACTGAAAAGGCTTATGAATAACAGGGGGCAATGAAAAATATTAATGCTGTAGTTTAGCAGTTCATAGTTTATATTAAAGCGAGCGATGCGTATTTCTTGGATGAATTTTGTTAAATGATTGCTGCACAATGCGTAACAGTGATGCATTTTAGATTAAGGGAATGTTGTATTAGCCATGATCCATTTTGAAGTAAGAAATGTGATGCCAAGTTAAGGAATTCTAAACTGCAACAATGGTGGTCTTAATATATATCATGCAATGGTTGCACATGAAGTACAGTGACAATGTGTGAACCATAGTGGTCCAAAATGACTAATAGTGACGATAGTCATGTGTATTGGAAAAAAAGGGGAAAAGTCCAAATGTTGATTGGCAATATCAATAATGCAACAAAGGATGCCCGTTTGGAGTGAAGTGGCAAAGGTCACGTGATTTAAAAAGCAAAGTGGTCTTAACAAATGTTGATTGGGTAAATCATTAATGGGACAAAGGTCGCGCATTTGGTTAAATGGTGACCCTTTGTTCTTAACAAAGCAGTGCATACACGCATTGTTATTGTGAATGCTGCTGCTATTTTGGTATGCTCCATTTAACAATGTAAGCCGCATCTACATGGTTTATGCTGCTGCGATGTTGGTATCCTCCACTTGACAATATAAGTGGAAGGTGTTTGAAAATGATCAGATTCAGTGCATGCACACATTGATATGGTGTATGCTGCTGTTATATGGGTTTTATTTAACTTGACTTCCATTTTCGATTGCTAGACAGGCTGTGTGTGTGTGCTGAGAGAGAGTGGTGTTTTGTTTGTTTATCCTTCGGTAGAGGAGGGTTGGTCCTGATTGCAGGTGTTTCCTCACCTGGCATTGAGGCTGTGTGGGCCATCTGTCTGTGTGGTCCCTGTTCTCTGTATCCGATTGGGATGTTTGTTCTTTTAGTTCTATCTTTCCCTCGCCTCTTCCCAGACAGCAGTGCATCTGCTGTGCTTGTGTTGTCTATCTCTCTCTTGACTCTGTTATGATCACTTGTGGCTCTGTCTTTGGTTGATAGGGAGGTCTGTGGTATCCTTCACCCATCCCCGTACATTATCCCTCTGTAGGTTTTTGTTGTGGATGAAAGGGAGGTGTGTAGTGTCTGGTATTCCCTTCCCTCTGTGTTGGTGAGCCTGTAGCTGTAATGTCAGAGTGAGTGTTGGAATGCATGCATAGTATGGAAGGTTCCCTCCAAGAGGTTTCAGGAGTTACAGCTGGAATATCTACCTGGGTGGGGGGACCAGTGGGTCTTCTCCTTCCCCTTTACTTTCAATATATGTGCCCAAGACCTGAATAAAGAAACCTGATTCTACCCACCTGATTCCCGTTCTTTCTATTACTAGAATATGAATATGTTATTCACTAATGTTTAGAAGTAATGTCCTTTTCCGCTTGCTATCACCTTGAACTGAGTGATCACTCATATAGTACATGGTCGGAGTGCTGTGGAATGATTTAGGAGGTAACCATTGATATTTATGCATTTGAGGCAAGGGTCCAGGTGCAGTGACACGTGGGGCAGTGTGGCGCTTGACAACAGTTTAGAATCTAGAGATGACTCGCTAGAATCTGGCAGAGAGCTTGAGGTAAGAGGAGATCTCAGCCAGTTGTTGACAAGCAGCTGACATCTGATTGGGCTGGAACATGGGCATTTTTTTTTTTATTATTGTTTTAAAAATGTTTTTTTGTAACATCTAGTTCTTACAAACTTTTATTACAACATTTCACTTGGCTTAAAAGAAGAATACAAGGAATAGAAAATGATCTTCATCTTGAGCGTTCGCTGACATCTGATTGGGCATCTTAAGGATGAAACATGGCCACTTATTGTCTGATCACTCTGGGAGGTCAAGCACTCTGTCGGGTAGGGAGAGGGCCACTTTCAGAAGCTGGCAGAATGTCAAATCTGTACAGAACATGGCTTCAAGGTGGAATACAAAGCCATGCCAAGAGAGTGTCAGCAAAAGATCGCTCACTCCTGACTCAGTCCGTGGAGGCAATGAAGTCTGTGCTCAATCTCACAGGGCTCTCCCTTCAGTGTCTGACTGTCATGTCCCTGAGACGGATTGATAATGATGAGTTATTTATATAGAGCCTTAAGCCAAAGCGCTTTACAGAGCACATATTTACATACAATATCACACAACCGAAGGATGAAAGGCTGAGTTGGCCTTGCCAGGATTCGAACCTAAAACCTACAGATCACGCTCAGATAGCAGCAGCGAGCGCTCAACCCACTGAGCTATTTTACCGGCTGGACGCGGGTAGGCCATTCACAGTGGAGAATTGAGAAAGTTCCAGCCACTGTCAGTGATGAAAGCCTCGAGGGGTCCAGAGGCATTCAGGAAGGGATTCTTAACATAGGCCTAGGAGCCTTCCCTAGTTAAATTGATCCAGAGAGCTGATATTTCTATAGCAGCACTGGGAATTGTTTATCTTAACCCCATGCTCCAAAAAGGTAATCCAGGGAAAGTTTCCAGCAGACTATGTTTGGAAGAAATTTTAGTGAAAATGCATGCACTTCCTCTGGAAGCTGTAGCATGAATATGGAGATTCGCAAATCTGTCAATACGCGCCTGCATCGAAAGGCTTCATGTTCAGGTTTGTGGTATCAATACGACACTGTGATGATCGGTAAAGTGGGTTTTGTTTTAACATACGGGGCAATCTGTATATAGTTTTATCCACATGTTTACTGATGCAGCAAGGCACAAGTACACACTATGCTTGCTGCGGACACAAAAACCAACACAGGAGTGACACTAGCACTATTATTTTTTGAGGAAACAATCCTGGACAAACGACCTAAGTATGACTCATCACAGCAATTATGCTTCATGACAGCAATGTACAGATGTTCATTAAATAATAAAATGGTGCGGTCAAATCTTTGAAAGGGAACTCTTCTAAACAGACTCCCTTTCTATAACCACAAGAGCTGCATTTAAAATATGTACCCCAGTTTCAAAACTACATAACTCTGAAGAAAGTTGCCTGGTGGCACATATAATTTTAAATATAAGCCCTACCTGAGTTAGGATATGGTGGTCAGATTCTTTCAGAGTAATCCCAGCCACGTTAAATTGATATTGCACATGTGTCAGCACGGTGGGCCCAGTTCAGCTGTGGAAGGGTTATGTGTATTACCCCATACAGGCTGGACTCTGTTCAAGTGGCGGGAAGGTTACCTGGTGGGGTGCCTCTCTTTCTTCCTTTGTAAGGGCAGGTAGCACTTTTCTCCCTGGGACAGCCACTCTACTGGATGCTGGCCTGTGAACCAGAACACACCCTTTCACAACGAGCCAGGCATCAAACCAGGGGGATGCATATCTAAAGAAACTTCCACCATTTTGAATCTCTCTGTCTCTTTTTCTTTCCTGTCCCCTCCACTTCCTTTAGCACTAAGAACTTTGGGTGTGATGTGAGAAGGGCAAATTCCACTCATTTCATGAGTAGGGATTGGGCCTTTAAAATGGGCAAGCTTTAGTCCATTCACCTGTGCGCTTTCACCTTTAAAAGAAGGGGTCCCACACCTTTTTTTTTCTTTTTTATTTATAGTTACATAAAACAACAAGAACATTCTTTTTTCTCTTAATTTTTTCCTTTGAACATACAAAGAAACATAGGAATATAGACAAGCACAAACAATACTAACAAAGAAGTCTCAAGATTTCCATATAATTTCATATAACAATTACGTACACAATTTCATAAAATCCCTAAAAACTCAGATCTTAAAATTCTAAAAGGCCATATGGCTAATGATAATATTAAGATTCGGTTTGCAGTACGATCCAATAAAATACATATAAAAACACTCATCCAAACACAGCAATTTTCTTACCAACAATACATACGGGTAACGATTATCATTTCCATAACACACCCCAGTATGTTACTTTTAGGAGTTGATACAATTCAAATGCGTTGCCAGACATTATATGAAACTATTTCGTATTGCTTTGACAGGGTTTTATAAACTCAGCACATTAATTAATATGGTGCCAGTGCGTTGCAAGTACATTATATGGCATTATTTCATCTGGTTTTTAAAAGAATATCATAGATTGCAACACGTTTTTAGAAATCTTATTATTGCAATCTGTAACTTTACTCTTTTCCCATGCAACATATCTTGCCACAGAAGCTCCAAATCCACGCACTCAGTATTGGGTACATGGCAACTGAAATAGCTGATACTTTCCTTTCGCAGTAATCCTTCTGTTTACAAAACTTACAGAGCGAATAACCCCTGACTTCACAATTTCTAATATCATGTATTTCTCCCGTTTCCAAAACATTAAATCGAAATCTCATAAAGTATTGTCTCCATTCTCGATCCGGAAATTTTATTAGATATGGTGCAGTTTCCCCCATCTTTTTGCTGTCATTTACAATATGATTGTATAGGCAGGTTTTTCTGACCTCATGTACTGTAAGATTCCAGTCCGCTTGTGACAGTAGTTTTTTTACTTTCATTGGGTTCCGAATTAACATATCTCTAGGAACACCCAATAGATCCAATACAGCATTAGCTTCCTCCATCATATCTTTCAGATATTTAGAAGTAGGAGCACCACTCCGGATGCCCTTCCCCATAATATCACACAATGTAGATTCGTTGCTGGTAATCATTTTCCTATAAAGGGATAATCTTCGCCATTCTAAAACGCTCCTCAATGAGTGCTTGCCAAGTTCATATCGAATTGCCGCCAAGGGCACACATTTAGGCAGACACTTCACCATTGATCTTACAATTTTGGCTTCGTATAGTGCCACCTCTGATCTGCACCATAATGGAGCTAATTCTAGGCCATCACTAAATTGGGCAACATTTCGACTTTTATACAGGCGAATACATGGCATTAACGAAAATGTTCCATATTTCGAATCCATTTTTCTCACTTGTGCAGTCATTGTGCCAACCTTCGCATTCAGGAGGTTACGAAACTTCTCCTTTTTTTGTCCCCGAATACGGGATACCCAAGGTATCTGATTGCTATACTGGTGGGAAGTTTCTCATGGTTTAGAAACCATGAGAAGCCAATGGGAAAGACGCACTCTGACTGTTTTTGAGTGGTTTATTTTTAGCGCGTTTACAAAGATGTAATCTTTAAAAGCTGATAAGAGACGCTGGAGTCCAATGGGAGTATGGTCGTACAGTGTCACGTCGTCTGCATAGGCAGTCCATACAATCTTGGTACCCTCAATCTTTGGTGAGTTAACTAAAAGATGTTTAAAACTCTGCCCCATATCTGAGAAATACAGATTAAAAATGGTCGGTGCGTTAGACACACCCCCCATCCTCTCTTATGGTTCCGGGTTACCTCTATTGACCAGAGAGTGATTTGGCAGGACGAAAGGAAGAAAGCGTTTTTGCACGACACTGGAATTTCAACTTTTCTCTCCCTCCATACATCTTCTTCGTCCACGAGAACCGCACTGGGCATGGAGAAAGACGGGAGTTAGATTCCACATTTCTAACCTGCGGTCTACAGTTCCCCGCGGTAAGCCATGCATGATGCCTACTCGTTGGCTGTCTCTCTTTTTCAACTTACTCATCACGGATGTGTTCGCGGTTAACTTGCAGGTACTTCTGCATTAATGTGGCGATTTTCCCCTGGGATTTCATTTCAGAGCCGGGGCGCAGTGCAAGTGACAAGAGCCTCCTTTACTCACCTTGTCTTCCTTCCTCCTTCAGAGGGTATGTTTCTTAGATGGATGTCATGTTGTCGGTGCACCTCCACGCTATTATGGTGTATCTACCTTTTCATCTTCACCTCGTGCACTCTCTATTTTTGCCAGTAGCGGTGTGGTGGAGTTGTGATGAAGCACGGTGGCGGTTGTGTTAAATAAAAGGACTTCATACCCTTCATATGACTAGGTTCTTTTTAATAAGGGAAGCTCACATGACTCGTGTTTCGTCCTCCTTTAATATTCAGATGAGACATGGCTTAGGCGAGGCGGGGTCACACAGATGGTGTGACCAAAGATGCCAAGGTCACGCTGATACACGAGATGGGTATTGTGATTCTTGTCTTGGTTGACTAGTTTACGTGGTGGAAATTAGGGGATGATGAAAATGGTTTCTTCTCTCCTCTTTCACCCCGGATGACTTTGTGCTTTTTTTGATCGGCAAAGATGTGCTTACACTGGCTATGTTGTTCTCTTCTCCTGTTCCGCAGAACGTGTAACTAAACGTCCACAGTGGAGATGTTTCTCCCCCCTTCACTGTCACTTTGCAGTATTTGCCTTGGCGAAACTGAAATCGGTGAGTCTTACTTAGGTCAGTTTTTGCCTTGTAAGTCAATTTGAGGTATATTTTATAACCCCAACCCACCCCTTCTCTTCCTTCTTTCTCTCCTTCTCTTGTTTGTTTCCCTGTTCTCCCTTTCTCCTTTTCCTACAGGTGGCTTCTCATCCTAAATCTTCAGCATGAGGAAGTATCCCTACATGGAGACACACCCCATCTTCTCAGACAGTTACTTATAGTTGTCTTTGAATTTGCTTATCTGTTGTATGTATAGCAGATTTTTTTGCTTTTGATCCCCTGATGAATTTCAAGTAATTTTGGCTAAATATGTTTTTTGAATGAAACATGTCGGGCATAGGGACACCTTAAATAATAAGGTGCTGTACATAGACCAATCTAGTGGTTTCTGTCACCCCAGTAGCAACTGTAAGGGGTAGACAATCAACAAACAGTAGATTATTCACACACCTTTATCAAACCCTGAATAGGGGTTGTTTGAAGGTGCTACCTACCAAAAGCGTTATTATACACCAGGGTTTATTTTTGTGTACTGCTTTGTTTAGATTTGTATAGGCAGGAGTTTTCTGTTGGGTGTATAGGCGACGCCTTGACTGGTTTGTGAAAGTTTTTTTCAGTATTTTATTTAAAACTGATTTAGAACTTTTATTGTATTTTTTTAACTCAAGTGCACCCAGTTTTACATTCTTCTTTTAGATATGTTGACTTTTTAGAATTTTGAGTGTTGTTTTTTTCTTGAATAAAATTGTACTGAATTTGATTCTTAATACCCTGTATGCGGTCCTTATTTGGTTCTCGGACCGTGTTTGAAAATAGGGATATTGTCAGGAGAGTTATTGGAAGAGAAAGACGGTCTGTCCCCTTTTGTCGAATATTGTCTATAAAGTTTTTATAGGAGTTCGGGACATACGTCTATAAATAACTCCATTGGTCTCTCTTAGTTAGTTGTTGCGGTGCGTAAATACATCATTGCCTTAGGCCATTTTTTACCCTAATCTCTTCAGATATGACTCCCTCCACATTAAGTCTCACCTTAAGTCTAGAATCTCCATGCATATTATACAATATAGATAACAGAGGTGTTGGCATACCTAAATTTTCAAGTTTGGACGACAAAATTGTTCTATCCACTAGATCAAAAGCAGCAGTGAGATCAGTTGAAGCTATATAGATAGGTAGATTTCCTGGGGTCCACGCTGCATTTTTTAAGATGTTAATTAGAACACCACCTACGTCTGTACCTACATTTTTTCTAAACCCAAACTGATTGGGGGACAAAATCCCACACTTGTCCATCCAACTCCGAATATGAACCAGTATGAGGCTTGCAAAAATTTTGGAGTCAACATCTAACAGAGCAATGGGTCTGTAGCTTGATGGAATTGACCTATCCCCTTTTTTATAGATGGGTACAACATACAACATTCTCCAACTTGAAGGGATAGTCTTTGCAAACAGAATGTCTTTAAATAAGAGGAATAACATTTTTGGCCATGTATTTATGTTTCCCTTCATGACACTATTACAGAGCAGATTTGAACCAGGGGCCCTCAAAGAGGAGCTTTTAACGATGATACATTCGATATCTTTCACATCAAATGGAATATCCCAAATGACATTTACCATTTGCAGTGAGGGATTCCAAGCCACCCCTGGAGCTGAATATAGTGTACCAAAATGTCCTTCCCATTTTTCAGAATTTACACAAACGGATTGAGCTTTCATTTGCGTTGTCCCTCCCTTATTTACTAATGCCCAAAATCTACGTGTGTTAGCATCACGAAGAGATACCAACATGTCTTCGGCGTCTCCCTGATATAATTTTGCACATAGGAACCTAGCTTTCCTCTTCCATCTGTTTTTTAACTGGGAGAATTCACTCCTATTCAACACTTTTAGTGAGTTTTTATGACAAGTTAGGAATCTATGTATTTCTCGATTACGTTCGTTCTTTAGTGTTTTCATTTCCTCAGAGAATACATGCTTGTGGGGTTCTTTCCTATTTGTATATATTTTGTTTTTGTTTAATCCTGCTTTGCCAATAACAATGGATTCTATATAGCCCCCAAAGGAATTTTGGGCATATAACAATTTTTTTTGAGTGTACGTGCTATTGTCAAAATCTTCTTGAAAAAACATAATAACTCTATTGATGTTTGTTTTATGCCATACAATTCGATTCTGTTGGGCATTTAAAGACAGTGGAATATCATAGCTAAATACATCCACCCTGTCCACCTCAGTTACTAATACCATTCTCAACATTTTGTGGTCACTCTCAGATACGCCCATTAATTTAAACTCATGTATATTTTGAAATGTCTTCGTACACACAAAAATATAGTCAATAGTAGAACTCCATTTGACCAGGTAGATTTATCCGTTGAATTTTCCAGCAGATTATTTGCACACTGAAGCCCCCAGCCAACTATAAATTGTGCCCATTGCTGCCCCTGAAGGTGCTTACGTGAGTCCCCCCGCTCCATTCTAGTACGACCAACCCTTCCTACATATTGTTCTTCTTCCACACAAATTTCAGAGTTAAAATCCCCACACATAACAATGTACAAATCCTTATCTAAGTCCTGACATTCATGAATTAATGAATCAATAGACTCAATAAACTGCTTTAAATTACACTCTGGTTGCCAATATATATTTATGATTAGCAAGTAAATTTGTGCACTCTTCCAACCCACATTTATGAGTAAGGCTATACACCCTTTATTTATACTAAAATTCTTTACTGTTTCAAAGTTAGTATTATTCTTGATAGCAATAATCAGTCCCCCCGCCGGTCTCCCCTTAGTTTTTTTCATAGCGGGCTCCTGAAAAATTGTAAAGCCATCTAGAAATATAGCGGTAGTTGCCCAGGTTTCTTGAATGCACAGAAAGGAATATTTCACGAGCTCTGAACAGGTGTTTACGGAGTAAGTTAAAGGGCGAGACGCCCTAGAGTTCCATGCTAGCAAATTTAGCTTCACAATACTCTAGGTGGAGTCTTTCAGACCTTTAATCTTGGCTATGGATTCTCGCAGGGATTGTGCCAATGTTCTAAGCTCATTCATGTCTTTGAGCTGTTTCTCAATGTTTACGTTGAAACCTCCATTTGTTTGGTTATTCCCTTCTGACTTGCTGGAATAACCTATCCAGTCCCCACCCAGTTGTGTTCCCGAACCTTGAATAAAATGTACAATATCGTAACCAAATCTTTGCAAAGCCACTCCTTCTGCGAGTACAAGTTCGTAAATTGCTCTTGAATGGAGCACAATCCTGACACAATCATATCTCATCGGATGGATGTAGTCTATGAGCTCAATATCCCCAGAGGAGATCAATGAGAGGCGTGGAATTTCGTTAAACAATGAGAGGATTCTGACTCAGTTTAGGGAGGGGGGACCTCCTATTGTTAATACAAAATTCAATATGACACTAGGGTCATCCACATATTTCGGTTCCCTCCATTCTCTCCAGTTCTCTTGCCCGGCATCTTGATACCTAAGATCTTGTTCCTCAAGCTTAGTTTGCTTATCTGATTCCCACTCCCTACCACCGCTGGTCTCAAACTTTACATCCCGCCCTGGATTGATGTCCCTTCCTTTTTCATGGGCCTTCTCTAAATTCCATAGTTCAAATTTTTCTCTGATACGTTCGTCGAATTCCTTGTCCACCTGTTGTATTCGATTAATCGGTGGTCCTTCCCCTCTACCTTCCATACTCATCTCAGTGTTACTGACCGAGGCCTTAGCGGAAAGATATTCATGTCTTAAATTTGGCATATCAGTATTAGACCCATCTTCATGCGGTCGATCATTTGGTCCCTGTAGACTATTGTCTTTGTTACTTTGTGTGACAATTTCAGGAGGGTTCCTTCTTGGTGCTTCCCCCAAGAATTTGTGCTCTAAATGGACTAATGGAGCAGGGAGGGTTAGAGCAAGCTTGGATGACTGTTGAAGAATTTTGAGAAGTGCTTCCTGTACCAGTAATTTTATATCTTCACTGGGAATAACAGTTGAATCATTATCACTGGCTTCCTTAATTTCAATCCCTCCCACGCTTCTTGCTCGGTTGGATTAATGAGGGGGTCCGAACCCTTAGGGGCATCCTTATGTGATGTCTTATCCATTCCTGTCTCCTGCACTTTTTCTATAACATTGTTTTCTTTTGTTTTTGTGCTGAAAAACTGTTGGATACTCCTTACCACTTTACACCCTTCTGCTCTAATATCATACGACTTTTTAAGATCTTTTTTTTCCTAGTTGTTTCTGTTTTATTATTTTTTTGTTTAGTAGTAGCAATTTTCCCCTTAAGATTCATGGCTTCAGATAGGGTGTTTTGGGCTGCTCCGTATTCAGCATCATGGACCTTACATACAGTTCCTACTGTCTGTGTGGGAGTGCCCACTTTTCCCAGATCGTGTCTACCTGAGTCTTCCTTTACATCCAATGCCAACTTACTTTCTTCATTAAGTTGGGTAAAATCTAATGTGCCACCCTCACCTGATAAACTACAAATATCTTTAATGTTCATGTTCGTATTTTTTATTTTTAAGGAGGGTTGGTTTTGTGATTTCTTTGATGTACCAGAGTTGGCAATCCTTTCACTCTTAGCTCTTCTTTTAATAGCTCTTGCCCTCATTTTCTTTTCTCTACGTGAAATGGCACGTACAAAGGGTTGATCTTCTCCCTGGTTAGGATCTAAGCCTTGTGTTTGTTTCAATGTCTGCTTCTCCGTCACCTCCTCTTCTAAGACCCTCAATAGAATGGATGGGCTGTCGGATTTACTTCCAATACTTAATTCTGAGACATTAGTTTCTTTACTGTCTCTAATTTCATGCTCCATTTCTCTCTGGTTTCCCACATTTTTTATTTTCTCCGAGTTGATCATAATCAACTTCTTCAGTTCCTTTAATTCTTCAGTGGAGCTCCCTTGCGCATTTTTATTATGATGCTTATTCTATATGACTTTGTCCCTCGTTTGGCATCCTATATTATGCCACACCTTGGTTTCCTTATCTGGTTGTGGTAGGATATCTTTTTTGTATATATTCAGAGCATGCAGACTTCTTGGAATCATCTTGGGAATCAATTTGAAGCATCTTTGGATCATCACTTGAGCTGGGTTCACTGGATCCAGCAGAGAGAGCAGTCCTTTCCAAAGTTCTTTCTGAAGTCCACCAGTTGTGAGGTGATGGCAGGTATTCCAAGGCAGAGATCAGCTGTGTCCCCTAACCATCCCCAGTGACCATTGGGGGCAATCTGCTGCTGGAACAAGACTGCCTCTCTGCCAGCCACAGCGGTGCCCAGGACCTCAGCGTGTTGGAGGACCACTGCAGTTGTGTGCCAGCCTCCCACCTGTGTGGGGGCATGAACAAAACACTCATTGTGTCCTTAAGTCGATTGATTGGGACACACAGCACTCTGAGAGCCAAGACAGCCGGGTTCCTATTGTCTTTTACCATTGAACTGCTTGGAGTATGTTTCAAGAACTTTTCAGCAAGTTTGAACCAGCAGGACCCTCCGTCGCTGCCTTTT
Source organism: Ambystoma mexicanum (assembly GCF_040938575.1). Classification (NCBI taxonomy): domain Eukaryota; kingdom Metazoa; phylum Chordata; class Amphibia; order Caudata; family Ambystomatidae; genus Ambystoma; species Ambystoma mexicanum. The sequence goes on from NC_090927.1 coordinate 401,455,413, forward strand.
GCTCTCTCCTGATCTATCACTCAGCACCAAGAAACTTGGTTTGGTGCTGTCAAACCATCAAGAACTGCAAATAAGGTACTATTGACTGCTAACTGCCCCCTTGGTCCATTTGTGGGCCCTAGAGACTGGTTAGGACACTTTTAACCCTTTTTGCTCACAAGCACATATCCTTTTTCAAGAACATTGTTGCTTTTGATTGCCTTTCACCCCTGATTCATTACCCAGAGTGTCACATCTACTATCTTTGCTTATTCTGTGTTCATTCCTCAGGGGTAGGTTTTGTGCAGTGTTTTTTTCCAGTTAGTTATTATTGTACAAGGTTGTTTTTATTTAAAGTATTTATATTTTTATAGAACCATCTGTTGACATTCCTTTATTTTGGACTGAACTACTTTGCTGTCTGCGTTTCTGCTGAACCACATTCACACTCCTCTTAAGAGACTAGCGTGTCATCAATGACATTTGTGATGTCATCTTTGATGTCCTGGGTGTTAGTTTTAGCAGTGCACGGTGGTGGCGCGAGTTATGGTTGCTTAGCTTACCATAGCTGGCAAATTTCTGAGGTTTTTCAGTTTTACTTGTAACCATAACGTCCCTTTAACAACTTTTTTAACTGAATGGCATAGGTTTTTATTAGTGAAACTTAACCATAACGTCCCTTTAACAAAGTTTTTTCATTGAATTTCACAGGTTTTTATTAGTGCAACTTAACCATAACGTCCCTTTAACAATGTGTTTTCATTTAATTTCATAGGTTTTTATTAGTGCAACTTAACCATAAAGTCCCTGTTAAGACTGGAGAGGGGTATCTGTAGTCCTGCTCTCTATATGGCAGAGTAGAGGCACAGAGCACCCCAGCCAAGATTCTTTATTTGGTATCATGGATGTGCAATCAAGGCTTAAGCTCTCAGGAAGTGATGCAGGCTGATACTTAAGTACAGTGTAGACCCCAAGCACCCACAAAGGAATGCTCACACACTATGTTAGTGAAAACACAGTCTTTATATAAATAAGGTTCAAGTTATGTACACAATCACAATAACTTACATTGCGCTCAAGACAAACTAAAATGTTAAATATATACAGTTTCTATGTGGTATCACTATTACTCTGATTACATTAAAAGTCATCCACTGTGCTCAGTTCAAATTTCATACAAATCAGTTAATAAAGTGAACCAACAATAGACATAGGAGGAAAGCAGGTTGGTTAAAACAATGGAGAGAATGCTGGGCCCCTACCACTAGGCACAGTTCTGTATGAGGATCCCCCGACCTGGGCAACCTGTAAAGAAAGATGTAATACAAGCCCAGTCCATATATTGTTTATGTAAGTCTTATTTCCTTCTAAAACAGCTCTACAGCCCAATGTACCTGGAATATCAGAGTTTCACATCGGGTCGTCGACAGGTCCTTCTTCAGCAGCTCCCTTTAAGACAGGAGCCACAGATCATCGAGATCCCTTGAAGAAATGGTTAAGAAAGTTGTCGAGGCAGCAGGTTTGTTCCTGACAGTGCTCGTCAATGATCGATGGACGTCCTGCGAAGATGAGGCATGCGGTGCACCTCAATGATGATAGTTTGTTGCCGCAAAGAGTTTCTGAAGAACTTTGGCCCAGTAGGGGCGTCGGGGCATGTCCAGGGGTGATGGGCTGCCTGTGGGTATGGGGAGGGTGGATGGGTTGTCTGCAGGGCATGTCCAGGGGGATGGTCTGCCTGCGGGGCATGTCCAGAGGGGATGTACGGCCTGGGGGGCATGTCCAGGGGGATGGTCTGCCTGAGGGGCATGTCCAAGGGTGATGGGCTGCCTGCGGGGCATGGAGAGGGTGGATGGGCTGCCTGCGGGGCATGTCCAGGGGGGTGGTCTGCCTGCGGGGCATGGGGAGGGTGGATGGGCTGCCTGCAGGGCATGGGGATTGTGGATGGGCTGGCTGCCTGCGGAGCATGGAGAGGGTGGATGGGCTGCCTGCATGGCATGGGGAGGGTGGATGGGCTTGCTGCGAGGCATGTCCAGGGGGATGGTCTGCCTGCGGCGCATGGGGAGGGTGGATGGGCTGCCTGCGGGGCATGTCTAGGGGGGATGGTCTGCCTGCGGGGCATGTCCAGGGGTGATGGGCTGCCTGCGGGGCATGGGGAGGGTGGATGGGCTGCCTGCAGGGCATGGGGATTGTGGATGGGCTGGCTGCCTGCGGAGCATGGAGAGGGTGGATGGGCTGCCTGCATGGCATGGGGATGGTGGATGGGCTTGCTGCGAGGCATGTCCAGGGGGATGGTCTGCCTGCGGCGCATGGGGAGGGTGGATGGGCTGCCTGTGGGGCATGTCTAGGGGGGATGGTCTGCCTGCGGGGCATGTCCAGGGGTGATGGGCTGCCTGCGAGGCATGGGGAGGGTGGATGGGCTGCCTGCGGGGCATGGGGAGGGTAGATGGGCTGCCTGCGGGGCATGTCCAGGGGGGATGGTCTGCCTGCGGGGTATGGGGAGGGTGGATTGGCTGCCTGTGGGGCATGTCCGGGCGGATGGTCTGCCTGCGGGGCTTGTCCAGGGGGGATGGTCTGCCTGCAGGGCATGGGGAGGGTGGATAGGCTGCCTGCTGGGCATGGGGAGGGTGGATAGGCTGCCTGCTGGGCATCGGAAGGGTGGATGGGCTGCCTGCAATGCTTGCCCAGGGAGGATGGTCTGCCTGCAGGGCATGGGGAGGGTGGATGGGCTGGCTCTGGGGCATGGACAGGGGTGTAGGATGGACCCCTGTGGTGTGAGCTGGCTGCAGTGGTGTCTAGTCAAAGGATCGAATCTAAAGGGTCGACAGGTCAAAGGATCGACACCAAAGGGTTAACAGGTCAAAGGATCACATTTTTTAAAAAAATTATATATATTTTTTTAGGTTTTCATTTAGGGAAAAAAAAGTGTTTTTTAGCAAAAAAGGGGGTGAAAATGTGAAAAAAAAAAATTCGATCCTTTGACCTGTCGACCCTTTGGTGTCGTTCCTTTGACCTGTCGACCCTTTAGATTCGATCCTTTGACTGGCAACCGGCTGCAGTGGGTGCATGTGGCTCCTCACCACACTGCTGCATGAATATGGGGGTATGCAAGTGACAATTACACGCGATTTTGCAGGCAGCCCATCCACCCTCCCCATGCCCCACAGGCAGACCATCCCCCCTGGACATGCCCCGCAGGCAGCCCTTCACCCCGCCCCGTACCCTGCAGGCATCCCACACCACAGGGGACAACTCTACACCCCTGGGCATGCCCCGCAGGCAGCCCACTTGGCACCATGCACTTGTGAGCCCCAACACAAGTCCCCCCCACCAGTGACAGGCACCTGCCAGCAGGCCCCGACACATTTCCACCCCCACCAGTGATGGGCACCTGGCAGCAGGCCCCGACTCATGTTCCCCCATCAGTGACAGCAACCTTCCAGCAGGCCCCTACACATGTCCCCCCCACCAGTGACGGGCACCTGCCAGCAGGCCCTGACTCATGTCCCCCCACCAGTGACTGCAACCTGCCAGCAGGCCCTGACTCATGTCCCATCCACCAGTGACGGGCACCTACCAGTAGGCACTGACTCATGCCCCCCCACCAGTGACGGCAAACACCAGGTCATAAGTATACAGACCCACAGCCCTAATGTCAACCCAATTCCCACCCCTGACGCCTGGTACAAACACGCAACCATCCACTGCACCCACACCCTAGTAAATTACCCATGCCATGAGAGTCTGAAAAGAACCAGCATGCCCATAAATAAATGTCCTACAGAGCCACACAGTGGCAACACATGACTGAGCCAATGCTCATAGAGACATGCACGAAACCAATGAGTAGACCACACCAATAATGAAGAATCAGGAAAAAATGACAAAATGAAAACCACACATGCAAATGAAGAAGTAACTAATGCAAAATGAAAAAGAAAGCAAAATCCAAGACATGAAAAATGAAAAGTGGTCCATTGCCAAAGTCCAAATAAAAAAATCAAAAATTTAAAAGTATAAAAAACCATTACTCCATGGGATGATGTAAAAAAGATAGTACGAACACATGCAGAACTATTTACAATGAAAGTCTGAAGGGTCCATGATCCCAAAACAAAATGAAACCTACAAAAAACCCTATGTAAAACACAACTATGTACAAAAAGTGGAGCAAAGTCTGTGTATTCCAAATCATAAAAAAAACTAAATGAAACCTAAACCTAAACAACTATATACAAAGGCTTGGGCTAGTCCGACAGCTCAATTTTCGATGTCCCGGGCCAGGGCATCATTGAACTCCTTGTCGATGTTCTGGAGGCGGGCCTCTTCCCTGGCCTGGAAGTCTCGCAGGGATGCAGCCATGGCATCCTCCAACTGCCTGCGAGTTGCCTCATGGCACTCGACCCACCTCAAAGCCCGGTGCATGGAGTTCTCCACCCTGACCATTGTGAGCCGTGCCATCTCCGCCCACCGCTGCTCCGCATCTATTTGCTGGCCCAACCGCTGCCACACGGAAGACACTCCCAATCCTAGGTCCTTCTGCCTGCCGGCCGATGCCTGCCCCCGGGATGTTGATGGCTCCGAGCCATGATGGCTCCCATGCTGAGCCTGGTGCTGCCTCCAATGCAACTGCCTCTGGCACCACAATGGCATCCAAGCTGATGGAATCCTCTGGTGCCGCCATGCATGTGCCCTGCTTGTTGATGCCTGCACGTCCTCCATTTGCTGGGGTCCAGTTGGTGGGGTGGCCATCACTGCTGGACCTCCGACTCCCGACTGTGGCAAGGATGTATCCTCCACCAGCCTGACCGCTGGCTCAGGGGCAGCTCCACAGGGGGTCCAGGTGATACTTGGATGGGAAGATGGCACGGAGGACGACTGGCGCATTGGGGGTTCAGTTGAGGAGGGGGGGCGCAAGAAGATCCAGCACACGGAGAAACCCAGTGCCTACGACCGGTCCTAGTAGTGCGACGTGGCCAAACAGGTATTCGAAATGAAGTGCATTGTCCTCACGAGAACCCTGCATGTCATCCCGAATACCATGTTGGCGCAATGCCACACCAGCTAGGACAGGCTCAATCTGGTCACGGATTGCCATGTCCACAGGGAAGGAAGGCCAGCTGTTGTCTGCGCATCCCCTCCCTGAAAACGGGTCTGGACGAAGGCATCCCTGCTGGTGCGGGATGATGCAGTCACAGGATCGGGCACAGGATTACACTCAGGCACCTCCACGGCAGCCTGTGCTGCCTCCTGTCCCTGCCAGTGGACTGCACCACTAGCACAATTTGAATCCCCCCTTCCAGGCCCCATGCGTGGGGCTTCCATGGCCTCCTCCTCAACCAAACCCCCCCACCAACCTGTATGACTCCGTGCCATCTTCCTCCGTAGGCCCCTGTGGGGGCTCAGCTCCCCCTACTGCTGCCGAGGAGTCCACTTCCAACCTCTGCCTCTTGGACCTTCCCTTGGCAGCTGCGGCCATGGATGCGGCACCAGACTCCTCACGTCCAGAAGATATCAGTACCTGGGAGGGGAGCTGGCCCATGTGTCTCCAGCTGGCAGTGGGATCCCTGTCGCTGTGCTCCACAGCACCGCCTCCGCCCTCTTCATCAGTCAACGCTGCAGACAGGGAGATATAGAACACAGGCATCAGGGCACGGTACAATGGTCTGATATACACATGACAGTTTCACATGAGTGGCAGTGTCAAACTTCACAGATGGCATCACACTCCCCAACACTCATATCATTTGAACCCACACACATGTACAACTTAACAGGAATCATGCAGCAGGCAGCAGCATCCATACACACACAACTGCATGAACATCCAAAGGTTGACATGACATCACAAGCAACATGGGAAGTGCCGAAAACATGCACTCACGCCACCAGACAGAGATGCATCTGTACATCTCCACCACCGGACACAGTGCAACCATCGGCAACTATGTTACATCTGCCAATCGGGTACCTACATGTCTGTGTCGCATGCATCCATGGCGAATCATAGTCATACACATGTCAAACACACACACGCACATGTACGCCGTGCACGTACATGAAGGTGGAACCATCATCCATATGTCACACCCCAACCATGGCATAGTACATACACAGAAATGCTAACAAGTGTACATCTGCACATGCAGTTGTTCGTCATGCTTTGGAACACATACACCATTTATGTGCATCACACATGACTGGACTCACATGCAGCACTGGCATGTCCCTGCACATACACATCCATACATGGGCCATGTCAGACATATGTCCAAGCTGTACACTCAACATGCACTGCGTCCAATGAGTATTCATGGACACTTACCGCTCAACTCCAGACGGATCTGCCTCTCCAGGACCTGGTGGTGTAGCACTGGGTCGATGCGTTCCAGGACCCTCATCTGTTCAATGGAAAGTTGGACCCGGCGCCCCTCTGCATCCGCTGCATGCAAGAGGCGCCGGGCCTTCATGAGGGTCCTGGATCTGAAGTCCTCTCAGCGCTTCTGGACATGTTTGAAGTCTTCGGTTGCCACCCCCTCCATGTTGATGGCAACCACGATGTCCGACCAGGTCCTCTTCTGTCCTTTCTTGTCGGTGCAGGGTCGTCTGAAGAGTGCATCATAATGCCCCATGACTTGCTCTACCAGGATGCCAACTTCTCTGGCTGAGAAGCTGACAGCCCTCTGCCTCTCTGGCTGGGGGTTGCCAGTGGTCTCAGATGGTGTTTTCCCCAACATGGCAACCCCCGAAGCAGGTGTGGAAGGGCAACTGGGGCCAGGGGCTGGGCTGTGGAGCGATGGAACAGCAGCCGAGAGTCTTCTGTTCCAACAGGGGTGGTCGCAGCAACTGGACCCCTGCAGATGGCTGATGTGCAGGCACCAAATAGCAGGGCACGTGGCCAGCAGGCAGGCAGGCAGCAGCAGACAGCTCGTCGGAGGTGGCTCAGGGCTCTGGGGGGCAGGAAAATGGACTTCCATGTGTTGTCGCGTAGCCAGCTTGATACAGAGTGAATCTGCACGTGAAAAAACAGAACGTCTGCACGTAATTCGATTAAAGGGCCTTTAGTGCGTAAGCACGTAAGTGACGTGATGCGAATGGGTGTTTCCCTCGGCACGGGTGCATAGTGAATCCGCATGTGCAAAAACAGCACGTTCGCGTGTCAATGCGTGTAAATCGAGGAAAGGGCCTAAGCGCATAAGTGAGGTGACACGTGCGGGCGTTTCCCCCGGCATGGGCTAAAGGTGAGCGCGTCCCAGCAGTTCGCTGTACGTGCTTTTCGTGGAGACCGACGCATGTGTTGCTACTTCTTTTTGTTTCACGCACCATCACTTTACAGCGGATCAAAGACGTACCACTTCTTTTGGTGGGGGTCTTGCATACGCGTGTGTTTCTCTCTAATGCTAGTCAGATGGTGAGTCACGCATGCAATTTTTCCCACTGCTGGTCCCCCTGTGTACTCGTTTTCGAGGTTATAGTAGCCTGTGTGTCCCACGCGTATGCGTTTTTTGTGTCCCTGGGTGCCACTGCGTACTGCGGGAGGTTAATTCCATACATGTGGGCGACCGGGGTTGCGTGCATAGTTTTATTGCAGATTTGGGGGGCCTAATCATTGCGTGACCTGTCATTTTCTCACCAGGGTCACATACAGCCTTGCAGGTGCACAAGAGTGCTGTTTACATCTAGCACCCCATCCCCTTCACCCCAATTTCTCAGGACAATTGTCGTGTACACCTCCCATTGGAACTACTACATCTGTGCCATGGTTGGGAGGCCACAAAAGGTGAGGGGTGCCTCAGTTGGGCATTCTCCACGTGGTGGGCATGGTCAGGGACGTGGCTGGGGTGACCAGGGAGTAGGGGGGAGTCCAAGGTGCCCAGGGTGGCTGCAGAGGGGGAAGAGGCAGGGGTGCGCCACTTCGGCAGGATGTTCTGACACGTGTTGGTGCAGTCATGCCACCACCCCCTGCGGCTCCGGGAGATGCAGCTCTTGCATCTGACACTGGCGCCCATGTGACCCGGCAGTCAGTTTCATCTACTGCCACAAGCCCAACGGTAGTGGTAGCTGCAGGTGCAGCTGTGGCGACCACCACCCAGGCTCAGGGTCGGCCAGCGCATGATGCGATTCCCATGCAGAATTCCAGGTAGTCAGGAAGCACAAGCAAAGTGCGTGCAGGGCTGCTCTGACCGAGGCACATGTCCCTGGGGCAGTGTTGTCATCTGCTGCCCCGAGCAGCCGGGTGTTGGGAACTGCATGGGCAGATGCAGCCAATACCACCCAGGCTGTGAGTCTGCCAGCCAGGACAGCTTTGGTCAAACACTTTGGAACAGTGGATGTTGCTGCACTGGGTCCAGTCAAGAGCACCCAGCAGCCACTGAAGCAAGTCAGGGCTTCCGTCCTAGTTCCACCTGTCACTCCCTTAGTCCAGTCCACCAGAACCATTGCCCCTACTGATCAGGGTTGCATTGACCAGTCAGGGTCCAGACCACTGTTCAAGAGGAGGAAGGTTGCACCTGCACAAGAGGGTGGGACCCCAGACACGGCTCCGGCCTCCGGCATGTCGAGGAAGAAGCCTTTCGGCAAGCAAGAACTGGACTTCCTTGTGGGCTACGTGTCAGAACATGAACATGATATGCTAGTGGGCCCAAATTGTCACACGTTTGGGCCCACTGGAAGCATGTTGCCGAGGGTGTTCGAACATGAGGTGCGCACAGCTCAGGACTGCAAAAGCGTTGGGATGACCTCCAACACTGTGCTAAGCTAAAGCGTGTCTCCAATTATGCCATGACTCTGGTGACTGGCAGTGGGCCAGCACCTGAGGAGGAAGAACTCACTCCACACAAGGTGATTGCTGCGGAGTTCATCCTGGCACAATTGGTCGACGGGGTGGGAGAGATGCTGGATTTTGATGGCCCGTCCGGTGAGTGTTGTGTGTTTATCCAGCCCATGTGTGGTTTGCTTGTGTGATGTGTTCTGCTTGACTGCCACTACATGCTATGTGTAGATGGTTCTCATGTGCGAGTCAAGCAATGCTTCACTTTGCGTGCCTGTTGTGCTGCATGCTAGACATGTAGAGCAGACAGGGACTGTCCTCATCACCACACGTGCACCTTACTCACATGCTAGTCACCCGGCTGCCCCTCCGGTGCATGTTCCAGCTCACTGACCCTTCTGCATGTAACCTGGGGTGTCCTTCTACTCAGCACTTGGCCTACGTCATTGCATGACTGATGTGCATGTGTCTTCAGCCTGTATGTGGGTACTCCACCCGGGCATGCTCCCTTGCCCCTCCACTCCCCTGCACCTCAATTTCACCATGGCACTGGTGGGTAACATGCTGGACTACTGCAATGGCCTGTTCCACACTCCTGTGCACATGCACACTTCCCCCTGCCAACCAGCCAGACACATACTGTGGGGTACATCCTTTGTCCTTGATGCAGGGTGTCTCACTCAGACTGTGCAGATGGCAGATGCTTCCCTGAGACATGTGTGCCCATTCATGATCCATGTGCATTCCATGCATGCCCCTATGTGTTCTTGCCAGGATGATCATTGTAATACGTGTCCAGGATGACATACGTAACATGGAATTTGGTCATCCATTCCATGGTCACTCTGGCTCAGTCCTGCATCACGCACATGTTTAGGGTGTCATATTCTGTGTGGGGCACAGGCCTCCCCATGTTGCAGGCCCCCTGACTCTGTTCAACTGGTGTAGTGCCTTCTGCACAAATGGGTGTACTACTGAGGGTTCATTATGTGTCCTGCTTACTGTCCCATTCTCATCTGCTGTGGTGTCAGTTGACTCAGATGATGTAATTGATGCTACTCAATACTGTCTGCCAATACACAATTCTCTGGTCAACCTTTCATTGCCATGCAATGCCTCCCTGCTTTTTCACTAAGGGGAGGGGGGTGTTGACTGTAGCCATGCAACCCATTGCATGCACATTGCACATGATGGCTGAACTTGCCCTTACACTGCCTTCATGTTTATTGATTGACATCATAACGTACTTGTTGATGTAGATAGTTGGTAACGTACACATGTTCTGCACTGCACCCACCCACTTCTGAGCCATGTTACACCGTTCTACATGCCTACTCACTGCTGCAATGTCAAAGTGACCTGGCATGTATGTTCAGATTGTCATCCCTTCACTGTCATGAAATGCACGGGCACAGGTTCATCCTGTGACACATGTACTCTGTATTGGAACACCCTAGCGGGTGTTTAGCAAAGTTGATTGGTCAATCTGCAGCCTATACTAACTGGTATAGGCCACAGATTGATTACAGCCTGCAAATCGGATTGTAATGACTTTGGAGCTGCCTGCACATGTGTGTGTGTGTACACTTTCACATACATCAAAGCAAGCAGCATTGTAGCTGCTTGCTTTGCTGTATAGGATGCTGTTCATATTCACCATACGGGTGTATATGAACACGGGTGTATCTGAACACTTTCACATATACATATGCAAGCAGCTTCAAAGTTGCGTAGTGCAACATTGCAGCTACTCACTTATGTGCATGTGAAAGTGTTTATTTACACTTATGTTATCTGCAGCTTTTTTGTTGAATGACTAATATGTTGTTATTTAACGTCAATGGTGCTGAGATTTCTGCATTGCACCCGTTATGTTCAACTGGCACAATCCTGAAGGTGCACTGTTGTGCAGTACATGTACGCCCAGGCCCACTTAGCTAATCTGGTGGAGCCTAGGCGTGATGATTTGACACACTGAATAATGTTTTTTGGCACATTCAATATACAATGTGCTGTACCAGGCCCTGAGGGGGGTTCTGGAGGCTTCATGGACTGGCAGCTCAGACCGTACTGGGCGTTATGGTCCCTCATGCCTCGTTGGAGGCCCTCGCTTTGCTCGGGACATTCATTATGTCTACATGGCCCATGACGCCCGGTACTGGCCGACCTGCAGATGGATGAAGCTATATTGGTGATGATGATTTAGTGATGCATGTGTACATGCATATTACGTGTGTCATGGTGTGTTTTGATTCACTTGCAGCTGTGGCCATTTGGCTGTTCAGACATGCTTATGGTACGTGCCATCTCTTTGTTGCCATCTGTCATTTATGCCTGTGATATATGCCTGTCAGAGGTGGTGTGTGTTGGAGGTGATATACTACATTCAGTACATGTGTAGGCTTCACAATTAACACGCATCCATTTCTGCTTTTGGGATGCCATTGCATATCAATGCCACTGGATGCATGCCGAAATTTCAGTTGTGTGTGCCATGTCTGCTTCATGTGTTGGCTGTCGATGTGATGTCTATGTGTGTGTTGGTTATGTGCTTCTGACATTTGTAGTCATGTTTGTTTTTTTCACGTTACAGGTGATGACGCAATGGAGCCAGAGGATGGTGATGTCATTCCAGACACGGGGTTGCTATCACATCAGCAACCCGGCACAAGTGGGGGTCGTGGGGTGGTAGACCACGAGAACCCACTTGTGTTCCAGACCATCGTGCCCAGGGCTGGCAATCAGTCAAGCTCTGATGGTCACTCTGAGCACAATGTTGAGTTGGATGCGTGTCATGTCCATTCATTGCCGGTGAGTGATCCTGATGTGGACGATCTTCTGTCTGTGACACCTGCACTGAGGGGCCAGACAGTGTTGGAACCTTCGCCTGTGGTGGTTCGGGACACACGGTCACACTCCACGCCAGTTGCTGATGTGCCTGGGGCATCATGTCAACAGAGGGATGTAGTCCTGCAGCCGCGGGCAGTGCCAATCCAGCAAGGACCACGGCTGCTTGGGCCTCGCTGGTGTCATGTCCGGTAACCCGGTGGCCGTGCGCCACTGGGGTATACTGAGTGGGAGCAATCCATTTATGCCAATTCAGAGCAACAGGGGGCAGCTATTGATAAGATCACTCAGAGCATGGAACGTGTGGCCCAATCCGTGCTCCCCCCTGCTAGGCAGGTGGAGCTCCAGCAGCGGGCAGCACAGTCCACGGGCTGCTCACTCAGGCTGGGAATGGTGGCCTAAGACAGGGCACGCCAGGCTGAAATAATGTCTCTGCGTCAAGCACTTGCTGCTCACGCAGAGGCACACATGGAGGCGCTGAGGGATGACCATGAATCCCTCAGAGCTACTCTGGGTGTGCTCAACATGTCCGAGAGGCAGCGGACAGAGGAGAGGTTGGAGCAGCTTGAGAATACCTTCTCGGCTGAGCTACATGCATGCCGGGAGGTGCTCCAGATGTCATGCGAGGCCATGCAGGCAGAACTTTGTGTTACACATGCTACCTTGCAACAGGAAGCACATGTATCACGTGAGGTGCTGCATGCTGACCTACGTGCCATCGCCACACAGGAACGGGCTTACCAGACCTCCAGGCTTGCTGCCGTCGAGGGGCAAGCTGCGCATAGGCATGGTCAGGGAACTGTGCCACGTCCTCCATCTGATTTCCATCCAGAGGGTGACCAGGACGACGACTTATCTCCCACACAGGTCGGCCGTGCAGGCGCTGAGCCCATGGAGTTTTTTTTTTTATCTCAACATCATCGCATGTGGGTGTTGAGGTGCACCCTGTTACCTCCCCCCCGGGTGCTCCCTCTTTCCCCCCAGGTCATATGTGGCCATTTATTATTTTTTTATAATATTGTTTGTCTATTGTGCATTCATGTGACAGTGTGGTGCTTTATGGCTTTTGAAAGCATCCACTGTCTGTTCCAGCTGGGCCAATTCAAGCTTGTCTTGTGTATGTGTTTGTGGCTTGGGGTCCAGACACATATGCCACACCTGCTTCCCCTTTCCATGGACTTGCAAGGATGGTTCGGTGTGACAGCAGTTTACACAAGGGCATTGGACTTTCGTCATATCTGTGGCCAGTCTGCTGCTGTACTACTTGTGTTTACACCCCTAGTGGGGATTATGGATGTTTTCTCCATGGCATGTCTGCAATCAATTTTGGTGAGTACATTTTTGAACTGTCCGTTTATTGAAGCTGATTGTGATGTTTTTTAATTTCTTGCCTGTATATGTGCTTGATGCACTTCATGCTGTAGACGGTAGCCTGCACCCTTTAGCTGTCAAAGTCACACTGATGGTGGGAGGGGGCCAGGTGATGACAACGTCAAGTTGGTATGTGTTAAGTTCAGCCCCTGGGGATTGTGGCAAAGGAGGAAGCATTAGGAATGTTACCCAAGAAGCACAACTCACGGTCCAGTCCTCACCTGAGATGTCTGCCTAAACTACTTCTCCGCTCCATTCCGTTTGGACGGCACGTTGTATCTGTCTTCCGTCTTGGACTTCACTGCTGAGTGATGGCGCAGTTTTGCAACTGCACTACAGCTCTTTTACTTGTTTTTCACACTCTGGTGCCTTTAGTGCCTGTTTTTCTTCCTGCTACTGTCCTTGTTGCAGATCTGTCTGCTCGTCTCTCAGGCAGTTATTTCCACATACTCTTACGCTGCCTCAGTACACTTCTGCACCTGAGCATCTCTCTCTCTCGCTCCTCCTGTCTTTCATCTATTACATCCATACTTTTATGTTGTCTTTGGCCTTTTACCAATGGTATTCAACTGTTCTGGCTCTTAACTTGCTGTCAGCTGTTAGGCTATCTCGCATTCACTGTGCAATTCCAGACTTGTGCTGTCTCTGCCTTTCTTCGTTCACGCTATCAAGGATTGATTGGGTTTCAGCTCAATCATCCAGTTGTGCCAGCCTCCTTGGTTATTGTGTACTCAAATTCCTACCCATCCTGTTGAACCATTGTACAACTGTGCAACCTTGGAAGTTATGTTATCATTCAGCTTGGACATGTACTTGGACATGTACTCAAGTCATCTACTGGAGACTCTTCCAGGGTTTTTCAGTGCCTAGAGGCTTTTTTCCTGGTTTGGGGGTTTGCCTCCTTGGAGTTCTCTGCGATTTGGTATTTTTACCGGTCAACGTGGCGTCTGAGGGGGCTAGACCCTATTTACACGAAAGGAAGAACAAGGAAACCAAGGGGAAGGGGGATCCTGAAGCCAGGTAGACTAGAAGGAAGAAGCCGACAGACCCCAGAGACAGTGCTTCTGAAAGTCAAGGTGATGAGGAAATGAGGGAGGGCTTTTGTTGTTAGACAGTACGCTTGGGCTACAGTGATTGGGCATTCTCTGACATTGTCAATGTGGGGTACTATGTACATGATGTGTTCTGCTGGCAATGGCTGTTCCTGTGCTGTGTTTACTTTTCATGTGTCACGGGATTGGTGTGGTTTGACACACTGGGGTGTCCACATGGTCAATGTTCATATGTGATGTGTACAGGACACTGAGGGTCACTTCATTTCACATGCATGCATTGAGTACATGTCCCTACTGACACACACACTTACACAATGCACCACCACACATACAACCACCCATCCATGCCCACACGTGCACACAGGTTGCCTTCTCCGCCATGCTGTGTCCCTGTAGCACATGATCACTTACTATTTTGGGATCGTGTACATGCTTCACTGGGTAATTTTTGGTGCTTGTCCTTTTTTATATGATGCTCAAGGAGTATTCCCAAACACAATGGCCGCTCACGGTGCTGTGTGCTGAGCGGTCTGTTGCAGGGGACACACACAGCACACGGTTTTAGGATTTGCAGATTTGGATTGGCCAATGTGTATGCCTACAGGTATTCTGTCTTTTGTTGATGGTACCGCTGGTGGCATGCATTTGTGTATGACTTTGTATGTGTGGGAGGTTGTTGGTCAGTCATATTTCATCTGATTCCATGTCAGGTGTGATTGTCTCAGGCCTCTTTCCATTTATCACGTGGCACTTTGTATCTAATTTGTCATGTGTTGTGCTTTTGGTTTGCTCTTTTGCTGTTGCAATCCATGTCATGGTGTGGCTGACGAGGGTGATGGGGGTTGGGAGGGTTTGGGTGACATTCCCGTGATTTTCATGGCCTGTTTTGCAAGGGGTGGTGTGATATTCACCTTGCATGTGTTCCTTTGGTCACACCGGATTGGTTATGTTTAAGTAGCTAGGGATGCACACAATGTAGCACTTCTGTGGAAACATTCTCAGGGTGGCAAGGTTGTGACAGTTGACTGTCTCTTTGTCATCATCAATTGTCACCTGGTATGTGCCAGGCCTGTGTGCACTCCGCAGGGGTGGGAGTTTAGGTGAAAAATGTGGCCACAAGCTGGGTCCGGGCTGCCTCGCCAAGTGCCCTTTCCCCTCCCATGAGCAGCGCCTGTGGGTGGGGATGTGGGGCACCACCATGTCCACCGTTACGCACCGCTGTGTTGCAACATTGTGCAGGACAGATGCTGCCACAATGATGCTGCAAACTACAGGGGGTGCATATAGTAGCTGCCCACCAGAGCGGTCAAGGGAGCGGAAGCGTGACTTGAACACTCCGAAATGTGTGCTCCACTATACCCCTGGTTGCAATATGGGCTGCGTTGTATCTTACCTGGTGTGGTGGGGTGGGGTTCCGTATTGGCATCATCATGTGGGTGCTCAGAGGGTAGTCACTGTCCCCTGGGGAGGTGATGATGGTTGTTATTAGTTGGGTTTGTGTATTTGTCTGTTTGTGACATGCAGGCATGTGCACAGACATTTGTACTCACCAATGAGCCATGTGTCGCCATGCTTCCCAGCTTCCAGGTCCCGGCTCAGGGTGGACATTCTGTATATGAAACTGTCATGGGTAGACCCATGATAGTTTGCATAGATAGAGGTGATGATTCCATGGGCATCACATACAACCTGTACATTGATGGAATGCCAGTGCTTGCGTTTGCAGTAGATGTTCTCAGTGGCCCTCCGTGGACGTAGGGCCACATGGGTGCAATCTATGGCACCAAGAACTTTGGGGAGTGTGCCACCCTGTAAAAGTCCTGGACCACGGCCTGCCTTTCTGCAGGTGTTCTGGGTATGTATATGTGCCTGCGGACTGAGGGGTGCGCAGTCATGATTGTCAACACCTGGTGTAGGCAGCTTGACTGCGTGGCCTGTGAGACACCCCCAACAATGGCAGTTGTCTGCTGAAATGACCCAGTGGCAAAAGAATGCAGGACATTGAGCACCTTTTCCAAAGGGCTCAGTGCTTGGAGCACAAGGTGGGTGATGTGAGCTCATCCTCCCACTCAGTGACCAGGTCTAGGATGATATGAGGTGGAAACCTATACCTGCCATAGACCTCACACGATCAATGGTGCGAGAAATGGAACATTCATTGTATCTGTATATACGTGTTTGTTGTTTGCGCGCACTTTTATACTGCGTGGGGATGCTTCCACCTGCCTTTGTGTGGCAGACGTGTTTATGTCTGTGCGTGTATTTTGGGGTGTGCGGGTTTCCCCTACTCGAATATATGAATACGTGTTGTTCGCGAGCGTGTGGGCGTTCCATGTATTTCCCAGCAGAACTTCCCCAGTTACGCCATTATTTTCACACGTTGTTCCCCATTTCGCATGTTTCACCCCCTTTTTGGTGTGTGCGCTACACGTTGTGCGCTTTTGCTGTGCGCATCGCACACGGCGTTCAGGATGTCACAGTGATGTGTGTGCCCATGTGCACCATGCGCGGTTTTGGTGCAGCTCCCTGGAAAAACATGCGCACAGACTTCGATGAATCGCTTGCGTGTGATTCGCACGCGTGCGCTAGCTTTTTCTCACTTGCGTCACCCATTTCAGTGCACAATTATTCCATGAATCGGCCTCTTAATGTGTGCCATTTATTGATACCATGGGAAAGTCAGACATTTGAAATGTTGCAGACACGTGTTTCGACCTTCTAGGTCTTCCTCAGAACAAAATATCATAATCAAGTAACAGTCTCAGATCATAAATGATGTTTCATAAATCTAGAAAATGAAAGCAACAAGAGGTGAGCGGAAATGGGAGACAAGAAAGGAGACAATCATGAGCAATGCTGAATATCATTTGTCACTTATTATGTCTACAAACCATATCTCAATTGTTAGTCATCAGATCACTGGTCCAACCTCAAACTTATCTGAATGCTCATTCTCCATTGGTACATTGAGTACGATCTACTTCATAAAGAAAATCAGGCACATTTAAAATAAATCAATGATGATACTCTTTCTTAACTTTCAGGAGTTCTAACTATATATAGAGTCTGCCATCTTGAAAAGTACAGGACATTGTATAGAACCACATAATCATGTGGTGACTCTCAAATTAGAGAGGATAAATTACCCCTGGCTAGTAAGTGATGCCCACTGTGAGTATATACAGTGATGTCAAAGATGTGTCCTCCTAGGACCATATTCTAGTGCTGGTAATTAATTAACCAAACAATCAGGTCGTCCTCATTGGCGATTACTAGATACGGCTCATGACTTATTTATACCTCAAAAATCAAACGCACCATCATCCATGATTCTACTTAGATAATGACAGACATAGTGATAGGTACTTATTAAGATTACCTTATTCCTGTCGTGTGTTGAAACTAATCTGTATTGATAGTGGTAGGAATATCTCAAAGAACAACTTCAGTTTTTGTCTTTGTTACCAAACCAGAGTGTATCTCATGATAGAAATTATCATACATCTTCTGCAGGAAAATAAAGTGAAACTGACAGGCAACGTGTACTTTAGTGAATATACCATTAATTAGTAGTACAATTTGCACATGGTAGAACTGCACTTCGTAAAGTTTTGTTAGAAATAGTTAATTCTTAAGACACATCAGCTCCGTCTTACATAGAGTTTGCAACACTTTCGCAAAGTGAAACTCCTGTTAGTTTCTTTAACAACTACTTTCAGGCTGTTGCCTGATCGGTGTGTTTGTCATGTCTCTTTTAGAGTCAACTCATATTATAGCTGTAAAAAAGTAAACAAATAGCGCGTGCATCAATCTCATAACCTTATGGGCTGGTCCATAGAGCACATACAGTATCTCCATAGCAAATTATATTCTTACCAGTAGTCATACTTGGAAACATATATATACGCCCACTGCGTCCTGGAAGTTCAGAGCAGCAACGGCAACCATTTGTCTTGTGCTCTTGTTTTGTTAATATACATTTGTGGGTTTGTCACATGACGAGTTACTGTTATGAATCACTACAGGCGCTGGTCTCTTTGGCATTGGAATAGATATGGTTATGCAGCCTTTTCTACCCGTCCAAAGATGGCCGCCAAACGAGCCCGTCACAGTGTGCCTGCTTCAACAGACTATGTCCGCTCAGGACTTCCACGTTCGTGCGATCATGTGACTGTTTATAGATGCCGGAACGGGAGGACACAACGCGTCGCTACTCTTAAGAGAGACACTTCGTAAGTTTGATACTAACTAACCTCTGTTAACCTGCCTGCTGTAGATTTCCTTTCTTACCTGCTGTATGTGTGTTAGATTCTTTCCTACAGATTCACCCTTCGCCTTTCCTGCCCTTGGCTTGATTCAGAATCGCGTGGGGAAACTCCTCCTCTCATCGCCGTGGATCTTCCGACGCGAACTGCCGGTTGGAATTTCAGCCGCTCCTCGCCCTTCGGATCACTCTCCGTAGTAGGCGGACTATTCTATTGTAGTTGCAGATCAGGTAGATAGCCTAGGAAGTTCCGACACTATTCTCTCCCATCTAATACAAGTAACGCTACCTCAGGGAAACTATTCTCATTGTTTACCTTTTCTAATAGACAGTTTCTCATCTGGAGTTTCCTTCTTGCCCACAAAAATCCAAGACCTTGCAATACCATCTCATGTAGGTATTTCTAACACTGTCAGTTCTGTATCCCTCCTTTCTGATTGTGTCACGTACTTACTATTTCTGTCATTGCGTACTATAGAATTCAACAAGAGTCTTGGACCCAGCCACAACTTCAGTGACTCTTCCATGCGAAGAGGATTAATCCCCTGCGACTCCCTAGCTCGCCAGACAAGATTCGAAGGATAGGAATTCCAAATAAACATTGCACCCGATTCCAGTCAAGGGTTTTCTTCCCCAGAGGGTTTCCCTGGGAGTTACGCTTTCCTCCGTTCTGTATCAATTCAGGTGGCGGACTGCAGGACTCTCAGGGGGATTTCTCATTTTCACAAAGTTGCTGTCATCTGAGCAGGTTAGTGGTGTTCTGAAACTATTTTGTACTTGTATTTGAGCAGTTGTAATAGTTACTTGAAATATGGTTTCATGTATAGAATTACTTTTAATGAAACTACTGTGAGAGTACATATTACGACCTGAATATTATTATCTCAACAGACTCGTCATCTTTGTGGTTACCGTAGTAACCTGCATTGTTTTTGTACATTCGTTGACTGGTCACGTGACGTGTGGTTACAGTTATAGAATTATTTGTAATGAACCTACTGTGGAAGTACATATTTCGGCCTGAATGTTGTTGGTCTTGGCAGACTCATCATCTTTGTAGTTATCATAGTAACAGCAGGCTTCTAGTTTGTGGTCTAACTAATTCATAAACCGACATAGGTTACTCATGTGAAAAATATATAGAAAAACAATTTGTGAACAGTGGTGGCCGTCTAGAAACAGAGGTTTCAGGGCCCGTTTGGTACAGATGTTGGCAAGTAATTATTTTAATAATAGAACAACAGTTCCACAAGTACGCTCTGTACACTGGATATAATATTAGAGACAGTTACAATCTTCAATATGAAAGACATTTAATGTGTGCCATTTATTGATACCAGTGCAAAGTCAGACATTTGAGATTCTCATGAAACTAGAAATGTCACAGACACGTGTTTCAACCTGCTAGGTCTTCCTCAGGGCAAAATATCTTAATCAAGTAACATTCTCAGATAAATCATAAATGATGTTTCATAAATCTAGACAATGAAAGCAACAAGAGGTGAGAGGAAAGGGGAGACAAGAAAGGAGACAATAATGAGCAATGCTGAATATCATTTGTCACTTATTGTGTCTACAAACCATATATCAATTGTTAATCATCAAATTACCTGTTGGACCTCAAACTTATCTGAATGCTCATTCTCCATTGGTACATTGAGTGTGATCTACTTCATAAAGAAAATCAGCCACTTTTAAACTAAATCATTGATGATGCTCTTTCTTGTCTTTGTTTCACAACCTGGCGCTGGTACCAAACCAGAGTGTATCTCATGATAGAAATTATTGTATAGCTTCTGCAGTAAAATAACGTGAAACAGACAGGCAACGTGTACTTTAGTGAATATACCCTTAATTAGTAGTACAATTTGCACATGCTAGGACTGCACTTCCTAAAGTTTTCTTACAAATGGTCAATTCTGAAGACACACATCAGCTCTTCTTACATAGAGCTTGCAGCACTTTCGCAAAGTGAAGCTCTTGTTCATTTCTTTAACAACTACTTTCAGGCTGTTGCCTGATCGGTGTGTTCATCACGTCTCTTTTAGAGTCAACTGATATAATAACTGTAATAACGTAAACACAGCGTGTGCATCAATCTCGTACCCTTATGGGCTGGTCCATAGAGCACATACAGTATCTCCATAGCAAATTATATTCTTACCAGTAGTCATACTTGGAAACATATATATACGCCCATTGCGTCCTGGAAGCTCAGAGCAGTAACGGCAACCGTTTGTCTTGTCCTATTGCATTGTTAATATACATTTGTGGGTTTGTCACATGACGAGTTACGTGATGTACGGTTTCACGTATATATTTTTTTTTAATGAAACTACTGTGAGAGTACATATTACGGCCTGAATATTATTATCTCAACAGACTCGTCATCTTTGTGGTTGCTGCAGTAACCTGCATTGATTTTGTACTTTCGTTGACTGGTCACGTGACGGGCCACGCGTCGTGTGGTTACAGTTATAGAATTATTTGTAATGAACCTACTGTGGAAGTACATATTTCGGCCTGAATGTTGTTTGTCTTGGTAGGCTCACCATCTTTGTAGTTATCATAGTTACAGCAGGCTTCTAGTTTGTGGTCTAACTAATTCATAAACCGACATAGGTTACTCTTGTGAAAAATATAAGGAAAAACAATTTGTGGACAGTGGTGGTCGTCTAGAAACGGAGGTTTCAGTGCCCGTTTGGTACAGATGTTGCCAAGTATTTATTACAGTCTCTGACTCTGAGCATATGCAGCTAGTGTTATGTTTACATGGGTTGAATTCTATTTTTTTTTTTTAACAAATGATCCTCCAATTTTTCCAAGTTTTGCTTCTGTTATATTAAGAGATTGTTATACTGTTCCTAATCATCACCTCAGTATTATCAGAGCCCCCACCAGGGATAAGCAGAGCTTAGTCTGCTAGAGGAAACAAAACGAGGAAGCAGAAGAAAAGAGGATAGGACAGAGGGAAAGGTATGCTACAAACAAAGAAAGGGAGGGGTTCAGCATGTTCACAATATGCTAGAACACGCTATATTGCATAGCCTGGTAGTTAAAATATTGCTGTGCTCTGTTTTCATTCACAAAATATTGCTTTGCATTTGTCAATTAACACAAAAATGCAGGATTGTGATTTGTAAATAGAAGGAGTCGATCTTTTGATTTTATTACTGCTTTGCGGTAAGATGAGGGGTACTCCCTTCACGCAGTTTAACACTCAGTGAAGGCTGACGTTTCAATTAGAGTTTCTATTGAAGTCATTGCTCATGGAAAAAAGAGTGATGTGTTCAAATGTCATTCTCAAGTTCAATACTATTTCTCAATGTGCACCACTTCAAAGCAAAACGTGTCGGTGTGTACAATTTCCTGAACATCTGAGCAACTGATTTTGAGAAATTGTCCTGAGAAAAGCTACAATCCACTAAATGCTTGTTTTATCTCATCACCATAAGTTTTGAAATTATTCACTAATGATAAAGCAATCTTCACACATCACACACACAATCTTTGGAAAATTGGCTTAACATTGGTCAAAGAGTTAAAAAGGTAGAGGGATGAAAAATGTGACAAAACTGAACACATTTCCCCAATAAAAAATAACCATTGAGTGATCAGATAGGGTTACCTGTGAATTGTAAGAAGAATGAATAGACAAATTACGTGTCCTTGTTCAGCACACATGAAACACAGTGTGTCTTTCTTGTGTGCTGCTACCAGTTTAGCATTACACTTAATCATTTCCATTGTCACTGTTTGATGTACTGAGACTTTTAATCACAGCTGAAAATAACACTGAACACAATATTAAACTATGAATAGCAGAAATAGTAGAAACACCATTGCAAAAACACTGCACAGTGTATTGGTGAAAGGAATTAGAGGATGATTTTTATAGCGGGGGGCACAGGACGTAGATCGGGTACATATGAAAACAAATTGGTGGCCATTTTAAAGTGGGCAAAGTGGAACATTATCGTGTAAAATTGCTTGCACACTTTCATTTTTCACTCAAGCTCATTTTGCAGCCGTCCTGAGGGGCAGGAGGTTATGCACGCGGCAATAGCATCTCCACTTTGCTTTCATCCTCTATCTCAGGTGATCACTTCATTTTGCGCCATGCATGAGATTTTCAAGCAGGCGTAAAAAGAATGAAATTCGTAGGACTGAGCCTCACATGAGCACCTGCATATGAGTAGGCGGATTCCATTGGAGTCCAATATAAAACGTTTCCTGCAAAGTGTATTTGCAGGCAGTGTTTTATTTCTCTCAAAGAGTATAGTCAAGGTAAAGACCAAGGGCCCTATTCATGGAAATGTGCACAGAAATCCCACAGGGGCCGCGCACCTAGAAGGACACTGCGCGAGCCTGTGTGCAGATAAAAAATTCACGGCCGCGTATTCATGGAATTTACTGCGCAAAGTAACCATATTCGCAAGTCGTGTCCGGAACTCCCCAAACACGCCTCCACGCAAAGAAAAAACTGCCAGAGCAGCTACCTTTGAGTGCTCCCCCGGGAGTGAATACACACACCCTTCAAACAGTGCATGGGGTCCCCCGCAAGCAGACCTGCATCTCACAGACTCTGTGCAGGGTCCCCGGTAACTGTATCTGGCACCCCGATAACATGCATATGCAAAATCATAACTCAGTAGTAATCTCAAAAAATATGTGTGCAAACCCTCGTAAACCGTTCCTGCACCCCTCTACACTTTGTACGTGCACCCGTAAATTGGATCGGTACCCCGGTTGCGTACACGCACCTCGATATCCAACATGGAAACCCACCTCCACGCTGTAATTCCTATACACAAGTGTGCTTACGTCTGCCTTTGGGTGATAGTATGAAGGACTTGCATGGCCATTTCCTGGCTGAGATGTTGCACAATGGAATCCATGAATACATCTCGAACCGCGCAATTGTGAGCGTGCGAGGGACTGCCTATAAGCTATCCCTCAGAACTCCCACTTTTTAGCTAGTTCTTCCCCAGTTTTGGTGTTGCACCCCCTTTCCAGCCTTCTGTGCAAGCCACACTCATGGTCTGCGTGGAGTCTCACGGAAGGCCCTCTATGTCTCACAGAGACATGCCGAGCCTGTGCGAACTCTACGCAAGTCCAAGAAAAGTACCACGCAAATGATTGCATGAATCGGGTCCGAAATGTAATTACGCCTCTTAACTTTTATGCTGCACTTTGAGAGTGTTGAACATTGAATGCAGGGGACCAGCAATGTGTAAGTGCAAGTGTTGGTGGTTCACTGCATGCAATTACCATTTTTTGTAAACAATGACCCCCATTAAGTCCTCAAGCATCAGCAGCCAGAGAGCAGAATAATGAAATGTGCTGTAAGTTTTTACTATAGTGCCACCCCATGTGAAATATGAATATCATGTGCAGAATCTCTATTATCTGATTATGAAGGGTCACTGACTGAGGACCTCAACCAGACCATCAACCCTGTATTATTATTGTACCTCCCCTACCGCCTCGCAGAGTGCAATCTTTTTTTTTTTTTCTGCTGAGGTAATTGTGGGAAGTTACCGAGTTCGCAACTAGATGAAGTTGACAAGGTTCACCTTTTTTCTGTCCAGACTGACAGCTACTTTTTTTTTACCTGCGCCCTCATGTATCCGATCACATTTCCTGCCAGTTCTATTTTCAGCTAAAAACCTTTGCAAATGTATACATGTGTGAATGTCACGTGCATGAAGTTCACACAACTACAGCTGTTCAGTGATGCATCCCACCATCTGCTAAGTGGATTAGTTACATTTTGTGGAAAAGAAAACATACATAACCACATTTTCTGACGTGTATTACTCCCAACGTAAAGTTAGCAGAAAAGAAAACATAACCAATTTGAATCCCAGTTGCACATGTCCATTCTTCTGAATAAAATGTAGAGACAATTCATCAAAAATAAAGGAACCAGCTCTAATACATGTAACTAGTAATTCATTATAGGTGGTTTAGTATGAACAACATGAGATGGGTGACTCGCGAAGTGAAAGTATTGCACTGTGCAGGCTGCAGCCTCCAGTGCATGGCATGCTCGTCTCTAGCATCCTTCCCAGTGTGAATCGCTAAGTGAAAGTATTGCACTGTGCAGGCTGCAGCCTCCAGTGCATGGCATGCTCGTCTCTAGCATCCTTCCTAGGGTGACTCGTGAAGTGAAAGTATTGCACTGTGCAGGCTGCAGCCTCCAGTGCATGGCATGCTCGTCTCTAGCATCCTTCCCAGTGTGAATCGCTAAGTGAAAGCATTGCACTGTGCAGACTGCAGCCTTCAGTGCATGGCATGCTCGTCTCTAGCATCATTCCCAGGGTGAATCGCAAAGCGAATGCATTGTACTGTGCAGACTGCCGCCTCCAGTGCATGGCATGCTCGTCTCTAGCATCCTTCCTAGGGTGACTCGCGAAGTGAAAGTATTGCACTGTGCAGACTGAAGCCTCCAGTGCATGGCATGCTCATCTCTAGCATCCTTCCCAGTGTGAATCACTAAGTGAAAGCATTGCACCGTGCAGACTGCAGCCTCCAGTGCATGGCATGCTCGTCTCTAGCATCATTCCCAGGGTGAATCGCAAAGCGAATGCATTGTACCGTGCAGACTGCCGCCTCCAGTGCATGGCATGCTCGTCTCTAGCATCATTCCCAGGGTGAATCGCAAATCGAATGCATTGTACCGTGCAGACTGCAGACTCCAGTGCATGGCATGCTCGCCTCTAGCATCATTCCCAGGGTGAATCGCGAAGTGAATGCATTGTACTGTGCAGACTGCCGCCTCCAGTGCATGGCATGCTCGTCTCTAGCATCATTCCCAGGGTGAATCGCGAAGTGAAAGCATTGCACTGTGCAGACTGCCGCCTCCAGTGCATGGCATGCTCGTCTCTAGCATCATTCCCAGGGTGAATCGCAAAGCGAATGCATTGCACTGTGCAGACTGCCGCCTCCAGTGCATGGCATGCTCGTCTCTAGCATCATTCCCAGGGTGAATCGCAAATCGAATGCATTGCACTGTGCAGACTGCCACCTCCAGTGCATGGCATGCTCGTCTCTAGCATCATTCCCAGGGTGAATCGCAAATCGAATGCATTGTACTGTGCAGACTGCAGCCTCCAGTTCATGGCATGCTCGTCTCTAGCATCATTCCCAGGGTGAATCGCGAAGTGAAGGCATTGCACCGTGCAGACTGCAGCCTCCAGTGCATGGCATGCTCGTCTCTAGCTTAATTCCCAGTGTGAATCGCTAAGTGAAAGCATTGCACTGTGCAGACTGCAGCCTCCAGTGCATGGCATGCTCGTCTCTAGCATCCTTCCTAGGGTGACTCGCGAAGTGAAAGTATTGCACTGTGCAGACTGCCGCCTCCAGTGCATGGCATGCTCGTCTCTAGCATCCTTCCTAGGGTGACTCGCAAAGTAGTATTGCACTGTACAGACTGCCGCCTCCAGTGCATGGCATGCTCGTCTCTAGCATCCTTCCTAGGGTGACTCGCGAAGTGAAAGTATTGCACCGTGCAGACTGCAGCCTCCAGTGCATGGCATGCTCGTCTCTAGCTTCATTCCCAGTGTGAATCGCGAAGTGAAAGCATTGCACTGTGCAGACTGCAGCCTCCAGTTCATGGCATTCTCACATCAGCATCATTTTTTCACCTGGAAGTAATTGGTTGGTGAGGAATAAAGTCAGCAAGTAGTGCTTTGCAGGAATATTTCTCTGCATCCACATCATTGTTATGAGAGCATAAGTTAGAAGAATTTGATTTCCTGTTGTAGCTGTTTGCAGAGTTAATAAAGCACACTGTATTGCACTAATAATCACATGTGTACTTCAATGGTAGCAAAACCATATTTGTGGGCATTTAATAAAAAGAAACTTTGCAACTTTTTAAAGTTTACAAACTGTTTTGGTAAACGTGGTGAAGTAGGGAAAGCGGAGACCCACACATTCTCACATCCCTCCTCTCAGCCGCCGTGTGGTCGATGGCACCTTTAAAGGAATCGAACATCACTGACAAGTAAAATCTCTGCATACACTTCACATTGTGGTGCATCCTTCAGCTCGCTCATGTGTGGAAAGCATGTGGCAGGCATGGCTGAATCCCAGCAGGACCGAACAAGCCATCCATCCTAGCGAGGCTATTGAAATGTGCACCATTGAGTTGGGTGATCAGAATTCCTGTCGTTTGCAGTGCCTTTGCGTTGCATAATAGTAGCGCTATGAAAAAGACATTTGTGTAGTAGCAACTGCTGTGTGAAAACATATGATTTCTAGTAGACATTATCTAGAGCTTCTCTTGCAATCCATCACGCTAAAAAGTGAACCATGCACTGTGAAAATGCGAATATGTACTTCTTGCACCCTGATTCTGGGGTGAAAGGCATGCATGGCGGTGCAGGCGATAATGGGGACTGTTTCTTCTCTATTGCACATAAATAATACATAAACGTAGGTGACAACGTTGACCAATCGGGACCATGCTTGCCTTTATCGTACAGCCATCAATCATGTGCAGACGTCAAAGTGCTCCCCACCACATTTCCTTTAATAGATATAAATTAATCTATGTTCATTAATGTCCGATGCAGCCCATTGTATGGAAGCTGTGACGGGGTCATGGTGATTTGGGGGAACATTTGGGATTGGTCATGGTAAGGGAAAGGTCAAAAGGCAGTGACAGAGAGCAAAAGAACCAGAAAGTCTCAAACATTTCAGATAACCCCATTTAGAAAAATGTTCTCATGCTGTCACTTTAAGATATCGACCAGCAACAAAGCAATGAAAGAAAGGTATAGCGCGCGTAAGATAGTTTAAGGAACATACATTCAAGCGCACGACTAGGGGTAAAAATACACTGGTGGTGTTTTAAGCATGAGGATGACATTTTATGAAACTAATTAAAACAAGACATTCAAGGGGGTTAAAAAAATGCTAGTGACTTTTGAAGCAAAACAACATTATTCTATTATTTATTTATTTATTTATTTATTTGTTTGGCTAAGCACCTCACATTTTCCTTTCAGCAGATTCACACCCTAGAAGAAACCAAAACTATAAAGATCGAGAAATAATTATTTGCCATATTGACTAACCCAGCCATCGTCTGAATGGCTCAGGTCTTGAAGAATCTCCCAGGTAAATAAAGGTTTTGAAGGCTTCTCGAAGACAGCAATGATGGGTTGGGCCCTTACATTTGATTTAGCGTGGTTAAGAGCCAGGGCCAAATATCTAGATCACATTGCCTCCATTATTGTTTGCTGTTCATTTATGTTTTTTATTTATTATTGTTTGGAAACCTGGGAAAGAATTTAAAATAAGTTTGAGGTTATATATGAATGTTGTACAGCTTTTGGTTAAGGCTATGCTTTCTCGAGACTTCAATAAAAAGCCAAATTTGAAAAAAAAAGTTGGCTTACAGATTTAAGGACTGCTGCTTGATTTGAGTTTTCTCTAGGGTACATGCAGGGGCTATTTTGTATAAGTGCATAGCTTGCTTGCCTCTCTGTGCTTTAAACATGATACAGGGGATTGTGTATGTACTGCTCAATCAGCAACCAATGTAGAGCTTTCAAGGCCATCGAGGAGTGGCCAACCACTCATAGGTTCAAGAGAAGCTTCCGTGCTTGGTTCTGGCTCTCATGGAATTGCTACATGCTCTTCTTTGAGGCTCCTATGCAGGGAGTTCACATGGTTGGTGAGCCCCGAGGCCTGAAATGTGGTGATAATCCCTTACTATGTTTTGCGCTGGCCCAGTGGCAGGCCACAGAACCACCAGCAGGAGACATGAGAACTCTCCTTTGTGTTTATGGATTCAAGAATCGGAATATGGTGTGTTATCATGACTGCAAATACTGTAAAAGAATATGAAGACATGTTCAAGCCAATAGATAAGGGACAGGCTAATAGCTGCATAGAAATGCCAACCAATTAAAACCAACAGACACATTATACACCAATAACTAGTTCCCAGATGGAACTGAAATCACCACTTTGTGTCTTCATGGTTGTGCATATGACAAAAAACCCACATGATACCAAATAGATCCTGCGACAGTTACTTGTAAGTGGTTGGTTGGAATTTTCCCAAGGAAAAATGGGGATCAATATCTCCAGTAGAGGTTGCCTTCAGAACCACGAGTAGCCATTGTCAGGTGGCAAGTACATCACTGGAACCCTCACTGTATGCAAGCAGTGTGATGCACCCATGCCAAGCCTACAAAGCAAGCTTCATTAGAGAGTCCAGACCCTACTTTGCCATATAATGGCCTATTCCTTCATTTGTTTCATCCCAATCATTGTCTGTGCTAATGCTTGCCTAAGAGGAGGGAAATATTTTATCCCGAAAGAAAAATCAATAAATCACCATGTTGGACTTTTAAGTGACCTGGGGCTGTTTTTATTTCGCAGATTGTTTTGGTATTGCATCAAACCGTGATTCAATGCGATTCAATTATACTGCATTGCACCCTGTTGCCGGAAAACGTTACCAGTGCAGATAATACTGTTCCCCTCCATCCTATACTTCAGGAAGGATCTGAACATCCTACTCTTTGGAGAACATCTCGAGAATCGCTGAACGCTCCACTCAACCGTAATTCCCCCATCCGCCAGAGACCCTACCTCCCCCTCTCAGCCTACACATTCAGACTCCTTTGCCACCTCTGCGCTAACATTGGTTGGAATCCTTCGAATTCGATATTATGTAGATGCTCACATTTGTAAATGAAAATTATTGTTTTCATACAAAACTCGCATCCTAGTATTATGGTGGTGTGTGTGTTTGCGCATGTGCGCCACTGAGGAATAAAAACCCTGGAGAAAAGGCATGTCAAACAACATCTTGTGGAAATAAATCTCATTGGTGTGACCTCCATTTAGGGGTTTAATAAAGAAGACTGAGAAATGACACTAAACCCACAAAGGCAATACTACAAGTGAGAAGGACGGGTGCTGCAAATGGACAAAGAGATTCAGTTTATGCACTGAAAGAAAATGCCTAACATATCATGGAAAACGATATATGTGCTGGTTGTCCAAGTATCCCATAATTCGGGGAAGTCTCTGTGATTGTATAAGAATCTCTGATCCTAGTGTTACAGTGAAGCTTCCCAGAAATGTTGTCTATTGGTCGTAGTCACTGAAAGTGCTCCATTAAAACACCTCACTGAATTCTATACACCTTGAACATTTCAACTGTTCATTTCCAAATAGTTTCTTCTGGATTTTGTTGCGGCAAATGGATTTTTGATATTTGTTCAAGAAAAAAGAGAGGGCCTCATTACAAAGGTTCTGGTCTGGAAACAACAGTGCCGGTAAGATTAGCGGCAGTGTTGTTTTCCGGACGGGCACACTACGGGTTTGCCTGCCGGAGTCGCTGTGCCCGACAGGGCTGACCCTGCCAGACACAGCGGCCATGGTAGGCAAGCCGGTGCTTCCGTGATCCCCATTCCCATAGAGTCCCATGGGAATGGGGACTGACAAATTGTCGGCACCTGACTTGTCGGACTGCTGGGGTTGTAATCCCCCCGTGTTACTGGGAAGTCAGGCACCAGTAATTCATTCTGAGTCCGTCGGCAGGGTTACCGCCAGACTCGGAATGAGGCCCAGAATCATACCTATTCAATGATATAATCTAAAAGAATGCCTCTGTAGGCCACACTTCCTAGCAACATGACTGCCTGCAAGGCTCAACCGAATTTAAAGTCTGTGAGCAAGAAATAATTATTGAAATAGGAACAGTACTCTAAATCTGTGCACAAAAAATACAAAGGCTAAATGTTAGGCCGTTTATATAATGCATTATGAAGATGCATGGAAATCGAAAGTACATATATTTACCTAGGTTAGGAAAAGCAAAGCATTTTATTTGGTGTAAGCACATTTAAGGATAGGACCATATGTGTGTTCTGTGTTTATTTGAGGTGGGACTGTTATGTATTGGAAAACTTCTTTTGGGGCGGTGAATAAAATAAGTGCCTATTTGTTTTCTGTCATTTGTATAGGTTACCTGACTGTGAGAAAAAGTATAGATCAGCAACTGGATTTTGTGCAACACAATTGACATATACCAGCATAGTGTCCTGGTGTAAATTCCAGCTATTTTTAAATGTTTTCTAATAGATACAGTTGCTCACAGATGGTTGTCTGCCTCTTGAGTTGCTATAATGAAAGATCCAGGTTTAATTCACATGAGTTTGTCATGTGAATTTCACTATTAAAACCCATATGCTTTAACTGGATCCAGTAGAAATAATTTCTTAAATGTCAATTGGAAGTTTACTAGCACAAGCTACTCACATCTGGCATGGAACAACTTTGTGATAAATCACCCCATCTTTAACCAACCTCTGCTGTTTCACGTTTTTTTTACTTGAAGGCAGAAGGCCACATTTACAAAACATTGTTGAATGGGATTGTGCAATTGTAAAATGCTTTTGTAAATCAGGCCCACAGTGATCTGTTGGAAATTCCACTTTACTATTTCCAAATCGTTTCTACTGGATCCAGTTGCTGGCAAAGGGAGGTTTTTGAAAATCTCCTGAAATGCATGAAGAATGTTTTAGTGATGATGGCCGTACATTCCTGTGCACTGCACCACCCATCCTTTCCCTGGCCATACATGTTCAGAAAACACCATGAGATTGCTACTCTTTCCCGTTCTAATCACTACCGCTCCTTCTCCTGCTCTTCTTCACATTTCTTTCCCTCACCCATCTCTTTCTCTTGCCTTCTCTTTACCTCATTCCTCACTGCACCATAGTGCATCACTCCGAATAGACCCTGTTTGCAAAGCCTATATCAAAGCAAACACGAGTGGCCTTTGCCAATAATGGGCTGTAATGATAGCGCCAGCACACAAAAGGAAAGTCCAAGTCAATCCTTAGAGAGCGGCTGGACCTGGGGATGGAGAGAAATGTAAATGTCCAATCCTGGTTGCGAGATCATAGGTTAGCACCTCCTAATGTTAATTTTCCATAGGAGGAGGTTAGAGAATAAAAAGGTCTTGCACTATGGAAGAGGGACAGCTGCCTACAAATTCACCAAAGGAGATCTGCTGAAAAATCTTCTAGGTAGAAAAAAAGTGTAGAGGAGGAGCCAAGTACACTCACCTCAACTGCTCTTCCCCTATTGCCTGTATGTTGGAAACCAGAGTATGAGACATACACGGAGCAGTTGAAACGACAAAGGTCAAAGGGAATCCTAGAGGAAAGATTCCCATTGAGGAAAGCATATCTGCACACCAGGATATATGATGGTTGTTTAAATGAGATTCCTGAAGAACCAGAGAAAATAAAGGGTCAAGATGAATGGTGACATCACACAGAGCTGAGCTGACATACATAGATGAGATTCAGAGACTAGAGGATGCAGATATTCTATAAAGCAATCAAGAAAGTACCAAGGATAAGAGACATCTTGGGATCAAGGTGAAGAAGCTTATGCCACAGAAACAGATGAAGACATTGGCCCTCATTACAAGTTTACCAGTCCGGAATTAACGGTGCCGGTAAAAAAAAAATAAAGAGATGGAAGGGAGAAAGAGACAGAGCTGAAGAGATAGCGCTCTTACAGAACTAATGGATGGGTGGCCAGATGTTACTTAAACTCAATGGTAAAGACATCGAGGATGTGAGGCAAAGAGAAGATCAAGATGAGCAAGATAAAAAAAAGAGAGGAATGATTGAAAGGCGAAGGAGCGAAAAGGAAAGATAGACAAAGACGAAAGCAGTTATATTTAGAGGAGCAATTGAGATAACAAGAGAGAGCAGAAGAGCAAAGAAAATGTGATAACAGACAAAGAACAATCGATGAGCAGGTCGGCTGGAATGATAAACAATAGAAGAGGAGGAACAGAAGTTAAGGGACAAGAGAATACAAAGATGAAAGGATGAGGAGATACACAGGGCAAACGAGAGAAGGGATATGAAGAAAAAAGAGGAGGACAGGGTAATAGAGGAAGCAAGAAAGCATATAGAGCTTGATGATGAAATAGAACACAAAAGAAGGCAAAAAGCATGCAATCTCGATTGCTCGGAGAAGGAAGTAATGAATCCTAATCAAGAAGTAGCATGGGAGAATATAGAGGAATTCTTCCCAGAATATGAATCATTACCAAGCCCTTCTAGAGTAAATCTAGAGAACGAGTTTGACTCTAGGAGCATTGGGGAAGCGATCAATAAAGTATACCATGAAATGAAAGCCCAGAAAGAAGGGGATGGGAAAAAAATATCGACTCGAGAGTATACAGTGTATGACACAGAGGGAGCCTCATGTAGTACGGGGCAGAAGGACTTGTCTTTAGATAGACTGACTCTGAACAGAGATAAGGAGGAGATAAGTTTCACGAGCTGGGCACAGGAAATGTCAGACGAAGACACAGACACCTTCTGTGGGGAAGAGAATGGGGATGTATGCGATCACAGTCCGACCTAAAGGGCAACTCCATGGTGAGAGGGGGGAGTCGCCACCATATTTTCAGAGTAATCAAGGGAATTGGCAGAATAATCAGGGATGTTTCCAGAATAATCAAGGTGGGTTTCAAAATATGCATAATGATAGTCAAAATACACAGGATGGACAGATTAGGAGCCCTCCTACATGTTGGACATGTGGGATGGCATGGCACTTTGCTTGTATGTGTAGAAGTCAAGGGTTCGTGCAAAACGGCCAATTTTTAAGAGGGGGGCCTCCAATTCGCCTGCATATTCACAACAGAGTGGAGATGGGTTTGCTCAGAATCAAAAGATGCAGCAGCAACAGCAAGCGCTGAGAAAGCAGCAAGTCATGCAAACACAGCAGGTAGCAGTCGATGCACCATAAGGGACAGCTAATGACTCCTAGAGTAGGGGGTGTCACTGTCGATGGAAGGAATCCTTTTACAGGTAACAGAATGAGGCTGTACCCTCAATAGGACAGCTCACTGGGAGACTTTATGTGTTCAATACTAACCGTGATGCCAAATCCTCATGAGGAACCGAGGGTAGATATCAATATAGGAGGCAAACGTTTTTCATTTTTAGTAGACACCGGTGCAACACACTCATGTATACGAGAAGGTATGTTTTCAATGTCTGGCAATACCATGAATACTCAGGGTTTCACAGGAGCTACAAGTAGAGTTCCTTTTACTGAAGAATTACCAGTCTCTATAGGTGCCATTGCTATATTCAAGGCAGACACCTGTCAATATCTTGGGTCGAGATTTAATGACAAAGTTGAATATGACAATTTTGTTTACCGATGAAGGCATAGTGTGTTCAACACCAGGAACACATTATTTAAACGTGAGCAAATTTATTATGGGATTTGCAGGACAAATGGCCATAAATGGGCAACGCCTTTAGAACCAGAGGTGTTCCATTATGGAGTACGCATTCTTTTGACATGGCTACCAGGCCTAGTAGGTAGAACTATGACAACATCTGATGAATTTTTGTTTAAGCCAAGAATACCTATGCATGAAGAAGAGGGATGAGGTTTTCCCTTAGAGCTACAAGCAGCCATAGCGCGAGATGAAATGGCTTTGCTTAATGGAAATGATGATGAGGGCAGACGATGGTGTGCAGTAATTGCCATCGGTGAAGGTTACAGACTGACTGACGTCACTGAAGATGATCTATTTGGAGATCATTCATCTGATGACGAAGTACTATTTCACATGAGTATTACTTATTAGGTGAGAGCAATCAAACGAGAGGTTCCTCAGAAAATGATGTTAGCACAAAAACACCCTGAGTCTTTTGACGAAGATATAGTGAAAGTGCCAGTGTCATTATGGACTGCAGGCCCCTATGACATAGGCCTGTTGAAGGGGGTCAGAGAAGTGAAGATTAAATTGGAACTAGGAGCAATTTTACCTCGAGAATGACAGTATCCCATATCTCCAGAGGCAGATTAAGGTATTTTTAAGATAGATGATTTCCTAATGATGGAACGGGGTATCTTAGTGACGTCAGAGTCACCATGTAATACTGCGGTGTACCCTATCAAAAAATCTAAGGGGGGTCTTGGAGAATAATTCAAGATGTACGCCCGATAATCCATATTGTAGAGGCCGAGTTCCCTCTAGTTCCTAATCCGGCTATAATCTTGTGTAATATACCTGTTGAAGCACGATATTTCACTGTGATTGATTTGAAAAATGCTCAATCCCATTGCACAAAGACTCGCAAGATCTGATGTCATTCACATTCAGACAGACTAAGTTAAAAGGTATTGTGAGTCTCCATCAATTTATTTTTAATAGAGTCCTGCAGATGGACTTAAGCAATATCGATTTAGAAAGTGTTGTGCTGCAATACGTAAATTACATTTTAGTGTTTAGCACTTCAGAGGAAGAATGCAGACACAATTCTGTTCAGTTGATGATTACACTTGCTTACAAAGGGTATAAGGTTGACAAAGAGAAGTTACAGTATTGTCAACAGGAAGTGTTATATATAGGTCAATTGATTTCACATGAAGGAAAGAAGTTTACTCCTGAGAGAGCTGAGGCTATTTTGAAAACCACAAAGCCACACACAATAAAGCACATGCAGAGATTTCTGGGATTGTGTAACCATTGAGAGCATGGGTTTTGACTACAGCTCATACATAAGGTCTTTATTGCAGGCTTTAAAGAAAGTACAGGTAACGCAGGAAAACATTGTGTGGACTGAGGAAATGGAAGAAGGTTTTGAAGAGTTGAAAAAAGCAATATGCAGAGCTCCAGTTTTAGGGATTCCTAATTATGCTGATTAATTCTTTTTGTTTTCGCACACGGATGGCACTGTTATGATAGCAGTCCTTACGCAAAGAACCACATTGGGATACAAGCCCCTCGCATACTACATTGGGATTTTATACCTAGTGATGAGGGGTCATTTTCCATGTGAACAATCGCTAGCAGCCGCCGCATTCGCCACAGAGAAGGCTGCAAGCATAGTGATGGGATGCTCTAGGACATTATTTGTTGAACATGCATTGTTTGCCATTTTGGAAAACCCAAAAGGCACGTTGACTCCTCAAAGGGCTTCTGCCTATGAAGTGGTCATATCGAATCCAGCAATCAAAATAGTTTGATGCACAATAGTGAATCATATCATGTTTGTAGCTGAACCACTGGCAGAGGACGTGCATGTGCATGACTGTTCAAACTATGAAGAGTTCTATGATGAAATCCCTAGGATAAAAAAAAAGCTTTAGCAGGAGGAGAAATTGTTTTTATTGATGGTTCAAGAATCGATCAGAATGATGGGCAGAGATATACAGGTGCCGCTGTAGTAAAACATACAGCCAATGGGGAGTTTCAGACATTGGTAAGTGCACTACTGGCGTCTCACTATTCAGCAAATGCTGCAGAGTTATTGGCGCGGATGTCATGCTCGAGAATCATGCAGACCAGGAAGTAACAGTGTACAGTTACTCGGCCTATGTGACGTCAACAGTGCATGCAGGGTTAGCACGTTGGAAAAGGAGGGGCAACCTCCGAGCGGATGGCACACCAGTGCAGCACACCGCCTTATTGGACAGGCTTATTAAGGCACTGCAACTCTCAGTGGCCATCGCAGTCATTAAATGCGCAGCACATACTAAAAGGGCAGACTTTATCTCACGTGGAAACCAAGCAGCAGACGATGAAGCGAAACTCGCTGCATGCTCAGAAAATGGTTGTAATGATGAATGTGTCTGAAAGATATAGTAATTTGTCAAAGATACAATTAATGGAGATCCAGGGGGAAGCAACTCAGGATGAAAAGGATTTGTGGACACAAAGAGGTTGTTCTTCAAACCCCTCTGAGGCATTTTGGCAATAAGACAGCACTGGTAAAATGGTGATGCCTGTAGCCTTATTAAGGATGGCGATGGAGCAGCTACACTACCCTGCGCACACAACTAGAGAGAACCTCGCTGCAACTATTGCAGATGATTGGTTCGTACAAAACTTGTTAGAGCATGTTGCATTCTATGAAGTGAACTGCAGCGTGTGTCAAAAATGTATGGCTTGGCACACACTGCGCACAGTTAGGGGAGTTATTCCGAGACCTACTTGCCCCTTTCAGCATTTGCATATCGACTATGTCGACATGCTGCAAGCATGCAATGGATATAGATACATGATTGTAGTCGTTTGTTCATTTTCAAGATGGATTGAGGCTGGACCCGTGTACACACCCAGACTCTACCTGTGCAGCCAAATTCTTAGTGCAGGAAGTGTTTCGAGATGGGGTGTGTGTGAAGTAATGAGATCAGACAATGGCCCACATTTTGTGAATCAAACGTTTGAGCAGATTAGCTTGTTGCTTGGTATAAAGCACAAGTTCTCTTTGGCCTATCATTCACAAGGAAATGGGATCTGTGAACGGCTCAATGGCTTGGTTAAAGAAACAATAGCCAAGTTGAAGATTACCTTGAAGAAAGGGTGGTTGCATTGCCTACCACTAGCACTATATGCATTAAGGAAACAACCAGGTTTAGACCACCATCTCACCTGCCATGAGATAGTGACGGGGAGACGGAAGAGGACACCCCTCAAGCCTCCTTCCAGAGTTAGAAGTTATACTCAGCCTACAGAAGAACTGTTAGGAATGGAGCTACGTGAGTATTTTATGTGTATTGCTTCAAGTATCTCTGTCATTTCAGGTCAGCTACGGCAAAAAGGGTGTGGGGCAGTACAGAACACAGAAGGAGATGATTCAACAAGTAGAATTCAATACCTTTGTCTTCCCAAATTATTCCCCGGAGATGCGGTCCTAATCCGCAATTTCACATGGAAGTGGCATGAGCCCAGACTTAACGGCCCTTTCATTGTAGAAGACGTCACACTGTCTGCAGTCAGAGTGAAAGGCTAACATGCTTGGACCTTTTTAGGTGATGTAAAAGTTTATACTGGAAAACCCCTCTGACCCCACCCTCTTCGAGCATCGGGGACGAACCTCAGCAAATGCAGGCAAGGTCTATGATAAGGAAGAAGGACGCAAAGGCTGTTGAATAAAAGAAAAGACTTCATTGGACTGTGGCTTAGTTCGGGACACTCTTTTAGCCACTTCTGAAAGAGTTAAGGGAAGCTGATTCAAACACTTTGTAGAGTCATTTCAGGGTTAATGGAATATTGTTTGTTCTTAAAGCCACAGGAGCTTGTTAAACTTTGGACTTAGGCATGCTTTAAGCCTTAATATGAAGAGAAATATGCCAAATTCTGAGTTAATTTTCAACAATTGGAAGAGGGTGCAGTACCCTGATTCATTTCTCCCTGAGTTTCTGTTCAGATTTGCCCATGGTGATTCCCAATGACAATGTTTCAAGAATCATATTTGAAGTTTTTTCCTTAATTCTGCGAACTTATCCAGGTATCGTGGGGAGTATTACTAGCGTACATGTTTTTCTGCAAGATCCTAAGAATGATCCGATCATAAGGAGGTTGCTCACAGCAATCATCGAGCAAATTTCGCAGTTTCCAGAGTATAGTGGGGAAAGGACAATTGCCCCTATCCACTGATGATTCTCACAGACTGATCAGTGTGGTTTTCTATTGTCTGATTGAAGAATACCTGCATCATGTTGGAAGACACACTGATGTGCACACATTCCTAAGGGACCCGATAAACAATGCAGCACTAAATGAAATCTTGAGAGGCGTCATACTGCAAGTAAATACTTATTCTGCGAGAACTTCGAGGTCCGAATGAAACTTTCCTTCGAGAGACAGATCGAAAGATTGTTGGTCAGACAGAACTTTTGTTTCATGCCGAAAACAATTCATCATGTCATCTGGTCTAAGGCAGATTCACAGAATCGACTGGGAACTGGTGGATGTCGTTGAACTTGTTTAGACTTACTGAAGTCGGGTTTCTTCTTGTTGTAGAGGCATCCACATTTCGTCTGGTTGAAGACTGGTTCCGGGGATACATCAAGAGTCTGTTTTTGGTATCCTGTAAGCAAACAGCTGATCGGAGACAAGTTGCTGAGTCAAGATAGCAGCTTCAAGAAGCAGTTCATAATGCTGATGTATTAAAGTAACTTTTCCCTTTCCTAGGCAATAAAGATGGGAAGTGTTAGTAGTACATTGTTATGCCAGATTCTGGGAGACATCCACGATGTGAAAGAAGTCGTTGCTGTAAATGGTCGTTCTTATGCATCATTTATGCTTGTATCTTGTTCATAATAATACTGCTCTATATCACAATACGTATGTCATATTGCATAAATGTACATGGAGCTAAGACTCCTGTGAATCTTCCTCAGCATAAGCAAGGTACAATCATGGCAACTACTAGGCACCGAACACCCTATGTAGTCATTCCTGTTCCAAAGAAAGACAACAAATTACCTGAGTCTGAGATAAGTGTCACTAACAATCATTCACATGCAAGAAGTGTCTCAGAGACCCTTTTAAGACACAAAAGACAGCCTTGTCAAGACAGACAGGAAAAGAGGTTGTTGGACGGTGAGCCTATACAGGTAATGCATGAAATTACACCTGGTTCTGTGATAAATAACCCAAAGATTATTCCTAAAATACAGTCACACATGGAGATTATGCAAGACATTTTCATGTCTTAATGGTATGTTGAGAGGATGACACTTTCCGAACCCTCTTCTACTCGGATAACACATGTAGATGCACCTATAATCAACCCAGCTTGAAGGAGTTATGATAACACACTTGATGAAATGATTATGGAAAGTTACATGAGAAGAATGAGGCCTAAAAGAAGCACCAGAGTGGTTGCTTTTGAACTAAATGATTACATGGACAGTACAGCTCACTTGGGAAATAACATATGGTATCCACTCCCCCCCAGGATGTGGCATCAAATCTGCAACAAAACGGCTAAAACATCCATTGCATGTCAATAACAACTTCACGGCATCAAATTGCTCCACAGACGGCAGTACGATCCCTCTAGAACCGGCAAAATTTATTAAAACGTAGACCCACACTGCTGACACGGTTGTGGAATGAAAGCTGACTATTGGCACATGTGGTGGAGCTGCTTAATTCAGAGGATGCTATTATATTAGAAAACCAATCGACAAAGTGATTGCAACAGCAGCTTTCCTGAATATGTGGGGCTGTATTATAAAAAAAAACTGTGTACTGGCCCAACAACAATGGCACATGATGTTATTAGCCCTAGAACAAATATGCATTCTTTCAAAGTATTTTTCACTCAGCAGAGTCTGCCAAAGTGCTAATACCTTACCATTATAGGGCTAGGGCAGAGACAACCTTCATACAGAAAATGCATTGAAATCATATGTGTTTGCCCTAGGGATTTTCTTTCTAGTTCTAACAACATGATGAACTGCATTTGCACCATTGCAAAGGTTGCATTAAAATGATCTCTGTCTTACTGGCATTCAGGCAGAGATCATCGGTGGAGGACCATGCCTGAATAGCAGCCAGGCAGTCAGGTAGGAGGGAGGCAACTTGAAAGAGCACTGTGTGTCATCTGCTTAAAACTGGAAATGAGGGGAGAAAGTGGATTTCAGATGGGCCAGAGGGGCAAGGTCTGTGTTGAAGATCAATGGCTATAGTATACAGCCCTGAGGGATGCCACAGGTTCAGAGTGAGATGGTTGAGGAAAAAGGACCCATTTTGGTCCAATCGGTTTGGAATTTTAAAGGAGACAGTCGAGAAGTGTGGTTTGAGTATGGGGGGCAGACAAGGTGGGGAGTCCATGATTTCCTGGGTAGCCATGATACGGAAAAAGCCAAGATACCAGCCAAGGCTGATGGTCTCCCTCATGGTGTAGTGTATTTGATACTTGTCCTCTATCCCCCAGAGCTGTGGGTTATGCTAACCTGAGTGAGAGTATGCTCCTATTGTGCATTGTTAAGGAGGTGGTGCTATGCTTGGCCGACAAAGTGGCTTAGCTGGCCAGCACTGATACCCGCTCAGTTGGGATGTTTAAGAACATATTGGTGCCTCCTCCAGCAGCTCCTTCCACTCGGCCTGGGGCCCCGGCCAGACGAGCGACGGGGAAGAATATCACTGAGTTTGGTCACTCTGCTACTATTAGGGGTCCCGTAGCACTATGGAAGCTGCCAGTCTGTAGGCCAGGAGAGGGACCCAAACTCCCATCTACCGATTAACGATATGCTTGTTCAAGGCCCAGCAGGGGAGACATGAAGTCCCTATCCAAGACTATCGATTCATTGTATTGCAGAAACCCTCCAAATTGGTATTTTAACACAGTACACACAATGGCTTGTGGGCTCACTCTTTTTTGGGTCTTCTTGCCCCATTTATCCATGTGGTCCCAGGGAGACATCAAAAGCTAGGAACCTTAATTATGTGTATATGTACAATGTCTCAAGCATTTCAGTGGGGTGCTTTGAAAGCCAGCCATCCCTAGTGAACAAACCTATTCACTGCTTATGACATATCAGGAGTTGCAGATCCATTTTAAAGGAGGGTAGCCTCAGTTGTGTGAGAGGCAAAATGTCCTCAGGTGTGGATTATTATATACGGCTGTCCCTGGTGAACGAACAGCTGGCAGAAGGCCTGTTGTCGACAGAGCTATGTACATATCCGCTGGTTAGTTCCAAGGTCACTCTACATCTCTATGCACCTGTCTATGAGTAATCTAAATGTATTTATTGGAGAATGTGTTGTACATTTGCACTCTGAGACCCCCGGCTGGCCCAAAGAGCTGAGGTTTGCTCAGAAGTACTTTAAGACGAGATAGCTGCACCCTTGGGATGGATGGGGGTGCAGATGTATTACTCCAACACCAATCAATAATGAGAACTCAATGGTTGGGCAAATGGAGTCCGTTTAATGACAAGTACAAAAAACAGTGAGCCATGGATATCAGCAGTGATGTGATCATCCTTGTCGCTTCAAATCCAATGAACTTCATACAAGTTGTAACATTTATACTCAAAACTCATCATAATTGATGTCTAACACTCAAAAGTTAACATGCAATTCTATTGGTTAGGAAAAGGTAACTTTACTATAGGTAGTATATCTGTATATGGTAACGGAGTGAGGGGATTGGGTAAAGACTGTCAGATGGACGTCTAAGCCCTTCCTTCAAAAATGACTACTGTAGACATAACCAAGAGTACGATGTCTCATTGGTTCTACTAACTATAGGACCCTATATTATTTGGTCTATTGTGATTGGGTTGGCACCAACCCCATGCATACTTTTTCCACTTCGCTTAGCAGCACGCAGAATGGTCCGCCAGGTGCAGGGTGCCCTTTATTTACCCGGCCTTCCTCCGATTATGTTTACAATCAATCATCACTTTAGTAGCCATGTGTCAATTAGTTCACTGTGGTTGGCCTCAAAACTGCATCTTCTGTCTGGAACAATTCTGATATCTCTGTCTGGCCGGGTGCCAAGCATAGGTGTGAACCCTTGCTTCTTCTTGCTCGGCTGGTCACGTGCTTCCCACACTGTGAATTTGTCTTGTTTCTCTCAATTTGTGTATTTGATTCTTATTTAGCCTCCCACCTGCCTACGTCTTCTTATCTCGACCTTTCAGAGGCAAGATAATTTGTTCTTAGTTTCAATTAAATGTAGCTACTGTTCGCCTCATCTATTGGTATGACCTTGGATTCCCTGGCATGAGTTGCTTCTGCCGAGTTTCGATTCAGCCATCTCTTCTCGTTTTACTAAATATGAATCTCTGCTCTTTTGGCCTTTAGTAACCTGGGTTGATTCTACTTCATTTGCAAAGTGGAAATATACTTATAATAAAGTACTTCATTTGAGGTAGATTTAAGTATAATGGTGCTTGC
This sequence comes from Ambystoma mexicanum, assembly GCF_040938575.1. Taxonomy (NCBI): domain Eukaryota; kingdom Metazoa; phylum Chordata; class Amphibia; order Caudata; family Ambystomatidae; genus Ambystoma; species Ambystoma mexicanum. The sequence continues at coordinate 401,497,427 of NC_090927.1, forward strand.
CACACTACCCTCCTACTTAGCATAGCAAGCCGCACTGTTTCCTTAGCTTTTTTTGTGGTTCCAAGCATATTTACAGGTGTAAACTGGTCGACTGTCTTCGTATTGCTTACAGCTTACTTTTCTTACATTTGGACTGTGGAGGGTTTTGACCCATGTGGAATCATTAGACGGGGTGAATGTGGGGATTAAGCTGTCGCTGCCCATCATTTTACCCAGAACAAAAATAAATCATTGGAGTGGGTAAAGATGGGGATGCGCTGTCGCCGCCCATCATTTCATCCCAGAATCCAGGAGAGCTGCGCAGTTGTGCGCACACCAAAATGGTTACCTAACTTGCCACCCACCAGTGTAAAGAAAGGTCTTTGTTAACAAAATCCACTGTTACTGATGTCAAAAAGTTGCTGAAATCGTGACTCATTGGACCACTTTAAAGATTCAACCCTTTTTGTGGGGTTCCACATAACCATCTTACTGTAAGGAGCCCCATCAAAACAATGTTATGCAAGGATTTACTACCATGTAAGAACCATTCCTGTTTAGAATGCATTAATCCAAGAAAGATCCCAAAATTGCATGCAGTACCAACAAAATCCTCAAGGCGGCACTAGCGGTCTAAACTCTGACAGGAGAGCTGTCTTGCAAAACTGTATAAGTGCAAAGAAAGGGGTCTCATGTCATTAAAAGTTCAAAGGGGTTGCCTGTCCTGAGAACTCTTGACACTTGATGCAAAGTGGCTCCCTGGCCTCCTGATGTCAGCTTGCCAGACACCACACAAAGGACCCTTTCCTCTGAAAGGAATATGTTGATTTTTACTGTTTTACTGTGAACAAAGGCCTGCCTGCCAGAGGATGCATGTGACTGACCCACCCAAGTCTTGGAGGCGGACTCCAACACTCTGAGGACTGAATTGAAAGTAAAATATATATTTTACAAAAACACTGATAACTCTTTGTAATCAAATGACAGAAATGTATAACTTTGAGAGACTTAATTAAAAAAATGTACCTTTAATTCAAGCCCAAACTCCAAATTGTGGGATATTCTGGGACAAAACCCTGCTGTTTATTACTATTATAGACTCCCTGTTTCAGCTAGACAAACGAAAATGCATTGGTATGTGGGTAGATATGTGAGGAACAGTTGTATAAAATTTAATGAAGATCCAATGTTGTTTAGCACATTAAAAAGTGCTAAAAGTTGCCATTTTTGAATGCAAGCTCTTAGAAACAGCAGATTTGGGACAGAGTATACCTCATGTGATATGTGACATGGGTATGTAATTTCAAACAACTGTGTAACTAGAAATATGTATTTTGATCAGATATAGATTTGGGTGCACAGATGACAGGGGAGTTTTTTCAAGAGATCATAAATGGCTGACATCACTCTGACACAACTTAGCTCCCCCAATCAGGGGAGAAATGAAAGCGTGGCCAATGATAAGTGGAGAGGGGCTGGCTAGTGATGCTGCTCACACACACCCATTTTCAAAACACATAAAAGCAGAGAGACAGGACAGATAGGGACCTTCAAATACATTTGCAGCTGGAAGCTCTGCCGGAAAAATCCATACTTACCTCCATCAACCTTCAAAGAGCCAACACTTGGACTCCAAGATAAACAGGGACTTCAAATCCCTCAATCTCCAGAATCCAGCAGCAGTGCTGTACCCAGAGAGAGAGAGTGCTGACCCCGATGCTGTGAGCAGTTCCAGAGGCCAGGCGCTGTGAGCGGAACTCGGGAAGACCTGACCAGACTGAAGTCCGTGACCAAGTCGCTTTCCGGTTCAAAATCTCTTGTGAGTACTCGGCAAAACTCAGAACACATCTCTTAGTTAAAATCATATAATTCAATCCATTTTTAATCTAAGTAGAACTGCATCTTAGAAATTGTGTTATTCTGCCATCGTTTTTAAAGCTGAAAAAGTGTTGCGTTTAAAATTTGCAAAACCAAAAACGACCTTCACTAAATCGCTCATAACTCTGTAACCGTTTGGGCTAGAGACTTGCAGTAACTTTCATCTTAGCTTTTAATCGCACCAAGAACCACATTCCTACCCCTTATAGTTTTACCGCAATCGCGGAACACGCATTCGCAAATTTTGCCGCGATTTGCAAATTTCTTCACGTGTAAAAAGCTGCTGCTGCTTGCCTTCCATTTGCCAGAAATTCGTTTAACCTGATAATCATCCCTGAATCCTTGCTAGTGTGAGCCTGGACTAATATTAACTAGATACCACTCACCCTGAACCTTTACAGGGAATTAAAAGCATTTTAGCATATTTTTCACTCCATTGCCAGCACATATAGAAGCATTTTGGGCTGTGTTTTAAACTTCTGTTGTCTAAGCTTGCTGGGGTGAACTGAATCACATTTGATTGCATTTCTGAGAACTGTGTGCTTTTCCTTCCATTTCCTTGCATTGCATAAAAGGGGGGGGGGGTGAATTGCCAGAGAAAAGTGATTACATTGTTTTGTTGAAATCATATTGAGTATTTTCTGTACTGCATTTCATTCAACATTGCATCCATCTGAAATCTATAAAGCATTCTCTGCCACATTATTCTTCTGTCCCTATTTACCAGTGTGCTACCTTATCCATTTCATGTCAACTCCTTAGTGATTATAAAGAAGTGTGCTAGTGCCAGATTCTCCGTTGTTAATCTTTATCATATCAGATTAAGTGTGATATTCAATTATTAATTTATTATAAAGTGTGATATATATATCTATATTGTTTAAAGTCTCAAATAAACCTTTTAACTTGCAAAACAGAACTACTTCTTGGCTCAGTGGGGTCAGGAGGATTCCAAGAGAGGGGTGTTATATGGGGGTAGTCATCCAGAACGCATGAACTGGACATAAAGATATATCAATAAGGGTTTTCATTCAGTATTATAGACTAGGCGTTGACTTAGCTGTAGTGTTGAATTGAATCCTCTTACAGGACATCATTCTTTTGTTTTAAGTTCACGATATCCTTAGTCATGGCGTTTCGTCTCCAAGTGTCATTCTCGGGTCGTGATTTCTTCTATCTGTGAGTCTGTCCGGGTTCTCGTGATGTCACCATTCATCTTCCATTAAGACCTTTTTGGTTTCTTCCTGGACAGTACTTAGGCAATCTTCATTTCGTTTCATTTGCTGGTAGGGTTTTCTTAATGGATACCTACTGTCCATGGGTTTTCTTGGTATTGGTACTTCAACAGGTATTGCTCTTCTGATAGGTACTGGGCACTGCTCTACTGCGGCTCTCTCCTGGTTTATTTGCTCATCATATGTCACATATCTCGGTGTGAACATTCCTGAAACTTCAAAATGGATGACTGGAGTGCAGGTTTTATTTGGGACCTCCTCTACACTACCTCCTCTGGGCGATTTATCGACCATTTTCACTTCCATCTTTGGATTCATTGTACTTTGTTGTTCTGTATCATCTTCATTCCATCGTCTGGGTTCATTCCTTCTTCGTCTTCTGGATCTATACATGATGGTTTGAAGAAGTGTCTCTTTGGAGTACATATCTTTATTACTCTTTTCAGGCTTCCTGCTGTCCTTACATGTTCGTCTTTATTCCATGTCATAAATTGACATTGACCATTTGCGCTGCAGTAAACCCATCTTCCCACATAATTTCTGTGCTTCCTGGGATAGAGAACCTTTGTTACTTCTGGTGCGTGAATGCTGGTCTTCACAAAGTCTCTTATTTCTTCATCAGTTAGGTCTTTGGGCTTCCATCCTGGCTTGACATCAATCATGATCTTCGTCCCTATGGCTTTTTTCGCAGTCTTCTGGCACTGAAAGATTACTATCTTGATAACACAAAATCCTAGTAATATCATCACTAGCAGGGCTCCCAAGAACTTGAATGCGTCTGCCATCCACTGTGGGACCCATGAAAACAGTGATCCAAACCAGCTGTCATTATCAACATTGTCAGCTTCATCAATCATCTGGTTCTGCAGATTTGTCAGCATACTTATAGCTTCTGTTAAAGTTCCATTTTCCTCATTGTGAGAAGGTATGAATGTGCAACACGATTCTCCGATTTTTGCACAAACTCCTCCATCCATAGCTGTGATCATGTCAAGCACATATCTGTTCTGGAGAGTCATCAGTCGGATGGCTCTTAGCTCTTCCTTGATTGCATTGAATCCTTTTATGGTTGTGTTGATGGTCTGCAGTAACTCCCATCTGGTTACCTGTAACCCTTTAGTATTTGCTCCAACTTGGATTCTCGGCATGAAAATCATAGTGAACACTGATGAGGCGAGGCTGAACAGCCTGAGAAGTAATTCTCTCTCTACATTCAGTTCCACAGATCTCCTCTTCCTCAGGTGAGCATCTGTTTTTGGGAAACTGTCAATATTCAGGTCACTTTTCGGGATCCCTAATGCTGGAACCTGGACATTCACTATTGTGCATATACCTCCCCAGTCTCTTGGCAGTCTGATGTATGCTTTGGATCCACATGCCCAATAATGATCCATAATTACAGCAGTCCCATGAACCATTCCTGGAGCATCAAAAACGTGTGCACAGTTCTGATTCTCTCCCATTTTTCTTGTGCCATTATTCCTGAAGCAGAATTTTGGGCTTTCCAATGGCACTATCTGCAAAGGTCCTCCTTTGTCTTCGACCCATGTTAGCAGTTTTGCAAGCTTCGGCCACAATGGTTTGCATCCATTTTGCACTATGTTGATGGAGGGTTCGTAGTGACCGAAGACCATCCATGCTCTGCAGATCACCACTCCTTTCTCCCATCCGTCTGGTGAACGCTCTGTTCCCCAAATTTGCATTTGGCCTATGTTCTTTCACTTTTAAGCCTCTTCTGCTGTCTTTCCTTGAACGTTTAGTTTGTGATTTGATTCTCATATGATTTCTGCTACTTTAACTCCAGGCTTCTCGTATCTGATCACAATGTGTTTCGTCTTTCCATTGTTTCTTGTCTTTATGTCCTGGACAGAATCATCTTCATTTGGATCAGTTGTTTCAGTTGCCCATTTGAGTGAAGCATCACTTCCCATGAACTGGCTCTGGTCTTGCACATTGCTACATGTGACAGACAGTGTTTTGTCTGGACATGAATTTCTACAGCTACAAAGATCTTTGACTTTCCCATGCTGTAAGGTAGGAGTGCACAAACAAAGCATCCCCCCTCTGAACTCCGTCTTCCAACTTCTTTCATGTGCTGGTGCCAAATGTTGTTTCTCAGATGTGCTGTGCTATCCAGTAGTCATTTAGTGCATTGTCATCTCCATGCATGCTTCTCTTAATTCTTAGTGTTTTTCTGTAATTGGCTATAACTACATCCTTGAATGCATCTGTATGACTCCTTCTTGCTGGAGGATTCCCAGGTATCCCGGTCAATGGTGCAGGCTTCCCATTGAGTAGACCAAATTCTGGCAGTTCTTTCCTGGTCCTCATACAGCGTTTTCTTTCTGGCTAGCAATGTTCGTATCCATACTGATATTGCTCCAGAGTATGGTCATACTGTGGAACTTGTACTTGTCCCTTTTGTTGGAACATATATGTTTGTTACTGCTGTCTCTGGGTGTTTATTCTTCAGCTCCTCTAGTCTTTTCCTTTCTCTGGCTAATGACGGCAATACTGTGTCTACTATTAATTGTGCTTGTGAGATCTTCTTTGAGTTTGTCTTTGTCTCCATCATTGTTGCCACAGGGGTGTTTATCATTATCGTTTCTGTTGGTTTCTTAGCCAATTTCTCTTGTCTTTTCACAATGTCTGTTGTGGAGTTTCTTATAGTATGCAGTATTTTCTTCTCTAATGCTTCCGATTGTGGTTCTGCAGTCATTGACACTATGCTTGCTGTGTGTACATTCAGTGTTTGCATGCTTGTGGTTGTCAATAACTTTTCATCATTCATTCCTTGCTGACCCTGTCTCCGGCTTTTCTTTTTGTTTGTTACCACAAGTGTGTGTGTGTCATTGCTAATCACATCCATTTCAAGCTCATTCGTTCCACCATCAGATCTTCTAGGGACCGGAATGACTATGTATGGTCTGGGTGCCTTTGTGGGTTTCATGCGTGCATCATTAGGTGGGTGCACTGGAATTGGAACGCTTTGTGCACCAATAAAAAATGCAGTTTTGATCGTAAATGACAGTAAAACAATGATGAACATGATACTAAAATACATTATACCCCTGTAGGTCAGGCGGCAGCATTTACTTCCAGAGAAGCATGGACGTCTTTCCTCCTGCGGGAGGACAAGGTTGCTACTCTGGATCCCCATCTCGATCATTCGTCCAATGTCTACCTTTTACTATACTTCTTTAAACAATATTGTCTTTCGATTCTGTGTTTAAGAGGTTCAGGTGTCCCCCAAGTGTCTCCGCACTTTCAGGTAGTGAATTGTCTCTTATCTCAGGATACAGTTCCTTTGCTAAACTTATGGGAAAAATCAAATCAAATAACACTTCGGCAAGTCCTTTTACTGTGCATGTTCAAAGTAGGTCAGCTCCGAGTCCACGCCTCGGATTTGCTTCAGTCCTGATGACATGTTATATCCTGGTCAGTATGAAGAATAGAGACAAAATAACAACAAATGGAATAATATGAACCTCTTGACACAGCTTCCTCGATCTGTCCCTTGGCGGAAAGCTTTTAGAATCTCCTCAGGTAGATCTGTTGATGGTTATAAAGTTCTACTTGCAGTATGATTCCATGCAAGAGCATGCCCATCTGAGCAACATTAGTTGGATCTCTGATGAATGTGAGGACGTCAACATCGATCGGTCTCCCCACTAGCTCTGGAAAGTCAGTGACTAAATGGAAGAGGATGGTGTGGGCCAACCTGCTGTCTTCTCGTGACAGGGACATCCGTCCTGCCTTGCTGAGTTTCAGGATTGTATGCTTTCTCTTTAATGTAAACAATGTCTGTACTGTCCGTTCACGTGGAGTGCAACTAAGGTCACAATTTTATTTAGAAGTTGGCTGAGATGTTCTGTATTTTCTGGGTCTCGAAGAAACATGAGTGTGTCTGTCGTTCTCCCGACAAGATTTGGACAGTCTTCAATTATTCGAAAGAACAATGTATTGACAAGCTCATTTACTTCCTTCTTGGCTTGGGACATTTGCTTTCTCCTCTCTGTACTCAGGAAGTAAGAGGAATTGTTCGGCAATTACAGTAAGCAATCTTCTTATTGTCTTTTCGTTTTCTGGATCTTAGAGAAAGTCAGTGACACTGGTGAGCCCTCCCACCAATGACGGGTATGATATTAGCACTAGCTTAAAGTATGTTACCACATCTTTGGTGATGTCGTTACTGCGGGACACCATAAATTATTCTGAATAGGGTCTCGGTGTGGAATGAGTCTGGATACTGTATTTTATTCCAATTTATGTGTCTTCGATCAATATTTGGCATGTTATTTTCTCGTCACAGTTTTAATGTGTCTCGATCCAAAGTTCAAAGTCAACAGACTATGTTGTGTCTTATATGTGAAATTTTCTTCTTCACCCTGCAACTAGGATGCAGAGAGTGCCTGTTTGTATGTCCTTATCCCCTTATTTGCTTATCGGAAGTGTTCACTTTAAGCCACAATTTACAAAAAGTTCTTTATCTTGATCTGGCTGGTCATGCGTCCTTCCTCGTCATGGATCTCGTCTGCATGTGCTGTGGTTCTTCCCCGTCGCTCGTAGTCTCCTTACATTGGAGGGCAGGCAGGGGGCCTGCTCCGATGTAGGGTTTGATATAGGCCAGAAATATCCAAGCTCTCCTGCCTTGTAGTTTTACTGCGGAGGGAGTGCAGTCCTCCACTGTAAAGGGACCGTTAAATTGTGGCTCGTCCCACTTTTTTCTCGTATGGTTCCTTACAAGGATGGTATCTCCAGGGAAAACGAATGGTACACAAAGTCCTTGAGCTGTGTCTGTAGTAGTATCTCCTACTTTGTTCCGAGCTGCCCTGCACCACTTTCGTCGTCACTGCAGCTGGTCTGAAATTACAGTAAGGCAAGATGTCAATCAATTCAGGTAATTTTGCATTTCAGACCCTAAGATTTCTCCTGTTGACTGGGCATCACATCTAGCTCTATCTCGGGGTGTCAGAAGAGTACACATTCTTCTTCCTGTGGCTATCTGGTGTGGTGTAAGATGATGGTCAGAACCAGGTTGGTTCCTAAGTGCATACAGTGCCAAAGGAAGGCAGTGCAACAATCCTTTTCTTAGAGTAAGCTTCAACTTGGCTATCCTCTCCTTTAATAAGCCATTGAGCTTCTCACATAGCCTGTTACCTTGCGGATAATACGCTGACGAAAACTTGTGCTTTACACCAAGTAGCTAGCTAATCCGTTCGAATGCCTCATTTACAAAGTGAGCTCCGTTATCTGATCTCATGACCTCGCACACCCCCCACATGGGGAAAACTTCTCTCACTAAAAATGTGGCCGCACAGGTAGTGTCTGGGTGTGTACAGGGACCTGCCTCAATCCATCTAGAGAATGGACACACCACAACAAATAAGTATCTGGGTTCACTATCTTACATCGCATTACCTTAATCGATGGATTTGATATGATCACTTCATAAGCATAAGCTCTCTGAAATGTCAATGCACCCTTCGGTTTCTCTAGAATGGCAAAAAGCGAGTGCTCGACGTGAAACGTCATTGATCAACCCATTACAATGGTTGTAGCCTTCTCTATGGCGAACACTGCGGCACCTAAACTCTGTTCGCACGGGAAATGTCCTCTCATTACTGGGTCTAAATTTCCACTATAGTATGCCAGGGGCTTGTACCCCAATGTGGTTCTCTGTGTGAGCACTGCTGTCATAACGCTGCCATTTGTGTGTGAAAACACATACAATTTTTCTGCATAATTGGGAATCCCTAGGACTGGTGCTGTGCAAATAGCTCTTTTGAGTTCAGTAAAATCCTTCCTCCACGGTCTCAGACCATTCAATCTTTCTTTCATTACTTGGGCCTTCGTTGGGCCTGAAGTAAAGGCTTAGTGTAAGAGCTATAGTCGAAGACCCATGCATAGTTGCATAGGTCTAAAAAGCTCTGCATCTCTTTTATCGTGTGTGGCTTTACCGTGTTCAGTATGGCTTCAGCCCTTTCTGGGGTCACTCTCTTTCCCTCATACGAGATCAGCTAGCCTATGTACAGCTATTCTTGTTGACAATATTGTAGCTTTTCCTTGTCAACCTTATATCCCTTTTCAGCCAGTATAGTCAATAGCTGAACAGAATCGTGCCTGCATTGCTCTTCTGTCATGCTGCAAATTAAGATGTCATCTACATATTGCAGGACAACACTTTTTAATGCAATATTGCTCAAGTCCATCTGCAGGACTCTGTTAAAAATAGATGGAGACTACAATACCCCTGGGGTGGCCTTGTGGTTTTCAGACGCCTCTGTCTGAATGTGAATGATGGCCTCAACAATATCATTTATTGGCCTCAGATCTTGAATTAGCCTCCAAGACCCTCCCTTTGATTCGGATAAACCGTGGTATTGCATGACGACTCTGACGTCACTAAGATGCCCTGCTCCATCATTGCTGAAATTGTCTTAAAAATCCCCTCATCTGCCTCTCTGGACATTAGATATTGTCAGGCTTTGGGTAGAATTGCTCCTGGTTTCAGTTTAATTTTCAGTACTCCAACCCCTTTCAAGAGGCCTACGTCATCGAGTCCTGTAGTCCATACTGAGACAGGCACCTGGGCCATGTCATCATCAAAATATGCAGGACGGTTTTGTGCCAACATCATTCTTTGAGGCACTTCTCTTTTGATAATTTTCACCCAAAAGGTGAGACTCACTTCCACCATTGTCTCTCCCATATCTGCTTGTTCTTCAAACAGGTCGTTATCAGTAACGTCAGTCAATCGATATCCTTCTTCAATGGTGATTACTGCGCACCATTGTCAGGCTTCGTCGTCATAACCATCAATCAGGGCCAGTCTCCCGCGTACTGCAACTGTGTGTATCATCAAGGGAAATACTTGTCCCTTCGCCTCGTGCATTGGTGTTCTTGATCTAAATAGGAACTCATCTGGGGTTCTCATGATTCTGTCTGCAAGGCCTGGCAGACCTGCCATTAGAATGCGTCTACCATAAGCGAATATTTCTGGCTCTAATGGTATAGCCCTCATAGCTGTGTGTTGTGTGTATGCTCTGATCATTTTGCATACATTTGAATAGTGCATTCCTGGAGTTGAATATACTATTCCCTCCTCTGTGAATGAGATTGTCATGTTTAACTTTGTCATTAAATCTCGACCCAAAATGTTTACTGTGGTCTGACATGAATATAATAAAGGCATATTCATTTCACATTCTCCTATAGAGACTGGAAGTGCATTTGTGAAGGGAACACGACTTGTAGCTCCTGTGAAACTCTGAAGATTTATGGCCTCGCCGGACAAGGAAAACATGCCTTCATGTATGCACGAGCGTGTTGCACCAGTGTCAACTAAGAAGGAATATTCTTTATCCCCTATAACAACATCTACCCTTGGTTCATGGTGAGGGCTGGTGTCACTGATAGGATAGAAGACATCAGGGTTCCCAGTGAGCTGTCCTAATCCATATATATCTTGGGCTCACCGTGTTCTGGTGGATTTCCCCCATTGGCAGTGTTATTTCCCATTCCAGGGTTCATGGTCTGCCCTGAGCTCATCGTTTGTGACAATTGCAGCAGTGACTGTTGGGACTGCCCTTGTGGAAAACTCACTATATTCTGGGGTTGCAAACTTTGTTGCGCTCCTGCCGCTTGTTGTTGCATTGTGTGATTTTGTTCAACACCATGCTGTAAAAATGCAGGTGGATTCGTCGTGTCTGCTCCTGTCCCTTGGCCGTTCTGCACCATACCTTGGTTTCTGCATGTGCGCGCTAAATGCCTTGTCATCCCACACAACCAACATACTGGCAGTGGTCGGATCATTTGCCCATTTGACATATCTTGATTCCCATTTTGCATGTTTTGTAAACCTCCTTGATTATTCTGGAAACCTCACTGATTGCTCTGCCATCCTCTTCCTCTAAATCCTCTTCCCCTTGGATAAAACCCTGTATTGCCCTGATTATTCTGATGTGGATTATTGACCTGCTGCATGCTTGATTCAGCTGTGCTAGTTATCATGGCTCCCTCAAGAGAATATTTTGACAATTTCTTCTGCACCAATTTCGCTTCCTCACCCTTCAAGAGCATATTTTGACAATTTCTTCTGCACCAATTTCGCTTCCTCACCCTTTCGTGCAGATTCCTTTTTGCGATGCTTTTCTTGCAGTAATTTGCAATAGTGTGCGATGGTCAATGGTAATTCTGACCAAGGTTTGGCTTCAATTCCTACCAATTTCTTGAGGTGTTTCTGCACCGGTTCTGGCATCCCTTGGCACAATATATGGTAGAATACAGGTATAGATTTCCCCCAAGATTCAGGAGTTTGGAGTACCCATGCATCTTGAAAATTCTGTATGTAAATCAATGGATCCTCTGACTCCTTAATTTTACGTGTCATTATAGCTCCCATATCGGTAGTGTTGGGGTAAAGGACTTGTAGTGCTTTCCATACTGCGGCTCTGCAAATGTTAAATGGAGCTCAATCATGTGCAGTGTTAATTGTGGTCACACCTGGGTAGCCTGCCCGTGACCGCACATCATCTGCTCTCTCACCTAGTATGGTGATTAGAAGACCTTTGATATCCCCTATAGCTAACGTGTTCCCTCCTGTCATTTTTTCTAAATCATGTATCCACTTTCTGGCTCCCGATGTCAGCATTGGAAGTTTGTTTATCAAATTTTTCTGATCCATGTGTGGCCATGGAATATATTGTGGTCTTGCTCCCCCTTTCTTGAATAACAGAAATTGGGATGTATAGTTCTTTCTCTCTTCCCTCATGGTTCTTCTATCTATGGCATGGGTAATATTCCCGCATCGCGCCTGCCTGGCAGTGACCTAAGTCTGTCTATATAGGGCAGTGGAGACATCCACCTCTGACCGTGAGATAGTTCTTCATGTCGGTCTGACTCCGTGGCTAGTTCTGATGCTCTTGGTGCAGACTCGCTAGTGTCTGACCATCTTATTCCTTTCTCTCATGGGAGTCGTCTTTCGCTCTGTCTCTCTTCCTCATTTTCCTCGCATTCCTCCCTCTCTGTGTCGGACATTGACTGTCCCCAATTCGTACAACTTCTTGTGTAGTCTAGGTTCCTACTTATTTCTAATCTATCCAGGGAAGGTTCTTTATTCCTATTACTTCAGGAGACATCCTCAGTGCCATAAAGTTGAGTGCTCTCCAGGCGCTTGTCTTCCCCCTCCCCTTGGGGTGTTTGTTCTAGCCCCATTTCATCATATATTCTATCGATCGTTTCTCTGATGCTTCTGGTGTTAAGGTCATCTTCCATATTTGCCCTAGTCGTGCCTGGTACTGAATCGTACGCAGGAAAGAATTCTTTGATTTCTTCCCAATCTACTACTGGAGCAGGTTTTTTAACCTCTCTCCACAGATATTGTGTACTCTCTGTCTTTGCTTACATTTTACATTGTCATTGAATTCTTTGCATTTCCTCGCCTCTTCTCTGACCCTATCTTCTTCCTTTTTCTTTTCATTTCTACGTTCATCTGCCCTTTGGATTTCCTCATCCCTTCGTTTCTTTATTCTCTTCTCTCATATTCTTTGCTCTTCCTCTGACCTTTGCTCTTCTGTCTGTCTTGATTGTTGGCTACTCTCTGTTTCGGATCGAGCTGTCTTTCTTGGTCTTCGCGATATAGCTGTTCTCGCCTTTGTCTGTCTTTCTTATTCTTTCGTCTCTCAATTCCTTCTCTTTCCCCTTTCTCTGTACCTCATCTAGCCTCTCTTTTTGTTTCGCATCATCAATGCCTTTGCCATCGAGTTTCAATAGAATTTGCCCTCCCATCCATTTGATTTTTGCGAATGCTATCTCATCAGTTCTATCTTCATTTCCTTTCCAGCTTTTGCCCTCTCTCTCCATGTCTAGAGATGCACTCGTCTGTGCCTGATTCCTTCTTTCATCATCACGTCTCTCCTTGTCCCTTGGGATCGTGCAGGTGATATCTTTATCCTTATCTTTCCCTTGATTTTCATCACTACTTTGTGTAGGTGACTCATATGCCTGGTTGCTATACCCCGTGGCTGCCTTTAGTTCTCTCAGCGGGTACAGTCCCTCGTCTTTACTTTCTTCAACCTTTGTTTCGAATGGGGCGGCTGGCGCAGTAGGCATCTTACCCCCCTCTCAGCATATATTAAGTATCCAATCTATTGGCGTCTCCTCTCCCTTTTCTTGTTCATACATCTTCCAAAGCTCCAAAATAGCTAGGCATTTGTCTTACCTTTTGCCCGCATATGTGTCATGCAAATATGTTGTCATGTGTTGCAACCATCCAAAAGCTCATACACCACATCAACAAACACAAGGTCAAAACATTTAGCAAATATAACAATTCATACACAATTTCATAATTATACAATACATTTTTGTGCAAAACAACGCATAGTGCAAGGCCACAATACATTTTTAAGTGGTCAGCAGCAACAACACTCAATGCATGACCATAGTAGGAGTCAATCCATTCAGTAATTTTTGTGTGCATCTCCCTTCCATTTAGACGCGGTACAGATGACCAGAGCTAACAGCGAACTCTGGGTCCCGCACGAGTAGCGGCGATGCACTCCGTGGGATGTTCTCTGCAGATTAGATTAGATTAGCCCATCTTTAGCCATCTGCCTTGCAAGATCGTCTATCAGAACATTGCCAATTTGTATGACAGTGATTCTGTTTTGCACAAAAATTACTGAATGGATTGACTCCTACCACAATTGACAAGACAACTAGCCTTAATCTCCTGATGAAGGCGTATTAAACCATCTTTTACACGTCGAAACCGGTCGAGAAAAACCTAGGATAAGGCCGCTTATGAAGATTCTGTTTGGCCTATCCTGATTGCTGACCACTGCTTTCAAAATCTACTATGGTCATGCATTAAGTGTTGTTGCTGCTGACCACTTAAAAATGTATTGTGGCCTTGCACTATGCGTTGTTTTGCACAAAAATTGATTGTATAATTATGAAATTGTGTATGAATTGTTATTTGTGCTATACGTTTTTACCTTGTATTTGTTGATGAGGTGTATGAGCTTTTGGATGGATGCAGTATGAATGTGGGTAAATGTTTGTATGATTTAATAGGATGAATTTGATCAAACTGTGATGTTTTTAAAATATTCCTGCTATGTAAAATAAAAATTGCTACAGTGCAGATTAATTTGTGACTAAACTCACAAAGAAAAAATGTATTGGGTATAATAAAATCCTTAATACGACCCCCTTTTTTGAGAATTATTTCCTCTGGATTTTCTTTCTGAGATGAATTATTACGGTAATACCCTAATCTAGAGCGTGGGGTCTCCTGTGCCTTTTAGTGACATGTCATGTGTTGCAAGACAGCTTTGGATAAGGACCCTCCCTGTGGCCATGGCATAAACATTTTGTGGGCAGTTCTTTTAACCCACTTATATATATATATATTTCTTCTGTTTGGGTGCATGTTTCGGCAACTGTTTGCATAGGTGTGTTAATGGAGTTATGTCTTTGAATCTCTTACCCTTCTCCTTATATAACATGTGTCAAAGCTTTACGCGACTTAAACAGTTTCCAACAATATGAGCGAGCACCAAACACTGCAAGCTCCAATCCCAATTTCTTTCACAAAATTTTATATCTTCTATTTTACTCAAAAACATCAATTTGCATGCGATATTATCTCAGCTATTCAAATGCGTAAAATTGAAATCAGTTTTCTCAAGGAAGATTTTGCCACTTGTGAAGTCACAACAGACAACATGTAAGACAGACATTTACATGCTAGACGAACACCAGCTGGTCACAGGTATCTCTGCCTCTAATCATTACGCCTTCATGTTGTTTAAACATATCCCTTTCACGTTGTCTTTAATCGCTATGGTAGTCTAATTGTTCCCCTTTAGTTGGGACTATGGATACACATTTCTTCTAGCCGCATGTATTTAAAGTGTAGGAATAAGGCAGTTCCTCTCACTTCTCAGGTGTCCTCCCCGGTAACCTCTCTCTTCTCGGGTGTCCTCCCCGCTATCTTCTCTCTATTTGCTTAATTAGTCTCGAGTCATTATTCCCTTCCCCTTCGATATGTACATTCTTCTCTACTTCTAACTATATTTTGTTTTCCCGCCATCCTCCATTACCTTTTCTCTTTACTTGTTCTAGAGCATGCACTTTTGCCAAAACACTCAGGGGGTCATTCCGAGTTTGGAGGTAGCCATGGTGCTATTAGCACCATGTCTGCCTCCAAACTCGGGTCTGGGTGCGTGGTGTCGGAATGCGGACTTACCGGGATATTCCGACCTATGCGGACCCGGTGAATCCCCATTTCGTAAACCATTCCCCTTTCCCATTTGAGCCGCCATAGGGCTCAATGCAAATGGGGAAGGAGCTAATAACGGGCACACAAATTGTGGGCCCGTTATTAGCTCCAAAATCCCTTAACGGGTCCCGCTAAGGCCGGCTGGTACAACCAGCTGGTCCTGGTGGAACCCGCTAAGGGACCTCGTAATAGGGCGGTAGGGGGCTAACAGCACCGGCATTCTTACCAGTGCTGTTAACACCCTACCGCCAGGGTCGGAATGACCCCTCAGTCTTTTTCACTCATCGTTCACATGGGTCCTCTCTGGA
Source organism: Ambystoma mexicanum (assembly GCF_040938575.1). Taxonomy (NCBI): domain Eukaryota; kingdom Metazoa; phylum Chordata; class Amphibia; order Caudata; family Ambystomatidae; genus Ambystoma; species Ambystoma mexicanum. The sequence goes on from NC_090927.1 coordinate 401,513,116, forward strand.
CCCTCGGGATCACTGCCTTTGTTACCGCCTTCTTTGGCTTTTCGCCCGCTCAGCTGCCCATAGGAATGGGAAGGGTTTTACTTGGGGAAACACAGGTCCCTTCAGGCCTCGTCCTGAAGGTTTTGTTTTCTTACACTACCACTGTCTACGGGGTGCTTCACGGTCTACTCGGCTGAATGGCAAAGGACTTGTGATATTGCCGAAGACCTACAGTTACTTTATGTTGACGGTCAAAGGGTGTCTTATTCTAATCGATAATCCATTACCATCCTCTGCTAACAAGTGTACTCCGAGACCCCTTGCCGGCCCATAGAGCCGAGGTTTGCTCAGAAGTACTTTAAGATGAGATAGCTGCACCCTTGAGATGGATGGGGCTGCAGATTTATTACTCCAACAGCAATCAATAAGGACAAGTCAATGGTTTGGCAAAGGGAGTCCGTTTAATGACAAGTACAAAAAACGGGGAGCCATGGATATCAGCAGTGATGCGATCGTCCTTCTCACTTCAACTCCAACAAACTTCATACAAGTTGTAAGATTTATACTCAAAACTCGTCATAATTGACGTGTAACGTTCAAAAGTTAACATGCAATTCTATTGGTTAGGAAAAGGAAACTTTACCATAGGTACTATATCTGTATATGGTAACTGAGTGAGGGGATTGGGTAAACACTGCCAGGTGGACGTCTAAGCCTTCCTTCAAAAATGACTACTGTAGACATCACTAAGAGTACGACATCTCATTGGTTCTACTAACTATAGGACCCTACATTATTTGGTCCATTGTAATTGGGTTGCCCCTTAGTAACCCGGCCTTCCTTCAATAATGGTTACAATCAATCATTACTTTAGTAGTCATGTGTCAATTAGTTCACTGTGGGTGGCCTCGAAACTGCATCTTCTCTCTGGAAAAGTTCTGATATCTCTGTCTGGCTGGGTGCCAAACGTAGGTGTGAACCCTCGCGTCTTCTTGCTCGGCTGGTCACATGCTTCCCACACCATGAATTTGTCTTGTTACTCTCAATTTGTGTATTTGATTCTTATTTAGCCCGCCACCTGCCTATGTCTTCTGATCTCGACCTTTCATAGGCAGGATATTCTGTTCTTAGTTTCAATTAAATGTAGCTACTGTTCGCCTCGTCTATTGGTATGACCTTGGCTTCCCTGGCACAAGTTGCTTCTGCCGAGTTTCGATTCATCCGTCTCTTCTCGTTTTACTAAATAGGAATCTCTGCTCTTTTGGCCTTTAGTAACCTGGGTTGAATCTGCTTCATTTGCAAAGTGGAAATATACTTATAATAAAGTACTTAGTTTGAGGTAGATTTATGTATAATGGTGCTTGCCGCAATACTCTTCTACTTAGCATAGCAAGCAGCACTGTTTCCTTAGCTTTCTTGCGGTTCCAAGCATATTTACAGGTGTAAACTGGTCGACTGTCTTCGTATTGCTTACAGCTTACTTTTCTTACATTTGGACATCATTCTTTTGTTTTAAGTTCACGATATCCTTAGTCATGGCATTTCGTCTCCTTGTGTCATTCTCGGGTCGTCATTTCTTCTATCTGTGAGTCTGTCCAGGTTCTCGTTACGTTACCATTAGTCTTCCATTAAGACCTTTTTCATTTCTTCCGGAACAGTACTTAGGCAATCTTCATTTCGTTTCATTTGCTGGTAGGGTTTTCTTAATGGATACCTTACTGTCCATGGTTTTCTTGGTATTGGTATTTCAATAGGTGTTGCTCTTCTGATAGGCACTTGGCAGAGCCCCTCATGCGGCTCTCCTCTGGTTTATTTGCTCATCATACGTCACATATCTCTGCTTTTATGGCTCAACTGCTGAATAAAGTTGTGTACAAACAATAAAATAGTGCCACCTCAGCATTCTTGACCATGTTTCAACATACTCTCTTCTAGACGGATCCAAAAGGTGACCATCCACTTTTCCACAATAGTTTGCCCCACTTGTTTACCTCTCAGTAGGATACTCCCCTTCCTTCCCTGGTCAGCACATTAAAGACACGTTGTGCTCTGCGTAGGTGGAGGAGCAACAGAAGAATTAATGTGGGTCATAAATGAAATATAAGCAGTGTACATAGGGTCACACAATGGATGGAGCAACCCCACTGCAGTATGCTTCACAATATCTGATTTTTGCTATTTTAGAGAACATATGAGCTCTCTGATGGCAACACAAAAAGGGGACAGCACAGAGGATCAGAGTATTTGTATACAAAATGTACATTTGCAACTGTTTTCAGTTTTACAATTTGCTGCAGATAACAACTGGGTTGGTGTGATTTCACTGACACATTTAACCTTGCTAATGTGAGGATGCCTTGGATTTCAAGAGGTGAGGAGCTCCTGGGTCGGGAGTTAGGAGTTTGAACGAGCAGATGTGGAAGGCAACATTGGGTGGAAGGGTGGAGGGATTGTGATCGGAGGGCGGAGTCGAAGAAGAGGATTTTCTAGATTGTGGTCTATTGGTCAGCCCATGGTTATATTTAAAAACAATGAGAAGGAATTTAAATTGGGAGGTATTTTGCATGGAAAACCAACCTATGTATTTGCATGGAAAACCACCTTATGTGTAGGCAGCATCCAGAGGGATTGTCAAAGGTTGTTGAGACAGTAAATGGAAAAGGAAAATAATCTTTGAGTGCCTTTATAAAAAAAAAGTTGTCATGAGATGCAACAGAAGGTACCAGAGTTCCAGAAGATGGAGAAGAGTTGACAGTCCAAGTAGCAGAAGCATGTCATGACCCCTGCCCCTGGCCTTGTCAGACAGGCCATCTGGGCTGCACCACGGTCTTCCATCATGGCCTCAAGGGCCCCATCATGTCCCCCAAGACTCTCCTGAACTGGGACTTACAATAGCCTTTACACAACATGTATACCCCTGCATGGCTCAGTTCCAGAAACTGAGCTCTGCGGTCTAGCATTTTAGGTGTGGTCAGGCCTGGGGGCACCTGGGATACCTGCAGGCTAGGTAAGCCATGCCCAAGCTGGGGAAATTGCATCTGCATCCCTGGCCCGACTACCTGCAAGAACAAGAACAAGAGCATTGTTAGTATTCGCTTACCTGCAAGTGATCCTTACTTCTGTCCTCTGCTCCTGAATTTTGAACAACCAGCATCTCGGCGAACTTCCTCTTCATCGTGAAAGCCGCAACCTGGAAGAAAGAGAACTGAAAAGCAGCATTAGTAAGTGTTTATTCTTTGGCATTGAAAACCAACCAAAAAGGCAAACGCTTACCTGGACTTGACTTGCTCTTGGCCCACATCCATCCCAGGCCATTTAACGACCTGCAAGAAGAAAGAAAAGGCCAATTATCATGCAGAAGTTCTAGCAGACGGCACGTGCAATGCGTTACTCACCGCTCTCCATCTTCTCGCCAGCATACATTCCGGGACATCGCGGCGGCCTGCAAGAAAGAGAAAACAAACAGATCAGCACAAGAAAGGCACATAACCCTGCGCTTTGCGCTTTTGCTTAGCATCTCTTGCACATCCCCAGGCAGCACGGCATCACCAGAACTCCTTTTGCACCTAAGAAAGAAGTAAAGACATTAATTGGGGCAATTGCAAATAAAGGACAAACTACCAAAACAGCAGACTTACCTGACTAACAGAGTCGCACCAGATCTGGGCTCTGAGGGGCCCGCACCAATGAAGCAACTAGGTTGCAATGCGCCCATCCACAAAACGCCCCTACACAGACAAGCAGGACGGGGAGCGCACCATACCAAAAACCCAGGCGAGGAGAGAACTAGTGGGTTTTTGGGTCCACAAGGGAGGTGGGCTTCGGGCTAGAAGAGACAATAAAGCTAAACCCAAACTCCTGTGTTTTCTGACCTTGTCCTCAGCTGAGCAAGAGTCCAAGGGAGTGGGTCCAAAGACAGAAGCGATCCAGCCAGACTGGGTGATATCCCCGTGGATATCAGGTGAGCGTTACAACCATTGTCAATAGTAGAGTCCTGGAAGTTAAGATTAATGAGCGGTCAGAAGAAATGGATGATTGACAGTGTCAAGGGCAACAGAGATGTCAACGAAGATGAAGATAGGCAAGAGTTTTAATGGGGAAAAGTAGTTAGGAATTTGCTTACAAGGATGGGCTTTGTTTCAATTTTGTGTCTGCTGAGGTAAGATGGATTTGAGACAGTTATAAGATCTGATTTCCTCCAGGTAAATGAATACATGGTTGAGCACCAAATTCTCTTCAACAATGGAAAAGCAGATGAGAAGGGTGGCATACTAGTAGCTTGCAGGGTTTGGCAGGTGGTCATCCAGCTCAGGTTGTTGTTCTACTCCAATCGGTAACCAAAAGGGGCACAATTATGGAGGGGACAGCGACAGTGATGCGGTTCCTACCATTTCCAAGAGGGTTGGCATGTTGTTTCGACATGATCCAACAAAGACATTCTCTTCACCACCATCTCGCCTCCCTGACAATTTGGAAGCTATTTTCTCGTTGTATCAAACTCTGACCAATCCCATTTTGAGCCTTCACTTTCAAAATGATTCAACGCTAACCACTGGTGGATCACATCAACTTCAAATTCTTGAAACTAACTGAACTGTAGGAAAAAGTCCATAAGAGCATAGCTCAACACTGTCGAGAAACAACAACAAGAAAAAGAGTACTGTGAAGAGGCCCTTTGTCCCTGGTCTACCTTTTGGTACCATATTGACTCTTAAGCCTCTATTCTATACCTTTTTCTTCAAAGATATATCCTTGAACCGTGACATTGTTTCCAATCTGTTACATGAACACCCCTGCTCATCTCTAAGGGTGCCCTTTCACAAAGGCCTCCATCCTCTGAGTTTTTTTTTTATTAAAGTGGTTGGTATTTCCTATTGTTTTGTATTTAGATAATAGCTTTTTTTGTTTGATTAAATGTCTGTTTTTTTAACCCTGATTGTACATTGTTTAATATGGGAACCATCATATGTAAATTGTTTGTTGTATTAGCTCACATGCGTCCTGAAGATGTAGCTTGCCCTCAGCCAGCACTGCCAAAAGAGGTGAAGGAGGTATGCTGATGGGCTATGCCTGGTCACATTTATGATTATGATCACTGCTTATTTAGTAGAAGTATGAGACTGAGTAGGAGGTCTAGCAACTACTCTTCCCTGTACTCCTGTGGCATGGAGCATTTGTGGAAGGTAGACTGATTATCAGGCCACCCATTCAGAAACAGAATTACCTGCATTTTTTATGTTAATAAAAATCAAAAAGGATTGAGCTATCCCACCCTCACCAGGTGGCCATTATGTCCAAGGGTCATATATTTGAAGACACCCCTTGCAGAAACTGCAGATGTGAATTTGTCTTACAGAAATATTCTTTCCACAGCAATGCCAAACTGTGGCCTCTGCAGCACAAATGGCACAATGTGCAGTTTGCACAGGAGCTGCAGTTTCACTAATATGTCTGCTGGTATTATTTTATGCAAACATTTAAAGAGTATATGAGTATATGAGGCAATAACCAATTACCCCAATCCTTTCACCTTCCCAACACGAGTAACCAATAAGCATATGTGAGATACTTAAACCTGTAGAAATTCCATCGGTTTAATGAGGTTGAATATTATGTTTTTGTTTCCTGAGGACCTCCATAAGAGGTTCTCCTGGATTTAACCTGGTGTCTCTATAAAGATCGGTGGGTATAATCTCAGGATAGTGGACTGTTGGCATTTGAAGAGGAAGGAGAGGTTCAGGCATGTTAGGGTAGGGGACTTTAGCTAGTATAGAGGGTCCCATGTGTTAATATCCCTGCAAATATATTGCCATACAAAGATATTGCCATATTTTTGCGGCAATATTATACCATGGAACCTGAGGGGGACACCCCCGCAATCCCCATCATTTTTTTAATAGAGCGTGGGACACCCCTGCAACCCCCAGTCCCAATAACTGCAATTATCCCCACTAATAATATCGCGTATGGCCATACCCCACAACCATATATATGGTGATATTATTGGCAATATAATTGGTGGGGATATTATTACCTGATACCGGATAGAGTAGGTTAGAGTAGAATAAAATCAGTGATAGTGCCTAGGTAGAGTTAGGAAGTTGAATTAATATTTATTGGGAGGGTATTTTGGTTATATGATTTGTAGGTAGGTGGGGGTGTAAATTGTGGGTGGAGGGGCAGTGCAACCCTCATGCATTTGGTAGGCATCAGAAGGACAAATCGGTGTGAACCCCACATGCGTTTCATAGGCAGAGAAGCAGACCAAAACATTGAGAATCACACATGCTTTTCTCAATGGCGTGATAACTCATATTAGGCGTAGGAGAAGGCCAAAGCACAGAGAACTAAATGTTGATTACCTAGGTGGAGGGGATACAGTGGAAGCACCGAGAACCCCACCTGCATTTTGTAGGAGTAAGAAACGGCCATAGCAATGAGAACCATGAGTATGTTCTAGATAAAAGAAGTCGTGTTGTCCACTCATTCAATTTCTTTTTCCAGACTTAAACAACTTAAAAGTAACAACTCTCATGATGCATGGACTACATCCATATTATGAGCTGCAAATTCGCCACAATCGGTCCTGTGAAGGACTCGGCCTCAGTGTAGCCTTCAAATGCATGATAACGTTTCTTGAATGAAAATAATTAGTAATTGTGTTGGGTTGATTAGATTTTTCTGAGTGTGCCTATTTGACCAATTTTCCCATTTGGAAATTATGCATTCTAGCCAAACTAACCAAATTGCGTGATATAAATTGATTTTAAACCGTATTTACATTCCTTTTTTTTAAATCGCTGAATGCAGGTTAGCTGCCATAATCTATTAAAAGGGCGGAGTCCTTGATTCTTTTTGGGGAAAAGAGCCCTTAACACGGTTATGCACCAGCGTCCAACAAAAGCATTTAAAAGAGTTTAAAACATGTCTTACTGCTCTATCACGGCCTAGCACAAACTGCACTTTGTCGCACTTCGCACAGTGTTAGTCCAATAAGCAGGTAGGAATTAATTAATGGGCCAAGAGTCTCAACTTTCCCTGCACAAACAGTATGCAAATCAGCACCACAAATAATGCTTCTCACTTCTCCCTAAAGAACACAACTTTCTTCAGGACTGCAGTTTGCTGTAATTCTTTAGTTGTTCCTTCATCCTCAATGTTTGTGGCAATTTCAACCAGCCCATCCCCAAGTCCTAGTACTCTGTCCACAAATTGGACATTCTGTCTCAATTTATGTGGCACCACCAACCAGTGGATCCACAACCAGGGGATCCACTAATGCCAGTTGTCTGCATTCTCACATGTACCATGTCCTCCCTTTTACTAAACTCTTGTCCTGTTATGGTTGGCTAGTGCGGAGGCCTGAGCTTTTCTATAACATCCACCACTATCTCATCATCCAGCACACCCACTGATAGAGGTCGTCAAATGTATGCAGGAAGCGCCTCCATTCGTCATTACTCTGTTTCACTTGTTCTGCCCAAATGGCATCACACCCAGAATCCTACCACCACCAACAGGAGTCTGCACTATTAGTGGAAGTAACGTGCCCTGCTAGTAAATGGTAGCACTGGTTCAAGCTAAGCAGTGCCAGACTTTGGGGTAGTTGGGCTGGCCCAAAATCCTAGGGGGATTGAGATTACAAGCTAGAGTGTGGCGATGGCAAGATGAGTTGCCATCTGACACTCCCTTGTGGCCATTATCACTGCTGCAAGAGGGTGCTGCCCTACATGCATCTGTGGCATGTGCGCTCTTTGAAAACATCCTTATGCCACAGCCTAAAGTGTCTTTACATCGAACAGGTGCTCAAGGTACACGTTCTTGGTTTAAACTGATGAACAGTATTCTGGAAGAGATTGCACATTACGAGTAATCCCACACCCATGACCAGATAGGTGGTCATTTCAATGGTGAGGATATCTTCAAACCTGTCTTTATTTTCTTGAGGAAAGCATGAGCCTGCCCTGCACCCCCCAGATGGGAAGGCGATGATGCAGCGGCTCCAGTCTCCTTCTCCTAAGGAGCATCTCTGGCTCATCCACCTGCTGCTCTTCAGTCTCGTCTAGCATAACCACCTCCTCCCCACTTTGCCCTTCATCCCTCTGCACATCTGTGGCTATCTCTCTCTGCTGCTTCTAAGGTACTCCCTCCCGGATGCCAACTCAAAGTTCAAGGTACTCACCCACCTTGTGCAGTTACACTTTAAGGCATTCTGCAGAAAGCACATCCTGTATTTGTACCTCATTCTTCCTCGCCTACTGTCTCTCCCCCATCAACCAATGTCTGCGATCTCAACCGCAACCTCTCGTTTATAAACCAGCATCACCCCCTTCCTCAACCATCATCTGCCCCTCCTACTCCTATTTTCCCTCTGAACACCACCTTCCTCTCCTCAACCACTGACTCACCTCCTCACTCTTCCTCACAACCTCTGTCCATCCTTCTTCTCCTCGGATTCTGACATGCATGTCCAGCAGCTGTCCAGCACCTCCTCTTCTTCCCAATGCACATCCTCTAAATAAAATTATGTTTTGTCTAGGTTTTAAAAGTGAAAAAAAGAAAACAAGAAACAGAAAAGAACAAAGGGATTCTTGCAAGGCTCACATGATGGGAAAAGGTTCTTGAAATACACAAACAATAGCATAGGATGGATAAAGACAAGGACTTTACTTGTTTGTACCTGTTTGGGCCTGATATGGTCAAGGGCCAGACCCCCTATCTCCTATCCTGTAATTCACCTGCAAAGTGGCCTCGACTAATACTACTCACCAAAAGACATTAGTATGTGTCTACTCTCTCTACAGCCTATTACCACACCTGCTACGGTCCAAATGGCCAAGTGCCCTGGGCATCCTGAGCAAGCTACCCTAATAAATGTTATTCATATCTTTTACCAGATCTTTTACCAACCTGTGACTATCTTGGACTCTCCTGGAGTCATTCACGTATTCGGCACTTAGCTCCAGCAACAGCTGCGCATCATCAGCATAATTAGTAAATATTGTCCCCACCTTATCCAAAATACTACATAAGGGGCATTAGTAGAAAAAGTGATGGAGACAGACACACCCTCTGAGGGTGGCTATTTCGTAGGCAAATGAAGCCTCTGTCCAATATACTCTGGATCTCCTGTTGGAGAGGAAGGTCTCAATCCATTTGATAGTTGCAATTGAGCATTGCCTACCGATGACAGAGAACCCTGGAGCTTTTTGAGTTCAAGTTAGATCAAAAGTTGCCAAAAGATCCAGCACCATAAGCAGACCTGTTTTGCTCTTATCGATAATGTCCAACATTTGCGTCTGAAGGTCAAGTAGTGCACTTTCAGTACCACGGTTCGCTCTAAACCCAGATTGTCTCTGGTTTAGGATGTCAGTCTATCCAATTGGTCCTGTAACTGCATAGTAACCACTTTATCTATGATTTTTATAGGAAACTGGACATTTGTTGTTTGTTTTTTTTTACGTCAAAAATAAATCTTTAAACTCAGCATTCTTGTAAAAAACACATGTCTACTCCAGCGGTGGGAGAAAAGACAACACCTGACAAGTTTCACCCTTGAGGGCTTTGTGAAGGGTGATTATTGTATTGTAGTCGTCATTTATATAGTGCCTTTTCCCATTCCTACGTCCTCAACATGGTTTGTGATAGGAACGCCCTCGGGACCGTCATCCAGGTATGTGCAGATTTCTTTTTTTTTCAGAAACAGTTTATTAAGTTTCCAATAAACAACAACATTTTCATAAAAAGTACACAACGTCTCATACTAAACAGTAATAATCAAAATTACAGTACATTGTAAATATCATATTTTGCGCATTCTAGAATAATAAATATATCCAATGAATTCAAGGAACATACAACAAATACACATATACAAGTACAAAAGACAACACAAACAGGAAGAGGAAAAAAGGGAAAAGGAGAAAGAAGAAAGAAAGAGAAAAAAAAGAAAAAAAGAAAAAAGGGGGGACCCTCCCTCACCAAAATTTTTTCGTAAAAGGCACAGTCATATCTGTTATATTTACAATTCCATCACCACCTCAATCATAAAGAGCCAGAAAAGGACCCCATAACATCATGTAATCCTCTTCTTTATCTCTATTTTTTAATGAAATCTTATCATACTTTGATAAAACCTGCAACTCCGACAACCACTCTTCAACACTAGGCTTTTTCCTTGTTTTCTAAATCCTGAGGATAAGCTTAATAGCTACCATATTAACCCTATAAATCCAGCAAGAATGTTTTCTAGTGCGCACACACCTTTCTTCATGTGAGAGTAAAATTATGTGAACAGCTGATCTTTGCAAGTGTACACCAAAGATCAAATCAATCCTATCATTAACCTCTCTCCAAAACAATTGTACTCTCGGGCATTCCCACAGTAAATGTAAAAGAGTACCTCTATTATTGTTACAACACCAACATAATTCACTTGATCGTAGCCCAATTTAAACATCTTAACTGGTGTCAAATACAGCCTTCCAATGACTTTCTGTCGAATCAAACGTAAACCCATATCTACTCCTAAGTACAAATGCACCCTCAAAACACCTCTCCAATCTAAGTCAGAAAGGACCCCATTAACATCATGTGACCATATTTCCTTCAATCTAGTCCATGCTAATTGATGTTTTTTTTTCTACTGCATGAATTGCATGTAGGTCCGTACATTGTATCCTTGTCCATCTAACAATTTGCTAATCTCCGGTTTCCTCCCAACTGAGCCACCAGTCATACCCAACCTTTGATTAATCATGGAAGCTAAAGCCAAATACCTATTCATCTCTCTCTGTCCCAAGTTACATTTATGCTGCAATTCCTCAAAGCACAACACTCTATCACCATCCATCACATCCGCTAGTCTCAGAATTCCCCTATTAATCCAACTCAACCATCTCAGACATTTATTATCAATCTGTAACGCTTCATCATGCCATATTGAAGCATCAGGACTAAAGCCATAACCTTGTTCATTTTCACTAAACCACATCCCTATCACCTGTCTGGTTGCCACCACCGGGATCAGTTTCAACCTTGTACGTGGTAGTTTACCCATACTATAGATGTTAGTTAAGTCATATGGAGCGCAAATTTCTCTTTCAATACGCAACCAAATTGGTTCTTTAGTGTCCCTATCTCTAAAGTAATACAAACTCTTTTTAAGCAAAAAAGGCCATGTAGTATTTCATTTGTGATGCACCTGAAGTTGGTAACAGCTTTAGGATCTAGTCCTGTTTTTTATTAGCAACGGGGTAATGGCTACTTTCCTGATGCATTCTGGGATTGTTATAAAAAAAATGGTGGTGCTGGTGAAACGTGTCGGAAATGGTGCAAACATGCTGATATTATTTTAAAACATTTTGGAAGCAATAGTGTTGTCTGGCAGGATGTACGGTGCAGTTTCCTCTGTATGTTTTTCATATCAGGAACCGAAATAAGGGAGAAGTTAAAACATGAATTATTTCCACTAAAGTTTACATACCCGTTGCAAGCAGTATCCTTGGGGCGGACTCAATAGTGAGTTTGGCATCTGCCTTTGAAATTTTGTTCAGAAAGTCTTGTTACATATTAGTATGGTCCTCTATCATAAAAGTGAGGATGTCCGATTTTAAGTGAGATTTTTCCAAGCTTCTCAGGATATCAAAAAAGTTGTTTATATTATTTCCAGAATTTTCGATTTCACCATTGAAATATTCTTTCTTTGCTTTCTATATGTCTTTTTATTGTTTCTCTATGCATTTCCAAATGGATTTGTTTCCTTCAGATTTGTCTTTATTCCAACATTGTTCTGCCTTCCTCTTCTCATGCTTGAGCTTAATTAGCTCTTGGGAAAACCTTTTATGCTGGTTTGTCTGATCTCTGACCTAATTTATCTTCATTGGTGCTATGTTGTTGAGCATAGCCACCAGATGTCGGTCGTACCTTGCTGCTATGATGTGAGGAGGGTTGAGGTCAGAGGAATTGGCCATGATATCTTGTAGGCATTTGTCCAGATCTTCCCTCTTACTTTTTAATAATTGCAACTTGTGATACTTTTAAGCGGACTACATTTTTCCAAGGCAAGGTAACCTGAAAATTAATCCTAGAATGGCCAGAGACATGGTTCGGTAACCGTAGAACTAATCTGTAGATTTCTGCTCTACCAGGACAAGCTCGTTTGAATAACACGCCTGTCGGTTCCCTTTATTTCACAAGGAATCCATCGTCTTCCACCTCATCTACAGACCACCTCAAAGGAGTGACTCTTTCATTGATGAAATCTCCAACTTTCTCTGCACAGCCAAATTAGTACACCCTAATAATGTCTTTCTCTGAGATTTTAATGACCCTGTGTCTCATGCAGACAACCGCACTCAAATCAGGCTTTTCGCACAGACTGGATCCATGGAAATTGTGCAAATTGTGCTCTCCCCCACGCACAACAAAGGCAACACCCTACACTTTATCTTTACATAATCTCCCCTCATCACCTGCACTGACCCTATCCCACCCAATTAGTCTGACCAATGCCGCCATCCCACTGTCCACCACCCACTCGATCATGATCAACAAAGGTCAGACTAAACCCTGCCTCACTTAGAGCCACTCATTCAAAACCTTCCCAGTCAAGTAGCTAGAAGCAAACTTTACCGACTTCCCCTCCACATTGAATGCCTTGGCCCTCCAATAATTTTTCGCAACTACGCTATGAAACCGGTGGACACTCAGGCCTCCCTAAAACACATACACGCTAATACCAAACCATTCACCCCATGACAGATCCCAGAGTTTGCCTCAAACTCTCAATAAAAGCCCTAGAGAAAGGTTGGTGAAAAAGCCCTAACACCGCAGAGCTTACCAACCTCAAATCTGTCTGCATCACCCGTAGGATTCTGATTGCTAATGACTTCGCTGCTCACTACTCCACCACCATTGAGCCAGCCTATAACAGGTGAAAATCCCTCTTTGAAGAAGCAACTAACAATACATTTGACGGAATGACCAAAATTTCTATTGAAAAAACAAACAAAATCTGACAGCCCATTGAAACAACCTCCCACAGCATTAGCCCCCCCCCGCCCTGCACCTCCTGCACAGACACACTGCTCTCTGGACTGAATCCTCTCCTCTCACTCCCCCTGACCTCCTAAAAATAATGGCCTCCCACAACTCTACTTTTTACTCTGATGATATGATTCCAGCCTCCATCATTAAGCATTTAATGGGCATGAAGATCAATGCACTCCTCAGCATCATTAATGACTCCTTCACAGAGGGGTAATTCCTGGACACCCTCAAGACTGATCTCATACCGGTAGGCCATGTTTTGGCACAGAGCTTTTGGCATTGCCTGTTTCGGCGCAGCGCCTTGAGTGCAGGTCTTTTTTAGACACACCATATTGGCATCATCTTCGAAAAGTTGTTGCAACACAACTACTCGTCAGAAAGGAATAACTACACACCCTAAATGACAATCATTCCGGGCTCAGCCACATGTGTAGCATTGAGACAGCCACCATCCAGGTGGTGTTTAATGCCCTAAAATCATGCATAAAGGTGAGTCATGCCTCCTCATCCTCCTGGAGCTCCTGGCTGCTTTCGACAATGTCGACCATCACTTCTTTCTCTTACTAATCGCCAACATGATGGGATTTTCTGCCACTGTCCTGAATTGGTTTATCTCCTACCTCTCGGGTAGACAGCAAACCACCCAGATGAAAATTTTAACGGACTTCAAGCCTCCTGAGGAGTCCCTCAAGACTCCATCCTCTCACTGATCCTTTTTTACCTTGAGATGGGGCCTCTAGGAACACTCCTCACAGATTCCAATATATTCATACACTAACACATGGACAATACTCAGTTGCAACTGAGAGTACAAAAGACCACAGGACATTAGTCAACTCCATGGTTACCTAGACATTGAGGGTCATTACGAGATTCACGGTAAAAATCAGTTTTTACCGGCATGGAGGCAATACCGGGACCGGGTAGCAATGACGCCGCTAACAGCAGCCGATTATGAGAATGTGGGCATGCGCTTAGCAGCATGCCAGTATCAACAGTACCGGCTTGCCGCAAAAGTCCCTAAAACATCCCTTAGCAGCATCATTGAAAGCGCTGACAGCCCTTCCTCCTCCGTCCCCCTTTAAATAACAGGCTCGGCATTAGAAGGCTGCTAATAGCGAGCCCGCTAATACCGGAGCTGGAAGTAACGTCATCGCACTGGAACTGGAAATTGCACGGCAGCCACCTTGAAAAACACAATCCATTGCCATCCTCGATACACAGGACCTGGAGCCTAAAACCAACACCAGATCATCTACCACACCACCAGCAACATGCAAAAGGCTATTAAGAAAGGGGCATCCCGGCAGCGCAAGGAGCGGTTCTCCGAGGATGAACTGAACATGCTTGCGGACACTATGGCTGAGAATGCAGAGGTGGTCTTTGCCACAGACCTGAAAAGAGCAGCACAACTTAAAAAAAGGGAGATCTTTGAGCAAGTGGACCGGAAAGTCAGTGTGGTACAGTAAAGGGAGTCAGAAAACGTTGGGACGACCTGCGCCTCAGAGTGCGCAATATCTAGTCGGCCAACCGGAGCCAGGGCCTGGCTACTGGCGGTGGCTCTAACTCCCCAATCAAACTCAGCCACTGGGAGGAAACCTGCACCAGCACAATCGGGATGGAGTCAATAGGATGTGTGGGAGACATGGAACATGGAGCCACATCATTGGCAGATGGAGGTGAGTGTCCTAAGGAGACACAGTATTGCAAAGTATGATGATAGTCCACCAATGTGACCGTGCCATGAAGCAATGCATGGCTCATTACACACACATGGACACATCTCTTCCTAGATGCAGTCCCCAGAACTTATACATCCACATGAATGCAGCATGCTTATGCCATACCTGACACACGCCACAGACAGGGAAACAGCATGTGTCACACTGCACACAGTCCACAACACAAAGGCATGTCTCACAGCAGACACCACATCACACGTGTCTGAACCTAACGTATGCCTGAGCAACCCTAGCAAATGGCAGATAACCTGTATGCCACAAGAGTAGGACAGCATGTCATCAGATGTGTACAATTGCACTAATACCATTGTATGCATGATGCATGTACAACCATCACTGATGCTGTCCCTCTTATGGTCCCCCACAGACCGAGATACCGACAGCGATGCAGAGGACTCTGCAGCACAGGCCACCACACCTACCAAAAGGGCCAAGTCCAGGGAAGAAACCAACAGGCCTTCCACCTCCAAGGGCACTGGCAAGGCAGATCTGCATCCGAGGACAAATACACCATTGGATGCCAGGATACAGGGCCATCGTGGGTCTTCCACAACTCCACAAGTCCCAACACCTGTGGAATCAGGAGCTGTAGAGCCGGTGGCAGATGGGACCCTGTCTGTGGCTACCGTTCGGTTGGGGAGGCAGCTGCCACTGCGCCACAGAGTGGCAATGAGGTCCTTTCACAAGGCGAGGTCTGTGTCCCTGAGGAGGACTCCCATTCCATGGAATTCCTTGGCACATCAAGCCCCTCATAATAACACCAGTACACACCCATCAGCTCACCCAATGGCACCTCTCATGTCCAGTCAGGAGGAGAGGCTGTAGCAGAGGCCTGGAGCCCCACACCGGACACACCAGAATTGGGCCCATTGCCACACCTGCCATCCACCTCCACAGGGGTCCAGGACGGGGAGTACAGGATGACACAGATGGAGGCGCGCCAGCAGGATCTGACTGGCCTAGTCAAACAATGTGTCACTGATGGTGATGTTATGAGGGGGGGAGACCCGAGACAACACTGCGGCAATGAAAGGGGTCATAGAGGTGAGCACACAGAAGATATGTGAGGAGCTGCCGGCTGAGCGGCAGGTCCTTGGCAGGATTGTGGATGCCATGGAGGCTCTGTGTCCTGCAACGACAGTTGAGCATGCGCCCACAGGGTCTTCCTCGAGCTCCACACAGACAAGCCCCCTGCACAGGTCTGTGCGCACCATGCGCCGCCCCAACATGCCACCCCCAGGGTCAGACACAGGCCATTAGTTGGAGGCTCAGTCTGCATGTGCACACCTATGGAGACTCGAGTGCCATAACATTGCACGCCATGTGTGGGGGAGTTGTGGGGAAGGGGTGGGGGAGTTATGGGAGGAGTTAGAGGGGGGATGGGTGCGTGGGGGAGTTGTTGGGGGAGACGGTGGGGGGAGGGGGTGTGTGTCAGGTGGTGGGTATTAGCACATTTTACTTTTTACTGTTAAATACACCCGTTGTGTACCTGAAAAAATACTAGCCTGGACATTCCTTATTGTGTATGTATTATTTATTGGTTTACAGTGCATACTGCCCATGTACTCCTACACCCAGTGCCCTCAGTCCCACATTCATTGCACCCTCAGCACCCATGTCTCTTAGAAGTATTGGCCAATCACTGACCGGCGCACAGCACGTCCCTCCTGTGCATCGCCACCGCGATGATGTGCAATCACATCTTTTTCATCTTCTTCATCATTACCTGGTGGTTGCAGTTCAATGTTAGGGGGCAGAGGCACGTTCCTTCGGATGCACATGTTGTGCAGCATGTCACATGCCATGATGATCTTGGCCACCTTCTCATGCCTGTAGAGGAGTGCCCGACCCGACCGTCTAAGACAGCAAAAACGTGCCTTCAACAGGCCAAATGTCTGCTCAATGACCACACGGGTACGGGTATGGGAACGATTGTAGTCCTCTTTGTGCCTGTTCTGCGGGTTCTGGACAGGGGAGAAGAGCCACGTCTTCAAGGGATAGCCACTGTCACCTGCATGGGTGCAAAATAAGGTATGTGTATGTCAGTTCCTGATGGACACCTGTACTTATCATACATGCCTGCAGATTTTTGTTGTTCACATGACCTTGCCACAATGTGTGCTGTGCAATGGTCTTATGGTGTGGGTTGCGTCTTCCAGTTGATACAGGGTGTACACGCCCTTGATGTTCTGCATGCACTGTGGATGTATTCCGCTGTGTTTGTTATCGTTATGTGATGTGTAGTGATGGTATAATTTTGTTACTGGCAGCGTTGCCAGAAGTCTCAGTATTATTTGCCATTCAGCGCTTATTATTTCCACGGTGACATGCAGCGCGACTGTGCTGGTGGTCCTGTGTCTAGCAGTGTATACCCCTGGTGGAATTCATTTGTGCACTCTCATGGATGCTTGTCCTGTGTTGTGAATTGCTGGGGACATTTACATTATGCATACTCACAGCATGTTGCTAGATTGTGTTACGGAGGGTGAGGTCTGATAATGGGTGGTGGACATATTTTGGGATGTGGGCTGGTTGTAAGTTAGGCATGCTGTGATTAGTGTATAGCTTCCATCATTGCTATGGGGATTGGTAGTTATGTTCAGTTTGTGATGCTTTGGGGCACAGTGTTTTGCGATGTGGACTTTGTGCTGTCACCACACCAATGACGCCATTGTGGTGTGTGCATCTCTCCCGCCACTCCACTGCCATGTGCCTGTCGTGCGACTTACCAAGCAGCCAGGCACGTCGTCCTGCATGTCACTCCATGTAGCATGGTAGCATGGAGTTCCGCAGGACCATTGTGTCATGAGTTGATCTGGGAAATTGGGCACAACAATGTATGATGATCGCGGTACACCGCCTCCGTGGCATGCGGGACCACCAATTCTACATGTGTGCAATCAAGTGCACCAATACATTTTGGCATGCCTGCCAGTGTATGGAAGCCAACTTTCGTGTCAAATATCTCCTGGGCAGTCCATGGTAGGGTTATATAGTTCCTTGAGTGCTTCAGGAGGGCATCCAGCACTTGGTTCAGAATGTGAGAAAATAAGGGTTGTGATATGCCATGCATGTGCCCCACTGTGTGCTGGTAGGTGCCTGTGGCCAGGAAGTGGAGCACAGAAACTACCTTCAGTAGAGGGGGGATTGTGGTGCATATTTCAATCAGGCTGACAATGTCGTCGTGTATCATGTACACAATGGTGGTGATGGGGTCCCGGTCCACACGGTACTGGGTGTGGATCTGCTCAGGGGTTAGGTTGAATGGACCGGCTCTGATGCAAGGGATTGGGGGCTGCCTGCGTGGTACCACTGGCTGCACTGGTGGGGCTCGCTGGGCCTGTCTCATCCTCCTGCTCCTCCTGCGTCTCCTCTGTGGTGCCTGTTGTTGTTGCTGGTGTGGCAATGCAAGCATGTCCTCCAGCCCCAATATTGCTACTATAAGTGGAATTATTTTGGTGTGGAAAGGGGTGTGGTGTGTGGGTGTGCTCCTTTTGTGCTGGGCCAGACTCCATTGCCTCCACCTGTGCTGATTGTGTGCACCTGTGGCAGTTGGGAACAATGCACATTGCTGTTTGTGGGTGGTTTGCGATGCCGGTGATGCCGGCATCCCAGTATCCCTTATTACCGCCTTCATGATGCTGGTATTTGTATGTCTGCATGACATGTGATGTCCTCCTGTTAACGCTATCCCTGTATTGCCGGACCGAAGGGCCACGTGCCCACGCGCATGCCGGTACGGGGGAGCACGGAATCAGCAGTGGCGCTAATACCGGGTTGTTGTTTCGTAATAGCCCGGAGTGCTATGTGGTGCTGGTAATCCCTTACTGGCATCGTTTTTCCATTACCTCCAACCTCGTAATAACCCCACTTGTATTGTATTGTATTGTATTGTACTTGTCATTTATATAGCGTCTTTTACCATTATTATAGTGTAAATGCGCTGTTAGTGGGAACGCCCTTGGACGACCGAAGTCTAGAGTGTTGGAGGTCAGCGAGTAAGATTAGGATGCATGTGTGCATTTAGCTAAATAAGGTTTAGCAGGGCTGGCTGGACTCATGTAGAGAGCAATCCCTGTGATCAGGCATGTGGATGGGTTCTGAGAGGACTCAGGAGATGACGTGAGTGCTTAGAGACTTGCTGTGTGGTCAGCATGCCCGAATAGGCATAGGTCTTCTTTGCATTCTGATGTCAGAGGTGTTGAAGCGTAGTCTGGTGTAAGTAGGCAGAGAATTATGTGAACAGCATGACTGAATTTTGTCATAGTCCTTGCTGTATTCTGATGTGTACGGGTAGTCATGTCTGCGGCCAGTGTCCATTGGAGTGGTGCATTATACGTACCTGGCAGAATTGTGTGGTAATTTGTTGTTTGTTTTCCAGCTCAGGTAATTGGCTTCTTCTGTCGATTCTTGCGGCTGCAATAAAATGGTTAGCGACAGCCACAGTCTATGTCCAACTATTTGCATCAAGAGGAGCACGGGTTGTACTTCCAGCTTCTTCTAGGCGCATCGCATTGCAAATCTACCCAGATATCTGAATCTTTTCAGTTGTTATCTTTACCATGGTAGTGAAAGCTAGGGTCATCTAGAGTCAACTTTGGCATAGCACTGGAGAGACACTCAGGTTCAACTTAGGCACAGTAATGGAAATATTACCCAGTGTAAACTTTCGTAGAACAATGAAAACTTTGGCATGTCCAGAATCAACTTTGTCACATTAGTGGAATGCATCTAGATTTCATTTTAGCACAGTGAGGGAAACCCTCAGATTCAACTAGGTTGAAGCAGTTGAAAACCACCTAGATTCAATGTATGGTAGAGCAATGTGAAAACACTTAAATTCAACTTAGGCAATGATTTAAATTTGGCACCGCAATGGAAAGACACTCACATTGAACTAGGCTGAAGCAGTTAAAAACTACCTAGAGTCAACATATGTTAGAGCAGTGTGAAAACACTTAGATTCAACTTAGGCAGCAATTTAAAGTTGGCACTGCAATGGAGCAACACTCAGATTCAACAGGGTTCTACTAGTTGAAAACTACGTAGATTTAACTTTGGCACTTCAGTAGAAACACCCAGATTTAATTTTGGTATAGCAGGGGGTGGGGGGCTTCATAGGTCTACCTTTGGCAGCAGTAAAGGAAAACAATCAGAATTGATTCTAACACAGCAATGGACACCCTTAGTTTTACTTTTGGCACTGTAATAGGAACTCCTAGATGGAATAGATATGACTACCTTATACAATTTATGTTATGTCATGTTAAAGGATATTTATACCGTGCACTATCACCACTGTAGTGGTCCCTTGGTGCTCTGGTGGATGTGAGAAGGGAAGAGAGTGGGATGGGTTAGTAAGTTTGAGCGGGAAAAAGAGCAAGAGAGCTGAGATGTGCTGTCGGCAGCCTTAGTTCGGTTAACACTGTTAATTGAGCTTAGGTGTGCTTTTTGGTTGGTAGCTGTCCTGTGTTGTTGTGCGAGGCTATGTGTGTTATGTTTTGTTGTTGTGATGTAGTGAAGTGCATGCGGTTTGTAGTGCTTTCGAGGTGTGGTTGTGTTTGTGTGGAGTGTGCGAGTTGTATGCAGAGGGGGAAGATTGTTTAGGGGGTTTGGTTGGTGACATTGCTATTTAGAGGCGATGCAGGCTGTCTAGATGTGGCACAATGCTAATCTTTATAATTCTATCTAGATGTGATGCAAGCTGACATTCACAATTCTGTCTAGATGTGACGCAAGCTAATCTTTACAATTCTATTTCGATGTGATGTAAACTAGTATTACAAGTATGTCTAGATGTGACGCGATGCTAATCTTCGCAATTCTGTATAGATGTAACTCAAGCTAGTATTACAATTCTGTCTAGATGTGACGCGATGCTAATCTTTACAATTCTGTCTAGATTGATGCAAGCTAATCTTTACAATTCTATCTAGATGTGACGCAATGCTAATTTTCACAATTCTGTCTGGCTGTGATGCGAGCTAGTATTACAATTCTGCCTAGATCTGAAGCAATGCCAGTGTTCACAAATGCTGTCTTGATGTGATTTGAGCTAATCTTCACAATTCTGTCTCGATATGATGCAAGCTAGTATTACAATTCTGTCTAGATGTGACACAATTCTATTCCTGACAATTCTGTTTAGATGTGATGCAAGCTATTATTACAATTCTCTATAGGTGTGATGGAAGCTAATCTTCACCATTTTGTGTGCGTATGACACAGGCTAGTATCACAGTTCTGTCTAAATATGACACAATGCTAATCTTCACAATTCTGTCTAGATGTGGTGCAATCTGACATTACAAGTCTGTCTAGATGCAATGCAAGCTAATCTTTACAATCCTGTTTAGGTGTGGCGCAAGATGACTTTCACAATTCTGTCTTGATGTGAGGCAAGCTGTCATTCATAATTCTGTCTAGGTATGATGCAAGCTAGTATTACAGCTCTGTCTAGATATAACGCTAGCTAATCTTTATAATTCTGTCTGGATATGACACAAGCTGGTATTACAGTTCTGTCTAGATATGATGCTAGTTAGTCTTCACAATTCTCTCTAGAAATGACTTATGCTAGCATTGCGGTTCTTTCTAGACATGACTCAAGCTAATCTTCACAATTCCGTCTAGATATGATACAAGCTAGTATTACAGTTCTACCTAGATATGACGTAAATATAATCTTCATAATTCTGTCTAATTGTTACGCTGGCTCATATTTGCAATTTTCATGTGGACTAGCTCGCACAGAGTATAGTTTACCTAGGTGTGATGTATTGCTCACTAATAGCTATCTTGATATGAGAGATATGGCATAATCAGTCTATCTGGCACAAACAGGGTCAATGAGAAACGCTGCTAAATGGCACAGTCAGGCTATCTGACACAATCAGGCTAACTGCGAAATGCTGCTATCTGGCATAATCAGGCTAGCTGGCACAATCTGGCTAAATGCGAAATGGTGCTATCTTGCAAAATCAGGCTGTCTGGTACAGTCAGGTTATCTGGCACAATCATGCTCAATTTTATGTTATCTTATGTTAAAGGATATTTATACCACACACTATCAACGCCGGAGTGGTCCCCTGGTGCTCTGGCGGTTATGAAAGTTAAGAGGGTAGGATCGGTTGGTGGGTGTAGGGCAGTGGTCTTCAAACTTTTTTGGCCAGGGCCCCCCTGAGCAAAATTTGGGCAGGTCGGGACCCCCCAGAAATGCCAAATGGACAGTATATATTGCGCGCCGTCACCTGCTCCCATCAAAGTCGCTGGGCTCCCTCATCCCACTCCTACCCAGTCGCTGGTCTCTCCCCACCCCATCACACACCCAGGGCTCTCCCCACTCTGCTCCCATCACTATCCCATGGTTCCCGCCCATTGTGCTCCCACCATAGTCCCTCGGTTCCCCCATCCCGTTCCCAACACAGTCTGAGGGCCAGTGGCGGCTGGTGAATCTTTTTTAAGTGGAGGGGCATTAAGGGGAGGTTCGGGGGGGTTTCCCCCTGTGAATTTTTTTTAAATAATAGGTTAAAATGTTGCATTGTAGAGCATACTTTTAACAAAAAATGGGTAAATAGCCAAACAGTTTGCAATTGTTGCTGGGAGTCCAGGGGGCAGGCATTGATATTTTATTTCTATCGCGCTCGTACACAAGTGTTTCAGAGCGTGACAAGGCAAGGGAGGGGAACAGAGGAGAATAAAACAGCGATCTTACTAGGCCCAGTGACATTGAGAACGCGCAAGTGTGAGGGGAAAAGTGCATGGAAGGGGGGAGAAGTGGAAAGTGCGAAGCAGAGGAGAAACAGATAAATAACAATAAATAAATAATAAAGGCAACAAACAGTGGTAGTGCAGCCAGCAATTTGCAAGTGCTACGTTTAAGGCAGCAGACAGGGTAGGTCTGATAAGTGCAGGAAGAAAGATGGTTCTCCTCAAGTTTTAGAGTGGCAGGGCGCTGTTCCAGAGGGAGGCCCCAGCCGAAGACAGAGATCTACCCCCAGCTCGTTTCTTTGATAAACGACTGACCCTGAGGGAGTTGGAGGTAGAGGAGTGAAGAGCTCGAGAGGGGAGGTATTTGCGGAGGAATAGCTGAAGGTATTTTGGACCCAGGCCCCAGAAAGCCTTGTGGACAAGGCAGAGGGTTTTGAATGATAGATGTCCGGTAAAAAGATACCATCCCTGTCCCCTGGGCCCCACTGGTCCTAACACAATGAACATGATTATGTGTATATGCAAGACGCTGCACATTCATACAGCAATCACTCTATCATTCACACGAGCATCCATCACCATACACTCACTCATAACGCATCCATACACATGTTTAAATAAAAACAATGAACATAAACGTACCTTCTGCATTGGCCTGTGTGTGGGTGCTGAAATGGCCTGCTCCAGCTGCTCTGTCCGTATGTGCGAGGAGGCGCAGGAGCTCCCCCTCGGACATACAGACATGCAGTGCCCCAGCCAGCATTTCCAATGAGCTATGCAATGCTGGCGAAGCAAAACGCCCCAGCACTTGCATGGCTCAGTGAGCATGTGCGGCTGGGGAACTAAACTGAACTGTCAAAGGGAAACAGTGTTTCCCTTTGACAGTTCAGCCAGCCCAGGAGCACGCCATTAGCTGGATAAAGCAGCTGAGGGAGTGCTCACTGTTTCACTGGGCTGGCTCCTTAGCTCCTCCATAATGGGTGAGGGGCCACTGGGTGGGCGCCTCTTGCCATTATGGATGAGCCGCCAGGCTCGGACAGGCCTATAGGGCAATGCCTGTACCAAAAATGTAAAATGCTAGTTTGGGCCAATCAAAATGGGTGAACCATTTTGGCCAATGTGGACCATTTTGATGAGTTACTTAACTATGCAGTTAGTAATGTTGACCATTGTTGCTGAATATATCACAATTTACTTACATTTTAACACAAAGCACCCCTTTGGGTACTATTGAAACAGTGGGCTTCATAACTACTCTCGCGGTAGCTGTGCCGGTAAAACCGGCACGGCTGCCACTGGAGTTGCATCCGGGTCTGGCACCCCCGAATGGGCAATTACTAGGTCATGCCGAATTAGGCGGACATGATAATTGCCCTTTCGAAGGTGCCGGTAGATCCCCATTCCCATTTGAGCCCCATATGGCTCAAATGGGAATGGGGAGCTCGGATGCACCGGCACCGTTAATAACGGTGCTGGTGCTTCCGACGAGCTGAGGTCAGACCTGGCGGGGGCTGTCAAGCACCCACGAGCACAACTCTTACTATGGCGGAACGGTAGCAACGGTGCCGGTAGTTTAACAGCACCGTTGTTACTGGTCCGCCATAGTAGTAATGAGGCCCAGTCTGTGACTAAAGGAATGAATATCCATTTACAACTGTGGGCCACTTTTTCATTGTTGCCTGAGACAGTTTCATGCTTCAGCCCGCCCATGTGGGCCACCCCTGCCCATTTCTTCCAATCTAAAAAAAAAAATAAAAAAAAAAACTTTTTTCATGCTGAGCTCTCAGGGCCCCCCTGGGATGCACCCGCGGACCCCTAGGGGGTCACTACCCACAGTTTGAATACCACTGGTGTAGGGGGATAAAGGTACAGCAAGATTAGAGGTGTTCTGTTGACAGCTTCAGTTCAGTTAGCGCTGTTCTCTGAGCATTGGTGAGGGTTCCAGATCCGTGGGCTCCAGGTGCTGTTGTATGATACTATTTGCGGTTTGTTTTGTTGTTGCAGTGCAGTGAAGTGTGTGTGGTTTGGGGTGCAGGACAGTGGTTGTGTTTGTTTAGCATTTGAGAGGCGTGTGCCAAGAGTTGAGGTTTTAGTGATTGGGTTAGTGGGGTTATCTCATGCTTTCAGGCATCTGTCTTGTGTTTCTTTCTATGTCCTTGCTGTCTTTTGAGCATTCCCCTGGGATTCATTCACCTGGTTCTGAATGAGGTTAGTGCCCATATCTGAGGCTTTGTAGTGCTCCGTGGGAGGGACAGGAGGTGAGGGCCTCCCACTCCCAGGTTTGACATTGCAACGGTTATCAGTTGTTTTTTGGTTGTGGGAGTGCTCTCTCCAGCATCATCTCCCTTTGTTCTTAGGGGGTGGTCCCCACCGAATGAGTTCTAAGCGCTCCCTTTCCTGTCAGGTGTTTGTTAGTGTTTAATCCTTCTTCATTTCTAGCGGCGGTCCCGTCCCTTCGATGTAGCCTGTTGAGGGGGCTTGGCTTTGGAGGTACCAGATTCATTTTGGTTCTGCAGCGAAGAGCCAGGTTTTGAGCAGTTTCCTGAATTGTAAGTGGTCCTTTGCATTTCTGATGTCTTTCAGGAGGGTGTTCCAGGTTTTTGCTGTCAGGTGAGAGAAGGAGGATCCCCTTAGCTGTTTCTTTCTGTAAGGTTTTGGTTCAAGGCGGATATCATTGCATGATCTGAGTGTTTTGGTCAGTTAGTAAATCGTTATTTTCTTTTGTTGGAATTCTGCTCCTTGACCTTGGATTGCTCTGTGTGTTATGCACATTGTTTTGAACGTGGTTCGTTGTTTGACTGGAAGCCAGTATAACATTTTTAATGCTGGGGTGATGTGGTCTCTTTGTGATAGTTTGAGGAGGAGACTGGCTGCTCTGTTTTGGATGTGTTGCAGTTTCTTCAGAAGGTGTTCTGGTCTTCCGAGGAAGAGGCTGTTGGTGTAGTCAATTCTTGACATGATGAGGGTGATAATTGTCAGTGTCTGATGGGTGAAGGTCAAGAATGGTAGGATTCTTTTTACCGAGTGTAGGAGGAAAAAACATTTCTTGATCATTGCATTTACTACGTGGTAATGTTAGCGCATTGTTGGGATGCCCAGGTTTTTGACTATGTTTGATGGTGTAGACGCTGTACCTAGTTCTGTGGGCCATGGAACATAAGTGTTATTTTCCAGGTTTACGGATACAATCATGATTTATGTCTTGCCTGGGTTGAGTTTTAGGTTGTTTGTGTTCATCCAGTCATAGAGTTCTTTCAGATATTCTCCCAGCTCTGTGTTCTCTTCTTGAGTATTTTCGATTATATAGATGACTTGTGTGTCATCTGCGTAGTTGTAGCATGTAAGGTTGTGTTTTTTAATGATCTTCATTAGCAGAGCCAGGTAGATGTTCAAGAACAGTACGGATAGGGATGATCCTTGTGGTACTCACAGACTATATCCCATGGAGCAGATTTAAAGGGTTCTATCCAGACAGTTTCCATTCTATTTGTTAGAAATGATTTTATCCAGGGTAGGGCTAAGTCTGTTATTCCTACTTTTTCTATTCTCTTCATGAGGATGTCATAGTTGTGTTGAAAGCTGCAGAGAGGTCGAGTACACTTAGGGCAGAGTTAGTGCCGGAGTCTGCGTTGTCTTAAGGTCATCCCAGACAGATAGGAGTACCGTTTCTGTTCCCCTCGTGGGTCCAAACCCGACTTGCGCCTGGTCCAGCAGCTGGTGTTTTTCTACGTTTTCTTGTGTTCCTTTGTAGACATAGGTTTCTAGTAGTTTTGCCGGGTAAGGAATGTTTGAAATCGGTCTGTAGTTGGTGAGATCTTCCACGTCTCCTTCCGTGTTCTCGAGTAGTGATTTGATGTGCACCGGTTAAAATGATTGCGGTACATTCCCTGTTGCGAGTGAAAGGCCTAAAAGGTTTCTGTAGTGTTTCACTGGTGCGCTGTGTCTTTTATGATGGATTTGTAAATGTCTGGGGGGCAAGGGTCCATGGGTGATCCTGCTTTTTTTCTATTTCTTATCAGCTTGAGGAATGACTCCACTGGTATTTTTGGGAAGCTTTGGAGTTTATAATGTACTTCCTTGTTTGGCAGGATTGCTTGTGTGTTTGGGTTGACCAGTCTGCTTTGTATAATTTGATGGATGTCCCTGATTTTTTTTTTAAGTGATCTGATAGGTCGTTGCAAAGTTTCTGGAAAGGTACCAGGGTGCCTGTGCATCCCGGTCGGTTTCTCATTTTATTTATGATATTGAACAATTAATTTTGGGTGTTGACAACTTCGGTGATTCTGCTATCGTAGTGCTTCTTTTTGGCTTTTTTGAAATGTTATTTGGGGCTAATCCGATCTGTTGTTGGAATTGTGCTCTCTTTGTTTGGTCATATTCTTTCCTCAATTCCAGTTTGAGTTTCTTGTTGTTCTTTTTCATGGTGATGGTCATTGGGGTAAACCATTTTGCCATTGCTCTCTTTCGAGATGTGGTGAAGGGTTTTTCAGGGGAGATGCCATCAATTGTTTCAGCGATCCATTTATGAAGTAGCTCTGTTTTTCCATCATGGTCAGCTTCGTCCAGGTTTGTGGTAGTTGGTTTTGTGAGTTCAAGTTGTTCTATTAAGTTGCTCGCTTTGACGGCTTTCCAGTTTCTTTTTGTGATAGTTGGTAGTTTATCAGGATGCTTGGCTGCTGGTAGTTTATTGGGATGCTTGGCTGTTGGCAGTTTATCGGGATGCTTGGCTGCTTTAGTTCGTAACATGATCACAAACAGGATTAAGGTGGTTGCTCCAGAGTATCTGCATTGGTGTTACGATGGCGATAAGATTTTTGTTAACAAAGATTGTGTCAAGTGTGTGTTCCACTGTGTGTGTTGCTCCTTTGACCAATTGTTATAGTTTCATGGCTGTTAGTTGTTCGATTTGCGATTTTTGTGAATTTGCATTTTCTTCGTCAAACCAGATGTTGAAGTCCCCGAGTATTATCAGATGTTCATGTTGGATGGCTATATTGGTGATGGCTTTGACAAAGTTGTTGGTGAAAGTTGTGTCGTATTTCGGTGGTCTGTAAATCAGTATGAATTTCATGGTTGTTTTGGGGTTTAATTCCAGGAGATAAACCACAGATTGGCAACTTGTGATGTTTAGTGGTTTGTCTGTTTTTATTTTCAGGTGTTCCTTGAAAGCTATTGCAAGACCTTTTTTTTCCTTTTCTGTTTAACTGTGTGTACTTGAAGTTGTCAGGTAGGCAGCTGTGGAGTGTGACTTTGTATTTGCCATCCAACCATGTTTCTGTGATGAATAGGACGTTGAAGCTGTCATCGCACAGCAGATCGAATATCTCTTGGTCGTGTTTTGACATTGACCTTGCGTTGATTAGGTTGCAGTGGCTTTTTGTGGCTTGTTTTGGTTTGTCTTTTAATATCAGTTTTGTATTGTGTTTATTGCATTGGTTTGCTCCCATCTTGCTCTGTTTTGTTGTTGGTTCATCTCACTATGTTGGTGGAATTGACTTGCTCTGGTGAGTTGTTAGTCACGAGGTATGGTGTTAGGTATAGCTATTTTTCTCTTCTTTTCTGTTGTTGACCGTGCTTGTGGGAGCGTGTTGAACGATTGTGATTATGTTGTGTGGTTTCATCCGGTTCATTCCTATGGGTGGTTGTCTTTCGCGTGGTCCCATTAGTTTTCATGGCATGTTGCGTTCTTTGGTGCTAGGTTGTTTTAGGTGTTTCTTTGCATTTGGGTTGGCAGTGTTGAGATCTTTTGGGTTTTGTTGCTTGGTAAGTTTGTTTTTGTTTATCTTTCTTTTTTGGTTTCAGGGGCTGTAGCCCACATGCAATGCTTTCCCAGTTGGATTGTGACGGTTCTTGGTTTCCTTACGTTTGTGATTGTAGGCGTAATGGTTTAGCGGCGGATGATATTATGGCTTGGTATGTTGGGTGGTTGTGGTAGAGGGTGGGAAGGCTGTTGGGTAGTAGCACAGGGATCCATGTCTTACAGTTGGATTTACATGGGGAGGTCTGGGGAGGTCATAGGCCTAATGGGATTCAAGGCTCATTGTCGGGGTGTCTGGCCATCTCTATAAAGGTTTGTCTAGTTTAGATTTTTTTTTAGCACAAAACAGTTCTACATAAATCCAAATGAATAATAACAGAAAATTGTGCTGTTAAGAGTCTGGATCTTCTTTCTTTTTGTTCAATATAGTTTTAGATATACCAGTCAATGAGAAATACCTTTTTTTTTTTCTTTTCTGTAGAATGGGGAGAAGGCCCAAGTTTCAGAGCATATTAGTTATAGAGATAGTGACATCCCAAGATACGAGTTTCTCAGTAATTGAAATATGGCTTTATGGCACAATCAGGCTGCCTGGCGCAATTAGGCTATCTGGTACAATTAGGTTACCTGGCACAATTAGGCTAAATGTGGATTGCTGCTATCTAGCACAAATAGGCAATCTAGCACAGTCAGGCAATCTGATACAATTAGGTTACCAGGTGCAATATGGCTTAATGTGGAATGCTGCTATCTGGCACAATCAGGTTATCTGGCACAATTAGGCTTTCTGGCACAATTAGGCTTTCTGCCACAATTAGGTTTATGTGGCACAATCAGGCTATCTGGTACAATTAAGTAACCTCACACAATCAGGCTAAATGTGGAATGCTGATATCTGGCACAAACATGCTATCTGACACAAACATACTATCCGGCACAATCAGGCTATATGGCACAATCGGGTTATCTGGCACAATTAGGCTTGCTGGCACAATTAGGCTGTCTGGCACACGTAGGGTATCTGGTACAATTAGGTTACCTGGCACAATTAGGCTGTCTGGCACAATTAGGCTATCTGGTTCAATTAGGTTACCTGACACAATCAGGCTGAATTTAGAATGCTGCTATCTGACACACATAGGCTATCTGGCACAATTAGGCTATCTGGTACAATCAGGCTATCTGGCACAATCATGTTATCTGGCACAATTAGGCTTTCTGGCACAATCAGGCTGTCTGGCACAATCAGGCTATCATGCACAATTAGGCTTGCTGGCACAATTAAGCTATACTGCACAATTAGGCTATCTGGCACATTTAGGTTGCCTGGCACAATCAGGCTAAATGTGGAATGCTGCTATCTTCCACAATCAGGTTATCCGGTACAATCAGGTAATCTGGCAAAATTAGGCTATCTGGCGGTATCTGGTCTTTCCATAAAAAATGTATTCAATGAATGTAAATCCATCGAAGTTTATTAATCGAAATGCTTTTCCATTGAAAAGCATATTCATTGAATGCATTTTTATGGATTTTGATGGATTTTAGGGTTAGGGTTAGGGCAAGGGTTAGGGCAACAGTTGGGGGGTGCCCTTGGGAATAGAGGGATTTGGTCTCTAGCCAGGACAACAAGTTACAGGGAGCTGTCCTGGCTGAAATACATTAAAGATTTCAGCACTTTAAAAGGTTTAAATTTAGAAAATGGAGGTTGGTGTGGGGGATTCGAGAGGGAGGACCCTGGGGGTAGGTGGGGATTTGGGGGAAGACACCCCCAATAAACACAAAATATTACAAGTTACAGGGAGCTGTCCAGTGCTGAAATACATTAAAGATTTCAGCACTGAGCAAGGGTTCAATTTTGAAAATGGGGGTTGGTGTGGGGGTCTGAGAGGGAGGACCCCTGGGAGTTGAGGGGATGTGGGGGGGAGACCCCCTCCCCACAAAAAAAAATATTGTAAGCAACAGGGAGCTGTCCAGCTCCCTGTAATGTTATGTTCCATCGAATTCCATGCAAAAAAAATGTAAAGTCTTTTTCAATTAAATGGTTTTGATGGAAAAACACTTTGCATTTCATGTATGGGAATTCAATGGAACATATTTCAATGGAAAAAATGTGATGGTACTTACCTTCGATGCAAATGTTTTGATGAAAATAAAACATAAACACTATCCGTTACCATTAGATTTGCTGGCACAATCAGGCAAAATGTGGAGTGCTGCTATCTGGCACAATCAGGCTATCTGGCACAATCAGGTTATCTGGTAAATTAAGTTAACTGGCAAAGTCAGGCGAAATGTGAAATGCTGCGATCTGGCACAATCAGGCTATCTGGTGCAACCAGGCTATCTGGTACATTTAGGTTACCAGGCGGAATCAGTCTAAATGTGAAATGCTGTTATCTGGCACAATTAGGCTATGTGTGGAATGTTGCTATCTGGCACAAACAGGCTATCAGGCACAATTAGGTTACCTGGCACAAAAAGACTAAATGTGAAATGCTTCTATCTGGCACAATTAGGTTACCTGGCGCAATTCGGCTAAATGTGAAATACTTTGCTATCTGGCATAATCGATCTATCTGGCACAATTAGGTACCTGGCACAATATGGCTGAATGTGGAGTGCTGCTATCTGGCACAATCGGGTAATCTGGCACAATCAGGTTACCTGGTACAATCAGATTTTCTGGCACAGTCAGGATAAATGTGAAATGATGCAATCTGGCACAATTTGGCTATGTGGTACATGTGGGTTACCTGGCACAATCAGGCTAAATGTGAAATGCTGTTATCTGGCACAATCAGAGTAAATGTGGAATGTTGCTCTCTGACACAAACAGGCTACAATCAGGCTAAATGTAAAATGCTGCTATCTGGAACAATCAGGCTATTTGGCACACTTAGGTTGCGTAGCATAATCAGGCTAGATGTGAAATGCTGCTATCTGGAACAATCAGGCTATTTGGCACAATTAGGTTACTTGGCACAATCAGACTAAATGTGAAATGCTGCTATCTGGAACAATCAGGCTATCTGGCACAATTAGTTTACCTCGCACAATCGGGCTAAATGTGAAATGCTGCTATCTTGCACAAACAGGCTATCTGGCACAATCAGTATAACTGGTACAATTAGGTTGAGTGGGAAGGTAATAAGGAGGATTTGAGTTGGCCGGTTTAGTGGGGGGCAGTAATGGCTTCATCCCTGCCTTTAACCGCACTTAATAAGTCAGTGGCTGCTGGGTGACAGTTGCAAGCCCCACAGGCTAACACGGGCCAACATGGTCTGAAGCTGCTTCTTCCACAGATGCTATCTTTTGCCTTGGGGTCCTTAGTGGCTAGGGGCTGCCACGGGCAGGGGTTGCCCTCAGAGTGACGTTAATAAGGTTTTAGAGGTCAAGGGTGTGGTCTGCTGGGCACCAATCAACCAGCAGAGGATCGGATGGAGGCGGGCTGAAGCCCAGTGTAACCGCAAGGAGGGGGAAGGGAGGAAGGAGGGAGGGAAAGTTGGCGCTGAGTGCTGCAGGGAATGGAGCAGGCCTAAAAAAGTTAAAGATTTCCCCAATGGATCCCAAACGAATTTTCGTGTCAATACAAATGGAAAATGCAGTGCTATGTTGTTCAGATGCTGCTTACCCCGGCCTGCGCTTGTTAAGAGTCTCCTGGGGCTCGGGTGCAGGGGAAGTTCGAAAAGCACCTTCTGGCTAAATGTAAAACATGTCTACCTTACACAATTTAGGCTAAGTATGAAATATGGCTACCTTATACAATAATGCAAAGTATGGCTACTTCACACTATCAGGTTAAACACAAATCTCGGCCACGCTACGCAATTGGCTGAAAGCAAAATATGACTACCTCATACAATTTAGGCTAAACACACAATATAGCCACCACACACAGTTGTCTGAAAGCAAGATCTGGATACCATGTACAATTTAGGCTAAATGCAAAATATGGCTACCTTATACAATTTATGCTAGATGCAAAATATGACTAGCATATACAATTTGTCTGGATGCAAAATCTGGCTACCTTATACAATTTAGGCTAGATGCAAAATGTGGCTAATGTGATGGGTCAGTAATACGAGGCAGACATCTGCATGTAGTTTTCGCAAAGTATGACGTTTTATTAAAGTAAATGGTTTCAAATAAAGTCTTGCTTGCCCTACTCTACCGAGAAATTCCCTACCTAGTCTAAAGGCTAAGGGAACAATCTCTAGCATGGGTAAACTGTCTCTCACTCTAAACAACAAACATACAAAGGACATTTTAAAGCAAAACAAGATAATAAACAATATTAAAAAATGTTTGGATGGCCTTCACCTTCCCTGGTAACATACTTTCCCCCGGCTTTGAAGTAAAATTCAAAATGTTCAAGGGAAAAGCAAGCCTTGAACCAGTTCTCATCAGTTCCAAATCAACAAAAAATGTCATCAAACAAATATCCACTCGCAACAATTCTTTGGTATTGGTTGAAAAGATCCCCTTCCAATTCCAACAAAGAAAATAGCACCAATGGTAATCCTGGTTATGATGATTAATGGTCTTTGCTTCAAAATTATTTGACACAGTTCAAAAGAATATATAATATTTACTTTCAAGACTCTTCCAGTCACTCTTGCCCCACAGTATGCCACTACTTCAAACCACTCCAATGTGACATCCGCTGGCAACTCTGTATAACACCACAGTTCAGGTACTTATACCTCTGCTTTGTATTTCTGAATTATCAAGCAAAATCTGACAAGACACTGCAACCTCATCGGGTAGGCAAGGCACTCTTCCCTTCAATAGTTTTCTAAACGAGGGCAGCACGATTTGCCTCTTCAGTCTGTCTGACTGCCACAAGAATATAATTACAACTGTTCGGTACTTTAGGAATATATTGACAAGGCACTCCGACCTCTTCTAGTAGGCAAGGCACTCTTCCTTTCAATTACTTTCTAAAAGGGGGTAGCCTATTTGCCTCTTCCATCTGCCACCAGAATAACCTGCTTCTGTCCACAAAACTTACTGCAGTCTTTAGCCTTACAGGCTAACTTCTGAATATTCTTTACAAGCGGTCGGCTCCCCTTCCCCAGCTTTACTCACACCTCATCTGCTCCAGTAATTGCCCAGAAGCCGTAGTGCCATTCTTGCAGCTTCAGGTAACACCGCCACACTGATGTCTTGGGCTACTGGACTGTTGACAACTTTTCACAGTAGGTAGATATCTCTTAACAGGACTGGCTGCACTATGGAAAGGGTTTGCCGTTTGGCTGGGTTACTGCTTGTACTTCTCTTCAGTATTGTATGCTCTTAACTTCTTGGAAAAATAAAGAATGTCAAACCTGGATAAGAGACAAGGTTCAGACTTCAAAGTGAAGCCATAATTGGGCACACACAACCATTCTTTAAGGTACATTTTAAAACTTAAAGTGATTGATAGAATTGTATTCCCATATAGCGTTAAAGGAGACAACTTCAGATTTCCTTCGGCAAACATAACTGGTCAAATGCGGCCTTCCTTTGATGCAGTTTTCGCTTGGTATTACTTGTAACTCTTGTACAACTTCAATGTTGGCGATCCGGAATGGATTTAACAAGCGTTACTTCTCCACAATTAAGGACATGCAACCACTCCTTAATCTGAAAAGAGTTTAACAATGGATCTAATAGCTCTTTACTACCCATGTGAATATTAAAGCTTTCGGTAAAAGCATCAGTGCTAGAATTCCATTGTTAACAGACAGTTTAAAGACATCAAACATCTTTTACTCAACATAAACATTATGCGAGTTACTTCAGAGCTGGCTACTGTTACCGGCAAGGCTTGTGGAGTAAATCTGAATGCTCTCCTTCATTCACCGGCTTCAGGAATACTGCGGTTGTGGGTTGCTCTGCTTCCACGACTTCCTTGACCACTGCTATTACTTCTGGCTCACTTGCGGGGGACACCTTTCTCCAGCACAGGTGACTCCGGTCCAGCCACCTTAATTGAGAGTTATTTTTACTCCTGAGCCCCTCGGCTTGCCTTCTGCTTCTGGCCTTGGACCCCTGCACGGTCACAGCTTTTCAATCACAGCAACTCGGCTCACATGGAGAAAACTTTGCTTCCAGCATGCCTTCCTGTGCGTAGCCTCTGCCATACCGGTTTTGGGAACACAGGACCCTCTCAGAATTTGTGGGTGAAATCTGCTGTCTCCACGGTCCGGCATCCCTTCTGTGCCCCCACTTCCTCATGACTTGCCAGCCTCATGCTTTTCCTCTACAATTACTACTGCCAGCCTTCCAACTCATGCTTCAGCTCCTTCTCCCTCACCTGCTTTCCTGCTGGGGCCTTCTTTGCCTCAGGGGTTTGAAAAAAGACTTCAGGTGTGAGCCATTAGATTCAATTGCCTGACTCTTGCAATGGCTACTAGGCTTAATTGCCTGATCTAATACATTTAGATGTCTCTTAAACCCTCTTCCGCATCTCAGTTCCTCTAGGATTCTGGGGCATGTAGTTCTTTTCAACAAAGTTAGGTTTTTCCAATTCTTGATTCTTTATAAGGGTAGATTTAATTCCCTTAATATGTTTAACAGAGGGGCTGTGGGTTTTAACTTCTAGAGGGCAAGATGGCTTAGAGAAGACAACATTTCCACAATCCAAAAAGGGTCTTTCTCTTGGTATATTGTGCTTTGATGTTACAACCTTAGGGTTCACAACCTTGGATTTAATATGAGGTTGAGAGACATCAAAATGACGATAAGTCATAAACTCTTTTGGCACAGTGGTAAGAATGTCCTTATCAGAGGAAAATTACTGTGTCTCATCCCTCGGAATCTCTTCTCTACCCTAGGCCCTGTCTTCACCTAGTTGATCCTCCTGCAGTACACCGCCCCCAGTGTTGGGATCAGGAAGTGCCTGCCTTCCCCAGGCCACCTGGGAGAAGACTTTAGGCAAGGTTTTAGTGAGGGATGGACAGGATTCTTCACACTACCTTATACAATTTAGGCCAAATGCAAAATCTGACTCTAAATGCAAATTCTGACTAACTTATGCAATTTAGGCTAGATTTTGGAGTGCAAAATAAAATTGAGATCAAAATGGGCAACAAAAATGAGTGGAGGTCTGGGCAAAGAGAGGCACTTGCTTACCTCTAAAACCACAGAGGAAGTGTGCCTGCATCATGATCACACAGGGCCAAGATCCTTGCTGTGTAAAAGGCTGGTCTTGTGGACCAATCAGGGGAGGTGGGCGGGATGGGAGGCCAAAAGCACAGGAAAATCAGAAAGCAGGTAGGAGGGCAGCAGAAAGGGTGATCAGAACGCACACGGAGCAAAAAATTAATTCAAATCAAATTGGGCAACAAAACCCAGCAAGGGATCTGGGTAAAGACAGGCACTTGCTTACCTCTAAACCACAGAGGAAGAGTGAATGCACACAAGCACGCAGGGCCAATAACCTCACTGTGGAAAAGACTTGTCTCATGGGCCAATCCGGGGAGGTGGGAGGGATGGAAGGCAGGGGGCACAGGAGAATCAGGAAGCAGGAGGGAGAGCAGCGGGTAGGGTGATCAGAGCACGCATGGAGCGTGAAATACAATTCAAATCAAATTGGGCAGCAAAAAAGAGCAGGGGCTCTGAGCAAAAACATGCATTTGCTTACCTCTAAACCACTGAGGAAAAGTCTTGGATTTTGACTTTCTACCTCAAGCTTAATGCATCCAAAACCAAATTCATCCTCATCGATCCTCACACTAAAAAACAACGTGTCCAACAATGGCTCAAAAATATGTGCCTAGAAGTATGTGGTATGCAATTCTCAGATTCATCAAAATACTTTGAATGCAGCCTGTCCTTCCAGAAATACATGGTCTATAAAAAGCAAAGTACCTGGCTCCAAATGTCTAACCTTTGCAAATACAAACCCATCGTCCCGCCGCAGGGCTTCTGGAACATAGTGCAGATCCTTGCGGTCTTGCACATTGATGGGGGAAATGCCCTCCTGATGGGGCGTTCAGCCTCTCAGTTAGCTCCCCTAAAAGCAATCCAGCAGCAGCATGTCTTATTATGGGTGTGTGGAAATTTGACTGAATCACCCCTATCCTATGCAAACTACATTGGCTCCCTCTTCAGGCCAGGATACTGTCCAAGACAGCATGCACCATCTACAAAGAAGCCACTAGTAGCACACTGAGCTCCAAATATCGGCCAACCGGCTTGAACCACAAATCGTCCGCAAAGGAAGGACCGACAAACAATCCTTTTCTTGTCACACACCCACCTTATGGAACTCCATCGTGGCATTGGCTCGGAATGCCCCCACAATTCTCCAACTTCAGAAATTTCTCAAAACATGTCTTTTCCAACAACAGCTGACCAAGGACTAATCCCAATGGACACACAAACTGATGACAGACCACAAATCACAATTCGGCGCGGCTGTTAAAAGATGCCAGTACAAATCCGCCTACCCATGCCCTGCACAGTGCTCCGCTGTTCTCGATCTAGGTCCATGCTTTAATAATAAAATACAAAAATTAAAAAATTGAACATGGTACAGGAAGACGTATCAGATTAGCACACAAAACTATCCCCATAAACACAGGAAAGGAACGTTTAAAATGTTTGTGGTGACCAATAGGGAACAGAGAAAAGTACAAAGGGATCTTTCTCTGTATCTATTATTATAAAACAGACTAAAGGTAATTAAAAAAATTAGAGAGCGATCACACAAAACAGACAAAGGGGGATGAAATAGGTATTAATAAACACCCAAAACCCCACTAACAACTAACAAAATCTTCCAAAACATGACTAAACTCTACTAAACTAGCTGTACCCACTTAATGCTCATTCAAAACTACCAATGTCTGAGCCAGTCCTGTCCATTCTTAACTCGACAGCCAAGCAAAACCTACAAATGAACCTGTTTTGGAATGGCTCCTGGATTTGATTGGCTGGTCGGACTCCTTGCTCCAGTCTCAGGCTTTGAAATGGGATAGCCAGCATCGAGCCCAATCTTGATACGTGCAGCAAGGTGCGACCCTTAGGAATTTCTATGGGCGGGTAAGACCCATCCATGGGAATATTTTGACAGTTAGAACATTCCTATATACCACCCTCCAATCATGGGCATAATTTTAGGGGGGCACAGGGGTGTTTGTCCCCCCAACTTTCATAGCACACCATTTGGTCCCCATTCATTTGGCTGGAGCACCTTTTATTCAGATGTCGCGTCCCTCCCAACTTTTTCAGCAAAATGACTCCACTGCCTCCAATCTCCACAAACTCTATACTGTACAATGTCCTCCTCATAACTGATGTGGTTGAATTACTTCAGAGGGCACTGGGGATACCTTTCATCCTTTAAAGCCCTTCACGGCCTGTATTAAGGATGGCACTTTTTGTATGTTTAGCACAGGTCGGTGGGGGAGGGCATGGGCACACTAATTGGGGTCAATGCACCCACATTTTTGGTGATTCACCAAAACTTGAAAGACACAAAATTGGGTGATTCAGAGTTTAGCTGAATAGGTTTGCCAAGGACTATTCCTACTGATTCAGTCAAGATGTGCTGTAGTGTTTTGTATGAATAAATACTGCATTAAACGTCTGTGCAAAGATACAATTCTTTCCATTTAACTTTAACTTATGAAATGTATGTTTTCATCTGTTATAAACATTCTAAAAAAATAAACAAAATGAGAAATTCAATTGAATCGGCTATATCTTGGAACTGTTTACTAGGGCCATTGCTTTGTTTTTATTGGTGTATGATATTATGTATTGGCGTTCAATTGGTGTTTTAATTCCCACTAGAATTTCCCTTGGTGTTTCCACTGGTTTCCATTAATGAAATATGCAAAGAAATCATGTGACACAACTAGCTTGCGTACATACTGTTTGATAACCAATCAGTCGAAAGCATTGATTATGGGGAGCCATTTCTTTTTCTGTTAGGTATTTAAAGTAGAGTAACCACAGATGGAATGCCTGCATGAGACCCTCTACATAGGACAGTACTGTCCATGGGGCCAGAAGCGGACACCAGTAGGGGGAGGAAAGAATTGTGACAGTACTAAATGGTGCTCTGCGCATTTGCCTTTTACATATTAGCAATTTGAAGCACAGGAGAATAGTAATTTGCACAGAATCACATGAAGTTGGTGAAGCACCAGAGACGAGTTTCGATGTGGAACATCAGATGATGAACTCCGGTCTACAATCAAAGGTTTGCAATGTGCTGTGGTAAGAATGCCAACAGCAAACATTTTGACGGCGGCATTCCCTCCCTGACCCAATGATTTGTAGTGAGGCTATCCCATTTGGAAACCCACAACTGAAATGATATGTCATAAGTAGGACACATGACGGTTTGGCTTTCGCCCTCAGTCTCATTTAAAATTGTGATAGGTTACAGACCCCCAGGATCTGCAAATTTCTTCCTAGAAAATTTCGATTTATGTCTTTCTTCAGTAGGGATTAAGCATCATGACCTGGCATTCATTGGCGATTTTAATATCTGCCAAATCTAGAATCTATTGATCACTCACTGGATTGTGATGATTTATTTTATTTTTTACAGGGAGTGACTATTATGAACTCCTTTTGTAGGGACCATGCTCCTCTGGAATCGCGACTGAAAAGATCCAATTAGCCAACAATGGACCAAGAGAACTTTTTGCAGTTATTTCAAACTTTTTTCATCCAAGCTTTATCTCCCGAGCTACAGAACGGTCCTTAAAGCAAGCAAATACATTTAATATGTCCTTTATGGATAAATTAAAACTATCCAAGAGAACATTATTGTCCATTGGCAGGTCTTCCCTGTGAGGAAAGATCCTAGAAAAGTTACTCACAGTCCAGCTCCAGGAGCATGTTGGAAAATACTCTGTTTTAGGCCCTCATCAGTTTGACTTTGGTCCGGGATTTGGCATTGAGATGGCCATCGCAGCAGTTTGGGATGAGCTGCTACAGTCATCAAACACTGGCGATATGTCAACAATGATCATGTTGGATATGTCCACAGCATTCAACACTGTCAACCATGGAATACTAATAGATTGCATTAAATCAGTTGGAAACTTCTGAGACCATGTTGTTCACTGGTTCAGCTCCTTCCTGTCTCATCACTGGGAGCAGGTGAAGATTGGGGGTTTCTGTCAGACTCCCTTCATAAGGGGTGAGGCGTCCCACATGGTTCTTCACTGTCCCTGTTGCTGTTCAATCTATATATGCAACCACTTGAGGAAACTTGAAGTTGGATTTCAATCCGAAGCCGATACCCCAGATTTTTGTCAAACTGGGTAATTTTGAAGATACCTTCCAGAGAGTTAGGCATTTTCTGGATGAAATATTTGGATTTCCTGAAATTGGCTGCAACTCAACCCCAGCAAGACAGAAGTAGCCCTTTTTGTGCCCAAACAACTCCTTCTACAAATTTCTAACCGCCCCTCAATCCTTGTTTAATGGGTTCTAGCCTACATTTTCTTCTCAAAATCAAGAAGCTGGGCTGCATATGGCAAGCCGATCTTGGAGGTGAAAGCCCAGTGGGAGCAAAACTACAATCAGTGTTCTATTTCTTAAGTCTGTTGTGATTTATCATTCTCTATGTTCCACAAGAAGACCATGCTACTGTTGCGGGGGATTTAATCAATTACCAGTTGGACTATGGAAATAGTCTGCTTGCCGGTAACCCCAAGAAATACATCTATAGGCTGCAGAAAGCACATAATGCAGTAGTCAGACTT
Source organism: Ambystoma mexicanum (assembly GCF_040938575.1). Taxonomy (NCBI): domain Eukaryota; kingdom Metazoa; phylum Chordata; class Amphibia; order Caudata; family Ambystomatidae; genus Ambystoma; species Ambystoma mexicanum. The sequence continues at coordinate 401,553,075 of NC_090927.1, forward strand.
ATCTTAAAGGTGGCCAATTCAACGCCAATCTCAGCTATGCGTCGCTCCCTTCATTGGTTCTCAGTCAGTGATAGAATTGATTTTAAAATCTTTTGTCTGATTTTTAAATGTCTAAATGACCTGGTTCCTAACTATTTAGGAAAAGAAACAATTAGATATCATCCAACCAGAGCACTGCATTCCACCGGTAAACTATTACTGGTGGTCTCTCCTTCTCGTTTTGTAGCAAGAGTAGACAGACGTTTTGGGGTGTACAGCTCCAGATTATGGAATAGTTTGCCATGGGAATTCTGGCTAAAGAAAATGCTCATATAATTTTGCAAATCTATGAAGTCCCATCTTTTTAAATAATGCAGGATTTTAGGTGATGACTGTCTGTTTCTTGATTTCTATATCGGAGTTGTGTTCCATCTGCGCCCAGATGCAGTTAAGTCTTCCGGGTTCCTGCGCATTATAAATGATTCAAATTGAGCAGGGCCTCATCAAGTTCTGGAAAAGTCTCAAGACCTTTCTCTTTACCTCTTCCTTCTCCTCCTCTCTTCTCTGTTAACCATACAGTAGTATGACTGAAGTGCAGTGCCCATATGTATTCTCAGGGCCCTGACCCCCACATCTCTGATCCCAGCTGCTGTGTATTTACTGTACTTGCTTAGGCTTCCTATCCCGCCGGGAGTTTGCACTCACGTTCCCTTCTTAGCACTTAACCTCGAGTATTTCTCCATGAGCACCACAGCACCTAACCCTTATCCCCCTTCCCTCTTCACTTGCACATTCTGAACACTCACAAGGCATAGTAGGTTTGTCTCCCCTCCCTTTTATTCTCATGATTGATAGTACCATTAATTCAATTATATATCTTTGTTGTAATTTATTGTCTACCTTCCCCCCTCCCCACCCTGTTGCCCTGTGGGCACTTTGAAACAGTTTTGCCAATTGTATAAGTGACTTACAAGTGACCAATAAATACATAAATTAAGTAAATAAATAAAATCAAAAAACACTGACAGGCACTTTGAGTTCAATCTTTGATGGTAGTGCTTTATTAAGGCAGCTCAAAGAGTTCCCAAGGGGGAGTGTTTTGGGCAGGGAGCGGTAGGAACTGGTTGGGAATGGTCATAGGGATTAGCATGGCCATGGGCACTCAACAGGAGGCAAATAACGAAACAACACCTTCCGGCTGTGCCTCTCCTCATATACCATTCCTCCCCATCTGTACTCTCGTGCAATAGTTCCGATGTATAGGTGTGGCAAGCAACACCTAATAACCGACAGCAGCCTACAGATGGCATTTTCACATAAAAGATGTATACACTTAGGGCCTGATTTCCTCAAATGTTTTTAACAAGGGAAACTCCCATTGAACATTTTTTGTAAATCAGGCCCTTAATCCCTTTCCTTTTTGTAACATGTTAGGTACATTTCAAAACATACTGCATATGTTTGTGGGCAGAGCGTTTTAAATTACACGTGTTGATAACTGAATTAAATTCATTGTTAGTGTGCTTGGTGGCAGCCAGGGTACGATGAGACATGAACAATAGCTACTTAAATTAAAAGAGCTACGTGATAAGGAACGGCTAAGTGAAGTGATCAAACATACCGACAATAATCCGAATGTACGGCGCATCTAGGAGTGGGGATGGGTACTCGCCTTGCCATGTGTGGGCTAGGGCTGAACCGACCCCCATCGAAAGACAAAGTTGCAGAGATTCATACTGGTGGGAAACCTTTGAAAAGCCTGGCTGCAGTAAGAAAAAGCATGAGGCAATAACTTCAAGTGGGACAGGAGAGGCTCGTTGAAGTCGAGCTGTGTGTTTCCTGCCATGTCCACTGCAGCGCAGCACCTGAGCCAACACGTTTTGCCAAATGTCGGATGGGGTTGTTGTGGCTCACACTCAAAATGCCCACTGCCCACTCGGCACACGTCCTTCTGGCTCGGGCTTCCCGGTCGCACTGCCGCATATTTATGCTGCATGCGGCGGCGTGCAACGTTACGCCGTCGCGTGTGAGCCCCGTCATCGGGCTGCGCCACAGGAACCATAGACTAAATGGCCATTAGAATGTTCGACATCAGTGCGCCGACATCCTCTATCACTTCTAGGCCCTCCCCTGAAGAGGAAAGAGTCCAAGGTTACCCCCCAAAAAATCTTCCTATATACGGGCATTAATTTCCCTTTATGGGCTCAGCCATACTGGGCTGCCTTTGTGTTTTCCAGCGCTCGGCCTTTGAAGGCTTTCATATTAATCTTGACAATTGTCCAGTTTTTTGTTTTCTAAATTGCCATCACCCTGACCCAAGGGTGTGAAGAACAACACTGAAGCGCTTGCAGCGCAGGCGAGCACTTGTCCCTCAGAGTAGGACCCTTCTGGCAAGAACTGTCTCTTTCTATGCGTGGCAGGAATATTAAGGGCCTCACTACATTTTGCAGGGGTGGGCACTAATTTTGTGGTATGCCCCTGGGAGCACCACAATCCTGAGGTGCTGCACACAAAGCACGTGTGTGTGTGTGTGTGTGTGTGCGCGCGCGCGTATGTGAGAGACACTGGAAAACAGAATCTAGGATCTGATAAAGAGCGCAGTATGTAATAACGTAGGAAACAGGTATGTTTAAGTCAGGTTTATTCTTCAACCCGAACACCGTAAACATCCATCCCCTCCCAGCTCCTTCCTTTCAAAAGCCAACCGCCGCCACGAACGTGGAACTAAGCCACGTTCCAGCGCCTGGAACCTATGACAAAGGCTCGCGGAAGCGCGAGCAACTACAACACATCTCCCCCTGTAAACCTCAAAACAAATGGAAATACATTCAATGTGAACATCAATAAAGGAAAATGGAAACAGGAAAGAAACAAAGTAATATGCAGAAGAAGACATAATATAGAAGATTGCTAAATCTCTGCAGTCCAAGAATTAATCATCTGCAAATTCTAAAACAAAATCCTTATACTTTGCTGGAATCCTCTTCATTCTGGTCGGGCGATTATTCACCTTGTTGGAAGATTCCGCTAAAGCAGAGTCCTCACATAGTTCCTTTCCATGTGGAACTAAGACCGAATTATCTGACACAAACACTGAAGACTCCTCTACAACCCTTGTCCCAACCTCAGTCGGGGCAAGAGCAAAATTATCAGAACCACACTCAGAAGACCCATCCGCCCCTTTTGAAAAAGGTGCTCCATCAAATGGCGCAACACCCTCACTTCCCGAAACAGGCACCTCCACACTTTCATGCCCCACCCGAGTAGCCTGCCCAGGAACTGCCACAGCACAACTGGAACCCTTATCACTCTGTATGGGAACCACACACTCAGACGCAAACTCAGGTCCATCTCCAACTGTAGCACCACCACCCTCACAACACTGGTCCTTAGTATCCGCCAGCTTTCCTTTAACAAGGACCACCCGCCTCAAACTCCATCTGGTACCATCTTGCAACTTAACGTAACCATGACCTACTTTGGTCACAACACATGGCTTCATAAATTTGGACAAACCCTTAGCTACGAACCTTGGATTTTTCACTACCACAAGATCACCAACTTGCACACGCAGGGGTTTCCTCGTGGCAAGCTGAGATTCCCAAAAACGGGATTGTTTAATGCGTACCTTGTCAAGAACTTCCTGCATGTTGATGCAACTTTGCACACCACCCCTAAGAGCGGCTACCCGGAGTTTAGAGCCTGGTTTCTTACCCCTCATCAATTCAAACGGAGACACACCAGTAAATGATGAAGGGGTAACCCTATAAGCCTTTAGGGCCTCAGTCACTACACTGCACCACGGCAAACCATTTGCAAGGGCCAACTGAACCGCCCCTTTCACGAACCTGTTCATCCGCTCAACTAATCCATTGACCTCTGGATTGTACAAAGCCACTCTATGGTGACGAATCCCAAGTTTGGAGAAGAACTCTTGCATGGCAACCGACACAAATTGGGGACCATTATCGGTGACTACTCCTGCAGGAACTCCCTCCCTGTCAAACACTGCCGACAAGAAGTCAATCACCTTCTCAGTGGTGATCGAGGACAAGGCCGTGGCCTCCACCCACCTAGAGGTGTAGTCAACCAACACTACAAAATATCTGAAACCTCCACCCAAAGTGTCCATGGGACCCATAATATCTACGGCCACCCTTGACCACACGTCTTGGGGCACTTCCACAGGCTGAACGGGTTGGGGCGACGTTGTCCTACTCTTATCACTGATTGAACAAGCCACGCAATCCTTAACTACTTTCTCAACCTCCTCATCCATCTTGGGCCACCAATACCCTTCTCTAAGCCTTCTTTTCGTCATAGATCTACCGATGTACCCTTCATGAGCCAACTCCACCAACTTGGCCTTAAGAGATTCAGGTGGTATTAACCTGGTACCCCTAGCAACGCCCCACGGACCCACAGACAGTTCAGACCATACTTGACCGAACGGTTTATCCAATTCATCCATGCCAGCACCGGTAGCGAGAGCTGCCTTGATGCTGGTTAACACAGGATCCATTGCACACTCTCTACCCCACTCCTGCTCATTGACGGCCGGAAACACCTTGGCCACCAACACATATTCATCACCCGTCACAGCCTGTGTTGAGTCTTCCACACTTACATCGTGGCGGGGAAAACGAGAGAGACAATCCGCAACAATATTTTTAGTGCCAGGTAAATATTCCAACTTAAAATTATACTCACTCATGTTTGCCATCCAGCGCATCACCCTAGAGGATGCCTGGAACAATCCCTTAGATGTCAATACATGAACCAGGGGTTTATGATCAGTGCGTATAGTGTATTCCACCCCCCACAAGAATGTTCTAAAATGTTTGGATGCCCAGACAGCAGCCAAGGCCTCCCTCTCTATGACAGCATACCGACGTTCTGCCTCACTAAGAACCCTGGACGCAAAAGCAATAGGGCGGTACGATCCATCAAAACACTGCTCGAGAACAGCCCCTACCCCATGCTCACTGGCATCCACTGTCAAAACTGTCTTTCTTGATGGAGAAAAGGAAGCTAACGATGGAGCCTGGTCCACCTGAGCCTTCAAGCCTTCAAACTCAAGTTGGCACGACTCTGACCACTCAAAACGTACACCCTTTTTGAGCAAGGCTCTCATGGCCACTGTCTTGTCGGAGTACGTGGGAATAAACCTGCTATAATATTCAGCCAATCCCAAAAACGACCGTAATTGGTCTTTACTGGTGGGTGGAGACGCTTCTCATAACGCCTTCACCAATTCAGCCTTGGGATGTGTCCCCTTGGCATCCAGTGTTTGTCCTAAATAAGTCACACTTTCCACCCCTATTTTACACTTACTCAATTTGACCGTCAAACCACTCTTCTCCAAAATGCCCACAACTCGTAGAATCCTCTCATCGTGTTCCTCACGTGACCTGCCCCACACCAAGATATCGTCCTGGAAATATTCCACACCATCCACTCCACAAAACAACTTTTGCATAACTCGCTGGAAAACAGCGGAGGTAGATGCCAAACCAAATGGCATACGCCGGAAACGGAAGGCTCCAAATGGCGTAATGAACGAAGTAAGAGGGCGTGATTCGACGTGTAGATCCACCTGGTGATAGGCAGAGGACAAATCTAAGGTGGAGAAACAAGATGCTCCTCCCACAAGTGAAAGCATTTCATGTATATTCGGTAAGGGATGCCTGTCTATCCAGATGTTTGAATTTAAATCTCTTAGATCAACACACACCCTCATACCACCATCGGATTTGCGTGCCAATACCACCGGGGCTAACCACTCTGAAGATTCTGCCTCCTCTATTACACCAGCTTCCATCAGCTTCTTAAGTTCTGTCTGGAGACCTTCACGTGCCATGATGGGTACACGCCTAACTCTGTGCACAACGGGAACAGCATTCCTCTTGAGCACGATCTTGTGTGAGAAACCCCGCAACTTGCCCAGGACAGAGGAGAAAACTGACGGAAACCTCTCTTGGAGAGTATCGGCTGTCAACGCACTCCCTTGACTTAAACCGCCTTCTCTTCCCTTGCTCACACACAAAACAGGGACAGCTTTGCCAGGGCGAACCTCCATTTCCAGGGCAGCTTGCTCATCCCACCCAATAACTGGATCACCCTTACAAGCGACATAGAGTTTTCCTCTGGTTTTCCGGCCATGAAATTCAATATCAACCCACTCGTATCCCAATACTTTAATCGGAACACGCCCAAACGCACATGGATTAATATCAGACGGATTCAAACTAGATACCTCCTTATGGAACTTAGACTTGTACATCTCAGGAGAGATCATGGTGTAAGGAGATCCCGTGTCGACCAACACACTGAGGGGAACTCCATTCACACTCAGGGTAGCCCACGCACTCTTTTTTGACGGTCCCACACTCAACAGCGCACCTTCTTTTGGAAACACATCCGCCATAGCAGAGGGACTAACATATCCTACAACCGTTACATTACTATCATCTTCTTCAGGGTCCACCATCCGCACAACTTCCTTCTGTGGAGCAGCCTTACACATGCAGGCAAAATGTCCCCTCCCCTTGCATTTTCTGCACAGAACAGCGGAAGCAGGACATTCCCTAGCTCCAGCAACATGACCCCTCCAACCACATCTCTTGCAGAAATCTCTGCTATTCGGCGTCGCTCTTTGATCCTTGTCCCTAGCACGATTTTCTTCATTCTTGCGTGGCTGAACCATGTGTACAATGTCCGCCTTCTCTGTCACTTCCTTAACACTCTTCCTTGACTCCTCCAGGGCACGAGCTATTTCTATCACTTTCTCTAGCGGAGGATCCTTCTCCGTCCATAACCTCTCCCTTACTTTTGAGTCACTAGTCCTCATCATGATCTGGTCACGAATGTATTCATCCGCCAGGCCCGTGAACTTACATGTAGAAATGAGGGTGCGCAGTGCCGTCACATACGAATCAATGTTCTCGCCAGGACCCTGTGCCCTTGAGAAGAAATGATACCTCTCAAGCACAATGTTAGCTCTCTTGCCAAAGCGTGTCTCTAGTTTCTTGAGAGCAGTCTCAAATGCCAAAATCACGGCCTGCCCCCCCTCTCCATCTCCTTCACCTGAAGTCAAGGCCAAAACATCCTGGCCCGGAAGGTGCCTGAAGACCCTCAAACCCTCCGTACCAAGGCAATTGAGCAGGGTCGCTTCCTTTTCATCATCAGACATTCTGGAACCACCTGACGCTCTCAGGTATACCTTGAAAGTGTCCACCCAAAGCTCCCATGCTATGGGGGGCTCCCCTGGATTGGGGAGAAAGGCTGGAAGTGGGCGAGCATTGCTGTGCTGCATGGTCAATGGAACCGACAAAGCCACTGACTGAAGTCAAACGCAATGGAACAGATGGAAATGCGTGCACAATTTCCTTGGATAACAAGGTGCTATCATGTACACCCTGTCCTAAACAGGAGACTTTATGATGTATTACTCACTCAAAACACCTTTACTAGCAGAGAATATGGTTACACAGGCAGTCACCAGTCACTTCCTCCTCTTTGAACAGAAGTGGCCAACAGAGACGTGCAGTTCTTGCAACGTCCGCACTCAAGGAGTTAACTTTCCTTTCCTTGAAGTCAATGTAGTGCAAACACACCCACCAACGAATTGGAAGCCCTAGGCTCGCTTCCTCAGGGAATGGGCGGAGCAGAACAGCGTAACGCCCGTCGTCTATGCGAGCGCCTTCCCGGCTGTGAGGAACCGCAGGGCCGAGCTCCCTCCCAGGGTCCACCTCTCACCTGCTCTGCTCTTAAGTCCCCGACTTGTTAAAATCGCCAGGCGGCAGCCGCACACACTCCCTCGAGCCGCGCTCGACCTCCTCCAGAAGCGCGGCTCAGCCGGATCTTCGGCGGTAAGGACAGCGGCCGCTCAGCCGTAGCCAACGGCTGCACTTTCCGCCGTGTGCCGCGCTCGACCTCGTCCGGGAGCGCGGCCGGCCGGATCGCTGAAAGTGAAGGACGGCGCTGGCGCAGCTGAAATCAATCACGCCGAGGGCCGCGCTCGACCTCTTCCGGGAGCGCAGCCCAGAAGACCAGCTGAGGCACCAGATGATGTTCACGGCTCGGCAAGGCGCGTGGGTAAGGGTTGAAGAATCCTCGTCGCCAGTGTAATAACGTAGGAAACAGGTATGTTTAAGTCAGGTTTATTCTTCAACCCGAACACCGTAAACATCCATCCCCTCCCAGCTCCTTCCTTTCAAAAGCCAACCGCCGCCACGAGCGTGGAACTAAGCCACGTTCCAGCGCCTGGAACCTATGACAAAGGCTCGCGGAAGCGCGAGCAACTACAACACAGTACATGTAATCATGTAATTGAAACAGCATTCTTTGCAATCATTTTCCTCAAACTAACACAACACACCTCTTTGTATGTAGTGTGGCAATGATCAAACATGCAATAATTGTGAATACTGCTTGTGTTTCAGTTCAAAACGACAGCAGATTTCGTTACTAATGCCATGTAAAACCACCTGTTTTGTGTGATGGTAGTTACCTGCCCAGAAATACACCACCAGATGCAGTTTTACCCATGTAATAATCAGCATGTCACCAAAGGTGTACAATAGGACTCACACATGGGGACTATTTTTAGGGTGCACGGGATTCCAAATTGGTGGTATGTTACAATTACCACACGTGATAGCAAACGAGTCTGCGGTATCATGCTGGAATCTTTGGGTCTATTACCCTGAACCGTAGCCTCCTACTAATCCTCTGGAACCCATCACCTTGCGAGTTTGACAAGCAAATGCCAGCGGCTTTACCACACTCAGTCGTAAGCACTGCAATAATATATATATCAGTGAAAAACGTTGTTAAAGGGACGTTATGGTTGAGTTGCGCTACTAAAAACCTATAAAATCCAGAGAAAAATCTTTGATAAAGGGACGTTATGGTTACAAGTAAAACTGAAAAAACCCTGAAATTTTCCAGTTATTGTAAGCTAAGCAACCATAACTCGCACCATCACCGTGCACTGCTAAGAATAACACCCATGACATCAAAGATGACATCACAAATATCATACTACAAAACATAATATTTTCATTGTAAAAAGAGGACATAACAACATCTCTCAAAAAAGCGATAACAGCCTTGTTGACATTACGTCTCGCTTTCTCCATTTGTGGGCCAAATGAAGAAGAATGCAGCTACTCCTTCCAGTAGAACACCAAAACAAATTAGATTACTACAAACTTTCTCTAGAAGCTGCAATGAGTGTTGGCTTTGATTCACCTCAGATTACAAGAGGTCCTCAAAACAGACTACGAAGAACTCTTTGGAGGAAAACACATGATTGTTTTCGGAGATCTTCAATTAACACTATTTCAAGGTGAACCTATTTTTAAAACCTTAGGGCACAGACTATGCCGTAAAACTCTTGGCAGCATAGGAAATGTTAATCTTTGGCAACATTTCCATTACAAAGAATGAACTGAAAACATGCGTCAGTCTGCAGACCTCACCTACGCCAACATTTTAAAAAGTATTAGAGTTGGTGTACTATCTAAGGAAGCACAATCTATATTAAATACCAGGCACATCAATGTACTCTATGGCCATAACTCATGTGCTACTGATGTTATGGAACAATTAGCACACAAAAATGTAAACTGTATGTCCATGATGCCAACTCTTGCAAGGAGTGCACAATTCAATGAAACAATGTTGAAAAAAGAAATGCAACCAATAGTTCAAATTTGTTCCATAGACAAACGACAGTATGACACTGCGACAGTATGACACTGCCCATGTGTGAACAAGCCACAGCACGACTAAATATCTTACAAAACTCTATCTCTAACACAGCTGGTTTAGAGGAAATATTAAAATTATCTTTAAACTGTAAAGTAATGCTCAAATGTAACCTTGACGTGGAGCAAGGACTAGTTAATGGTGCACTTGGAACAGTTGTTGGCTTTCAAACATACCCATGTGACAACTACATTTAGTTTGCCATTATTCACTTTGACAAACTGTCAGAAGTTAAAAGGATAGGATGCTCAAAAGCCTGATTCCTTCTTTTCAAAGACATGTATGTACGCAGAGAAGAATTTTCTCTATGTCTAGCAAACGCAGTCACCATTCATAAATCACAAGGTCTTACCCTAGATCAAGCATTGATAGATATTGGCAGGACAGTGTTTAAAGAAGGCATGAGCTATGTAACACTATCACACCTATGTACACTTGAAGGATTATTTCTAGTCAACTTTGATGTAACTAAAGTAACCACTGATATTTCTTGCATTGCAGAATACAATAGACTACATGCACTCTACGCACCTTATCTCAAAACCTATCCTGTTCCTCAAAAAGCAAAAGTTTGTAAAAGAAAACTAGTTCAGACTCAAATGATACAGGATCTCACAACAATACCTCCAAAGAAATTAAAAGAAGCTAATACTTCATCAATGACCACAACTAAAGAAGGATCTACTGCACAAACAAAACCAACTACCTCTTTAAAGAAACAACTCGCCCTTCCAACAAATGACTTAGACAGAGAACTGTCTGGCCCATTCACATTTTCAAATGCAACTGGTGTAATTAGCTATGCAAATGTAGCAATCAATATTCTATTCCAATTACCTCCAATTGTTGAAAACATTTACTTAAACGGGACAGACCAATTATGTTTGCAAATGTTAGTCCTTCACAGAAATGCAACCAACAATCCAGACAACACTTACAGTGTTTCTGGAATAAGGCAGGAATTGGACTGCTGTGCTGGAATGGTCAGATTCACTATAAACACACAAGAAGATCCAAAAGAATTTCTAATGTACTTACTAAAAGTACAGGGAAACAAAACACACCTATAAATGAAATCTTTCAGATTTCATACACGTGGAAACATACATGCACTCTCTGCAACCATGTGGCACAGGAACAAGTCCCTAATGAACGCTTTGTGTATGTATCCATACCTAACTGTGAATCCATTCAATTTCAGCAACTTGTACAAAATGCAAACCATGGCAGATTATGTACTACTTACAATTCTGATAATCGTTCCACCTTACAAATACAGTCACATAGTGAATACATAATAGTAATGCTTTTGCGTTACAATGCAGATGGTACCAAAAACAACTGCAAGCTGACTGGATTCACACATAGACAAGTATCACTTGGTAAGAAAACCTTCACAACAATAGGCATAATCTACCACACAGGAGCCACAACCAATGCAGGTCACAACATTGCTGTCTTGATATTGGGAAAATCTTCCTCGGGACCAGCCCTTAGAGGAAAAATTACCCAATTCAGCCCAAAATACAGGTTCTATTGTGCCGAGCAGTGAACTCATGCTAGTGACAAATGACACCTTCAAAAAGTTTTAGTATTTATTCTAAACAGTGAATTTCAGCAACATTTTGGGATTCAAGTTAGAGAAGATTACAAAGCACAAAACTTAGATAAATGCAAAATATAGAGAAACATAGAACTTAGAGAAACATAGAGAAACACAGTCTTACGTCCCTTCAATCAGCACTGGGAGACCCTGGACCTCATAAGCTAGCTGTAACAAGCCCCGCTCAGAGGACAGCGCTACAGGGTGCCGACAGAGCCACAGATTCCGGACACTTGATCTTGCTCGAACCAAGTCCACAGATCGATCTCCCACCTGAGTCATGTGGGCATGCATTTTTATAATCTCGTGCTGTCAGTCCATGACGCACAGTTCCAGAACTTTCCCTGTGCAAAATATAGGCTTGCTCATGGAAAAACCCAACTCTGTGAATTTCCACTGTGCTCCTTTTCTGTGCCCCTCCCTGCTTGGAGCCCATCTGCGCGAAAGCTCAGGAATGTCTTATCAGTGCCTTCCCAGAGAAAGGAAGATTAGTTTACGAAGCCATGCAGGGCTACAGTTAGAAAGGCAGAATATTCTAAGAGAAGCCGAGATGAATTAACCCCATGTGAGCAAGCTCTAAAAGGCATGCACGCATAGCTTAGTGTTCATAGCGCTTAAGATTGGTTATCTAAGCGCTATATAGGTGCCATAATGTTCTAAACACTCCAATAATGTCTATTAGCTACAGAGCTGGGGCCTTCGCCCTGCCTGTCTATCTACAATGCATAATGTGACCTACCACCCCTACTAGGCCTGCATATTCCTTGTAGCTCACTACTGCGTAATGGAAGTGCTACAACAGACTACTGTCAGCATTTTTGGCACACACTTTGAATAAACTATTGGCTTTCAGCGGCTAATGCTGTCATCTAAAGCCCTGATTGGCAAATTTGCAATTGTGTGTATCACTACACTTGCATACATAAAAAAGAAATGTGGATGGTTTGCATGTAATGATACTTCCATTACTCTAAAACAGAGATTACCAGAAAATCTTGTAAACGCGTACTTAATATTCTTAAAATCAAAATGTATTCACTAATCTGAGTATAAACATCTACAAAATGTCCTCAATAACCTTTAAATCCATTAACTAATAGAAAAAGACAACAGCTATCTAACAGAGAAAAACTATAAACAGAATACACCAACTGGTATATAACAGAAAACTGCAATATACATTATTACATATATGCAACACTTATTACCTATAGAAATACCCTCATCAACTTCAAAACTGTCAACAGTTAGAATACGCCAACAGGTATCTATCTGGTCCAAAATTCTGAAACAACCAAACAGATAAATGAATAATGCTAACATGCAAGAAGAAATAAACAATTAGAATATGCCAACTGTTAAATAACGGCAACAATAGTACCACCACTTCCAAACCAAAAACCATACACCTATTCAATTCCTCCTACTGAAATCAACCACCGAAAAACATTGTACCATAATGTAGAAATGTAGAAAGTTTTTTTTAATCAGCATAGATTTTTTTTTTTTCCCATAGACCCAATGATTTTACGAACAAACACAGGAACTGAGCAAATTGCACAGTACACTGGTTTGAAGCATAGTGCTTGTAAAGTACTAACTATGAGGGTCCACAAAGTACAGAAATGTCTACTATGTAATGCATTAACTAATTACAAACTACTTACACTAACATGTGATCTTTTCTTTTATCACAGAGAATGAAAAAACAATGCCTGCTCCAAATTCCCATACCATGAAAAAAACTGCATACAGCCTCAACAAAGCCAACAGTAAGTATATAATGACTGGAGTCACAAACACTATAACATAACAGACCCATGCAAGCAAACACACAAACACCTGACCACTGACCACAACCCAAAATGTTTGCTTGCATGGGTGTCGTAGGCTGCAGTGGTTGTGGCCAGGACCTACAGTCTTAGGTGCATGGCCTGGCCAAAACACTGCACTTCTAGGCTGCTTGAGTGCGCACGCAATACCCTTCATCCCCCTGAAGTCTGGTGGGATTGAACTCCCTCCCTATTCCCGCCTTGCATGAGCTGCACCCAACGGTAATCTGCAACCTGCATTGCTACAGACATACATACTAAGGTGCCTCCTACCAAAGGCAACCATGCCGCACAGAATGCTTAACCCAATTGTATACTATAACACTCCAGAAATCCCTATCTAACTTTGCCTATGCCCACAAGGGCTTCTACCACCCATTACCACCTACAAATGAATGCTGTTGCTTAGGAATTACATAACTGTCACAAATGAATGCTGCTGCTTAGGAATTACCCAACTGTTATTGTTGCCTAGCAGTGTTTCTCCTGTCTCTAGTACTGTGATTACCCCTAGTACTGCCCACAACTATGCACTGCTGCTTTTCAGCTGCTCATTGCTGCTACTGCTGCCCAACAATGTACTGAATGGACATGTATATCCAGTCACCAGTGTTTTAGGCCTTTGAGTTAAAATCGAATTTAGATGTCAGCACATCTAAGCATAGCATGTTAGAAATTTCTCACTGCATGTTACAATACAAACATACTGAATGCTAGCGAAATGTATTTTCAGACACCAGTGTTTTAGGCCTTTGAGTTAAAATCGAATTTAGATGTCAGCACATCTAAGCACAGCATGTTAGAAATTTCTCTCTGCATGTTACAATACAAATATACTGAATGTTAGCACACTGCATTATCCAATCACTAGTATTTCGGGCCCTTGCGCCACAATTGAACCTAAAGTCTAGCAAATAGCACCTCTCAGCTATAGCACAGAAACCTACCTGCTACCCATGCTAAAATTCCTTGACGCCAGCATACAGCATGTTCCTGGCATAAACAGAAAATGTCCCCTGCCTGTCCAATTAAAGTCGCTCAGACCGTAATACTTAACACCGCCATACTTAGTATGATGGCCTTCATTATCAAAACTAGCCCCCCCAAGGATAGAAACCTGAGACTCAGGTCTAGACTACCTAGCATCTATGAACCTGTAAGAGACCACCCTAATAATGCGAACAGGTGCACCAATGCCCAGCCAAAGAACTCTCATCGAATAGTCAAGCAGTCTACCCATACCTGCACTCAAACTCCTACTAAGACTCACCTAATTCAAGATACTTTATCACCCAGTCCACCCAAAACTACTCTAACAGCCAAACTCAATAGCTCCTTAACACTAACAGGATCCCTTATCAACGCTAGATCAATGGTAGCCCATGCCTCAGAAATTGCAGACATTATAAACAATGATAACCTGGACCTATTGGCCATAACTGAGACCTGGCTCCACGAGGCTGCGGGACCAACTCTAATGCTAGCAGTGCCCGACAGCTATCAAATCCTTAGAGCCGCCCGGCCTAATGCCAGAGGCGGTGGACTAGCCATCGTCTTTAAATCTACCTATCCCATTAGACTTGCCACACCAGTCTCCTACTCATCCTGTGAAATACTTACAGCTAAAATGTCCCTCTCCAATAACCGTAGGTTATCTATCCACTTGATATACAGACCCCCCTGGCCCGTTAGGCACTTTCGAAGATGATCTAACCAGCCTTATAGCCAACAACACTAAAGACCATTCCCAAACCTTACTGATGGGAGACTTCAATCTCGGCTTTAATGATACTGATAACAAACATGCAGAGTCAATTGCAGCCTTGCTAAAGGACCATGGTCTTGACCAGAAAGTCCTCTCCCCTACCCATATCAAAAGAAGGACCCTTGACTGGGTATCTGAACTGAACTGCAATATCAGCATTAGTGATATTGTCCCAAAAACATGGACTGATCATTACCTAATAAACCTTTCTGCCACACTAGATCTTCTCAGCCCTAAGACTAACAACATGGCACCCCCTCTCCGGACCAGAAGTAAGAAGGATATATACTGCTGAAAACCTTCTCCCTCTTCTCCTTCCAGCTATTTCTGGATCGGAAAGTAACAATCCTGACTCCTTGGTAAATACTTTCAATGATGCTATGACTAAAGCACTAGACATAATTGCTCCAGCCAAACTGCGCAAAGCTAAACAGGAAGCCCATTTAAACACTTAGTTTACGCCCCACCTCAAATCTCTAAGACTACAAAAAAGAAAACTCCAATCTACTTGGCGCCACTCACCCTCTGAAAATAACAAAAACAACCTAACTGAATTCGTCAAATTCTACAAAAAAGAAATAATCAAAACCAAGAAGAACACCTTCAATGACAGGATTGTGAAAGCTAACTCCAATACTAAAGAGTTATTTGACATCCTCCGTGAATTGGAATCCCCAATTCAACCGATAGACAACGCCCCTAAAAATAAAGAATGATGCACCAATATACAAAATGCCCCATCAAATAAAGTCTCCTCTGTTCAATGCAAAATTGCACAAAAAAAAGCCCACACTGTCACCCCCGGACAAACAAATACCTCAACCTCAGGAGAATAGGACAACCACACCCTTCAAATTCAAGACTATCTCCATAATTGACTCTGAAAAAATAATACTCTCCCTCAAACCCTCAAACTGCAAGGGCGACTCCTGCCCACCACAAATAATAAAGGACGCAGCAAGAGACCTAGCTCCCTTTATTTCCAAGCTTATAAACTCCTCCTTCAAATCGAACACGGTACCCACCAACCTCAAAGAATCTTGGGTCCTCCCACTACTTAAAAAACAAACCTTGGACCCCACTATCCCTACCAACTATAGACCTAACACCACCGTGCCATTGTTACTCAAAATCATAGACAGAGCTGCCTACATACAAATCCAGGACTACTTGGAAGCCAACCACCTGCTCGTTTCACGGCAATCTGGTTTCCGTCCACTCCATGGCATGGAAACAGCTCTGTTAGACCTCAAGACACAAATTGAGGAACTAAAGGACAATGGAAAATTAGCCTTGCTCCTCCTACTGGATTTGTCAGCAGCTTTCGACTTGGTGGACCATGTAGTCTTATGCAACCACCTCAAATCTGCCGCCAACTTCTCCAGAGATGCTACAGCCTGGGTCCAATCCTTCTTATCGAATCGCACTATGCGAGTCTTTTCCACATCTGACTCTGCTGGCCCCATCAAAATAACCTGTGGCGTCCCACAGGGATCGTGTGTCTCCCCCACCATGTACAACATCTTCACCAAGCCTTTGTTTGACAAGTTGGATAGACTGGGTGTCACCTACACGAACTATGTAGACGACACCCAGATCCTCATACCCCTTTCGGGTGACTTTGAAGCAGACTCAGCCTTGGTGAACAAGATCTACACCCTCATTCAGGCATGGATGGCCTCCCATGGCCTCTGCCTGAATGACGATAAAACAGAGATACTATTCTTAGGCTTTGAAGCTAACACCCAAAAATTAATCCCAAACTACACATCCTTCAGCATTGATAACAACCCAATCAAGGTGATGTCTGTGGTTAAAACCCTTAGATTCTATCTGGACTCCTCCCTCACTCTCAAGAAGCAAGTTAACTCCCTTGCCTCTTCTACCATTTACACCTGCAGACTCATCCGCGCATCTAGTCCGTACCTCTCCAGTGCTAGTTGTACCACCTTAGCCAATGCTCTTATCTTGTCTAGATTAGACTATTGTAACACCCTGTACTCAGGGGCCAATAAATGCATCACAGACAAAATCCAAAGACTACAGAACAATGCCCTAAGAGCAGCATTAGAAATCACTCATAGAGAGCACATTACTAAATTCATGGAAAGAGGTTAACTGGCTGAAGATAACAGACAGAATCCTCCTCAAAACAGCTTCCCTCACATCTAAATGTCTTAACAACCTAGCCTCCCACGTATCTTGTGGAAATAATCAATAGGAAAACATCCCCCACCCCACGAGATCTACTAACACCTTTAAATTACAGACTCCTAGGTTCAAACGCTCGACTGCGAGCTGCACAATGATGGAACAACTTACCTCTTGACCTCAGAACTGAACAACCTTACTCTATATTCAGATACAAGATACTCAAATGGCTTAGTGCAAACGACACATAACCTGACTTACACTGAGCCCCCTACACCTGGCCCATACCGAACCTTCTGCATCCATGAACTACTCTGTACTCTAGGTCACTGAGCATGCACCATCACCAACTAGGCCCTATATGATACACAATACACATACATTAGGTTTCCAAAAAAACTGCTAGCAAAAGTTATTTTGCCCAAAAGGTGAAATAAATTCTATTAGTTCTTATAATGAGTATCTTTAGATATCTCAATTATTTTGATACCTTTATAGTTAAAGTAATTTGTCAGCCGCAAAAAGACAAAGAAAAAAGAAAATACTTTGCATTTTGTTTATTTCGTGCTGATAAAAAATACTTTAAAAATAGTGTAAGTGATTTAACAAATGGAACTGTTGAAAAATAAACAGAAACATTACATGTTTGAATAACAAAAAGCAATAACAACAAAAGAGCAATTTATAATGCTGTCTGTACAAATTATATATTTGAAAGTGTTCAAAGTCTTTCAAAGTCTTGATTATTGAGGCAGGTTTGCCTGTATGGTACACAGACTGACTAGATTGACTCATAAACTTGATTATATACTGCCTATTTTGATAAACTTGGTAGAGTGTCCTGGACATCCCAGGTTATGTCCTGCACCTGTATATATTTCTGCATATATCGCTGTACATATTCTTGCCTATGTGTTTTATATATTCATGCCAAACACTGTAATGAAGCTTAAGATTTCCTGTGTATACTGTTGCGCCCGGCTACCTAAGGGTTTGTCGCGCATTACCAAATAGATAAATAACAACAACAACTGCATACAGCCTCAACAAAGCAAACAGTGCGTATACAATGATTGGAGTCACAACTACCGCAACATAACACACTCATGCAAGCAAACACCTGACGACTAACTATAACCCAAAATGCCTAGAGTCTTAGGTACCAACATTGTGAACACAATCCAACTACCCCACACCGTGTCCACTGTCATATAAATACTATTACACTACTGGCAACCAGTACACAAACTTTTGAAAACAGATCCCCTATGCAGCCCACATATCACAGTCAAAATGTTTGCTGGCATGGGTGGGTTATGCTGCGGTGGTTGTGGCAGGGCCTAGAGTCTTGGGTGCATGGCCAAAGGCCATCCTTCGGCCATGCACCCACAAATCTAGGCCCTGGCCACAACCACTGCAGCATAACACACCCATGCAAGCAAACACCTACCAACTGAGCACAACCCAAAAACATGCCACAACCACCTCAAGCCCTATCTGTTACACTCACCTGGTTCCCACAGGGGCATCGATCGGACCCAGACAGCTGCGGTATCCACCAACTTGATGCGTAGTGAAGAGAGGACAGTCTGGACTGGCCAACCTAATCTTGTCTGCTGGACTCGTAGAAGTATTCTCCTGCAAGTGGAGAAAGGGATTTAGCCACCCGTGGACTTTAGTGATGGCCCCCACAACTGTTCTTGTTCTCCCCACTAATCACCTCCGATATTCCCTCTTGGTAACCTCACCTTATGTTTTTAAATGATGAGCTCTCCATCCTGCATGGCATGCAGGGGCGCGTAGATACCAGTTACTTCACTGGTTTGAAGGTACTGGAGGAGTTCCGGAGGAATATTGACTCCAGTGTCTATAAAGTTCAAAGAGTTCAATATGTCCGATGTTCACTCTTGTTCCATTCCCTCGTTAGGTTGCAGCTGGGTCCAAAAGAATATTGCCTGGAGGCAGCTGATGGCGTTCAGGTAAGAGTCTGTATTACCAAACACTGTCCGGTAAAAGTTGCATGAGTTTAACTTGCTGTTCTCTCTCCCTTTATAGGTGCGGCATAGAAAGATGCAGCGAATTAAAGGATAATACCTCCGGTGGTAAATCAGGTAAGCCTATGGTGGAAAAGAGATTGTCTTTGTCGGTTTTCTCGGCTCACCTTGTTATTCCTTTTGTTTTCCCCCAGGTGCTGGGTTTCGACGAAGAAAATGATGGAGGGAGCGCCGAGTTGAAAGATGCGATGGACTGGTGAGTATAACGCGGCGCTGCTGCTGGCGAAGCAACGCGTGCTGAAATAATGTCCTTTCCAGGCTCGGAGATGTGCTGGGTCCGGAATCAGGTAAAGAATCAAATAATGTCCATGATCTAACCTCTTCTCCTTTCTTTTCCTTTTGTCTAGGAGCTCCGGATTCGAGGCGGGCATGGCAGAAGACTGGATGCTGACTTGCAGACACAGTGAGCGTTACGCTGCTGGATGCAGAATAACACGAAGCAGGAGCTGCTGTTCGGGCGTGGTTTAAATAGCCTGCAAAGTAGTCCCAGGTAAGAAGATCCCCAGAACCACACCCGAGTAAAAAATAGTCCCTGTAATAAAATAGTCCCATCCAGGCCTCACGTTGGCTTGGACTCATTTGCAGCATGGTCTGCATAAGGTAAGTAAAGTCTATGAGCCTGGCGCCTATGGCGCCAGGACTGATTTCAATGATGAGCCTGGTGCCTAAGGCGCCAGGACTGAATCCAAACAGCCCCCAGCCGGGGCTGTTGGGGTTTTAATGAGTATCTGGATGCCTGCTCCCAGGGCTGATGGACTCGATCGGGATGCCCGGGGGTAGGCATCATGACAGTACTCCCCCCCAAGGCCCCTCCTAAAGTTGTTCTTCTCCTTGGCCCTGGCTTGTCTGGGAAGTCCCGATGGAATGTTTTCACCAATCGAGGAGCATGAACGTTGTCACTAGGTTCCCATGACCTTTCTTGTGGTCTGTAACCCTTCCAGTTGATTAAATAAAAAAGTCTTGATTTAACCATTTTAGAGTCCAGGATGTTTTTTACCTCGAATTCAGGTTCTCCATCTATTAGGATAGGGTCAGGTGGTTTGGTTAATCTTGTCCCGGGTTGAACTGGTTTTAGAAGTGAAACATGAAAGACAGGATGAATCCGCATATTAGAGGGTAATTCTAATTTGACGGCCACCGGGTTGATAATGGCCTTAATGGTGTAAGGTCCCAAATATCTAGGATTAAAAGTCTGAGTTCCTTTCAGAGGTATATGTCTTGTAGCCAGCCAAACTTGGTCTCCGATTCGATATGGTGGGGTCTCACTTCTATGTTGATCAGCATTTTTCTTGGATTTCTCTTTTGCTTGTTTCAAATGTTTTGTTGCCTCTTTAAAAGCTTGTGTAATAGTAGAATGCAGATGAGTTATTGCCGGCATTTCTAAATGCTGGGGCGAATCGAGTTCTGAGGTTCGAGGATGATGTCCATGTATGGTATAAAAGGGGCTTTGTCCGGTTCCTGAATGTACAGAGTTATTGTATGCGTATTCAGAAATCCATAAAATGTCCTTCCAATTACTTTCGGTTTGGTGGAGCATACAATGTAGTTATTGTTCAAGAGTCTGGTTGGTTATCTCCGTCTGACCAACGGTTTGGGGATGGTGACTGGTTGATAACCTTACGTCGATTTGTGCCAATTGACAACACTTCTGCCAAAATTGCGAAATGAACTGACTACCTCGGTCAGAGATCAATACGGAAGGAAATCCATGTATTCAAACAATATTTTCGAGAAATTCCTTGGCCAAGATTGAAGCAGAAGGTAATCCTTTTAAAGGAATAAAGTGGGCCATCTTGGAAAAAAGATCCACAATAACTAGAATGGTGTTGAATTCATTACATGGCGGTAGATCTGTAATAAAGTCTAATGACAAAGTGTGCCATGGTGTGGGTGGAATATCTAAAGGTTGTAAATGACCAGGTGGTTTCTTCTTTTGACTTTTGTTCTGGGCGCAGATGCCACAAGACAGTACAAATGACTTTACATCTTTTCGCCAGGTGGGCCACCAGAATTGTCTTTTAATTTTAGCTTCAGTTTTTACAATACCTGGGTGCCCTTCCATCAGAGCTTCATGGTAATTGGAGATGACTTGTTCTTGAAGTTCCTTGTGTGGTAGAAACAGACGCCCTTGATAGTAAGGTGGGTCATTGACAACTGAATAATCTGGGCCCTTTTTAACCCAGTCCTGCAGGGCTGCTGAATTGAAAAGTTGTTGGATCTTTAAATGAATATCTTCTAAGGTCTGTAGAGTAGTTATCCCAAGAATTCTTTGTTCAGGAATTATAGGCACCGGTTCCGGGTTCGAATATGCTTCTCCCATCCCAATTCGGGATAAAGCGTCTGCCTTACCATTCTTACAACCTGGTCGATAAGTAATCACGAAATTGAATTCGGCAAGGAATAAGGCCCATCGAAGTTGACGCGATGATTGGGCCTTGGCTGTTTTTAAATACTGCAAGTTCCTGTGATCGGTGATTGCAGTAATGGTATGCCTGGCACCGAGAAGATAATGCCGCCAAGCCTTGAAGGCGGATTTGATAGCTAACAACTCTTTATCTGTAACCGCATAGTTTAATTCGGGGGCCGAGAATTTTCTGGACCAAAATGCTACTGGATGAAGTTGCCCGGTTTCCGGATCCTTCTGGGACAGGACAGCCTCCATGGCTAAACTGGATGCATCGGTTTCAACTATGTATGGGAGGTCGGGCATGGATGCTTTAAGACAGGTGCCGACGTGAATTTCAATTTCAGTTCTTGGAAGGCTTTTTCAGCCTCTTCGGTCCACAAGAAGTGTTTGTTTTTTCGCAAAAGTGCTGTGATGGGGTGTACAACATATGAGAAGTCAGGAATAATTCTGCGGTAGAAATTAGCAAATCCAAGCATGCTTTGCACCCCTTTAACTGAACTGGGTGATGGCCACTTGAGAATTGCGTCCACCTTTCGAGAGTCCATTCGGACTCCTTTTGGAGTCAGGATAAATCCAAGGAATTCAACTTCTGTAGCATGAAAAACACATTTTTCCAATTTTGCATATAACTTGTGGTGGCGTAGTTTCTCAAGGACTGCACGAACGTGCTTAACATGGTTTGATTCTGAGGAGGAGTACACTAGAATATCGTCTATGTATACGACAACACAGACGTCAATGAGTTCACAAAGGACATTGTTCATAAAATACTGGAAGGCTGCTGGTGCATTGCACAACCCGAAGGGCATCACTTGATATTCAAATAATCCGTACTTGGTGCAAAAAGCGGTCTTCCATTCGTCGCCCTTCTTTAGACGTACCAGAAGATATGCCCCTCGAAGATCTAATTTAGTGTAGATGCAAGCATCCTTTACTTGGTCTAGTAGTTAGGGGATCAGAGGCAATGGATATCGGTTCTTCACCGTGATCTGGTTTAATGTGCGGTAGTCTATGCACGTTCTGAGGTCACCTTCCTTTTTGGGCACGAAGAATAAAGCTGAAGATGCGGGGGACTTAGATGGACGAATGAAGCCATTAGCAAGGTATTGATCCAAGTATTGTCGTAGGTGACGGTTTTTGGGTTCCGTTAGGGCGTAGATCCTACTGCATGGAGGTTGTGCACCGGGTATGAGGTCGATTTGACAATCGTATGATCTATGAGGTGGTAAGGTTGCCTGTTCTTTTTGGAAAATATCCTGGAATTCTTGATATTCCTGAGGCAACTGCATGACTGGATTAGAGACTGTGGCCAGGCTTTTGTTCAAGGTTTTTTCCGGGTAACAGGTGTGTGCACACTCCGGGAAGGTTACTCTCTTCTCTCGCCAATCAATACAAGGATTATGTGCTTCCAACCAAGGTATCCCCGGTATTATTTGGAACTGCAGGTCTTTGATTAAGTCAAACACAATAGTCTATCGATGCCCATCTTGACCCAACAGTGTCATCTCTGTGGTGGAATGAGTTACAGGCCCAGAGGCAATTTCAATTCCATCGACTGTGGTGATAACATCCAAAGTGGTCTTTTTGCAGAGAGGTAGATTCATCCTAGAAGCCAATTCGTGGTCCACATAGTTTGCTACGGCCCCGCTATCAATGTATGCCCTAACTGCGTGCATACGTGATGGCTGCCTTGGATCAATAAGGACCATTGGTATGATTAGGTGCGAGGTCTGAGTGTCCTTCTTTAAGCTTGGCCAGCAGACCTCTACACTTGTCTGGCATGGTCGTTTCCCGAGTCAGCCTCTGTTTGATTCCTATCAGCAACTCCGACTACTTTCTTGAATGGTTTTATAGGGCAATCCCGTAGAAAATGCCCTGAGGCCCCACAGTACAGACACAACTGCATCTGTCGTCTCCTTTCTCTTTCTTTTTGAGTTAAGGGTCCCTTAACCCCCCCGATCTGCATTGGTTCTGATGCATCTGTTCCTTTGGGAGTAACATTGGGTTTAACCAATACCCGATTCTCGAATTTAGCTTGATGAGCTTTTCTATTCTGAAGTCGGTGGTCTAGCTGGACCACTAAGTCTATATATTCTGCGCAATCCTGAGGTGGGTTCACAACTTGGGCCAAAACATCTTTGAGTTCACCCCGAAGTACACGATGAAATAATGTAATTCGCTTTACCTCTGGCCATCCGGTTTCCACCACCAACCTATTGAAGGTTGTGATATAAGTTAGCAGGTCCTGGTTTCCTTGTCGTAGGGATAGAAGTTTGTTATCCAGGGCCTGTCCCTGTGAATGTCTGGCGAATAGTCTTTCCATGCTCAATTGAAAACCCTGAAAATCCCAAAGAAGAGAGTCATCCTGGTTGACTAATGGAATTGACCAATCCGCTGCGCTGCCACTAAGGTATGACAGTACAAAGGCTACTTTGGCTTGGTCGTTTGGAAAAGCTACTGGTCTGCATAAAAAGTGCAAGCGGCATTGGTTCATAAATACGGCAAACCTTTTCGGGTCCCCAGCAAAGCGTTCGGGTGGAGCTAAAGGAATGCTCCCTGGTAGAACCACTTGCACAGGGGTGCTCGATGAAACGGGGGTTGAATTCCCCCCAAGTCCAGGTAGTGGTGTTTGCCCGGCTTGGTTTTGCAGCAGTCCTCTGGCAAGATCATCAGTGCGCTCCTTTGACACAATCAGTTCTCTGCTGAGGGCATTAGTTTCTTGGCGCGCGGAGTGCACTTCTGCCCTAAGTTCTCCTAACAATTGGGCTAGTTGGTCGGTTTCTGAGGTCTCCATTACACCCGGGTGGGGATTTGTAGATAGGCTTTGTGTTCTGTTACGCTCACGTGGTTCCCACAGGGGCGTCGATCGGACCCGGACAGCTGTGGTCTCCACCAACTTCATGCGTAGTGAAGAGATGACAGTCTGGACTGGCCCGCCTAATCTTGTCTGCTGGACTCGTAGAAGTATTCTCCTGCAAGTGGAGAAAGGGATTTAGCCACCCGTGGACTTTATTGATGGCCCCCCCAACTGTTCTCGTTCTCCCCACTAATCACCTCCGATATCCCCTCTTGGTAACCTCACCTTATGTTTTTAAATGATGAGCTCTCCATCCTGCATGGCATGCAGGAGAGCGTAGATACCAATTACTTCACTGGTTTGAAGGTACTGGAGGAGCTCCGGAGGAATATTGACTCCAGTGTCTATAAAGTTCAAAGAGTTCAATATGTCCGATGTTCACTCTTGTTCCATTCCCTCGTTAGGTTGCAGCTGGGTCCAAAACAATATTGCCTGGAGGCAGCTGATGGCGTTCATGTAAGAGTCTGTATTACCAAACACTGTCTGGTAAAAGTTACATGAGTTTAACTTGCTGTTTTCTCTCCCTTCATAGGTGCGCCATAGAAAGATGCAGCGAATTAAAGGATAATACCTCCGGTGGTAAAGCAGGTAAGCCTATGGTGGAAAAGAGATTGTCTTTGTCGGTTTTCTCGACTCACCTTGTTATTCCTTTTGTTTTCCCCCAGGTGCTGGGTTTCGATGAAGAAAATGATGGAGGGAGCGCCGAGTTGAAAGATGCGGTGGACTGATGAGTATAACGCTGCGCTGCTGCTGGCGAAGCAACGCGTGCTGAAATAATGTCCTTTCCAGGCTCGGAGATGTGCTGGGTCCGGAATCAGGTAAAGAATCAAATAATGTCCATGATCTAACCTCTTCTCCTTTCTTTTCCTTTTGTCTAGGAGCTCCGGATTCGAGGCGGGCATGGCAGAAGACTGGATGCTGACTTGCAGACACGGTGAGCGTTACGCTGCTGGATGCAGAATAACACGAAGCATGAGCTGCTGTTCGGGCATGGTTTAAATAGCCTGCAAAGTAGTCCCAGGTAAGAAGATCCCCAGAACCACACCCGAGTAAAAAATAGTCCCTGTAATAAAATAGTCCCATTAAGGCCTCACGTTGGCTTGGACTCATTTGCAGCATGGTCTGCATAAGATAAGTAAAGTCTATGAGCCTGGCGCCTATGGCGCCAGGACTGATTTCTATGATGAGCCTGGCGCCTAAGGCGCCAGGGCTGAATCCAAACAGCCCCAAGCCGGGGCTGTTGGGGTTTTAATGAGTATCTGGATGCCTGCTCCCAGGGCTGATGGACTCGATCCGGATGCCCGGGGGTAGGCATCATGACACTATCCACTTCATTTGACATACTAAGATAGTACTTGCAGCCAATGCACAAACTTTTTAATGCATGCCCTCTCCACCCAATACTCGACTAACTACCCAAAACCACTCCATCAGAGCATAATAAAATACCCAATAGTGCGGTCAGTGGCTGGTATGTCCGCGGACAACTGCAGTGACCTCGGACACCGCAATCACATCACGGCCTTCTTCCACCTAAACAAATGCAGTATTTGACCCATCTCTTACTCCCCCACTCTCTCCAGCCACGCTTACACACCAACACACTCCCCAAAATTAGATTTCCGCTCTGTTCCACTCTGCGCTGTCTGTGGATATCCGCGGATCCAACATGGCGGGGGCATCGGGAAAATGCGACGCACCTCATGCTTCACTACAACCAATCAGCAGACTCGTTGCTTGTCCGTGGACATGACGTAAGCCCATTGACCAATCGGTGTCCTGTCCGCAGAGCGAACAGGGAAGTGTGTCCGCGGAGCGGACCCAGATATCGCTAATTGTTTTACACCTACTTTTTGGTCATTTTAAAAAAAACTACTGGACGGATTTACACCAAATGTACAAAAGCACACTTTCGAGATCAAGCCGCCACTCCTGCTGCAAATTTGGTGAAAATCTGTCCCGCGGTTTCAGCTGTAGGCATGAGCAAAGTTTTCTCCATTCAGTGTATGGGAAAATAAAAAAAATTGGGACCTTCCCTATAACTTTGCACCCCTAAACCAAACCTCACCAGACTTTGCAAAAAGAATTCTGAGCGGGCCATATACTTTTTCTGCAAAGTTTGGTGAGGATTCGTCCAGGGCAAGCAAAGCTATAAGCCGGCCAAAAAGTGATCTTCCTATGAGATGAGCAACTTAACCATAACTACACGGCCTCTATTGTGGGCCGTGTAATATAGTCTGCATATGTTATGTAAATGAGGCAGACTGATTAACAGGCCATGGTGATTAGCATTCATTGCAGTAACACGCGTGTCTTTCACAGCATTTGAAGTGTGAACTCTGGCTGCCATCCTTCCCGGTTCAATGCCCTTTAACTTCGCATGGCAGCTTTAGGAAGTAGATTTAGTGCCCCCTGGCTTTCCTCCGCAAATGAATAAAAACAAAAACAAAAAAAACAGAAGCAAACAGTAAGCACCTTTGAACGGACGGTGCCTTTCTTAGGTTCGGCAGATTGATAGCTGCCTGATTGCTCCTCTTTTAAACAAGCGAACGATACTTTTTGTTGGTCTCATCCCTTTCCCACCCCCCACACGTTCGATATAAATGCACTCGTATGAAATATAGTTAACGCCTCCCATTTGCAGTGTCGATTTTATCACTGACTACGACTGTCTGCTTCATGGGAAACTGCTGTGTGCATCACAGAATGTCACCTCGAGGCAAACATTCCTTGATTTTAGTAGGCGCACGGGGAAATGACTGCACTGTTAGGAACATGACCACATGGTTCGTTTAATGCTTTAGCAACATAGCGCTTTGTGGCGAATTCTTGCCACTCCAAAGCGCTAATATAATCACCCCGTTTAATGGAGCTCCATCTCTCGGCATCTGAAAGAGGAAGGGATTCAAACCCTCGAAGTGCATGCCGGCCCCGGTGCCAGCGGCGCGTGACCCACCCCGCTGTAAACTCATCAGTCTTAACATGCTTATGACAGCTGTCAGAGAGGCTGGTTACAGGCATGTTAGAGAGCGAATACAACCGCATGGCCTGATGTTTGTTTGGCGCATACTAAAACACATGGGTCATTTATTTATTACTCTAAACAGCACTGGTTTTTGCACAAATCGATATGATTCAGTATAAAGATGCACGTTATCGACACAGAAAGAGGAAAGGTGGAGACACCACCACGTGTTTTCCAACTGGCACTCATATTTGGGCAACAGGCGCTGAACTCACTAAGCTATATGAACAGTTCTCGCCCTAGTGGGAGGTCTGGTGATGGACTGGCTGCAGGGTTAGTGTATTATCCTTAACTGTAGGCACGCCTAGTGTGCATGGAACTCCCTTGTTCTGCAACACACGCTCCAAACAGGAGGATCAAGGATCGCTGTCTCCTTGTATGTGACTCTGTATGCGTTCTTCATGATATTTAATAGCCGTGTCCACAAGAAATGACACTGTTTCTTCTTCTCTCTTTTCTGTCATAATGAAGTGTACACTTCTTGAGAAGATACACTGGATTGAAGATCAGAGGTAAAGTCAGGTTTAACGACATGGCGGAGGTTCATTCCATGCCACAAGCTGGCGTGCGCCTCAATCTCTTCAAAGATGATCCTCAAGCGGGGGCCAACCTGCAAAGAGTGATGCAGAAACCTACTGGTCCCAGGAAGGGACTTCAATGCCCATGGATCCAAAGGTATGATATCATATGATAAGTCATTTATAACGCGCCTGTATACAAGTGTTTCGAAGAGCGACAAGACAAGGGAGGGAAGACAGAGGGAGGACAATACAAAAGATCTTACTAGGCCTTCAGATCGTACAAGTGCCACAGCGCCAGAGACCAGGGGGCAGGGAGAGGGGGAAGTGCCAGGGAGAGGGAGCAGAAGTGCGATCAGGGCAAAAACGCTCTGAGTGTAAGTGCATCAGGTATGTCAGGAATTCAGCCAGTTCGTGGTCTCTCTGGCAACAATGGCGCAGAAGTCACCCTCACAATGTTTTTTTCCTGTTCAAGATGGTGGCAGATAAGGTCAATATGCAGTAACAGTGGCAGCATTTCAGCCTATTCCCAAGATGCCGCCCAAGATCACTCTGGTGCGGTGGACGCAGTGCACCACGGAAGGCCGCATATAATGCAGCACTAAGGTGAGCTTTCTGTGTTGCTTCATTCCTTCTAAGCAATTGACGCTGTGTTCTTCTCTGCTTTCCTTTCCTGTTCCTTCTTTGTTACCTTCCCACTTCTGCTTTTCCCTGCTCTGCCTCTCGGGTGCTACTGCCAACTTCTGTTCTGACCCCCCCCCCTTGTTTCCTCGTTCTTATTCCTGTTTTGGTCTACTTACCTTGCCGGCAGGATTCTTTGTTTGCTATGGATATCTACCATGCTCCTCATCCTCTATTTCTCGTCATTTTGTCAAAGCACCCAATTCCAGACCGGAGCAAAACAAGACACTTACTCCACATGATTCCTGAGTACAAGAGGAAGGGTTTTTTCCCTATGGGTTTTTTTTTTCCTTTGGGCTTAGCCCATAGAGCACCTTCTGTTGCCCTGTTCCCTATTAGGGCACAGAGGAGGCTTTCTGGGATCAGTTCTGCAGCTTCGGCAATCAGTTGTCATTCAGACACTTCCTTGCTTGTTCACAGGTTAGTTTACCAAGTTGTAGTAAGGGCAGCATGGATCTGGGTAAGTGCAAGGAGGCAGGAGACTGAAGGGTAACAGTTACAACCCCTAAGTGCATGGTGGCCTAGAGGCAGTGCAGGGGAGACTGATCATGGATGAGCCTGCCCATTATTCTCAGAGGGTAGCCAGGCAGCCAGTCAGTATGGCAGACAGGTAGGTCAGCAGGGGAGGGAGAGAGAGAAAGCAGAGGAGAATATGAAGGTCTTGAGCTGCTTCCGGAATTTCAGCTGGTCCAGCTCAAGTTTGAGAGGGGCAGGGAGACCGTTTCAGAAGGAAGCACCTACATAAGAGAGAGATCTACCCCCTATTCTCTAGCTAGTGAAGCGTCTGACCCTCTGAGAGTTCGAGATAGTTGAGCAAAGGGCTAGAGAATGAAGGTGTTTTGGAAGAGCGAGTTGGGTGTAGTGCAGGCCCTGGCCCCAGAAAGCCTCGTGGGTGATGCAGAGGGTCTTGAACTTGATCCTTGCAGGCACAGTGGAGCCAGGAGTGTGAGTTCAATGTTGGAGAGACACGGTCCCTGGGCTTGAGGCCAAGGATAAGTCTCACAGTCCTGTTCTGGATTTGTTGCAGAGGACGGAGAGTAGAGGAAAACAGATTGAGAAAGAGGATGTTGCAGTAGTCCAGCCTAGAAAGAACCAGGGCTCTGGAAACAGTGAGATTCTGGGGCAAGATGAGAAAAGGAAGAATGCCTCTGAGGAGGTGCAGCTGGTAGTGGGACTTCTTGGTGAGGTCCAAGATGTGAGGAGAGAAGGAGAGAGTGGAGCCGAAGATGACACCAGTGTTTGCTGCCTCACAGGCAAGTGAAGGAAGAGGGCCCAAAGAGGGTGGCCAGAGTGAGAGGGGGGAAGCGGGACCAGGGGTCCCAATCAGAAGTATCTCTGTCTTATGGGCATCAAGGCAGTGATTGTTGGAGGTGCACCTAGCCTGGATGGTGGATAGACAGCCGGGAATGAGCAAGAGAGTGGAGGAGGCAGAGGGGAGCCTGAAAGAGAGCTGGGTGTCATCCACATATTACTGAAAGTGAGAGGAGAAAGCAGAGATGAGATGGCCAAAGGGGCCAAGCAGACATTAAAGAACCATGGAGAGAGGTTAGAGGCCAGGGGGACACAACATTTGGAGAGGGAGGTGGTGGAGAGAAAAGACCCAAGTTGGACATAGGAGGGCTGGTCTGAGAGGAAGGAGGTCAATCTCTCCAAGGCCTAATCCGTGATGCCCAGGTTCTCACAGAATTGATTGATCAGTATGGCGTGATTGACCATGTCAAAGGCAGTGAAAAGGTCAAGAAGGATAAGGACAGAAGAAGGATGGAGTCAAGTTTAGAGAGCAGATCTTAACGGGTGTTCAGGAGAGCATTTTCCATGCCTCTGGTTGTTCTGAAGCCATACTGATGGTCACAGAGACAACCAGCAGATTCCGTATGGAGAGTAAGCTGGGAGATGGCTGTGTGATGGTTGGATGGAGACCACTGCATGTGATGTGCCAGGCCACATCACATGGTCTTCATCAGCAGTACAAACCAGAACACGTTTAATTGCTAGCCATGTCTCATCACGGCAAAGACACTGTGAAACCAGCCTTACCGTGACAAGTTCACACAGACCATGAAGAAATCCAAACCATGACTACACACTCAACCCGAGAGGGTGGAGTATGAGGCTCAAGCCTCAGTATCCAATAATCACTGCTGATGGATAAAATTTGTCAGCAAGAGGAAGAAAGGCTCTACAGGTCTGTCACACATTGTTTCTAACAATCTTTCTTGGAAAAAACTCCATTGTCTCTGCTCCATCTTCAAGATGTTTACATTTCTGAAGGCAATGCAGGACCGGATTTTGGCCCAAAGTCAAGGTCAGATGCAAGTATATAGAGAAACCCACCCCTCCAAAATTGTGCGAACCTCAGCCACTGCTAAGTGGAATATTAAGCAGTGGCCAACCTCCAAAGAGCGATGGAGACAACACCTGGTCACAGGCAGGGATGACGATGTGATGTGGTGTGGATATAAACCACATGGCCACTACCAATGATACAACTCAGAAAGATTTGCAAGCACACATGCCAGATCTGTGGGGGAGGGGTGTAAGATCAAAGATCAAAGAGTTAGGTGGGATTTCAACCTCTTTAAATGACTTATCCAACTGTGCATTGAATGCACTGCTTCTCAAGTCTGCATCTGTCCGGGATGTATTAACGATGATCATATGTATCCTTAATATCAGTGTGTTGTAAGTGATTTCAATCCGGCACACACCCAAGTCAAGGCCCAGCATATAGTGCACAGCTGAAACCCTTATTTATTTTTGTCTATAAGTTCAATATTTTGAACGATATAGCATTCATATCACACCCTTCTCCTGAGACCCCCCCCCCGGTCACACTGAACCAGGAATCAGGCTAGTTTGCAAAGTTAACTATTTAGTTATGTATTTAAAGTTTAATCACAATATGTTTGAATAGATAAACAACAATTACCAATGGGGTGAAAGAACACTGAATATCTTCCATACACTATGAATCAAGTAATGAGCACCAAAAACATATGCAGCATAGAAAATAATACTTTGGTGCTGGTTCAGATCAGATAGCACGATGGCTAGAGGTTCCCACTGCAACACCCCTCAAACCACCAATAGGCAATTAAATAGATGTGAGGAGAGGGCAGGTATTCAGGAATAGCACAGATCAAACAGAATATCAGTCCCACTTTCCCTCATAAAACACAAGAGAAAAACGGAATGGACTTTTCAGCTGTCAGCATGGCTTTAAAATTGCTTTTTAAAATTGACTGGGCAAAAACACCTATGGGAGCCGCTTTGAACAGTTGCACACAAGCATAAGCAATGATTTAGTCAGCAGAAAATGTTTGAAATCTTAAAGTCCAAGTCGGAAGCAGTTCAAAGCTATTCTACACATGTAAACCTTTCAGATTTTTCAAATCGCTGCAAAAACATTTCCTTGCGCGATTTTCGCTATAATGGGATTTGGGTTCTATGGATAGCTATGGATGCTAGGTACAAGTGGGAGTTGGAATTTCATTTCTATCACAACAACTGAGGGAGTTATAGAAGTTTTAGTAAAGGTCATTTTTGTAAAATAGGCGCGAGAATGGAAAACAGAAGTGCACTTTTGAAATGACAAATGGATTTGCTTACACTAGAGGATGACTATGAAAAAGCGAATACCACAGAAGAATCTTACAGTTACGTAATCAGTGTAACCCGTCTACTGAGGAAACTCGACTTCTTCAGATGAGAAAAGAGTCAGCGCAAAGATGGTTCTAACAATACTAGTTCTGAATGAAAAATAGGATGGGTTTGAGATAGGGATAAGACAATGCAAAGATACTCCTAACAATACCGGTTCTGAATGAAAGATAGGATGCGTTTGAGATAGGGATAAGAAAATGCAAAGATACTCCTAACAATATTGGTTCTGAATGAAAGATAGGATGGGTTTGAGATAGGGATAAGACAACGCAAAGATACTCCTAACAATGCTGGTTCTGAATGAAAGATAGGATGGGTTTGAGATAGGGATGAGACAATGCTGGTATACTAAGGGCCACAGTTCTTCCTATTAATACTCACAGGATAAGTTATTAATTGGACCGTCCGCTCTGGTCATAGGATTGGGTCTGGTCTAGGAACGACAGCACATCAGGCACGGTATGGATCAGCTAGGCTGGTCACCGGATTTGCACAGGATCTGGCCTCCTAGTCTGTGGGTATTTTAATCAGCTGGATAGCGAGTTCCTCAGGCAAGCCTAGTGGTGGCAAGCCAGAAGATTTCAGGATACTGGTTCAAAAGGCCTTCCCACACCACACAGTGCTTTACTGGGTGGAGAGAATACATTTGAGGATTTGGGCCTTGCTGGAAATCAGTAGTTCTCTATTGCTGGCAAGAGATTTGGCCTCTGGATCTGGAAGAATATTAAAGCTGGATGTAGAATGCTGGATCAGAGTACTTCGACGGAATCAGGAAAGTGAATGGATCTATGAGTCTCTATGTGTTGTCAGCTGTCTCTATTTATGCATTAAAATAACATCACAAAGAAGGTGTATGGGCCGGCTTAGCTAAACTTGCCCCTGTGAGCTGGGATAGGACCACACTTCATCTCCGCCTTGCAATTTGAGTGATTGAATCAAGGTCAGATGATGTCAGATTTTATGGTTTGCTTTACAATCTTTAGCAACCTCCCTTTAGCCACTGATCTCAAAATCGGATTTGATACTAAATGTACATTTCTACATTGGTCACCTTTATACAAATCACACACAAAGATGCCATATTTTATGTAGAAGCTATTCCTCAAAACCCCGCAGTGGTGGGATCTTGTCTCAACTTTCTACAGAATTTTGTCCTTTTTGCTATGAAGACAATTTCCAAATTTTATGCAATTTTCCACAAATGTGTGTGTTTAGCATAGGGATGTGTGTGTAAATTTTCACAATTCTAACATTCATACATTTTGCATACAACCACATATATTGCCATTCCTGTCCAGAACATGTCACACAGTTCTACCACCTCTTCACACGTGCAGCCAAACATTAATTTAACTATGTCCTTTTTATATTTTTCCCCACTTTGAATAGCAAGTTATGAGTCTTTTAAAATTGTTCTTTGTTCATGTTTAGCAACAGATGGTCCACCCCTTTTTGTCTCCATGCAGTCCAGGAGCATCCCCCTCCTTGTTTGCAGTCCAGGGGCATCCCCCTCCTTTTTTGTTCCTTCGAGGAGGCATTTACGTACCCTTCACACCTCCAGTTTCCTGGGTTGAAGCTCTGTCATTGTTCCTTCTCTTTCCATAGACAAAAGTCTGGGCTAACCAGCAATTAGCACCTCCATGTGTGTTTCTGCTGAGAGGAAGGCCCTCCTGCTGGGAGAAACCTGCTTTTCCAGTTTTTGTAGCTCAGCCAGAACTTCTTAAATCCAGCAAAAACCAAATGTATTGCATCAAACATAAATACATTTCTTTCTTAGCCTAAAGATCTGTGGGATCAAAAACACAACTAAATCTGTATTCCTTTTTGGCAACAATCCTATTTATGTCTGCTAATCCAGCAGACTTTTGGTTTTAGGTCTTTTTAAAGTTTCATCAGTAACTCATCTGACAGCTGTCATTCAGGTGGCCCCGGTACTGCACCCAGATTTTGGCATAGGCTGTCAGTTTTCAGACTTTGTATGTTTCACAATGCTTCATTAGATACATGAATTTTAGCCCCAGGCAAGATTTTGAATGTTGAGAAGTGTTGTGTTATAGGCATTTTGGAGTTTTTAGCAACAAATCAGATGTCATTTGTAGGCCCATTTTGGGGGTTTCACTTGCAAAGTGCTGCTTCTCTCTCTCTGCACTCTGTTTGCTGGTCATGGAGCCCACTGGCACATTTTCTGCAGGGGGTGCTGTATTCCACCGCACATGCGCCATGGGTGGCAAGTTGTGCATCCCTCTTTTTGTGTGCTGAAGCACATGGTTTTTGTAGGTTTTTGGCGCGCACAAGGGTTTTGCCGTCATTCTTGCCGTTTATTTCACCATAACTGGTAGGGTGATGCAGCATAGCATAGCAGAGTGGGTCAATACATTCCACAGTGTATAGGCCCATATTACCAAATTACTGTGAATGCAAGCAGACATATAAGGCCAAATGATAATGATGTGTTTATTTAGCACTTATGCATAAGCACTTTAGTTTATATAGAAAAAACACACATACAATATCACCCAACCTCTGTTGGTACTCATTTTTCAACTTCACAAGGATGAAAGGCTGAGTTGGTCTCATCTGGATTCGAACCTGCAACCTGCAGATCACACACACATAGCAGCAGCAAGCATTCAACCCACTGAGCCATTTTACCGGCTATGGTAAAATGAGCAATTACATGTCTGAATGTTCTCAAAGTCAGAAAGCAAATTACACTCTGTAGTGGATACCATTAAACTGGTAACTGAGATTTAACAGCAGTCCAGTTCATCTGCAGGTCTGGAGCAAAGTTGGCCACATGTCAAGTCTGCGTGGATCTACTTGACAGGCTTCAGAGGTTGGTAAAATACATACCATTGCAAGGGTTCATAACTGTGTATTAAAGAATTTAGAGTAGCGCAGGGAAAGGAGCACACTCACATAGCATCCCGTAGTCTGGGAACACGTTACCTCATACATATAAACAAACATTGTGATCAGCATGCCAGGGAAGACAGACAAATTACAATAACGCATTTATTGTGGCACAATGAAATCAAGGGCCACTTTGTGTGCTATGGTGAAACATTTGTACATTGTATACAAGGTTTTAGGCACACAGATTTTGTCAAGTGACCGATGACATCGAGATGGAATGTCTTGTGATGATCGTAACAGGGAAAACGGCAGAAAAAAACATGCTAAAATTGCAACTTGTGAAAAGCAAAATACATAGTCCGAAATGGATGCTTATTCTACTCTAAATGCTTTTTGGAAGTTTTTGTCTACCTTATGACTTTGAGGTGTTCAAGAACAGACTAAATAAGTGACTCACCTCCTGAAGTGTGCTTGAAATAAACCTTTAATGAGTCTTGCAATTATTGTATAGAATTCCAGATAGACAAATAATTTGTTATTCCTATTCTTTCTTATTTAGGGTCAGTGGTACCCTTTTGGAAGCCCCCGAGTTTTATTTTCTTTAAAGAGGCCCGAACAAGAGAGCCAGACACTTGAGAAACAAAGCCACATGCCACTGGTCACAACCCAGGAGCTTCAATTAAAAAATAAAATATATTTTTTTAATTTGTTTAAAAAAAAAATTAGGGGTAGGAAGGGAGACCACAGGAGTAGCAAGGAAGATCTCAGGGGTCACAGTTGCAACCGCTGGCAACCTCCAAATGATGTCCCTGACTACTGTTCCTGCTCCTTCTCTCTGAGCCTTGTCCTTCCTCCATTCTTATTCTAGAGTGCGGATTATAACTTTCTGGTTGTTATCATGCATCCGTGTAGGGCCTGTTCATCACAGTTTTATTTACTTATTGAACTGGTTCTGGCATTCACCAGTTTAATGACCTAGGTGACATTTGAGCAGTTAGAGTAGGGGAAGTGGTCTGAACTTTTTGGACATAGCATGGTTTATCCACTGGAACAGTATTCAGTCGCCTATGCAAAGGGACATTATCCTTTGATGTTTCACATGGACCATCTGCATAAAGCACTAATATACTTAATCAAATTATAATAAGAGTAGTGTTCAGGCCTGTGTACCACAGGCCACAGTGCAGGTTTTCATTCACACAGTAGGACCACTATATATCCGAAGCCTACAGCTCCCTTAAGTGGTGACAACAGGGGAAGCTATGTGAATTGGACCACTTTTAGGCAACAGCTCCCTCTGGCAGAGAATTCTGTGTGTTTGGGCAGCCTCTACTGTGCATGACGGCATTGGACAAACATACATCTTAGATGATGCAAGTACAATTCCAACATATTGAAATGCCTAGTAAATGGTCTAGATGTTGTGGTTGGATGACAAAACCTGGCCATTTGTGTAAATACCTGGCAATGATATGAGTTCCTTACTTTTGGATGAAAATACCTGTAATAGGTTTTATATACGTACACCATAAACCCAATGTTGCACTATTGCACTATGTGGGCGTTTGCATATGTTAGTTGCACTATGTCACTTTAGATCAGTTTTTTGCACTGAGTCACTTTAGTAGTGGGTTGATTGCTATGGTGCACTGTGTTGCATCGTTTATGACCCATATTTAGAGTTATTTAATGTATATTTTGTGTTTTGTATCAGGGTAATTCATGGAATTAATGTGCACTGAAAAGGGGAGCGCAAGTGTGAAAATCACAGCGTACGCGTGCTAAAGCCGCGCATGCAGCCATTTGTCGATTCATGGAATGCGCTGCGTGTGTTTTCCCCGGGATGTGTGCCAAATCCGCGGGTGGCACACACGGGCGCACACGTCACTAAACGCTGTGCACGACGCACAAAGCGAAAGCGCACACCGTGTAGCGCACACAACAAAAGGGGTCGGAACACGGGGTGGAACATGCGGAATGAGGAACAACGCATGAAAATGTGGGCATTACAGGGGAAGTACCGCAGATAAATCTGTGCAATGCCCACACGCACGCTAACAACACGTATTCATGGAATCGAACAGGGGAAACCCGTGCGCCGCAAAAGACGCGCTAATCCGGAAACACGTACACCAGCAGGAAGCAGGCGTAAGCGCCCCGCTCAGCATAAAAGTGCGCACAAAGAACAAACAAGCTCATACGCTACGATTAATATACCGTTCCACGCAGCAGTGGTCGTGGGACACCGCAGGAGGAGGAGGATAGCCAGGCCCCACATTTTTTTACCCAGGGCCAGCATTTTTGGGATGCCTGGTGACCAGGTCTATAGGAGGTACAGGTTTCCACCACAAATGATCCTAGAACTGTTTGCTGAGTGGGAGGATGACCTCACATCACCCACCCTGGGCTCCCAAGCACTGAGTCCCTTGGAAAAGGTGCCAAATGTACTGCATTTCATGGCTACTGGGTCATTTCAGCTGACAAGTGCCATAGTTGGGGACGTCTCATAGGCCACACAGTCACTCTGCCTACACTAGGTGTTGGTGATCATGACTGCACGCCCCTCAGTCCGCAGGCACATATACATGCCCAGAACACCTGCAGAAAGGCAGGCCATGGTCCAGGACTTTTAAGGGGTGGCACACTTCCCCAAAGTGCTAGGTGCCATTGATTGCACTCATGTAGCTCTATTCCCTCCCAGGGCCACTGAGCACACCTATCGAAACCACAAGCACTGGCATTCCATCAACGTGCAGGTTGTATGTGATGCAAAGGGAATCATCACCTCAGTATATGCCAACTGCCCGGGGACCAGCCATGATAGTTTCATATTCAGAATATCACCCCTAAACTGGGACCTGGAAGCTGGGAGGCATGGCGACACATGGCTCATTGGTGAGTAAAAATGCCTCTGCAAATGCATGCATGTCAGACACCGAGAAAGGGGAAAACCCAACTAATGATAACCATTATCACCTCCCCAGGGGACAGTGCCTACCCTCTGAGCACCTACATGATGACGCCAATACGGAACCCCACCACACCACCCTAGGTAATATACAACACAGCCCATATTGCAACCCGGGGTGTAGTGGAGCGCACATTTGGAGTGCTGAAGTCATGTTTTCGTTCTGGTGGCCAGCTGCTATATGCGCCCCCAGTAGTGTGCAGGATCATAATGGCAGCATGTGTCCTGCACAACGTTGCAACCTGGCGGGAGGTGCCGGTGGACATGGTGGTGCCCCCACATCCCCAACCACATGCACGGCCACTGCGCATGGGAGTGGAAAGGGCACGTGGTGAGGCAGCCCGTACCCAGATTGTAGCAAATTTCTTCACCGAAAATCCCACCCTTGCGGAGTGCACACAGGCCTGGCACGTACCAGCTGACAATTGATGATGATGATGACAAAAGGGGCAGTCAACTGTCACAACCATACCAACCTGAGATTGTTTTCCTGAAAGTGCCACATTGTGTGCATCCCTAGCTACTTAAACAGACACAATGCTGTGTCAGTAAAAGGCACACATTCATGCAGCATGAAGGACGCCCCCTTGCAAAATAGTACACTCAAATAGTGTCAAGTCACCCAACCCCTCCCTAACCCTATCTCAAATACCCAACACACCAGGGTATGGCATGCTATGTGAAATCAACCAAATTAATGCACAACACATGACACAAGTGTCACAAAGTGCACCGTCCCAAATGGAAAGATGCCAGAGACAATCCCTCTCAGTAATGAAAAAGAAACAGCACACATGAACAAATACTTACCAGCAAGGCAATACATTAGTACAGGACCCAACAGTGCAAAGTATGACAGTAAAAAATGAAAGTAGTGCAAGTGTCACAACCTGACAAGGGCAGCACATCGACCCCTTCCATCTCCAGTGTGTTGCTGGTAGGCAAATGTGGCAGTGTACTGCATACAACATGAACTGCATCTGCAATGGAGACTGTCTCGTTAAGACATGAAGAAGCTACATGCATATATGAAAAATGTCCTGTATGTAATATAATATACAAATCAACCATGCAGTGGAGAAATCATCACCAATCCCCACTAAGGGTGTATACACAGTTTGGACTACAGACTGCCCACACAACTAATGGGAGCCCAATGCCTCTGTGTAAGTCACTGTCAGTTGGTCATACCCTTGCAAGCCCATGGAAAGGGGGAGCAGGAGTGGCATGTGTGTCAGGAACCCTAGTTTCTACCCCAAACACAGGACAAGCCTGCATGTGCCCAGCTGGAACATACAGTGGATGCCTACGGGAGCCACACAAAGCAACACACTGTACCATGAATTTACAATCTGAAAGAAAATAGTTATCAATAAAAAAGGAAATGCAAATTAAAAAAAAACAAATTCAAAATAAGAAAAAAATGAAAATGAAAAGTAAACAAAATAAATCAAATAAAAAAAATACTATTTAAATAAAAAAAGAAAAACAAAACAAAAAGAAAATGAAAAAATCAAATGAAACATGAAATGAAAATGAAAATAATAAACTGAAAAAATAAAAATAAAAAATAAAAATCCAAAAATGAAATTCTAATTCTAATTTTCAATTCGTAATCAAATATGAAAAACCAAAAATAAAAATAAAAAATGTCAAAAAGAAAAATCAAAATAAAATTTAAAAAATGGCCATGTATCGACCATGGGGGGGGAGGCCACCCAGGAGGGAGGAGGTACAGGGTGCACCCCAACACCCACATGCGTAGAAGTTGAGAAAAAAAATCCCTCCATGGCTCATGGCCTGCACGGCTACCCTATAGTGGTAGAATTGCCGTTGCTGTCATCACCCTCTGCTGGTACATTAGACGGTGTGTGTGGTATGGGAGGCAGACCACCCAAAGCCCTGGCATGCTCCTCCATGGCAGCAGGCATGCGGGTCTGAAAGGTTTGGTTCTGCAGGATGATGGTACATAAATCCCCATGCAGCACCTCACGGGTAGCATGGATTTCTGCCTGAAAGGCCTCACGTGACGTGCCCGGATGTCCTTGCGGTTTGCCTGGAGCTCAGCTGAGATTGTGCGTGTTAGCTGCTCCAGCTGCTGTTCTGACCTTCTACTCTGGGACACCTCAAGTGCACCCAGAGTATCTCTGAGGGACCTGTGTTCTAACCTCAGAGCATCCCTGTGGGCTTGTGACTCTGCAGATATGGCTGTGCACAGCTTCTCCAGTCCAGCCCGTCGGTCCCTCTTGGACGCCAACATGTCCTCCCTGTGTGAGCGGCACATGGACTCTGTTGCCTGCTGCTGGAGCTCCACCTGCCTTTCAAGAGGGAGAAGGGAAGTGGCCACCCTATCCACGGCATGAGCCATCATCTCACATGAAGACCCCTGTTGTGCTGCAATAGTATACATGGAGTTCTCCCACACAGTATTGCCTGGTGGCGCACGGCCACCGCGTTGGCGGGCACCACACCTGTTTGGGGCAAGGTGATGTGCACCTTGCTGTGCTGGCACTGTCTGAGGCTGTAGGACTGCATTCCTCCTTTGATCTGCTGGCCCAGGAACAGGAGCAAATATAGTGGAGTGTGACCCTGCATCCGTAACCGCCACAGGTGGACATTCCAACACTGAATGCCCCATAGAGGGGTCTACCCCCAGTGCAGGTAGGTTGGACAGAACAGCATCCCTGTCAGAAACACTCACCTGTGACGGGACATTTGTCTTCATGTCATATTCAGGACCTGAGGCATAGAGGTCTTCTGAGGTGTACCCAGAGACACCCGTGGACAGGATGGTCTATAGGACTAATGGATTTTCACCCACCACCACCCCATGTCCTCCACCGGTGCCTGGTTGGGGCTGTGAGTACTCCTTCCCCTGTGCCATCTCCTCCTCCTCAACAGCATTTAGTGCCTCATCACCTGCACAAACATAAACGAAAAGTAATGAAGACAGGCATGAGCAGCATAGCCGACACACATAGGCATCACAATCTACACATCGAATACATAAATGATACATGTCACACATGACACTAACTCTGGCATGCATGCACTGGCAATAAAGTGGAAGGGGACCCTAAAAGCAGAGACTGAGGACTCCAAGATGGAAAATGAACACATGTGCTGCATGCTGCATAGCACCTGCACACACATTAGCCTGTAAGTGGCATGGACAATCCACATACATGACACATGCAGCACACAGATGGCACGTAGCATAGCCATGGCAGATTTGACAAGGACACCCATATGGTAGGAAATCAGTACTGTCCCCCATCCATGTGAGATGGACATCATGAAATAGAACATGCATAAGAGTGTGACAAAACACACATGTGTGACACGCTGCAACAAAACCAGTGTTTACTAATACAGTGATGGCAGACACATGGAAATATCAATGGTTGGTCACTTGGACATGACAGAAGTCAATTGTCATGTTGAACATTCAAACAGGGCCCCAAAGTGATCGTGTGCAGAGCATGTGTAGGTGCACAAAAGTCAATCAGCCTGATGGATGAAATCATTTCCATAATAAGTAAAGAAATGTGGGGCATTGAGGGGTGAAATCTATGTCTGAAGTATGGTGAATTTGGGGCAGAACGGCACAAAAATGTGTGTTTATCATGCATCCATTAATCAGGCAGAATGGACAGGAAAACAGTATCAACAATGTTGTGGCATTATGGCAGTTGAAGGGCAAGTGCAGTAATCAGGTGCAAAGTGTAAACTGCGGTCAGAAGGGATACTGTGAAACCCAAACCCAAGGGCGGGGTATGGTTTGGAGGCACCACATGGGTGACCTATAGCAGTCATGACTACACAGCCTCACCTGGCACTCAATCAGAACACATCACCCAAGCAACATATACATGGTTTGCACACACATTCATGGCCACTCACCGGACATTGCCTCAAGATCTGGTAGGTCTCCCATGCCTTGGATCTGATCCTCTGTGATGAAGCCTCCAGCGATTGACTCATGTTATGTGAGTACTTCCTTCTCTGGTGGAGACCCATTGCCAGTCACCAGAGTAGAGGCATGATTGGAAGCCAGCTTGTTTGTTGCTCTGTGTTTGAGGTCATTCCACCGCTTTGAGCAATCATCAGCTGTGCGTCTCACGGATCCAAGGGAACTAATCTGGTCCGTGATGCACTGCCAGTGGGCCCTACGTTGAGCAGTCATAGTCTTGCACCCTGCAGTCACCAGCATTTAGCGGCCATGGGCCGACACGATGCCCACAAGTGCATCTAGTTCCACATCATTGAAACTCTGCTTCCTTGATGTGCTGGAGGGGTGAGCCGTATCTGGGGTCCCAGCCTGTTCTGCAAGAGCACGCTTCTTCCTCTTGAGAGGTGGTGTGGACCCTGAGTGGCTTACGCCACACTGGTCGGTAGGGGCTGAAGCGCAGGTGGACTGGGCACTGGAAGTAGGCAAAGGCACGATGATCAAAGGTCTCACTTCAGGCATTGGCTGCTGGGTGTTGTTGCCAGGACCAACCTTGGTGTGATGGTCTGGGACCAACACTGTCCTGGCTGGGTGACTCAGAGCTGGGGTGGATTGAGCTGCAGCTGCCCCTGCAGCCTCCTCACCCTGGCTACTTGGGGCAGCAGATAACATTGCTGCCCCAGATCCACGTGGCCTGGTGACAGCAACTTTCACCACCACACGTGGCTTTGACTTCATGACACGGAAGTCGGCCTGTGAGTCATCCCGTGCCAGTTCGGTGAACAATATGGGCCGGGTTAACAGGGCCTGAGCTGGGATGGTGTCAGCTGCATCTCCCCCACTCATTGGGGGGGTATAGGTGTCCCTGATTGGTCCTCCACACACTGGCCTCTGGGCCAC
Source organism: Ambystoma mexicanum (assembly GCF_040938575.1). Lineage (NCBI taxonomy): Eukaryota > Metazoa > Chordata > Amphibia > Caudata > Ambystomatidae > Ambystoma > Ambystoma mexicanum. Next base: position 401,596,057 of record NC_090927.1, read on the forward strand.
ACTGCACATCCAGGCCACGTCCCCTACCGCAAACACCTCTTGGAGGTCGGCCACTTTTGCCTCCCTTACCACTTGGTTGCCTCCCAACAATGGCACTGATGTTCTTGTGTGAATGGGAGGTGCAATAAACAATTGTCCTGGGCAATTGGGGTGAAGGGGGCAGGGTACTAAATGAATATGAAGTTGAAAAATACGTGCGCGACTCACTGTCTGCCTGGCAAAAGAACTTGAAAAAGACGCATGTGGGCGCATTGGAAACACCCCCGCCAAAAGAAGAATCGAACGCTGTGTGAGTAAACAAGGAGTACGAACTTCAACCGTTGTGAAGTAATCGTGTGTGAACCGACAAGAAGTACAAGAATCAACCGCCCGTTCTCCACAAAAAGCACGTACAAGAAAATGGCATCCTACGTGTGCCTTTTAACCCTGCCCACATGTGCCACATCACTTATGCGCTTACGCGCTAAGGGCCTTTCCTCCAATTACACGCAGTGACACCCAGACGTGCAGTTTTTGCATGTGTGGAATCACTGTGCACCCGTGTGTAAGGAAACACCCGTCTGCGTTACATCACAGACTCGCTTACGCGCTAAGGGCCTTTCCTCCAATTACACACTGACGTGCTGTTTTTTCACGTGCCAAATCACTCTGTATCAAGGCCACGTGACAACACATGGAAGACCACGCTCCTGTCCAGAAGGCCATTTTACTGCGCCCCAGAGCCCGAGGCGGCTCCCACCAGCAATCTGCTGCTGCCTACCTGATGGCCATGTGCCCTACTTTTTGGTGCCTGCATGTCAGCCATCTGCAGGGGTTCAGTTGCTGTGACCACCCCTGGTGGAACAGAAGACTCCCGACTGAAGTTCCATCGCTCCACAGCCCAGCACCAGGACCCAGTTGCCCACCCACACCTGCCTCGGGGGTTGCCATGTTGGGGGAAACACCATCAGAGACCACTTGCAACCCCCAGCCAGAGAGGCAGAGGGCTACCAGCTTCAGTGCCACAGAAGTTGGTATCCTGGTGGAGCAACTCCTGGTGCATTATGATGCCCTCTACGGAAGACCACGCGCCGACAATGAAGGACGGAAGAGGATCTGGAAGGACATCGTGGCTGTCATCAACGTGGAGGGGCTGGCAGCCCACAACATAGCACACATCCGGAAGCGCTGGGAGGACTTGAGGTCCAGGACCCTCAGGAAGGCCCGGTGCGTCTTGGAGGCAGCGCATGCAGAGGGGTGCCGGGTCTGCCTTACCGACAACCAGATGAGGGTCCTGGAACGTATACGCCCAGTGCTCCACCTCCAGGTCCTTCAGAGGCAGACGTGTCTGGAGTCGAGCAGTAAGTGTCCATGTGTACGGATTGGACGGAGTGCATGTTGAGGTGTGCCAGGTGTGTGCAGCTTGGACATTTGTCTGGAAAGGCCCATGTATGGATGTGTATGCGCACGGACATGAGCCTGCCGCATGTGAGTCCAGTCATGTGTGAGGCACATCAATAGTGTATGTGTTCAAATGCATGATGGCCAAATGGATGTGGGGATGCACACATGTTAGCATTTCTGTGAATATACTATGGCATGATTGGGGTGTGTCACACGGATGCTGGTTCCACCTTCATGTACGTGCACAGTGTACATGTGCGTTTGTGTGTATTTGACATGTGTGCAACTGTGATACACCATCGATGCATGTGACACCGACATGTAGGAGGCTGATTGGCAGATGTGACATAGTTGCCGATGATTGCACTGTGACAGGTGGTGGAGATGTACGGATGCATGATGTCTTTTGGTGTGTGTGCATGTGTTCGGCACTCCCCATGTTGCATGTGATGTCAGGCTTGTGTATGGATGCTGCTGCCTTCTGCAACATTCCTGTTCTTTTGCGCATGTGTGTGGGTTCAAATGATATGTGTGTTGGGGAGTGTGATGCCATCTGTGAAGTTTGACACTGCCACTCATGTGCAAATGTCATGTGTGTATCAGTCCATTGTACAGTGCCCTGGTGCCTGTGTTCTGTCTCTCCCTGTCTGCAGCATCAACTGATGAAGAGGGCAGAGATGGTGCTGTGGAGCACAGCGGCAGGGATCCTACCACCAGCCGGAGATGCAAGGCCCAGCTCCCCTCCCAGGTTGTCATCTCTTTGGGGAGTGAGGAGTCTGGTGCCACGTCCGCGGCCGCAGCTGCTGAGGGAAGGTCCAACAGGCGGATGTCGGAGGTGGACTCCTCGGCAGCAGAAGGGGCAGCTGAACCCCCACAGGGGGCTATGGAGGTAGATGGCACGGAGTCATCCAGGTTGGTGGGGGGTTTGGTTGAGGAGGAGGCTGTGGAAGGCCCATGCACGGGGCCTGGAGGGGGGATTCCACTGGTGCTAGTGGTGCAGTCCAGGAGGCAGCACAGGCCGCTGTGGAGGTGCCTGTGTGTAATCCTGTCCCCGATCCTGTGACGTTGTCTGAAGTAAGGACAGGGAAACCCTCTTTTTTGGTGGGGGCCTGACTCCATAGGGTTAGGGAAAATATATCGAAAGAAAATGGAGACAAAAGCTACCCTTGTCAATGACGCTATGGTGGTTTGCTAAAATAGGCAGTGGAGATTCAGATAACGTATATCGGTTTGCTCTTCCAGAAAATAAGAGAAAGGAGATAGCGAAGTGAATTCATTGAATTCTGCAATTTATTTGTTCACATATGAAAAAGTATTTAAAAACCAAATGACATATGCCTTCCTAGGCACATTGAAAAACAACAATATTGCATATAGATCACAATACTTTGTACATTTTTCAGTGGGTTAGTACAATCAGAGTGACTGTGATTTTATGTATTGCTAGTAATGAGGCAGTACATAAGCATGGTCGACACACAAACAATTCAGGTGTTTCTGGTTCGGTGGATGGGTGAAGAATACAGTGGTTGGAGTGGTCGAAACCTGCTGCTAAAGGCACTGCACTGTCGTCAGGACTGAAGGGTATTGGAACACAATGGTGCCAGAAGGGGATTGTCAAGCACCTGCAAATGGTAAGACACAGGGAGCGGTGTTAGATTTGGAAATCATTAAAAAGGCAAAAATAGAATTGCACAAAAAGGGGACACTGCATCAGAAAAACAACCTACCTAAGGTAGTGAAAGCGTCATGACTAATTGTTGTTTATGTTGCCAGCAGTTGAATGTATCTCGGGCGTTGTTACTGAAGTCCGCAAAAGTGGGCTGGTGAACTCTGTAGGTACTCTAGAGGTCAAAATATATATATATACATATATATTATATTTTTGATTTAATTGTAGGGGATGTTACAATGTGATATCGAAGAGAGGATTAAAAATCAAGGCATAGATTACCTTGCAAGTTCGGTCTTGAATCCAGTTCGAGACCGGTGGTGGGAACCGTTATTTGTAGATTTGTCCGGTTGCTATGAATGTCCTGTTAAAAAGGACACAGTTATATGTAATTGCGTATTACAGAGGTGAGTTTGTGCAACAAAAGTTCTTATGTGCAGACCATGTTGCCCAGGTGAAAAAGTGGTGAAAAAATGGAAGGGGGAGCCGTGGTAGATCTCGTAACTTAGTGCAGAGATGGATAACATATAATATTGATTTTCAAACTTTTTTACTTCTTTTCCTTTTTAGCGCAGTAAAAACATGTGACCCATAACAGCGGCATGTGGATGGACCAGAGACGTCTTATTCTCATGCGTGTGTCATGGCAAAAGGTGGGGCTAGAATCATGCATTTGTTTAGAAACAGAACGCTGAATGCGTTCGTGACTCGTTTGTGCATTTAGGTTGAGATCGTGATGGGCCAAGTTGGAAATATAACGAGATAATGAAGTGCGCGAGGTCTCGTTAGAAAAGCAGTTGGTTAAAGCTAAAAAGTCCCGTAAGTACAGGGGGACAAGTAGAAACGGGATTCACGGGCGGTGCTCCGGCTTACCTCTGGGCGAGCTGTATTGTTGTCTGTCAGTGTTGTCTGGGTCGAGCACATGCGTATTGGCTTATTTATGGGATCGCTAAAGGAAAAAGGGCTCATTGCGCATGTCCGGGAGCGTAGCGTACCGGTGTGGAGCATGGTTGGTGCTACTATGGTTCTGACACCACAGGTCGTGATCTGAGCGTCACAGAGAGTCGCGTCCATTCAGATAGAGGCATATGATGGAGGGTGAACAAAACAGTCTAAGTGTTATTGCGCACGGAAGGAGATAAAGCCGTGTGTTTTATGGAAAAAAACACGGTTCCGTTGTTGCTGAAAAAAGGATCTCATAAAAATATTATTAATATTATTTATGGATAATGATTACTCGTGTGGATAATCGTGTAAAGTGCAACAAGTTTCACATGGATTCATACATATTGCTACTATGAAAGAACACACATTGCAGATGTATAGAGAATAAATGCAAAACCACAATGATGGGCATACATTAATCACAGAGACAATTGAACAAAACTCCTTCAGTGAAGACTTATAGGGAGTTTGTTAAACCCTATCATATAGATGATAATAACATATAAATGATAATAACATAGATCTTATGGTGTATGACTAAGGAGTGGAAAAAATGAAATGAAGTTCCACTGAGGTATTTTGCTAAAGATGCCCATATTCGTGTTGGTATGTTTACTGACTAGTGAGCATATTACAGAGAAACCAGCAGGAGTGCTAAATCATTTGTTGAAAAACAAATTCCACTCAATGGATATAGTGAGGCCGTTAATTACAGAGTCCAGACGGTAGATCAATTTTTGTTCCAGTTTCCATAGTGCAAGGTCTCTATTGCCTCCACAGAACGGGTTGTTGACAGTTTGTAGAACTACCCAGAAAATCTCATTATAACTATGTTTTTTCAACTTGTAGTGGGCCACTAGGGGCTTGTCATCGACTAGATTTTTTAGACAGGAACGATGTTCATAAATTCGTTGTTTGATTTCTCTCTTGCATTTTCCATGTTCCAATATCCTTCAGTCCTGACGACAATGCGGTGCCTTTAGCAGCAGGTTTCAACCACTCCAACCGCTGTATTCTTCACCCACCCACCGCACCAGAAACACCTGAAATGTTTGTGTGTCAACCATGCTTATGTACTGCCTCATTACTAGCAATACATAAAATCATAGTCACTCTGATTGTACTAACCCACTGAAAAATGTACAAAGTATTGTGATCTATATGCAATATTGTTGTTTTTCAATGTGCCCAGGACGGCATATGTCATTTGGTTTTTAAATACTTTTTCATATGTGAACTAATACATTGCAGAATTCAATTAATTCACTTCACTATCCCCTTTCTCTTATTTTCTGGAAGAGCAAACCAATATACGTTATCTGAAGCTCCACTGCCTATTTTAGCAAACCACCATAGCGTCATGACAAGGGTAGCTTTTGACTCCATTTTCTTTCGATATATTTGCCTGATCCTGTGACTGCATCATCCCGCACCAGCAGGGATGCCTTCGTCCAGACCTGTTCTCTGGGAGGTGATTTGCGAACAACAACTGGCCTGCCTCTCCCTGCGGACGTGGCAATCCATGACCAGGTTGAGCCTGTCCTAGCAGGGGTGGCGTTTCGTCAACGTGGTGTTCACGATTACATGCATACTTCTCGCGAGGAGAATGCAAGTCATTTTGAATAACTTATTGACCGCGTCGACCTACTAGGACAGGTCACCGGCGCTGGGTTCCTCCATGTGCTGGATCTTCTACCGACCCCTTCCTCAACTGCACCTCCTATGTGCCAGTCGTCCTCTGTGCCATCTACCTGCCCAAGAATCACCTCGGCACCCTGTGGAGCTGCCCCTGACCCAGCGGCCAGGCTGGTGGAGGGCACATCTCTGCCACCCCAACAACTGGACCCCAGCAGGAGGAGGACGTGCAGGGATTGACAGGCAGGGCACATGCACGGCAGCGGCAGGCTCAAGGTGGAAGCGATGATGGTTCAGGGCCATCAACATCACAGGGGAAGGAATCGGCCATAATGCAGGAGGTCCCTGGATTGGGAATGTGTTCCGTGTGGCAGCGGTTGGGCCAGCGGATTGATGCGGAGCGCGGTAGGGGGAGGAGGCACGGCTCACTATGGTCAGGGTGGAGAACTCCATGCGCAGGGCATTGAGGTGGGCTGAGTGCCTCGAGGCAACTCGCAGGGAATTGAAGGCCGCCATGACTGCATCCCTGCAAGACCTTGCGGTCCGGCAAGAGGCCTGCCTCCTGGACGTTGAAAAGGAGTTTGATGATGCCCTGGCCCAGAACATCAAAGAGTGAGCCGTAGGACTTGCCTGCCGCCTTTGTACATAGTTCTTTAGTGTTAGGTTTCATTTGTTTTTTTTGTTTTTTTGAGTTAATGGACTTTGCTCCACTTCATGTATATAATTATTTTTTCCTAGGACATTTTGGTAGGTTTCATTTATTTTGGGGATCATGGACCCTTTGGACTTGGTTTGTATATAGTTGAAGACTTGTACATACTTTCTTTATGGACAATTCTCATGGATCAATAGTTTTATTTTTTGGGGATTTCTTTTTTTCATTTTGACATTGGCGATGGACCACTTTCCTTTTTTCATGCTGTGGATTTTTGTTTTTCATTGGATTTTCATTACTTTTGTTCATATCTTTCATTGTTTATTGATTTTCAAGTTTGATTTTCTTTATGTAATTTCATTGGGTTTTTAATGCATTCATTCTGAGTTCATGATTGGTGTTGTGTAATATCATTGGTTTTGTGCATGTCTCAATGAACATTGCCTCAGTCATGCGTTGCCACTGTGTGGCTCTGTTGTGCATTTATGCATGGGCATGGTGGTTCTTTTAAGAGTGTCATGCCATGAGTGGGTGCTGTGGATGGTTGCATGCTTGTACTGGGGGGCAAGGGGGATTTGGGTTGGCATTAGGTCCATGGGTCTGTTTTGTTAGGACATGTTGTTTGGTGGGCCATGTGTTGGGGCCTGCTGGAAGGTGCCCATCAGTAGGGGTTGGTGTGGGTTGGGGGGACATAAGTCGGGGCCTGCTGGCAGGTGCCCATCAATTGGGGTGAGTGAGGGGACATGAGTCGGGGCCTGCTGGCAGGTGGCCGTCAATGGGGGTGGGTGGGGGGTGGGAAGACATGAGTCGGGGCCTGCTGGTAGGTGCCCGTCAATGGGGGGTGGGGTGGGGTGGGTGACGGACATGAGTTGGGGCTCCCATGTGCATGGTGCCATGTGGGCCGCCTGCAGGGCATGGGCAGGGGTGATGGGCTGCCTGTGGGGCATGCCCAGGGGTGATGGGCTGCCTGCGGGGCATGCTATGGTGTGGGCTGGTCCCCTGTGGTGTGGGATGCCAGCGGGGCATGGGGGGCACACCTGGGAGGGCACACACTGGCAGATCGCGTGTGAAAATCCCAGTGCACCCCAAAATACATGTACCCCACTCGCGCCAGGCCTCTCGCGTGTGAAACACCACGTGCACCACGACATACATGTACCCCGCTCGTGCCAGGCCTATAAAGTCTGAATCTGAAACTCCAGGCACACCCCCGAAATACATATACCCCGCTTGCGCCAGCCCTATCACGTGTGAAACTCCAGGCACACCCCCGAAATAAACGTACCCCACTCGCGCCAGGCCTATCGTGTGTGAAACTACACGCACACCACCGAAATACATGTACCCTGCTCGTGCCAGGCCTATCGCGTGTAAAACTCCCTGTGTGCCCAGAAATACACATACCACACTCGCACCAGGCCTATCACGTGTGAAACTCCAGGCACACCCCCGAAATACATGTACCCCGCTCGCGCCAGCCCTATCACGTGTGAAACTCCAGGTGAACCCCCGAAATACATGTACCCTGCTCGTGCCAGGCCTATTGCGTGTAAAACTCCTCGTGTACCCCCGAAATACACGTACCCCACTCGCGCCAGCCCTATCGCGTGTGGAACTCCACGCAAACCCCCGAAATACACGTACCCCACTCGCGCCAGGCCTATTTCATGTAAAACTCCCCCCGTACCCCTGAAATACACGTACCCCGCTCGCGCCAGCCCTATTGCGTGTGAAACTCCATGCACACCCCCGAAATACATGTACCCCACTCGCGCCAGGCCTATTTCATGTAAAACTCCCCGCGTACCCACGAAATACACGTACCCCGCTCGCGCCAGCCCTATCGTGTGTGGAACTCTACGCGCACACCCCGAAATACACGTACTCCGGTCGCGCCAGGCCTATCGCGTGTAAAACTCCCTGCGTCCCCCTGAAATACACGTACGCCGCTCACGCCAGCCCTATCGCGTGTGAAACTCCATGCACAGCCCCGAAATACACGTACCCCGCTTGTGCCAAGCCTATTGTGTGTAAAACTCCCAGCGCACCCCGAAATACACATACCCCGCTCGCGCCAGGCCTATCACGTGTGAAACTCCAGGCACAGCCCTGAAATACATGTCTCCTGCTCACGCCAGCCCTGTCACATGTGAAACTCCAGGCGCACCCCCGCAATACATGTACCCCGCTCGCGCCAGGCCTATCGCGTGTGAAACTCCACGCGTACCCCCAAAATACATGTACCCCGCTCGCGCCAGCCCTATCGCGTGTGAAACTCCATGCACACCCCCGAAATACACGTACCCCGCTCGCGCCAGGCCTATCGCATGTAAAACTCCCCGCGTACCCCCGGAATACACGTACCCCGCTCGCACCAGGCCTATAACGTGTGAAACTCCAGGCGCACCCCCGAAGTACACGTACCTCACTTGCGCCAGCCCTATTGCATGTGAAACTCCAGGCGCACCTCCGAAATACACGTACCCCGCTCGCGCCAGGCCTATCGCATGTGAAACACCCTGCGTACTCCCGGAATACACGCAGGCAGCCCATCCACCCTGGGCATGCCCCACAGGATGCCCATTCACCCTCCCCATGCCGCACAGGAAGCCCATCCACCCTGGTCATGCCCCACAGGCCGGCCACACCACAGGGGGGACTTTTTACACGCCATTTACCTGGCGCGAGCGGGGTACGTGTATTCCGGGGGTGCGCCTGGAGTTTTGCATGCAATTTCGCTAGCGCAAGCGTGGTACATGAATTCCGGGGGTGCGCCTGGAGTTTTACACGCAATTTCACTAGCGTGAACAGGGTACGTGTATTCTGGGGGTGTGTGGGGAGTTTTACACGTGATTTCTCTGCACGAGCGGGGTACCCATATTCCGAAGGGGTGCGCGAGTACATTTTCATGTGTTTTGGCTGCGGTGTGCGGGGTACGCGTAGTATTTTCACATGATTACAGTGTAGCAGCCCTGTGAGCTGGTCCAGGGTTAGCGTGGCCCTTTGCGCCGTATTGGGGTTTTCGATGGCTTTTCCTTGCGCAAGGGGCGTTCTTGGGGGTGTAACTGGCGCTGCGGGATGTTCGCTGCTCCAGGGCTCAAAATGACTTAGAAAATCCATGAATACGCAGTGCGCCAGAATGCTGTTTAGCGCACACGGCTGGTGCATGCTGGCGCACGTGCCCTCTTGACGCTGCTCACATGCGCTGCCTCTACGCTGAAATCTATGAATTACCCCCTATGTCTTTTTAAACATGATTTTATTGAAATGCTGAATATCTTTTCAGAAATGTATGTTGTAGAGGTGATTGCCTAGTTCTAAATGTATTGTATCCCACATGCTATTAGAATGTGGAAACACATCTGATGTTGCAAATTTTATTGTTAATGTAATTATTGAACTATGGTTTGTACATTATGTTATCCCTGTATAATGTGACACCTTAGGTATTTGGTGTATTTACATTTAAAAGCCGGCAGGGACGACCCGATGTATGAAAAACCCTGCAGTTTCCCTATTGTGTAAGAGAGTTTTTTTTTTGTTAACATATCCTGGCAATACCTATCAAATGATGGTAACTTGCACATGAAATTGTAACACTAGGCAAACCGTGAACATATTGGGGCATGTGATCTCAAATGCTTACAGTAGCGAGAAAAAAAAACATGTTCACTTCACACGTGTCGAAACTGTTGTCAATGTCATTAATTGTTGCTACAATGATTGTTTTCTACCTTAACATTTTCTCACAGAAAACACGCCTCATTACGACCCTGGCGGTAATCCGCCGTCATTACCGCCATGGCGTAATGAACGTTAACGCCGTGGGACGATGGCGTAAAGTGCGCCATATTAGGACCCATCGCGCACGAGCATTACGCCATGGCGGTAATGTAAACAGCGCCATGGCGGTAATGCCCCCAAAACGGCACCTACCGGCATCGTATGCGGCGCAAGGTGCACCACCGCCACCGCCGTACATAGCGGTGACCGTAGTTAGCGGTCACCGCAATTAGCGGTGACCGTAGATAAGCGGAACCGGAAGTAGCGTCACCGCGGCGGAACGGGAAAGAGCACGGCGGCCATCTTTAAAAACACAATCCATTGCCATCCTCCGAAACCACTGGACATCCGAGCCTGAGACCCCGCCAATACCGGCTTCAACCTTCTACCTGCAGGAAGATGCCCAAAGTTTTGAAAAAAGCCTGTGACCGCCAGCGGCAAGACCGCTTCTCCAGAGAGGAGCTTACCATTCTAGCGGAGACCCTCCAGGAGAACGCTGCAGTGGTATTTTCCAACCAACTGACAAGACCGGCCATATCCAAGAAGAAGGCCATATGGGCACTGGTAGCTCAGCGGGTCAGTGCCGTGGGAACAACACCCCGCAATGTCAAACAGTGCCGCAAGCGGTGGGACGATCTCCGGCTCAGAGTCAGGAGCATACTCTCAGCCAACATGAACCTGGCAATGGCAACTGGGGGAGGATCGGAGTCCCCTATAAAATTGCAGCCATGGGAGGAAATCTGTGCCTCCACAATCGGAATGCAGAGCATTGAAGGAGTAGGAGGAATGGAGAGAGGAGCCCCGACATCGGGCGATGCAGGTAGGTGGCTCAAATCAAGGCATGCATATCTCACCTAAGTCCATTCATGTGAAGTACAATGTTGGCCCATAGTGTGAATGCAACACATCAGCAGGAGACTGCCCACAGATACATCCGATCTGCACCCTGTACACATGCAGCACGCACACCCTAACTGCAGGCACCCACATACCTCCATGCTACTTCCACACAAAAGGGAGACAACTTTTTTCCCCTGCATGAAATGTGCCACATGTACTAACTGATGAGATGCCAGTCGCCACAATGCCCGGCCAATGTCCGCAGACCCATCAATAACACTCTCCCTCCTCTGTCCCACCACAGGCTCAAATTCCGACCTTGAGGAAGAGGACACCACAGCCTCCACACCCACCAAGAGGGCCAGGCCAACTGTGCCAACGCCACAACCCTCCACCTCTGTCGTCCCGAGGAAAACACCACAGCAGGCAAAATCCATGCAAGGGAAACAGGACAGGGCACAGACAGCCACCCCAGCAGGCAGTACAGCAGCAGCAGCAGCAGCAGACATCACACCAATCATGCCCACAGAAGCCACAGCCTCTGCTGCAAGCAGCACAATTGGGGAGACTGCTGCCATTGCTGCCTCCTCCGATAGCGAAGCAGGGATCTTTGAGGAGAGTGATGTCAGAAGCCCCACAGGCCACCCTCATTCCCCCTACCTGTCCCTAAGCAGCCCGCATGCGGATGCCACACAGGGTCAGCCAGAGGATGACGATTGGCCAGCCACTCCATCCCCGCTGCAGGGGCAGATCAGCCCAATGGGAATACCACTGCCATTAGCCATGGGCCAGAATTCCAACCATTCTCTGGAGGCGATTGCCACCCGGCAGCAGCAACTTTCCTCGCTGCTCGAAGAACATGTTGCTGAATGTGGGGGGTCAAGTGCAGCAATGGAGAAATGTGCTGAGACTGTGAAGGCAGCTATAGAGTCGTCCACAAAGGACATCTGCGCGGAACTAGCTGCTGTGCGGCACGCCATCACTGACCTTGTGCAGACAATACGGGCCATGCGTCCAAATGAGCAGGCAGGATCCTCCTCGGTTGCCAGCTCGACACCGAGCAGCCCCATCCGCCGATCGGGGAGGAACCTCCGCAGCACAGGCAGGGGTGCCCCGGGGGCCAGTGGAGGGGGCTGCCAATAGTGGCCGGACAGTGTAGGAATCCTACTACTGACACTGCTGCACAGACCAACTCACACCTTTGTTGGGATTCCAGGGGGGGGGGGAGGGTGGAGGGGGGAGTGGGTGTGTTGGGGTGTGCAGGGGGGTGGCGGGGTGGTGTGTTGGGGAGTTAAGGGGGGAGTTTGGGGGGGTGTGTGTGCAGGGGGGAGGTGGGAGGTGGGAGGGGGTGTGTTGGGGTGTGCAGGGGGGAGGTGGGAGGTGGGAGGGGGTGTGACACGACAGTTCATAGTTCAAATACACTTTTTTCGTTTAAAAAAAGGAAATGTGTGGACATTTTCATTGCGTATGTGTGCTTTATTGGTGTCCAGTCCTCAGTGTGCATGCCCCAGAGTCACACAGTGCCCCAAGTGCAGTCTCCATGCGATGAACACCAGCCGTGTGTGCTAGAAGCAGTGGTTGATGATACTTTGGCGCATGGCACGCCCCTCCTGTGCATCGCCTCCTCCATGTGGTGGCGCCCCTTCTGCACCCTCCTCATCCTCATCCTCATCGTCAGGTGGTTGCAGTTCTGCGTCAGGGGGCAGGGGCACATTCCGTCTGACGCACATATTGTGCAGCATGACACATGCCATGACGATCTTTGCCACCTTCTCATGGCCATACAGGAGTGCCCCACCAGACCTGCTGAGGCTTCGGAACCGTGCCTTCAGGAGGCCGAATGTCTGCTCTATGACCACACGAGTACGTGTATGTGCACGGTTGTAGTCCTCCTCGTGCTGGTTCTGCGGGTTCCGGACTGGCGTGAGGAGCCACCTCTTCAGGGGGTAGGCTGCATCACCTGTATGTAGGCGAGAATGTATGTGTCAGTCATGTTGTCTGATCAGGAACATGATGTCCCACCATGGCTGGCATGGAACTGTTACCTTTGCTCACTTCTACATGCACTAATTGATTCACACTATGCAACCAGTATATGCTCATTGCTGCCATGGCCTGTTTTGCATGCCATCACCCTATGTATGCAGAGGGGTTTTGTGCATTGTGAGTGGCCTTCCTCTGTATCCGTTCTCTGTGTTACTCACAGCCAGGTGGAGTATGCATCATCCCCCCCCCCTTTCAGCCAGGTGGAGTATGCATCATCCCCCCCCCCCTTTCAGCCAGGTGGAGTATGCATCATCCCCCCCCCCCCTTTCAGCCAGGTGGAGTATGCACTGGTACGTCATTCCCATGCCCACTTCCATGACATCGCACTCACCGAGTAGCCAGGATCTTGGGCCTGCATGTCGCTCCATGTAGCGTGGTATTGTGGAGTTCCTCAGGACCATGGAATCATGGGTTGATCCGGGGAATCGGGCACAACAATGTGTGATGATCTTGTTGGAGTCACAGACCATTTGCACGTTGACAGAGTGGAACTGTTTCCGGTTGCGGTACGGTACCTCCATGGCACGTGGAACCACCAATTCCACATGGGTGCAGTCGATGGCACCAATGCAACCGGGTATGCTGGCTAGTGCATGGAAACCCACTTTGGTGTTTGCAATCTCCTGGGCAGTCCGTGGTAATGAGATGTGGTCGTCTGTGTGCTTGAGGAGGGCATCGAGCACTTGGATGAGTGTTCGTGAGAATAATGGTTGTGAAATGCCATGCAGGTGCCCCACTGTGTGCTGGTAGGTGCCTGTGGCCAGGAAGTGGAGTACAGCCACTACCTTCAGTAGGGGGGGGATGGCGGTTGGACTTTCTATCATGCTGACGATGTCGTTGTGTGTCATGTCTACGATGGCGGTGATGGTGTCCCTGTCCAAACGGTACAGGGTGTGGATCTGCTCAGCAGTGAGGTTGTTTGGATTGGCTCTGATGCGTGGGATTGGGGGCTGCCTGCGTGGTGGCACTGGCTGTGCTGGTGGGGCTTGCTGGGCCTGCCTTGCCCTCCTTCTCCTCCTGCGTCTCCTCTGTGCTGCCTGTTGTTGTTGTTGTTGCTGTTGCTGTTGTAGTAGCACATGCATTGCTATCAGGTCCTCCAGCCCCAACATTGCTAGTCGTATTGGCATCATTGTGGAGTGTGACTGGGTGTGGGTAGGGGTGGGGTGTGCTCTTTTTATACTCCCCTGAGTCTGTATTGCCTTCACCTGTGCTGTTTCTGTGCACCTGTGGCAGCTGCATTCACTTGAATTGGCCCTTTACGGTTGGTTCGCGATGGCGTTATTTGCACCATGGCGGTAAGGTACTTAGCGGCCTCATTGATGGCGTTAGGTGCATGTCCGCTTGGGTCGGCATTTGCGTGCCTTTCCGCCATGGCGCTAAGTACGGTGTGGGCGGTCGCGTGCGCGCACCCTTAGCGCAGTTTGCGGCAGCGTTAACTACGATGCCGCTATTGGCATCGTAGTTAACGGTCACGGGTCATGATCGGACCTGGCGGAAAACGATGGCGGTAAGCATTTACCGCCATCGTTTTTCGCTTAGCGCCAGGGTCGTAATGAGGCCCACACACTTCCAAACACAGGAAGCAATTCCCTTAAGCGCTATCCCCTCAGCCTCTAAACTTCAATTTTCCCAACTCCAGGCCCCTTTGCTAAGATGTAAAGGGCAGTAAAAACATAATGGGTATTCCTTTCCCCGTGACTTAATCTGACTTCTTTTGCCTCCAAGTAAAAAGTGTACATGGCAACTCCATGGCACCTGAGCACTGGCTCCCATTCCTGGGCTTTCATGTAACAGATCAATGCGTTCTGGGAGTTGTAGTCTTCTGTTTCAACTGCAGAAAACAATGATTTTCCCAAAAAAGCCTTGTGGTGTTCAAATGACATGGAGTCACTGATTTGATTGGCCTAAAACATCCCACTAAAAACAAGAAAACTAGCCTAGACACCTGCAAAAATACCATACATATCTGCCAATTTCTCCCCTCTTCGTATTACTCATTCCTTTAGCCATTAGTTTTGGTTTCCCACTCCTGCTGCACAAACCCATACTCTTGCAGGCTATCCCTGGTGCTTCTGATTGTCAGCAAAATAAATAAACAAATAAATACATAAATAAGCCCTTTCAGTCCACCATAAAAGCCCAGCCCTCCATTCTAGCATGTCAGTGCTATGCACAAATGATCACACTGAGGTTGTGGGGCAATTTGATTTTGTTCATTTTCACAAAGAA
Organism: Ambystoma mexicanum; assembly: GCF_040938575.1. Taxonomy (NCBI): domain Eukaryota; kingdom Metazoa; phylum Chordata; class Amphibia; order Caudata; family Ambystomatidae; genus Ambystoma; species Ambystoma mexicanum. The sequence goes on from NC_090927.1 coordinate 401,611,245, forward strand.
ATGCTAATTTGAGAGGTGGGAGCCTTCTTAAAAAAACCTCTTGGCAGAACATTAAGCCATTTGCTGTATCATGGCAGGTAGATGGTTATGAATATTTGTGGGTGACACACCAAGCACACCTTATCATGGAGTAGTTAAAAAATAATAAGGTAAAGGATAAGTTCTGGTAAAGTTAAATATTTTATTCAAAATGTTTTTAGGTCCAGGGGAGAAGGAAAACAGCCTTGGTATCTAGGCTGGGGGAAAAAGTCAGACAAAAAAGACTTCCCTATTTAGGGAACCCACGTCCCCTGCACACTATCTGTGGCCAAAGCCTTAGGACATTAAAAAAAAGGTCTAATACCCGCCCTCACAGATAGTGTGTGGCTAAGATCTTTTTGGGGGGGTATTAATCGTAGTTTAGTTTACTTTTTATAGTGTAGTTTGTGTTCAAGAAAAAAAGACATTCTAATTGACAATGTAGTTTCAAAGATAAACATAATGTTTTGTGCAATTCCAGAAGAAGGTCAAATCCTTTTAGAATTGTACAATAGATTTTGTTTATCTTTGAAAATACATTGTCAATTACAATGTCTTTTTTCTTGAACACAAACTACACTATAAAAAGTAAACTAAACTACGATTAATACCCCCCAAAAAAAGGTATTAGCCACACACTCTCTATCTGTGAGGGAGGGGATTAGACCTTTTTTGAATACCCTAAAACAGGTAGATGGATATGGGCAGGGCATTTCTGTGCAATGCTTAACAGTGTTAAATGTGAAGGCTACATCAGTGTCCACTCTCTCCCCCCACCCCCTTTCGCTCCAGCTCCGACACCAACCTCACCTACCGAAGTGAACTGCATCCTATTTAAGGCTCGATCCGTAGCAAAAAACAGACACAGCATCTTTGACCTCCTCGCCTCTGACAAACCAGACCTGGTTTTCATCACCGAAACGTGGTTCTCTGACGACTTCGCCCCAATCGCCAATGAAGCTTTCCCCCCTGACTACTCCCTCATCCTACTGAACCGTTCCTCTAGAGGTGGGGGAATAGCATTCGTCTTCAAGTCTCACTTCCACGCCTCAATCATCAACAATCAACCTTCCATTCCTTCCTGCGAATCACTCCTCGTTAAACTATCCATCTCCCTGTCGTTCTCACACAGCTTCCTAATAATCTACAGACCCCCTGGCTACCATAGACACTTATCAAACAACCTCTGCGACTCTATTGCCACCCTTCAACTAAACCATCCCAACCTCACCCTTCTTGGAGATTTCAACATATGGCTCGACATCCCCACCAACCCTATGACACACTCTCTGGTGGATGGTCTAGATGCAATTAACCTCCAACCCCACATAAACGGCCCGACTCACTATAAAGGACACACTCTTGATGCCATCTTTAGCTCCCACAACCGGATACATCTAAACCCCCTATCCCTATCATCTGGTCCAATCACTTCATTGTTTCTTTCGCCATTCGCTCACCCGATCCCTTCCCGTACTCGAATCTGAACCTCCGAATCTACGCAAATGCTGGAAAAAAACTAATAATCATTCCTGACCTAGCCGACATACTCCTCCAGTCTCCACCACCTACCTGCCAACTCAATAAACAACTAACCCTCATTGACTCATGGCTCAACACCTCACTAATGCGGCTCACACCCTCTTGCAAACCATCAGCCCGCCGTGGCATGTTCCTTAGATGGTTCACAGCTGATTTGAAGACCACTAAACAACTATATAAATACCTAGAACACAAATGGCAGAAAGACAAAACCCAAGAGAGCAGAGCCCGACACCTTCATCAGTACAAGGCCGAAATCCGGAAAGCAAAAAAAGCCCACTACAACTCCCGAATCCTAAACTGCAAAAACCCCCAAGCAAAGAACTTCACAAAATCATCTCCGAATTCACCAAACCGGCATGCACTACGACCGTCCCGACTCCCTCACAATCACTGTGCGACTCACTCTCTCTCCACTTTTACACCACTGCTCTCAAAAGAACAAATGCCCTAACCACCAAACTGGCTCGCTTACATCCACCAGGCAACGCTCCCCCCATACCGGCCAACCCACTGCCTGCGACCACTACGCAACCAACATTCGATTCCTTTAGTCCAATATCACCCGACCAATTTCTCAAACTTCTCTCTGCCCGCAAACCATCCAGCTCTCCACTAGATCCTTGCCCAGCCACAACTCTCAAAGAAATGTTCACTTCTACCTGTGCAGGAGAACACACAAGATCCATCATAAATGACTCCCTTTCCTTGGGTATTTTTCCCGACGCATTCAAAACGGTTCATGTCAAACCTCTAATAAAAAAACCTTCCCTTGACCCGCTTGAGCCCAAAAACTACCGCCCCATCTAAAACACCAGGTACCTTGCCAAACTCATTGACCAAACTGCCTACTCCAAAATAAATGCCTTTGTCGAAGCCAACAATCTCCTAGACCCCGCACAATCAGGTTTCAGAGCCCATCACGGAACTGAAACCACCCTAACTTCAATCTGGGATGACCTTAAAATCACGGCAGACTACGCGGGTTGCGCTGCATTATTCCTTCTTGACCTATATGCCGCCTTCGACACAATCAATCACTCAATCCTCCTTGACCGCCTCCACTCCCTAGGAATTCATGGAACCACTCTCAAATGGATAGCTTCATTCCTCAAAGATATGTTCCAAATAACGCTACTCTCCACCTATTCCTCCCAAGCCCGACCAGCCGACACGGGAGTCCCATAAGGAGCATGCCTATCTGCCCTCCTGTTCAATCTCTACTTGATCACCCTCCCACCAATAATTCGTTTCACACAACATCCTGTGTTACAACTACGCTGATAACACTCAACTAATTCTAAAACTCCTGAACTCAAAACCCAACTGCCGACCTGACCTTGCCTCCTGCATCCTTGACATAGAGCTCTGGATGACCCAAAGCCACCTCTCGTTAAACCCCTCTAAAACTGAAATCATGGTATGTGGCAACTCCGAACTTCTTCCACACCCACTACCCTGGCCAGCCGCCATGGGCAACTCACCTACTCCCTCTAACTCAGAAAAAAACCTTGAATGCACCCTTGACTCTGACCTAACACTCTCGCGCCAAGTCAACAACGTCTCAAAGTCCTGCCACTACCACCTTAAAACTCTTAGGTGCATCTTTCAATATCTCTCCTTTCCCAACAGAATCTCCATGGTCCAATCAATTGTTATATCAAGACTGGACTACGCAAACCCCCTCTACCTCGGAGTCCACGCTTACCAACTGAATAAACTTCAAAGGGCACAAAATGCTGCAGCCAAACTGCTACTTGCGCTCGGCCCGAGAGACCAAATCTCCCAGCCCTTAAGACTCTGCACTGGCTTCCAGTGGCCCGAAGGGTGACTTTCAAAACCTTATGCATTTCTCATCGAGCATTGCATAAAACCAGACCTCAACATCTTCAAGACAAGCTAAAAGCCTATCACCCTCCACGTACTCTAAGATCAAGCTCAGCCGGCCTCCTAGTCATATCTAAAACAAACACAGTCAGGTTAGGCAGATCATATATCTCAGCCTTGGCCCCCACGCTTGGCTCTTCCCCTAAAACCAACCCGTATGCAAACTAACCCAAACAGATTAACAGCATCTCAATGACACCAATCCAACAAACTACTAGATCTTGAATAACAATAAGACAAATAACAATACAACATCATGATGCATGCGAGAAATCAACAACTAATAACCGCTAATGTAAACTAAAAGGACAAACAGAATAGAACGAGTAAAGGAGATCAAAGCAGTGGATAAAAAGAATAAATCATACGAAAAGAGTAATGAGGTTTAAATTAATGAAATGGATGTAACGAGTGCAATGGACAAAATGAACAAAATGGGCGAAATGAATAAAGAGAAGAGGATGGAAAGATGAATACGAGAGACTGATGAGTACACAGACAGATGACTCCGACTGTATGAGTGCATGGCATAAATGGAAAGTACAGAATAGACGATTCAAGTACATGAAACGGGTATAGTGCATGAAATAGATAGAGAGCACGGAACAGATCCAGTGCGTATGAGAAGTGACATGGCCTGAATCGATAATGCATGATGAGTGAACGAAGTGAATAGAGCGGATGAAATCGTTAGAATGGAGGAAGCACGTGGAATGGATGAGTGCGCTAAGCGGATGAATGCGTTGAGCAGATGAGTGTGTAGATCGGATGACTGTATAGAACGGATGAGTATTTTTTTTATTTTATTTTTTTTAATTAATTTATTTACAGGCATTTACAAGTATTTACAACAGAAACTGAAAACTATACAAATCCAGAACAATATAAATACATGAGAAAACATGAGTATGTTGAGCGGATGAGTGTGTTGAGCGGATGAGTGTGTTGAGTGGATGAATGTGTAGAGCGGATGGGTGTGTAGAGCGGATGAGTGTGTAGAGCAGCTGAGTGCGTAAGTGCAGAGGAGTGTGTAGAACGCAGGAGTGCATAGAGCAGATGAATGTGCAGAGCGGATGAGTGTAGAACGAATGAGTGTGTAGAGCAGACAAGGGTGTAGAGCGGATGAGTGCAGAAGTGCAGAGGAGTGTGTAGAACGCAGGAGCAGGTGAATGTGCAGAGCGGATGAGTGTATAGAGCGGATGAGTGTATAGAGCGGATGAGCGTATAGAGTGGATGAGTGTATAGAGCGGATGAACGCGTATGAGCGAATGACTTTGTAGAGGTTATGAGCGCATATAGCGGATCAGTGCGTGCAAAGAACGAGTGCATAGAGCGAATGGGTACGCAGAGCGGATGGGTGCGCAGAGCGTGATGGAGTGTATAAGAACGAAGGAGTGTGTAAGAACAGAGGAGTGTGTAGAGTGGATGAATGAGTAGAACAGACTAGTGCGTAGAGCCGACGAGTGTATGGAACAGACAAGTGCGTAAGAGCGAATGACTGCGTAAGAGAGGAGAGGTGCGTAAGAGCAGGTGAGTGCGCAAGAGTGGGTGAGTGCGTAGACCGAGTGAGTGTGTAGAGCGAGTGAGTGTGTAGAATGGATGAGTGCATAGAGCGGGTGAGTGAGTAGAGCGGGTGAGGGCATAAAGCGGACGAGTGCCTAGAGCGGACGAGTGCCTGGAGCAGACGAGTCCCTAGAGCAGAGGAGTGCATAGGGCGGATGAATGCGTAGAGTGGATGAGTGCGTTGAGCGGATGAGTGCGTAGAGCGGATGAGTGCGTTGAGCGGATGAGTGCGGAGTGCATGTAGACCAGATTAGTGTCTAGAGCGAATGAGTGCGTAGAGCGGATGAGTGCGTAGAGCGGATGAGTACGTAGAGCCGCTGAGTGCGTAGAGCGGAAGGAACGGGTGAAGTATGTGGATGGAATCGGTGAAGTTTGTAGATAGAACGAGTGATGTATGTGAATAGAATGGATGACATATGTGGATGGAACAGGTGACGTATGTGGATGGAACGGGTGATGTATGTGGATGGAACGGGTGAAATATGTGGATGGAACGGATGAAGTATGTGGATGGTACGGGTGAAATACGTGGATGGAGTGCATAAAACAACCTAGAATAAACGGAACGGATCAGAGTACATGGAACAGATAGGAGTGTGTGGAATGGATTGGAGTGCGTGGAGCGGATTGGAATGTGTGGAGCGGACTGGTGTGCATGAAGCAGACTGGAGTGCATGGAGCGGACTGGAATGCGTGGAGCGGACTGGAGTTCATGGAGCGGACTGGAGTGCATGGAGCAGACTGGAGTGGATGGAATAGATTGGAGCGCATAGAACTGTGCGACTTACATGGAATGGCTTGGAGTGCATGGAACGTTTGAAAGACCATGTAGCCCATCATATCACTTCACCACGCTTACTCTCTTCTTTACACCACCGTTCAACTAGAAAACAGAGATACTATGACACCAATTTGTATAGCTGTTCACATACCAACATCTGCTTCATACTCCCCATCACTCTAACTAAACACTGCTGGTTACACACCCCCCAGGCAGGCGTTCTCCTCAGGCCTAACACAGCCACAATCGGTCTGGATAAATCCTGCCAGAACGAATTCATACTCTTGATCTCTCAACCACCACCAATACCGCTAAGAAGCAGCTATTACACAAATGCCACACCAGCTGCACACATATCCGGTGCTCACACACACTTTTGACTCTCTCTACTCTCTCTACTGACTTGAACTCCAGTTCCCAAGGGCGTTCAACCTACCAGCGCCTTCAGACCATACCAATGGTACATAAGGCGCTATATAAATGCAAAGTAACATAACATAACATAACCATTCACACATGGGAAAGATATTTTGTATCTGACACATTATATGCAAGCCAGTAAGCTATTATCATGCATTTGTCACACGGACATAATAGTGAACAATGCACCATTCATATGTAGGTAACATAGTTTCTATCTGCCACATTAAATGCAAGCCAGTAAGCTATTATCAGGCACACTAAGGAAGCATTGGAAATTGAGAAAAGAAGTTGTAGGGTTCACATTGTTTGTATAGATTGGACCTAAGGAGCTCTGTTGAATTTATTAACCAGCCCCGACAATGCATCACGGTTGCAGAACACTTGATTATATCTGGTGTTTTCTTGCCAGTGAAAGCTGGGATAAGCTGGATCGTGGAGTCCTGTGGAGAGTCCAGATGCTCTCCTTAAAGCCCCCTCTGAGTTCACAGCATTGTGTTTTCTTGCCGGTGAAAGTTGCGATAAACTGGATCACTACCCCTTTAAGAAATTACTTAAGGTGGAAAAGAAGCGTGGAGCACCGGCATGGGAGTCCGGTGGAGAGTACAGTTGCTCTCTAGTTGAACCAGAGTCGGATGGGAGTCAGAGGAGACTCCGATGCACTTACATGGAGTCGTGCAGTGGTCAGTCCAGATTGAGTGGCAGAAGGCCGACTGTTTCACATTGAGGCCTGCAGCGGACCGTTTTGGCCAAGGTAGTAGCAGATGATAATCCTGCTTCAAAGGGGAAAGAGAGAGACAGTAAAGCAAATTGCTTTGTGATTGAGCCTGAGGCTGTGACCATGCAAAATGTACTACCTGTAATGACTGCGCCGGCAACCGTACCACTGCCAGTTCAGCCTCCTCCTCTTTCCACCACGACCGCCATCCCAACAAGCTCTACTCAGTTGGAGGACCTGAATCCCTCGGGTTGCTGCCCAATGTTTAAAATACCTCCTAGACCCTTACCTGTATTAGCCGTATTAGCCATATTAGCAGAGGTTGGAAACATTGACTCTGATGATGATGTCATAACTGCAGTTGTGGTGCCTCCCAGGGAACACAAGGTGGAATACTCCCTTCTGAGTGTGAGCCTGGGTTCAAAGGGCTTTGCCCTTTGCCTCCAAGTACAGCAAGTACAGCAAAGAAGACGGCATAGAAGACACCAACGACGCAGGTGCAGGCTTCTTTAGAGGAGCAGGTTACGAATGGGATGGAGGCATTGGGGGAGGGGCTCCGGATGAAGGAGGCAGGGGACAGAAATTTCAACTTCGGATTCTCTCTAGGTTCCCTTCCTCCGGGAGAAAGCTAGTGCTACACCTTTGGTCAGCCTAATCATGAGAGTAGTTTGGACATAGCTATACTTCCTGTTTTGAATCAAGTCATTGTGAAAGCCTAATCTCACAAAGCCAATGGATCTCAAACTTGTGAAATCTACAAAAGCTGTAAAAAACTGAATTGGCCCTTTATCAAGCTGATGGGCAGTCCTTGGCTTTGAACTTACACCCACACTCAGCTGTCACTGATACAGTAAACACCATGGTTTAAAGTTTTAATACTAACTTAGTGGTGGACACTGATGACTTGCTTCCACCAAATTAGAGAGAAGAAAATGATGCTGCCCAATTAGGAGTGGCTGCAAACCTGGCTTTGGTGATGAGGGAACCTGTGAGGGGGTGTGTAACCTTTGACAACACAATCCCTGATGCAGGTCAAGTACCACCACCGGGCAGGTTGATAACTTATTTCCTCCCCAAAAAGATTTGAACTCTGAAAGATTAACCAGATGAGCTGGGTAATTTTACTGATAGGGACATTTTGGAAGGGGCTCCCAAATTAGAAATTCAGTCTCAGGACCAACTGCAGGCCCCCGCCTCGAATAAATCTCTAGCCTTGGAGAGTGCTCAAAGTAAGTGGGCTTATCTGGGCCCACCATCCATTTTTCCTACAAACCCTCAAGAATCCTCTCAAGTGACTAAAGGCTTTTATTAATGATCTTCACCAATGAGGAGGGATGGGGGGTGGTTAAGCAGCTTTCACATCATCAGACAATTACCCCTGATCAAGCAGTGTCTGCAGTGTTTAAACCAGTAAAGGAGGGAGATTAAGCTATGGAATGATCATTGAGAAGAGATATAGTAAGACTTGAGAAAATAATCGAGATGGTAGATGCCAGAAGATCTTCATCTTCAATAAGTCAAGTCGGTGCTCGCTGGCACCCTGCTGAGAAGGCAGGCCATGTGGGGCCAGTTGGGAAGAATGGCATAGCAGCAGTATATGACCAACTGAATTAAACACCAGGAGAGCTTGGACAAGACATTCCATCTACCTGGCATGAGGAGAAAGAACTTGTAACAGAGGTAACAGAGGTAACAAGTGATTCCAATCTTGTCTCGTTTGGCCCGCAAGAGCTAGTGGACCACACTCACTCAATAGAGGGGGCACAGAAATGTACCTGTACTATGGGAGCAGTGGAGTCTGGTAGAGAGCTGGTGGCAATGGACTTTAGTAGTGGAATGTCAATATTGCCTTTTGCTTTGGCTCTGTTCTTAAGGATGCACACGTCACTAAATGATAGTATTATGGATTGGGCGAATCTGCTCGCCATGATGCAGAGTATGGTCTTTTTCATCAAGGGATACATCACAGCCTCTAGGAGCCTAGATAACAAGGACGAAAAATCTTCCATAGGATCAAACAATGCATCAATTCCAGTAATAACAGTATATGGTGAGGCAAGCGGCCCATTTCGTGTCAGTGACTGTGAACAGCCTAGTAAGAAGGAAGCCTTAACTGTTGAATCTGTCAGTGATCGTGAACAGCCGAACACGAAGGAAGCCTCAAACTTTGAAAATTTTGATAAAGAAGCTGAGGAACCTGTTAGTGAACAACATCCGAAAGGAGTGCCATAAAAAATCAAAGATACCTCCATATTGAATGGTTATCAAGTAACAAATGATGTCCCAAATGCTTCCTCTGCTGAGATTCTTATGGAGGAGGCAATTCTGTTAGCAAAAGAATCAACAAAATAGTGCACCCATAAGATCAAACACTGCTAGGCATTGTTCAAAAACATCTCTACACCACCTGCAGAAATCAGCAGGGTTTGGGAATGAAAAAATCAAGCAAAGCTCAAAGACGCAGGGCTACCTGCTCGAACAAACGGAACTCGACATGAAGATAGGATGGAGGAAGAAACTGTCTGGAACGGTGAGGATCTAGATGTGATCCAAAACTGGTCAGTTTACTCTATGGACTCCGAGATGATCACTGAATGTTCCCCTCAAATAAATTAAGTGGACACTGAACCGCTGGAGTTGCCAATGGTTTTAGATTACCATGAGCCTGCAATTATTGACCTAAGACCCCAACCGTGGGATGGAAAATGTATAACAGCAAATAATGTTAATTTTGCATCTCCAAAAATTGAGGGAGCAGGTTCTATCTCTGAGTCACGAGTTGGGCTGCCCAAATTGTTGGGCCCATGGAGACCGGAAGTGGAGCCAAAATATATGAAAATGTTACCCCGGGGCTTGATAGAGCTTCTGGATAAAAACGTCCCAAAACCATCACGGCACCCAGATCCACCCCAGGGAGTTTGGCCAACAGAAAAGTCCTTTGAGGAAAATGTGTTGGCATAGAGGGGGGACTTGAAATGGACCCCTTATATTGGAGAGCGAGACTCACAAAGAAAAACACAAGGCCACTGAAAGATGAGTATTGGTGCTTGTGCCTGGAAGGATTAATAGGCCCTGAAGAGTGCTTAATATTAAACAGAACACAGAACAAAGTCTGCACCAAATACGTTCAGAAGATCTGCAGGCAATCAAGTTTGTGGATGAGGTTCACATGATGCTGTGTTTCTCCACATTTCGTCAGCTTTCGTGAAGCACACTTTGTTGGAGGAAAGCTGGGGCTTTCGTATGTTGGGATTCGACTTGACTACAGTGGTGAAAACAGAGCTGGTAAATCCGGTCCCTCTGAGCAATGCTCCCCTTTTCTCCCTAGATCATCCCTCTATCGAGAGAACATTTAGGGTGAAGCCCAGGCTTCATGGCAGCAATAATAGCCTCAGGTTTTGAGGGTTTGACCGTCTGAAGGGGCCCTTATTGCCGAGCGCTGCACAGTGTCCGTTGAAGAAGGATCCTAAAAACCTGCCCATTCTTGGTAAAGAACAGGTACCTGTGTTTCCTCGGACAAGCGTGCAATTAGAAATATGATAGCAGAGTGTGAAGGGACGTCCCAGCTTGTGGTCAATGGCCTCATGGAACACTAGGGGATTTTCTCACCTACTCAAAGAAGGTGTGATTAACTTGGTAAGTTTTGACCTAATCTGCCTACAGGAGACTTGGCTTCGCCGTAAGCCTACCTTGGATGGCTTTATTGGGGTATTGAATCCGGCAGGCAGTGGCCCAAAAGGAAGGCCAACATCATGCCTATTGATGGCAGTGAGAAATGTCAAGGGGTTAGAAGTAATAGGGGCAGCAAACCCAAATTCTCTAATGCAGAGGGTATCCTTATGATGGGAACTTTCAAGATCCAGATCTGTGGGGTAGGGGGGCAGTTGCTGTCTATAATAAATCTTTATTGGAACCCCAATGTCATGACCACTGAGGATTTTGTAGAACGGGCATCAACCCTCATAGATGAGGCGTGTAGTGAGGGTGGTTCTGTGATCATCTGTGGAGACCTGAACAATACTTGTATAGATAACAAAGGGGCAATTAACAGAGTGGATAGATCCAACCTAATGCAATTAGAGATAAGGGGTTGGTATGGACTAAATTGATGGACTTGAGGGACTTCCACCTCCTAAATGGCTGTTTTCCAGAAGATAATCCATGTAGGTCAACATGGAAGAGAGGCGTCTAGGACACAATATTTGACTATATATATATATATATATATATATATATATATATATATATATATATATATATATATATATATATATATATATACATATATATATATATATATATATATATATATATATATATATATATGTATGTATATATATATATATATATATATATATATATATATATATATATATATATATATATATATATGTATGTCTATCAGGATTTGTTGTTGTAGGTGAAGGTCTTTGAGGTGGTGGAAAGCCTAGTGATCATAATTTGTTGAAAGTGCAATGGTGGGAAGAGGTGAAAAAGGACGGGAAGAGGGTGCTTTTGGATATTAACTCTTTTAATGGCGGAGGCAGAGTCAGCATGTCTCACCAAAATTTGGAATCCCTTGTGAGACAATATTCGATAGTGAAAAACCTACCAAAGGGGCTTACGTTCCAGCCCTTGTTGGAATTCTTGCTGATTTTGCAGTCTTTCATGGTTAGGAAGTTTAGGTTAGGCAGTTTAGCCATCTAACAATCCAGGTAAAACATCTCCGTGTATATGACAAAACGGTGGTAGCGAAAAGAAGAGAAATACAAAAGGCCTTAATGAAAGTTCAAAGCTCAGGCTCAGATAAATCAGCTATAGAAGGACACTGTTTCAAAAACACCTATACAAATTGGCTGCGGGGACATAAATACATGAGGTTGCAGCAAAATGCAGAAGAGACGCTGAGGACTTTCAGCAAAAAGTATTAGTAATAGTTAAGCAGGTAACCTGAGCTTTGGGCACTTTTCCTGCGGACCGTATTTGGGAGGATTGAGTGAGATTGGGCAATCCCTCCATCACGGACATGAACAATTATTGTCCCAATATTTAAGAGTTGCAATAGGGACGATCGTGGTCATTAACACCCTATTGCCCCCTTGTACGTCATGGGCAAAATATATGGAAGCTGTCTGTTGAAAAGGCTGAATGAGTGGATAGATAGGGCGTGCCATCGGGATCCTTTCCAAACTGGTTTCATGAAGAGTTTAGGCACTGGCCCAAATATAACTCTGTTTTCCATCTTTAAAAGCAGGGCTCTAAATGTAAAAGGTAAGACTTCTGTGTTTTTTGTGGACCAGACTCAGGCCTTTGATAGTGTAAGTAGGCCGAGATTGTGGAATACATTTAAGACGTGGGGTTGTCCTGAGGATCTATTGGGACTACCTTGAGAGTGAGACAGAGATGGGCGGGTCTGTTAACTGAGGAGATTTCGACCTTTAGAGACCTTAAACAAGGGTGTCTGCTTGCACCTGCCCTGTTCAATCTCTACATCTCAGATTTGGGGTTGTCTCTAAATCAAGCAGTTGCATTCCCACTTAGATTAAATGGGACACCAGTAGACAATTTACTAGACGCCAATGACTTGGTGTTAATGGACCAGAAGCCATCCGACTCTAACATAAGATGGGTAAATTGGAAAAGTAAGTTGCAAACAACAAACTGGCCATTTACACCACTAAAACAAAGATTGTGGTCCTAGATAAACATAAATCGAGAGCAGGAGTACGGTCCCAATGGTACCTTGGTGCCTTAAGATTTGAACAAGTGGAGTCATTACAATAATTAAGGTGTTTGCATAAATGCTAGTATGATCGATGCAAAGTCAGTGGACCTACTAAGGAATAGGGCCCTAATGTTTGCATCCCCAGCTGGGATCCTCAGTAGACGGTTTTGCCACTTTTTGATTTATCCCTTGTTGGACTTTTATAAACTAAAGGTAACAGCAGTTCTAACTTATGGTTCAGAATCCTTGTTTTTCATCTGTGAAAAATTGTGACCTTTATTAGAAGGTCTGTTTTGGAAAAGAGTCTTGGACCTCCCGAAATCAACACCAATACAAGTGATTAGGAAAGAATGGGTCTTAAGTTCACTAAGGGATATAGTGGAGTGGAAGATCTTGTCACCATTTAGGAAGTGTACCATGGAAAAACCACCTTTGTTATTTCAATTAATCAAAGATGAAATGACACTGGGAAGGTCCAAGGATTTTCAGAGATGGAAACCCCACTGTGTAGGGCTCCTGGAAAAAGCATCTTCACTGTAGAAGATTTGAGAGCAAACCCAACAAAAGTCATGGAAAAATTGTAGAGAGCGGACTGGATTGAGACTTTGGAGGAGGCCAGCAGGTTTAAGTTATTCTATAACTTAAGATACAAGCTTAGGGCCACTGTCTCTCTCCCAAGATATCTCATTAAAATCCCAAATAACACATACAGAGCACAGTTTATGAGATGAAGGTTCAATCTGTATCCATCGGGTAAGGTTCTGGCGGTAAGGGCAGGCAAAGGACTTAAAACAGCAATATGTAAATGCTGTAAACATGAGGGAACAGTTGAATCGTTTGGTCACTTATTTCTGTTCTGTGGGTGTTTTACAGACATAAGAACCGGGCTGTTCTCTGACTTTTTAGAAAGAGCAAAAACCTTGTCACCGGAAGTATGGTGGAAGCTGTTGTTAAATGGGGAATCTTTTACATTGATCTTTGCAGCAATTCTTTTTAGAGAAGATTTATGAGGGTTCTTTGTTTTTTCATGAGGATTTTATTAGATGTTGAATGACCTTTCTTTTTTATCATTATTCTCTAGGAACATTGCGTATGATGTAATAGGATGTTTGCTTAATGTTGTTTTGTATTGTTAGTTTTGCTAAAAGGTTTGTAGAGCCAATAGTGCAAATAAAAAAAATTACAAAATCTATCAGATTTATTATTTTAGTGAACACAATGTTGCCAAGTGCCCTTCTTAAGTCTGATTGGACATTGAAGTTACCCTAGGAAATTGCATGGATAGAGCTGCCAGGGAGATGCAGACCAATGTTTTATTTAGAAGAAACTAGCTGATATGCCTGGTGTTTCCTGGCCTTTCGTGCCTTCATAGGTATAGGTATCTGTGCAAAGTGTGGTGCAGATTGGTGAAACGGTGTGGAATTATATAAAGAACACTTCACCAAGCCATAAACCCACAAACACATTTTGACTTTCGCTGGAATCCAGGGAAAGGGATGGGGGCCCAAGTGTAATGTATCCAGTAATGTCTGGGGAGTCCTAACAGGTGACTGTGCAGATTGGTGAAACAGTGTGGAATTGTGAAATCCAGGGAAAGGGGTGGGGTGTACAAATGTAATTAGTCAGTAATGTCTGGAGGGTCCTAACAGGTGACTGTGCATAATTTGGTGCATATTGGTGAAACGGTGTAGAATTGTATAGGGAACATATGCAAAGCCATAAACCCTCAAACCCACACCTACATTTTGACTTTGGCTGAAAACCGTGCAAAGGGGTGGGATTTCCAGATGTCATATAGTCAGTAATGTTCGGAGGGTACTAACAGGTGACTGTGCAAAATTTGGTTCATATTGGTGAAATGGTGTGGAATTGTAGAGGAAACATGTGCGAATTCACAAACCGATAAACGTTCACTTTGACATAGATTGATAAATGTTGGCTGCAACAATTAGATTTTAAGCATAGCTGCTAACATCTTTGGACTCCTTGAGGGGCAGATATACAAAAGTGCACACTTTTTCAAATTGTGTGTATCCTAATCTTTCATTTCAATCTGATGTGCTTATAGTTTAAAAAGAAGCAACTATTTGACCTTTCAGGGTCCCAGTTTGCGATTGCTGGTGCCTTATTTTGTGAACACATTAAGTGCAACAGTTTTTCATGAACAATGTGTGCCTTCTTGATGCGTGACCCTCAGCACCGCTAAAATTGTGATTCGGTTTCAATGCGTACCATTCTTGTTGTCATTCCGATCCTAGGCCTGTATTCCAAACATACTCTTTCTTCACCCAATGAGGTTTAAGGTGAAATGTCTAATTATATGTTTTTATTGTATTTTTTATTTAATTTTTATAGCGCCAGGTTTGGGCACAGTGTTTTTGAGCAATAGCACAGTAATGTTGGCATAAGGTTGGAAAAAGTCGGATTTGGTTGTGCGGGAGGTACTGATGTAAGAGCGGTGGTGGGAGATTTGTGAACGTGCACTAGGATAGAGATTCAGAGGGGATTGAGAGGTAGGATAAGAACTGTTTGCAGATCTTTTCTTTGCAGGCTAGATTTGTCTCCAGCCTTTTTGACGGCTTTACTGCGGGAAGCAGTTTAGCCTCCAGGTATGTTGGTGTGCAATTCAAGACTGCTTTGTAGATGGTGCAGGACATGTTGAATATGATCGTGTTGCAGGGAGGGGGGAGGCAGTGTAGCTCATGCAGGGAGGGAAGGATGTGGTTGGATTTGCGGGCACCGGTAATGAGGCATGTTGCAGCATAGTAGACAGTCTTGATGGGACCAGTTGTATGACTAGGAGCCCAGTTATGAGGGTCTTTACCCTGTCAAAGTGGGAGATCACAAGAGCGTGAACCATAGTGAGGATGTCGTACTGGGCAATAGCAGATTTTATTTTGTAGAGAGTAGCAGTCTGTGGCCAGGCCTTTTGGTCTTTCTTGGCTATGAGCTTTTGGAAGGAGAGACTGCTGACGATAATGAAGTCTAGGGATTTGGCTGAGTCTAACAGCTGCGGGTTAAGTCCTTCCACTTGCATATCATCAATCCACTTCTGTACTTACTGGTGTTTGGCAGGGGACCAACAAGGATAAATTTGGTCTTGGTGGGGTTAAGCATAAGGTAGGCGTTTGAAATCCAGGTTTGGAAGGTAGCCACGCTCTCACAGAGGCTGGTGATGTTCTGGTGACCACAGCATATTGGTGAATGGCTATGTTAGGGTATTTTAGGAAAAATTCCCAGAGGTTCCATATAGCAATTCAAGATGTTTGGGGAGATTATAAAACCATGGTCGATCCCATATTTGGCTGGGATTCGTTTGGATCCAAACTGACCCATTTGTATGGCTTGGTGTCTGCAGGGTAGGAAGGAAGCAAATGATTTTAGGATGGTGCCAAAGAAGCCCATCCTGTCAGTGAGGAGGGTGAGGAGTGTTTTAAGCTTGATGGTGTTGAATGGAGCCGAGAGTTCTAGGAGCTCTAAGAGGCATGAGTCAGCTTTGTCGATTAATTTCAGTAGCACTTAGATTATGGCAGTCTCAGAACTGGATTTGCGGGCAAAAACTGGGCTGGTACTAATGAAATGCAGGAGGCTGAGTTGTTCAATATTTAACACTTCGCTTGGATTCATCAACTTCTGCTATGCATTTCCCAATGAAGCAGAAGCTTGTGATCGGTCTGTAGTTAGCTAGGTCCTCCCGGTTGAGTGTGTTCTTTTTAGCAGAGGTCATATGAGACCTGTATTCAATGCATTTGGGAATGAGCACTTGCTGAGGGACAAATTCGCAATGCAGAGGAAGTCATTGGGAACTGGCCGGTGAACTCTTTGATGAGGGAAGCCAGGACTACAGATCTGTGTAAGTGATGGACTTGAAAGAAGCAAATGTATGTGATAAATCTTTTTTGGTGGGAGAAGAAGTTGATTCAAGGATTGAGAATGTTGGAGGGGATGAAAAGCAAACATTTGTCAAACTTGGAGGTGTTGTTGAGAGATCTAATTTTGTCAGTTTTGTTTATGAAGAAGGTATAGATTCTGGCGCATTTTACTTGTGAAGTTGACTACTCAAGGTCGGGAGTGGGCTTAGCACAGTGCTTGGCTACTTTAAATAAGGTTTTGCTCCTGTTTGAGGCTGCCTCTATTGTGGAGGCGTAGTCAGCATTCTTAGCCTTTGAGATTGTATGTCTACATTGAGAGTGCAGTGATTTGAGGGATGTGAGACACTGCGAGCTGCGTTTTTAGCACCATTGTTTTTCCAATGACCTGATTAAGCATTTATTCGAGGCCAACTCCAGTGTGTACTTAGGGACAGATGGCTTGGCTTTGTTGTGGCTACTCTTTCGGGCATGTTGGCACCTCCTTTGCAGAGTGACTGAATTATTTCAAAAGGGACTGTGATGGAGAATGTCAAAAAGGTTGCCTCTATGGAGTCTATTGGGAAGTTCTTGAAAAAGCAGCGTTCAATCACTGGCCATTATGTGGCAATGTTAGGTGTGATAGGAGCAGAGGGATTGTGACATTGTCGATCGAGTCAAGAGGGAGTGGGTCCATACATGAAATGAGCATGCAGGAAATGACAAAGTTGAGTGTGTGGTTTTTGACATGTTTGGAGGAGAGTATGATTTGTTTGAAGTCCATGAAAACAAATTGTTTGAGGCCCATGAGAATGCACTGTCCAATGTGTGTTTTTTTGCTACTTAGTTATTACATCTGACTACCATAGGATGAAGAAGTCTATAGGACGTCAGAAGCTAAAGCATTGGACCATCTCAGAATAATATATGTAGGATTGGATAAAAGGATAGAAAAAGGCTGGAGTAGCCTATAAACAAACAGATAAACAAAAGGAAAGGTGCAGGTAGATAAAATGGAAGGTGTATGTTTGTGGTTGCAGCGGTGCATGTGTAATCCTTGGTAGTGGAATATTGATCAGAATAAAAGGGAGCAAAACTTGCTCTTAATGCTTAACAATTTTCTGTGAGGGCTGCATTGTAGTACAGTGATTTCATGTACAAGAATAAGTTAGCACGTGGTTGTGGGATGGACCCAAGATTTGATCGAGCATGGGCTTTAAGTGTGGAGGCTTCTTCACCAGAAACATTTAGAACATTTATCCTGCTAAACCAGGAAGATAATCTGGGGGAGTCACGTTGAAAGACAGAAAGGCCAAAACCATGATTAATCTGATAAATTCAGAGAAAATAAAGCCTCAAATGCTGCGATAATGGCTAGCAAAAATAAGTACGGTGTAGCAATGAATCCAAGAGATAAAGACACTTCCCCTGCGTCTTTCAAATACTTGTGAACGACAAAAGATTTCTTGATTTCTAAAAGTGCCTTCCCTTACTCTTTGTACAAATAATGCACTTAATATATTTCAGGAGTATGAAAATTTTTTATTTTTGCATTCCTTGTGACTTGTCTAGCGAATTAAGCCTAGATTTTTTAACAAACATGATCTTTTCTAACAACATGAGCCTATACGTGTTTTGATGAATCTATGTAAAGGTGAATGTGGGGAACACAAAAGGTGAAAGGAGGGGGGAAGAGGGAGCAATCTTGATCCTCAAATATTCATGCCAGTTTAGCAACCTAATGAAGGTTGAGATTTACTGACCAAGATTAGATGCTGTGATGTACCTTACATGGAAATAGGCTATGAATTTACAGAAACACATACTCATCTGTAGTGAGAAATATATCTTAGCTCCCTATCCGGGCTGTGTTCAATAGACTCTGAAGGAAAATAGGGATGTGCGACAAACAGAATAAGTGGGACGATATGCCTGATATTTGTCCTTCTGTATGGAGTGACAGTCTACCGCTTCTTTCTGTTAAATGTACTAAGGATGTGAGTATGTCTTTGGCTCATGGGTAGTCAGTCTTTTAACCTTTCCACAATGCCAGATTGTCATTGTGAGAATGGATGTCTTGAAACCTTACACAAGAGAACAGGTGAACACATCCCCTTCCACCTAATCCCAAGTCCAAAAACGTCCACATATGGCCAAATACTAGAGATACGAAAGCTGGGAGGATGGACTTATGGGCACTTTTAAATGAGAGTGGGCTTTGAAATGTGGCCCCTATGGGAGTAGAGCCCTGGACAGAGTTCTTGGTATTCCTGTTAGTATTTTAGGCCTTCTGGGAAGCCTATGGTCAAGGTTGTGTGTTGGGGAGGGGGGCACCCTTCTCTTGCATCAAGGCTGGGTGCTTCTGGGAGTTATCCTGAATGATTCAGCCTTTTCTACCTTTCTCAACCTGGTTGCAGTTACCTTGTCCTGTTAAAAGAGGGCAGCATGGAGATCCTAAGTATAAAATGGCCTTATAGCCGACTCACCATCTTACATTTGCAGGTCTCCTTTGGGCGTTGCAGCCCCTGTCATGAACTGAGTGCTGTATGTGGAAGGTCCCCTGAAGACAGGACCAGGGCACACTGTCGCAAATTAATTGCAAACTAATTTGAATCAATTACACAGTTTTGATTGTGCCTATCACAATTTATGGTTACATACAATGAGTACAATGGAGAGAGATCAACAAATGAATAAACATGAATCAAATAAAATTTATGTAGTTAACAAGGACATTTTCACAACATTTGTTAAGAACTAGAAATATGTCAGTGTCTGCACAAATTAGACAGCTTCTGCAGGACAACGGATGGAAATTTCCCTTTGTGGCCAGTTGTGTAAGTACATTACATACAGGTGTACAAAAACATGTTATGAAACATAATCAAAGAACATTCATTAACACAGATATTAACGTGAGGAGGAGTTCTTGTCTAGGGTGATATAATATGTCTCTGCGAGTTGCCTCCTATTTATTCACAACGTGTTTCGGGTATATGGAAGCCCTTCATCAGGTAAGTAATATCTGTGATTTAAGTGTTTCTCATAAAAGTAAAAAGTAATATTGTGTAAGTAAGGCTCTTAAATCAATTCTCTACAGCATCTAAGGCTTGACGTTTTTGTCCTGTGTTCTTGGATAACTGACCTGGGAGGATATTGGATGAATTTTCACTGCCAGAGTGTGGGGTGGAATAAAAAAATCCCTCACTGTATCTGTTGGAAAAGGAGGGTTGTCGTCAGCAATGAGGCAAAAAGGGGTTCTATGGTGCTTTTGAACGTGGGGCCAGTCGCTTGGGGAAATCACTGTGTCCCTCATAACAGCTGCCCATATTGCCAAGTATGACATCAGAAGTGATATAAACTCACCTAGATTGCTTTGTATCTGGGGGCAGACTCAGTGTTCAATATTTCACTATGTCTTCATTGGGCAGCAGACAATTTTCGCTTCTGTGTGATGACAGAACATCAGCGTGTCTGTTGACAGAAAGATATCATATTTAGAAGATATACGTAGATTCTCAAGGGGCGATCAAACATGGGACCAGTCGCTTCATGAAAAGCGCTGGGTCCCCCCACGTCAGTGACTGCCATTCAGAAACTTTCACAAATATGCATAATGTGGGTGAAGGTGAGGGGTACTCACCCTTAGTTGTAGGATGTCCGTATTTCTAACTGTGTTTATCTCTTCAGCCCACTGGCTGACCGCAATTAGTTTCCTGTGGAAATGAGGGGGAGCCATTAATGGTTGACGTGTGTAGTTGTACTTGAAATGAACTCGATTAATATGTCTAACGGGACCGTGGGGCATTAACTGCCTGAAACATGTTGATAAAACATAGCAATGCCAGTGCAGTATTCGAAAGGCAAGCTGAGGAGAGTAGACTTGCTGTCAGCCAATGAGGCATCCGGTCTCTAAGCTACAAGGACGCATGCGTGTGGGATAATTGTAGTAACTGGAGCCAAAACTGCTAGTAATAGCAGCGCACCATTTTCTAAATATGTACTTTCCAGGACAGAGGTCCTGTAAACTGTTGAAATTGTGAAACACAGATGACTGCAAGAAAAGTATTTCAAATGATGTCCCAATGTTTAAAGAATCAACTGTAGGCTGTATGGTAACAATCTGATGGTTACAATTAGAACAAATCATCGTGTGATGCTCCTCAACCTGGTGCTGAGTGCTGCTCATGTCTATTGTTTCATTACTTGAGGTTTCTGTGGAGTTCAGCCTGTCACCTTCTGACTACTTCAAAGCCCTTGATGACCTTCTACAGACCAAACATGGTTTCCTCTTGCTGGAGTGTAGTTACTGAGATTTATTCTGCTCGATTTGATATTGTGTGAACTACTGAGTCCATAATTCTGTGTGGTGACTGCTGGATGTGGAAAATGCCATTTGAACTGCACGGGTGCTGATAAAAAGCACTTCAGGATGCTTATGCAGCATTTTCTCTTGCTGGAGTGTTACTACTGAGATTTATTCTACTCGATTTGATATTGTGTGAACTACTGAGTCCAGAATTCTGCATGGTGATTGCTGGGTGAGGAAAACGCCCTTTGAGCCTCACAAGTGTTGATAAAAGCACTTTAGGATGCTGAAACGGTGTGTCAGCAGCATGACAGCAATGTGCAAAGTGCGTCACTGTCATGCCGTCAAATGGCAACATGAAAGACGGTGGTGTGTGTGAGAGTCTTCCGGCAAAGACTAATACTATGGAGGAAGATAATATGGATGGAGTGCTGCTGGAACAAGAGGTGAGTGACACTACTCTCGTGGGAGCCACAACGTATGGTCACACTTATGAGTTGAGAAATACTGTTAAACAATCAATGTTATTATGGCCACCTATATTGGATAAATCCAAGCACACCTTGCAGACCCAGAAAATTACAAGCTACTTTACAAATAATATCCTGAGGGTCTAAAGAAGAATTGGTGAGCAACTAAGTGTTTCTCTGGCTTGTTTCAGCTCTAAACTAACTGAATCCATTATACCATCATTAAATGTGGAGATTGGAGATCATGTTAGAGTTGTGGGAATACCATCTGTTCTGGTAATTTCCTTTTTGAGGGAAATTCTCTCCACCTGTGAGTTCCCCAGCACTTTTTTCTGGACTCTTGGTTTTGTATCTAATTATCCCTAGTGAGCATGCACTCTAACCTTGAGAACCCATTTGACCTCTTTTGTTGCAGCACACAGCACTTTCTGTGCAGTGTTGCTGGAAGCTCCTCGAACTTGCCTTTTTTTTACCTGTGTTAACACAGTTTACCAGAGCAGGGTGATACCCTTTTGTCCCTCCTGTATTTTATTTTGTAAGATCAGCACACCCCACCTTATATGGAGTGTTGAGGGGGACATTGTATCCTTTTTC
Source organism: Ambystoma mexicanum (assembly GCF_040938575.1). Lineage (NCBI taxonomy): Eukaryota > Metazoa > Chordata > Amphibia > Caudata > Ambystomatidae > Ambystoma > Ambystoma mexicanum. Next base: position 401,633,120 of record NC_090927.1, read on the forward strand.
TCACTGTTCCAGGAACTTTTAGTTACTGTTACATGTTCATCTGACAGGCTGGTGGCAGTGTACCTTTTTGCATGACTTTTGGTGGAACTTTGTCGCAGGATGCCTTCTCAGCTGCGACAGAAGACACTAGGGTCACCATTTGCCTAAAATGTTGGCTTTACTTTTTTAATCCCTGTTCATGATAACTTGTTCTTACTTAAGCTTTCTACTACCTGCCTGGGTGGGAGAGGTCTTGATGGGTATTTTGTCTTAGGGGGGCTTCATTTGGAAATCCCGCCAAGGCTCTCTGAATACCTGAAGGGACAGGAAGTAGGGGAAATACCCACAACTCTCCTGTTTTTTGTTCTCCAGTGGGCCTGTTTGGAATCAGTTTGAACTGGGAAGCTGGCTGCCCCCTTAAACAGCCACCACCCCAGATTTGTATGAAAGGCTACTCTGCTGATTAGTGGATTCGGCCAGTGTTCTTGCATAAAAGGCAAGTGTCCTGGAGCTGAACCTCAGAGTGGACCACTGGACTGAAGATCCAAAGAGGAATTTGTAGAAGGAAATCCCAGCAACTTCCTAGTGACCACCAGAGCCATTGGGTGACCGCTGCAGACCTAACCCTGAATTTTGAGAAACAGGGAAGATCTCATGAAGATTACTTCCTCCCACGGACTGGTGGGCCTAACCAGACTCAATTCCATCTGTATTTTGCACCATCCCATGAAGAGTTGTGACCTTCCCGGGCTGCAAATTCCCAATACCCTGGGAAATGTGCCATTCTGCAGTCCAACATCTTGTGAAGCACGGTTTTGGCTGGAACCTTGTGGTCATCCTTCTGGGCCTGCAGTGACATTTTTCCGCTCCTAGACGTCTCCTCAGCTGAGATGTGGACTTAGAACCAAAGAGAAGTCTTCCATTTGACAAACATCGCTGACCTGAAGTTTGTGAAGGGCTCCTACACACCAGTGCTGCAACAATCCACTGCTGGGTGTTCCACTGCTCCTGTGCATCTGTCTGTTCCCTTTAGATTTCCTTCTTCAGCCAGCCAGGCCAAGAAATCCAAACCGGGGACAACTGTTGCCTCAACTTGGGGACCATCCTGCTGCACCAAGTTCTTCATTGCAAAGGTACTGTGCAGAGCATAGGTACTTACCACGGTCCCAGCCCCATCATTCTTGTGTTATTGGAGGACTGCAGCAGGGTTCTAATTCAGTTACTCTGTTACTTGTACCACCCTCCAGGGCACCCTGAGTCCCATTGGGGTGAACCACCCATTGGGTTCTACCCTGATAAACTGTAACTTACCTGCAAATCCGAGGAACGCTTCATAAACTCGACTCTGTCTGCTGCTTACCTGATTCTTTCCTCCTCATCCCTTTGTCGCTGGATCCCCAGGGCCCCCCTTGACTCTGTGTGAATCACTAATACTGTATAAAAGATTGAGATATGCTTGGAAGCTACTCAATGCAGAAGAAAATACGTTACTGAACCGGCTACTCTTAGAAGCTACTAAGATGACACATTCATCCTAAAAACGTGATTACTGAGATAAAGCATATCTGAGCCAAGGTTGAAAAAGATCTTGAAGGAAGAGATAAATCAGCTCGATAGGAATCAGAACATAATACATTTGGCAACTAAAGGTAGTTGTTGTAATTATGTATTTAAAGAATTCCCCTTGGAAGCTATCCCCTTTTATCTTAATGCATTCACAAACTCCCTCCTGTGATCTGAACACATGAGGGGAAAATTGAAGGTGGATCCTACCTTTGAAGTATGGGGTGTTAGCATGTGAAGTTCTTGTTTTGAGCGGGTGTGCAGATTCAGCAATGAGCCGCAGATAGAATCTATTAAACATCTTTAAATGCATTGCACTAACTTTGAAGAATGTAGAAAAAGGAAGCTTGTGTCAACAGGAATTGCCACAAATGAGCATCTAGAGTGAGATACAATATGGTCTCAATTTATAAAGCAGGGGTGACATCCCGCTGATTTACGCGCGTGTGTGTGTCTGTGTGTGTGTATGGTGATTCAAGAAAGATTGGAAGCTGTAAATAAGGGAGCAACTCTTATAGAGTCTGGGATGCCTTGCTAAACCTAAGAGGGTGGACATTGTAGGTGTCATCTTCACCCTTCTCTTCTCTCCTTTTCCTTCAATGACGAGACTGTGGTTTGTTGAGATAATTGGCCTTTTACATTTTAACAAAAGATTAGGTGGATTATATTAGCTGGTAATTTTGTTGTTAATTTTAACCGATCGATGATTTGATGATGTATAATTGAGTTTTTTAAGAAAAGCATTGTTTGGCAGATATATAACATCAAGAAAAAAAGAAATGTGAAAATACATAACAAAACATGACATAATGTAATCTGACGTAACGCAACATCACAAAAAAATGTAGTTCGGTAAAAATAAATTAGCAAATAAATAAAAAAGAAACATAATGAAAACTACCTAAAAAGCAAACAAATAAATTCAGTCACGTGTTTGAATTTTGAAAAGTGGAATAAAGGATGAAAAACACAAGGGTGGTGCATGGTTAGATACAGATGCATTGAGGGAGGAAGTGGAACACGTGTTCATGTATGTGATTGATTGATTGTTTATATCGCGCTCATACACAGGTGTTCCAGAGCACGACATGTGGAGAGGATATCGCCCACCCAAACGCAAAAGCAAAGTGCATATCAAAAACAATATTACTCCTTGGTGTGTAAAACACTATGCAGAAACACTGCCAAGAAACACTGTGCAAGGCGTATATTGATTGCGAGAGGACTTCTTACAGAAATGGCATTGACCAGCAATGTGGGTTGAACAGCTCCTTGGTGGGCAAGTGCAAGACTGATTCGCAGATGACCAGTGCCTTTCTGTAACAACACAGACCGACTAAAACAATCGAATGGAACGTTCCATATGATGGGACCGATTTTAAGTTTTTCATACATCCCGTTTTGGTGTTTGTGTAATCACAATAAAGTAAAAGTGAAGACAATTGGGTCTACATTATCCCTGTAAGGCTAGTGCAATCACTTGCTCGGCCAATGCACCTGGAGAAAGAGGATCATGGGGCCTCATTACAAGTTGTGCGGAATGGTGCCGGCGCTGTTAAATGCATTCCGCACTATTACGAGGTCCCCTCGCGGGACCCGCTCTGGACGTCTGGTTTATCCAGACGTCCAGAGCGGGTATCGCGAGGGCACCAGGGAGCTAACAACGGGCCCTCTTGTAATGGGCCCGTTGTTAGCTCCATCTCCATTTCCATTGAGCACTATGGGGGCTCGAATGGGAATGGAGAAGGTCCGGATCCGGGTTCCCTGAATGGGGAAATACCAGGCCCTCCATGCTCGGGATGGCCCGATATTTCCCCATTCAGGGAGCCCAGACACGGTTTTGGAGGCAGCCATGCGCCAATAGCATCATGGCTACCTCCAAAGTCGTAATGAGGCCCATGGTGTCATTATCTTAGTTGTTGATGTATGCGCACATGAATCCACTACATAAATGCGCGAAGCATTCCTCCTGGAATGCACTTCATATGGCTGCCTATTGTTTTAGAAAAAGTGGGTCAAGTTTCATTTCTCCAAATATGTATTGGTGAAGAATCACAAAGGCGGTTTTGCAGCGAAAAGTGGTACTTTATAGTTAGGAATGGGAGATGAGTTTCGGAAGAACGCTTTGCGGGTAGTATGTAAAATGGCGAATAAGGCCTTTTAGCATCTTCCTCAATGTGCACATGCTATTGCTTAATTCTGCTGCATGCTCACCCCAATAAAAGTACCTAGAGCTCCTGCGCGTGAGCTAATAGATGCCCACTATGTAAAAAAAGTCAAACACCATTAAGAACGTCTTCAATAATTATATATTTAGCAGAGGAGCCACACTGAGTGCAGGAGCTCAAGGACAGAGCTGAGCCTCAAAACGAGAAACAAACCTGGTCTACTGAAACCACAGACGTATGAAAACTAACCTCCAGTCATGTATTTTGTGGATTTGAAAAATAATTGGGGGGCCAATTAAGGTCTGTGATGAATTGATGTCTGTCCTGCAGGAGTACAAGGGTGAGTAGAGTCTAAAACGCCCACTCAGCCCTCATGCTTCTACAAAACAAGAGCCTAAACAAACATAAAGGTAAAATAGGCACAGTTATAGAAATACCTCATTTGCCTTTTGTGGTAATGTTTGCCAAGGGAAGGCTATACTTTTAAGAGGGGTGTGACGGTGGTTCAGCAGCAGCCCAAATAGTGAAGTATAACAGTCCCAGATAAAGAAATAACCAATCAAGGTTCTATACAAATATGTACTTTAATCAAACACGCCATGTAAAATGATACATAACTACAAAATATGGTAAAAACCCACCCCTGTAAAAAGGACACAATATGCAAACATATAATAGATGCCTCACTCTGGGCATCGATACAGGGCGCGAAAAGGCAAGTAAGACCACAATGTTTAAAGGATATGTTCTTGTGGTTGCAAAAAGGGATTAAAATGACCTATCCAGTCTCTAGTGCCCAAAGATGGTCAATAAAACCTTTGCAAAGATCTTGGTGGTTCAAAGGCATTGAACCATATTTCTTGGCATTATCCACAGTGTCGGCTCGGGTCATGGATGCAGCAGTCGTGGTGGTCCAGCAGCAAGCTGGCATTGAGTTGGGGTCAAACAGAACAGTGCTGCAGACCCAAAGTGTCTATTCGAGCTGTGCGTATCAGGCATTTGCCAGGTTCAGGTTCGGTGGTCGAGAATCAATGGTTGACGAGAATAAACGGCAACACAGCTGGTACCAAGACATGCAAGCGAGACAGTTTGATGCAGAGACTCAAAGGTTGCTGTTCGGGGAACATCAGGGTCAGGTCGACTACTCGCAGGAGCAGCGATGAAGAAGTTGGTGTTTTGGATGGTGATTCAAGCAAGGCAAGGCAGTAGTACTTTGTAATTCGAGCCGGGGCAACAACACACTTCAGCTGGTGTGGTGGCAAATGGGGTCAAATTGTGGACAGAGGTTTGGATAACAATAGACGCCAAAGGGTGGCATTGAAGGGTCTTGCTAGATTGCTTGGCATTGATCGTACTAGAATCATGGCTCAGAGCGGATCATAGTAGACAACAGGGGCCTTGGCTCTTCTGGCTTCCAGGTGCCGTGAGGCCCACTCCAGGGTCTCATTGGCCAATTGTACTCCTTTTACTAGGATCCCAAAGAAGGGGGAGGCTTGCACACACCTTCAGGGAACCTTCAACATGGTCAGGTCCTAGGCAATAGGATAGCTGGCAGAGAGGCAGGTTTATGGTCCAGCAGCAGTCGTTACCCCAAAGGTCGCGGGGAATAGATGACGGAAAGCGCTTGTCTCTGCCTTGAACACCTGCCTCACAACTATAGAACATTAGAAAGGACTGCTCTCCCAACAGGGTCCAACTGAATCTTCTTCTGAATGTAAGTCTCAAGGATGGTTCAAAGAAGTGTTGGGAAACCTCTTCTTTTATAGGCAAAGGTCTCTAAGTGATTGGACTAACGCTAGCCTGCTTTAAGGTTCAATCCCCGCTCTTGAAATGTGTGGACCTTGCCCTTCTGATATCACAACCAAAGTGCTTTGCTCCAGAGGGGGTGGAGGGGACAGGAAATAGAAAGAGAGGCAGTGATTCAAGATAGTGGCAGTGTACTTTCAGTCAGCAGAGTTTCCCTGACTGCTCGAATTCCTGCCCAATTCCATTCCATCTATGAACAATGGCCTTTAGAATGGCAGCCCCCTGGTGTGAGGCCTGTCTGTCTGTGAATGGGTGTACCCCTTGGTATCTGTTCCCAGGCTAGATTCCTTTGGCATGCCTGTCCCTGGGGAAAGGGTGGTACCTACCTTTACAAAAGAACAAAGAGCAATCCCCTAAGGCCACAGTCCTGCCATTGGGCAAGGGTGGGACTTTTCTGAGAGGACCCCACATAATCCTTTCAGAGTTGAACTGGGCCTACATGGGTGACATGTGTGATATCAATTTAATGTGGTTGGGATAACTCTGAGAGATGCTGGCCACCGTACTCTAAGGTATGGCTTATTTTACAGTTTACCTCCATGCCTCCAGGACAGGATCTTGAGAGATAGGCATATTTTAAATGCAGCCCCAGCGCTGCAGAGACTTGGATGTCATTGCAGCTGTGAAGACGGCACCTGTGACCTCTGAACCTGCTCTGTGCCACTGGTAGAGCAGGTGCTGCGAATCAGGATACTGATGCAGCAAGGCACAGGTGCACTCTATGATTTTGGCATGGAGTTTAGGAGAGGGGACTCTGATTAGCAGATGTCCCTTTCAGAGATGAAATTACCTGAATACTTGTATCATTTTATAGAAATCAAACAAGCCAGGCCAATTCCTCACAAGGTCCAATTGCATGAGGCCTACAGTTAGGTGCAGCCATGAATTTAGCAGTGTATTTTATTTTTCTGGGGGAGCACTGAGCTTTCTTTTACCTGCTCTGCCCTTGCTTGTTTTTCATTCTTCTGCTTGAATTTGCATTTCTTTAAATTTTCTTTGGAAAACACTCAAAATGCTGTGCAGATTTCAGAAATCACGCGCAGATGTTGAAACGTTTGGACATTTTCCACATATTATCTCTTTGTGGCTATCACATTCCCTGCTCTGCCTACACTTCTAGGCTTCAAGAAAGCCTAAGTGGTTATAAAGGAAGGTTAATGAGTGAAGGTTGGAATTCTGAGGTCAGCAGAAGCTATCAACATAAGATAGCAAATAGCATGTCATTTCTAAACATTCAGACTTTCTGACTGCATATCTATATTGTGTTTGCTGCTGGTGAAGCTTGTTTCTTTATTGTTAGTGTTACACTGAGAAATAGTAATGACCATGTTCACTTTTGTTTCCATGTATTTTCAGATTTCCCTCAAGATTTCATCTTTAAACTCTAATGTCCTCCTGCTCAGCAAACCGAAATACTGCTTGTGTCTAATCCTTAACCTTCCTCTCTACCTTACCTCTTCCACCCTCTAGTCACAATGTTCGTTGCTCACACTCTCTACAACCTATCCAGATCCTCCCACTTATACCTACTGACACCATGCTGGCTGACTGGCCATACACAACCGCTACTTTCTCAAGTTCCTTCTCCTTTTCTGCAAAGTTATCCCTGGTCTTTCTCCTCAATAGCTAGTTTACTAGATATCTATCTATTCACTAGCTTGTTATCTCTGCTCCTTCTCTGCCCTCAACCTTCATGTCTTATGCCCCCCGCCCCCTGTGCCTCCACTCACTTTCGGTCTTTTCCCTGTGGCCTCGTTCCATTGGGACCTGCTCCCCATCACAATCAAGGCCAACCAGACTGTGGATCTCTTCTAACCTTGGATTAAACTTCACCTACATGCCAGTGAGTCTGCTGCACCCATCCTCCCTAACTGAACTCACCACTTCCTCCAGTGCCACATAATAGTGTAATTGGGTCTACTTCTGCAGTACTCTTCTTTAGTTTGGAACACTTGCCCTATGTCAATATCGCCTTTGTAAGGGGCGTGTGTTAGTTATTATTATGACCTCCTTTGTCCTCGATCTATACCCCACTTTGTTTGCACCCTTATAAACTGGCTTACAACTTCTTCTCGCCTTTGTGCTGCTGTACAGGCACCCTTCAGGAGCATTCTTCTGCCATCCGTAAAGGTGCTAATGTAAGTCATTTCTGATCAACACTGACATCCCCCGTTCTTCAAATAACTACAAATAAAATACAAATAGTTTGGTCCAGCAAGAAATATGAAAAATATTTTTGCAGATTTTCGTGTATTTTCTGCAGATTTTGATTGCATCTACCTATGTGATCTTAGATCCAGCAGCCAATCTAATGAATGCATCTACCATGCAAGTTGTCATATTTTACCTTGAAACAACAAGCTGCATTTAACTGTCCTGGCCTTATTATAGCTGCTTCATGTAATGCACTGTTAGCTCTAAATCGCAGTTAATTGTTGGATACATTTGAAAAAACGCTATTTTTTCAACCTGAATTGTAAAGCATATTTCAATGGGATTGTCCCATTCAAAACAGTTTTTGTAAATCAGGCACGGAATGTGCAAGTGTAAAGAACACAGAGGAAGTTGGGGTTCTGTGATGGTGTGAGGGGGGGTCAGAAATCCAATACATCACAGTAAGCTGACAGGTTTATGAGCCACCGAGACCTTTATAAAAACAAACATGTTGCATGCAAAGTTTGGCAACTACACTAAATCACACAACTAAGACACCAGGACACAAAGCAGAGAAAATTATTCTGGGTTCTTATCAATTACAATTGTGCACGTTCTTACGACTGCTGTTTGATTGGTCCACTGTAGCAACACGTTTGTTTTATCTATCAGATAAACGCACCGCTTCCCTTCCTGTTTTCTCTGCTTGAAATGCATACGAACTAGGAATCTATTCGCCAACGCACACACCTCTCTCTACTTGATTAAAGAAAGCAGTATGCTACACTGATGTGTTTTTTCCCTTTTGTGCAGAATATCGAAAACTGCAGTCATGCAGTTTGCCTACCAGCAAACATAACAAACTTAAAGAGAATTATCTGCGTGACACAGCTATGCTGTACAGATGTTCTTTAGGTTTTCTAAAAAAAACACGATGTCACCCGGACACCCGTTTTCAGACCTGCTTTGCTTCAAACTATCTACCACTTTCGGGGCGTTGGGGTCATCTTTAATATTTTGATATATTGCAAAGGTTGTCTTATAAATGGCAATCAGAGTAGGTTCAGCTGGAAACTCGTATGATCGCCTATCGAGGCCGAGTAGTTACAGGTGTTATTTTTCAAAAGGTGAACAAGTTAAAAATAAACACTTATATTTCGCAATTATAATTTTACACATTAAACACAAGCCATTGTTCTCTGTTAACTTTTCATTATGTGGAATTCATTATTTAAATAGAGTAACTTGTGTTAATCAAAATAAAAAGGAATTCAAGATACATGGGACCAGCCTAGACTTTGCAAGTTAAAATTCCATGGCAGGGACAACTCAGCCTTTTATCCTTCTAAGGTCGATACAATGAGCATCATTAAGTAGGGCAGTAACCTGTTTTTGCAGTGTTTAGAAGCAGCAGGAAACTACCAAGAAGCACTAGATAAAATACACATTATTATTAACATTGTTATCTGTTGTGGGTGTCCCATGACCCCCACTCGCGATGCCGTAAACCCCCAAGCACATACAGACAGACAGAGACATCCATACTGCTCGGGCTTCCCAGTCGCACTAACGCGGCCGGGAACGCCCCCTTTATTTATACTGCACGCGGCAGCATGCAATGTCATGCCGCCGTGTGCGCGTCCCTTATAGGGGCAGCACCACATTCCTCCTTTTTTACGGGAGGACAAACAACAATTCTTTAATACTAAACATCATAAACCGAACAACATGTCAAAACAACACATCAAACAGTTTCCCCACAACACCCCTTTATTGACATCCACCCGGGTCCCCTTAATTACCCTTCCAGGCCATCGGGCCACTTATGACATGTGTCCCAACACGTAATCGTTGAGGTAAGCGGGTTTCCCTCGCCCAGACCTTTGGGAGTACCTCCCGCTTACCTCCGGCAGGGGCAGTCCATCCGATGGCACTCCCCGGGCGGGGGACGCAGGTGTGGAGGTTTGGCCTCCTCCGTCATTGGGCACCTCCATTAAGTCTGGTTCAATGGGAGGCTCAGTTCTAGTGTCCCCTAACTTCTTGAAGAAGCTCACATTGTGGGTGACAGCCGACCTCGCGCCCGAGGCTGGCCCCATGGACCCCTTGACAGCCACTATGTCCAGTGGCTCCGGTTCGTAGGGGAGTGAAAGCTTTCCATGGGGGTGTCTGTTCCTGATGAGCACCTCATCTCCCGGCTCTAGTCGCTGCCGGCGGAGCCCTCTCCTCGTGTTCTCCTGCTCAATTCTCAGCTGCCTGTCCATCTCCACCTGTTGATCGTCAATCACCCCAGGCCCCTTCTCACCTACCTCGGGCAACAGACCTCGGGGGCATCGCCTAAACAGCGCTTCAGCCAGTGCCACCCCTGTGGAGGCATGCAGGGTGGTGCGGTACACCCGCAGGAACTGGTAGAGGGCCCTCTGCAGACACTGTCCCTGGCCTTGGGCAATCCTGAAGGTCTTGTTTATGGTCCTCATCAGCCTCTCGGCCTCGCCATTTGCTCGTGGCCATAAGGGGGCGATCTTCCGGTGCTGTACCCCGTATCCCTCCATCAGTTCCGAGAAACCCTCTGGAACGGTGCCCCGTTGTCAGAGCACAACGTATGGGGAAATCCATGGGCCGCAAACACCTTCACCACGGCCACCACCACCTGCTCAAAAGCCACTGAGGCCACGACCTCAACCTCTGGATACCTAGAGTATTCAACCACGACCACTAGGAAGTGGGTACCCAGCATCGTAGATCCAAAGTCCGCGTGTACCACCTCCCAGGGCCGCGCCTCCCGAGGCATCGCCTCTATGGCCGGTTCTCTTTGCAAAGGGGACGCCGACTGACACCAGACACAGGCCGCCACGAAGTCGTCCACTTTCCGTTCTAACTCAGGGAACTACACCTTTAGCCTAGGCCGGGCCTTGGTCTTCGCAGTGCCCTGGTGTCAAGGCAGGATCGAAGAACGCCATGGTATCTTCAGCTGCAAGTGCGCCCTTAATGTCCTCGAACGCCGCCTGCTCGAGGGGGCCCCAGTGCCAGGTGGACTACTTCTTGGTCAGGGCCCTTAGTGGTTCAGATCTAGAGGCGAGGTTCTGGATGAAACGTCCGCAATAAGTAACCATGCCGAGGAAACTACTCACATCGGATACCGACTCGGGTGGTTGGGCCTTCTTGATGTCCTGGACCTTCCTCGGATCCGGCGACACATCTCCTTCTTTGAAAACAAAGCCAACAAACTCAATGGACGGGTGCAGAAATTCACATTTCTCCCTGTGAAGGGTGAGGCCCAGCGACTGCAGTCTCTCAAATGTCTTTGCCAGCCTCCGCAGGTGGACCACCTCAGTTCTGGCGAACACCAAGATATCATCACTAATGTTCAAAACGCCCTCCAGGTCTGTGAGGGCGCCCCGAATGATATTTTGGAATACCTCCGCTGCCGTGGACACACTGAAACTAAGCCTCTTATAGCGATAGAGTCCACGGTGAGTGGTGAACATCGTGATGTACCTTGATTCAGGGTGTAAGACCACCTGATGGTAGCCCATCTGAAGGTCCAGCTTGGAGAAAAACCGAGCACCCTGCACCTCTGTAATGATGTCGACAATCATTGGGGTAATATGTCTCTCCCTTTTAATGGCTTTGTTGGGCAGCCTCATATCGACACAGATGCGGACAGAGTCAGGTTGCTTAGGTTTCCTTGCCACAACGGTCGGGGACACCCAGGGAGTCGGACCCTCCACCTTCTCAATGATGTCAAGATTAACAAGGTTGTCCAGCTCTTTATCCACCTGCTCTCGAAGATGAAATGGTACACTGCGATGTTTCAGGGCAATGGGCTGCACGGATTCGTCTATGTGCAGCCTCACCGGATCACCAGCCATCTGTCCAATACAATTGAACAGAGCGGAGTACTTGTCAAGTAGGTCACTCATGTCCTCAAGATATACGGAATAGGCGAAACGGACAATGCCGAGGGCCTCGTCCGCAGCTGAGCTCAGGAGAGTGTTCGTGCTTACCGGCGTCACATAGAAGCGTACAGTGATCTGTGAGCCATCATGCTCCACCTTTGCTACGAAGGCACCATCCAGCGGGATGGGTTCAAGACCTCCGAAGGCAAAGATACAGGATTTTGGTATAACCAGCTTTGGAGGCACGAGGACTGCGACTGGTGACTTGTTGACCTCCACCATTCACACCTCGGTTGTCGCCTGTTCTTTGACTTGAGGGCCCCCACACTGGAAACAAAGAAAATGTTCTCTTCCGCTTCTTCCACCGGGGCACCCTCCTCGCCCTGGTCCACCTGAGCTACGTTCGGTGGGCGATTCTGGCGAAGGAATCTGGACCAAACCGGGCCTCTTGGCACCATCACCGGCAGGCTGCCTTGCACACCCGGGAAAAATGATCCGGCAGACCACACCTTCCGCATGTTTTCCAGCCGCAGAACACTCAGCCGGGTGGGGCAGGTCGTACCAACACTTCTGGCATGACTCACCAGCTCTTCCAGCTCTATCACGGAGTCCAGAACCAGTTCTTCTGACGCCTCTTCCACCTCGCCACATGGCACACACCTCCTCGGTCTTGACCGGACGTGATCCAGCCTCCATCCTGGACGCTCGAGCTTCGGACACTTCATGGCAGCGTCCCAGCTCAAGGATGCGAGCCAATGTGGTGCCCGGTTCTCTTAGCACTTGCCGTCTCAGCTTGCCGGGATGAGCATAGTTTGTATCGTGTCCTCCGCATCGCCCCATGCACATGTCAGCGATAAGCGCCTGAGGCAGCCATAAAAAGTGTCTAAAGTCTCATCTTCCTTCTGCCTTGCAGACAGCATCACAAATCCTTCATAGTCCGCATTGGCGAGGGGCAGAAAATGAGCCTGGAGTGCTGTCTTTGCCGCTGCAAAAGAGCCATCTGCTGAGTGTAGTGACTCAAAGATCTCCTGCACTGCAGGTCCCGCGGCATATAGCATGGTGCCAACATGCTGTCATCGTCGGTCACCATTGCGGCCCTGAAATACATATCGAGGCGGTCCACCCACCTCTTCCATCTGGGCCCCAGGCTGGATGGTGGACCCGAGACGTCGAACTCAGGAATGGGTTGTAGAGCTGCAGGGGCCCGTGCTTGGGCTTTGACAGGAGGTGGTAGTTGAACGACTGGTTGCGCTGCTGGTGACGCCTGAGGTAGTGGAACCTGAACTCCTGCTAGGGCCTGAGGAGGCTGCTGTTGAGCTGCTGGCTGCCCACCATCCTGAGGAGGCTGCTGTTGAACTGCTGGCTGCCCACTGTCCTGGGGAGGATGCTGTTGAACAGCTGGCTGCCCACCGACTTGACCGTCCTGAGGGGGCTGCTGCTGGGCCGCTGGTTGTCCACCGTCTTGAACACCAGGCCTGTTCATGGACTTGAGCAGACAGGCACACCCAGCGTGGATATTGGGGGCCGCAACTCACTCCCACCACCACAGCACAGTTCCGACACATACACCGGCAATGCAAAGTCCAACCTGGCAGTGAAGATAATGATGATGGCAGAGGATCCACCCCCACAGACTGTCTCAAGCACAGACACAGCAGCACAACCTGATGATGAAGAGGATGAAGAATGCGGAAATCCCCAGCTACAGCAGCATGTTATGATGATGAAGAGGATGATGAAGATGTGAATCCTCAGCTGCAGTAGCGCGGTGATCAGGCACAGGTGTTCCAAAAAATTGAGCCAAGGAGATTTTGGGCTAAGCAGGCCCAGCCATTTTAGCCCTTCACCTCGCTTTCACTCGACGTAGGAATGGCAAAACTCCACAAAAATCCGAATGTGCAGGTATAACTGCCTGCTAACATTTTGTCCAAAAGATTTGGCTCTCACCATGCAAACCGTAGCTCAGTGAGTGTCCACGGCTGAAAATCTAAGATGGCCGCCTGCCGCGTGGTGAATACACGGCCTACGGCATGAAACAAAAACCTCAACAATCTCCGCTTCCAGAAGAAAAATTGACGTGACTTTCTACGCCGGGCCCAAGCATTCCACCGACTTCGTCGCCACTGTTGTGGGTGTCCCATGACCCCCACTCGCGATGCCCGTAAGCCCCCAAGCGCATACAGACACACACAGAGACGTCCGTACTGCTCGGGCTTCCCGGTTGCACTAACGCGGCCAGGAACGCCCCCTTTATATATACTACACCCATCGACGTGCAAAGTCACGCTGCCGCGTGCGCGTCCCTTAAAGGGGCAGCGCCACATTATCTTCAACTCAACACAGGCCCAGATATTTGTAATCAAGCTGAACGATAAAATATGCCTTTGTTACACCCCGGCTTTTTTAAAATTTAATTTGAGCAAATCGGATGGGGGCACTTAAATAAGCGGTGATGTCTACCAAAGGAAAGCGTGTGATGCGAAAGTGGCATGGAGTAGCAGAAAGCACATACGTATTCATTGAGCACACATGTATTGAGTGAGCATTCATACAGAATGAATTGCAGGGGGTGCCAGGCAGCTGGGAGTGACTGGAGGAAACTTGGCTTTTGAAAGAGGAAGCATTTAAGTCAGTTCCTGAAAATCTGATTGTGTGGTTCGGCTTTTAGCCCTGCTGGCAAATGCTATAAACATTGTGATCGCTGTACACCAGCGCGGTGCTTCACACGGATGTTACTCCTGGTGAAAGATCTTCAGTTCACCATGAAGTTCCATGTAATCGCAAGAGCAAGAAATAATTACTTCCGGTCAGGTGTGGATCGAATGGTCTCTCCCCTATAGTTACTCCTGATTACATCTTCGTGCATCAGCCCATTAAACCTATTTGACGTTGACAATCTAGATAATATACAGTATCTTTCAGAAGAGTAAGGTGGTCTGAATGTAGCTCCCACGATGGAAAGTAGCAAGCCGTTTTCTCCAGAAGGCACTTTGAGACGTTCAAACAGTACTTTATGGTAATACGGATGATTTGATTTTAAAAGTAATGCAATGGGTAGCCACTGTAGGTGCTTTCTGTTATCTGAATGATAGAACCAGACTCACAGGAGTCATTTGGTTAGTTTAATATTTTTGAGTACAGACCCTCATAATTGAAATCCAATATTACTGCCTGAACTGTAAGTTAACATTGTATACAAAATGATCATGCTGTGCAGTGGTTCACGGAAGGCATGCTTTCAAACTGAAAGCTGATTCTCCTTATGTATTAGGGCTTTAATGAACATCGGAACACCTGTGGTGAATACATAGCGGAATGTGAGATCACCAATGCAGAGCAATTAATGTCCATTAAAGGGATTAGAAATGATATGTGCATACCCCAACAGATAACCAAATTCCATATTAATGTATGTAGATTAATGCTGGTCAAGACACTCTGGCTTTCACACAAAACGAGCGACTCCAACAGTACGGTGCCCCAGGTGGCTCAGATGGTATAGGGTGGTGCAGAGAGACATGCAGAGAATCACTTGCACATGTCAGCGCAGCATCTGACTAGTCTAATTAGGAAACGGAATGGGAACTGGACCATCACCCATCACTGCACTGATGCCTTCAAAATGAAAGCCTTGGTGAAAAAAAATAACATGGCGAAGCTGATTCTGTGGTTTTGTTACAGAGTCTGCGCACGCACCGGCTTCTCACAGAGGAGCCTAGCACCAGAGGATGTCCAGAAAAATGGGCTCGTTGAAATCCTCTAGTCTATCTTGGGCTAAACCCCGGATCTCCAGGGATGCCATTTCAGGGTCGCCAGGGTTCGCACCTCCAACGCCTGAGGTCTCCCTTGCTACCCCTAAAAATTATTCAAGACCTTGGGTTGTGGCCAGCGCCACATGGCTCTTTGTGGTTGGCTTTCTTGTCCAGGCTTTCTTAAAAGGGAAAAAAAGGGGGTTACACAAGTGTAACACTTTGAGCAGTGACCCTAAATAAGAAAGAACAGGGATAGCAAATCATTTGTCTTTCTGGAATTCGATGTTTTGCCGTTGTCTCTGTTACGATCATCACAAGACATCTCGGTGTCGCTTGACAACATCCTTGTGCCTGAAAGCTTGTGTACAATGTAGAAATGTTTGATCATAGCAGATAAAGTGGCCCTTGATTTAATTGTGCCACAATTAATGCTTTGTTGTAATGTGTCTATCTTTCCTATCTCCATGGCATGCTGTTCAGGATGTTTGTTGCATGTATGAGGTAACAAGTGCCCAGAGTACGTGATGCTGTGTGAGTGTGCTGCTTTCCCTGCACTACTCTAAATTCTTTAATACAAATTTATGAACCCTCCCAATGGTAGGTATTTTGCCAACCTCTGAAGCCTGAAAAGAAGATCCTTGCAGGCTTGAAATGTGGCCCACTTTGCACCAGACCTGCAGATAAACTGGCCTGCTGTTAAATATCAGTAACCAGTTTAATGGTATAAACTACAGAGTGTAATTTGCTTTCTGACTTTGAGAACATTTAGACATGTAATTGCACATTTTTCTATATCCAGTAAGATAGCTATAGCTGGTAAGATAGCTCAGTGGGTTGAGCGCTCGCTGCTGCGATGTGTGTGAGATCGGCAGGTTCGAATTCGGCAAGGCCAACTTAGTCTTTCATCCTTCTGCGGTTGATAAATAAGTACCAACACAGGTTGGGTGATATTGCATGTACATTTGTTCGATATAAAGTGCTTCAGCGTAAGTGCTATAGAATAACACATCATTATCATTTGGCATTGGACGTCTGCTTGCATTCACAGTAATTTGGTAATATGGGCCTATATGCACTGATATTAACGATTCATATGGTGATCCATTCTTGTATGAAATCTATATCACATTACAGTGATAAAACCATATTTTTTGTAGTGTACTTAGGAACAATGCTACGTAATGCCACTTCTTGTTTTCCAAGGGGTGAAAGGTTGTGCTCCATCGCTTCCATGATGCCACTTCTGGGTGGGGACAAATGACATCAATTCCTGGTCATGTGATGTCACTTTTACTACCTCAGGCATTTTAGTGAAATGACGTCCATGCAGATCTATTTCTTTTTTTGTTTAGGTGTGTTTATTGTTTAGGTATGTTTGTTCCTAATGTCATTCATTAGCCAGATTTAATTTCCACCTGGCCCCAGTCACATGGGTCCTTTCTTTCTTCTAAACTAAGGTTTATAACCCATAGCACTTTGCATGGTGGGGCCTGCAGTGTCACGGTTTACATTTTAAGTATAATCTGCAGCTTGCAGCACACTGTTGGCTAAAAATCCAGGATTAAGGTGAATCTGCTGATATGGACCAGTCGGCAACTCTGCATAGGAAAGGGCAGGAGGGAACCCTTCTACCTGGCAGCCATTCTAGTGCATTGGTTCAATACGCCACTTCAAGAATTGAAACAGGTCATTTGGAGGTCAAGGTGGGGGATCACTTTATTCTTTCTTCAATTGATACTTTCCATGGTAAATTGTAAACAAATGTTTGGCGGCGTGAGCTTGGGACCATCAAACTCCAGAGGTATTTGCCAGTCTCACCTCTGGTGAGAATAACAACTCGGACAGTGAGCGAGAATGAAGCACAACTTGCTTTATTACAAACTCGGGTCTAACTGCCCCTGCCCCCACCCCCTCCCTAACCCCCACATCACTTCCTAGTCTTTTGGGCCGAACGAGGGCCGTCCCCCTTAACGATGTGGGAGGGATGCAGGTCGCACATGCAACATGACATCTCCCCCCTTTTTAACGTACCAGATCACTCACACTTTATCAGTCCATTTCCTCGATCAGTCTCGATCAGTCTCTGGGGCTTCATGCGACATCGCTGAGGCCTCATGGGAAGACATGCATCAGCGGGGATGAGGGTTCTCTTTCACTGCTGACGTCTTCTTCAGATTGTTCACCGTCCCCTTGGTATGACTCATCCGAATGTCTGTCCTTTTGGCTGTCGTATGCGTGCTCCCACACGAAAAGGTGGATCTGCTGTGATCTTCTTGAAGTGTGACGAGTTCCTTGGTATGGGCCGTTGCCGGTCTCCACTGGCTGTGATCATGGTTCCCATCTTACTGGTCGTGATTAAGGGTTCATATGCAAGAGTGGAGTCCACCTTCCGGCCCTTTGGTTGGCGTACCAGCAACTGGTCCCCAGGTTCCATGATGCATTCTTTGGCTCTTCATTGGGTGTCCGTCCTGTCCTTCATTTTGCTTTTCTCTTCCTGATCATTGTCTCTCGCTTGCTGTTGTAGCGGTGTTGGCGGTAGCTGTGTGGGTCCTTCAGGTAGTCTCGTCTTGACATGTCTGCGGAACACTAGATCAGATGGGCAGACCCCTGTGGTGCTATGCAGCGTGTTGCAATATTCGTGCAACAGTTGGTTTAGTGCTTGCTGGAAAGGCTTGTTAATAATGGTGGTTATTTGTAGTGTCCTCTTGATGCTGGCCATAAATCTCTCTAATATGCCGTTAGCTTAAGGCCAGCGTGGTGTTATCTTTCTGTGCTGGATCCCCATGTATCTTAGAAGTTTTGGAAGTCCTGGCTTGAGAATGGTGGGCCGTTGTCTGACTTTATGATTTTTGGTATCCCATATGTTGACAGCATGCGGTCAAGGAAGGGAATCACGCATGTGGCTGACGTGCTCTCGACTAGCTGGGTGTCTGGAAAGCGTGAGTGCTTATCGATCAGCACAAGTACGTACGTTCTGTTGCGAAGAGGTCCAAAGAAATCCACTGCTAGTTCTTCCCAGACATTCTCGGGGATCAGGGACATTTGCAGAGGGTTGGGGTGTGGAGGCTGAGCCACCTGTGCGCATACAGTGCACTTGCTGACGATCTCTTCTACCATGGCGTTTAGCTTGAGGAACCACATCTTTTGTTGAAGGAGGCACTTTGTGGATATCACACCCCGGTGGCCTTCATGTGTCAGCCTGACTGTCTTTTCTTGTAGTCACTCGGGTATGATTACCTTACAATCCTCATGACAATGTAGTTGTCAACGACTGTCAGTCCAATTCCATGCATCTTATGTCAGCCTTCACCGAATCACTCTCGTTACTGGCCTGATGTTTCAGATGGGAGAT
The DNA here is from genome assembly GCF_040938575.1 of Ambystoma mexicanum. Lineage (NCBI taxonomy): Eukaryota > Metazoa > Chordata > Amphibia > Caudata > Ambystomatidae > Ambystoma > Ambystoma mexicanum. The sequence goes on from NC_090927.1 coordinate 401,651,790, forward strand.
TTTTCCTGACTTGATGCAGTGAGTTACAATGGTGAGGGCTGTGTCCTCTTCTGATGCGGTTCCGAGGTCAGCCAAGTCCACCGGAAGTGGCTGTCGATGGTGAATGATATCATTAATGTACGCGTCTGCGATGGATGGTCCCGCTTTAGTTGGGCCTGTAGGGTGATGAGACAGATAGTCCGCTGGGTTGTCTTTCTTACCGGGGCGATGTACAATGTCAGATATGTAATCCTGTAATTGCAGACCCCATCTGGCTATCCTGGGGGGCATTCTGGCCTTTGGGTCACCGTAGATTGTCAGGAGGGCTTGATGATCTGTGACGACCATGAATGCTTTTCCGTAAAAGAACGGGTGGAAGTACTCACAAGTCCACCCGACCAGCAGGCTCTCTTTCTCCACCTGGGAGTATGCTTGTTTTGTGCTCATGAGGCGTCTACTGGCGTAAGCAAGGATGAACATATTGGACAGGTCGGTAGGGTCCTGCTGCGTTAGTATGGCACCGAGCCTGACAGGGCTGGCATCGACTATCACCTCAGTCTTCCTTTCCGCGTCAAAGTATGCCATGTCCTTTGCGCTGGTGATGGTGTTACAGATGGTTTCAAAAGCGCTCCTGCAGTCTCTCATCCATTCGAATGGTTGGTCTTTGCGAGTGAGTAGTTGAAGAGGGTTGCTGACGGTGGCACAGTCCTTCAGATATTGTGAGCAGTACCTTGCAAGAAGGAATGCAATTCGGAGTTGGTTTGGGGTGTTTGGGCCACAGTGAGTGCCACCACCTTGTCTGGGATGGGCTGCATTCCTCTCTCCGAGAATATGTGTCTGAAGAATCAAAGGGAGTCCTTTGTCGAACTTGCATTTGGATTTGTAGAGGGTTAGGCCAGCTGCTTCGAGTGCTGAGTACACTCTATGCATGGCCACGTCATGCTCTTCTTTGGATTTTCCAAATACGAGGACACGTCTGAGTAGTTGAGGCAGTTGGGTATGTGCCGGATTACCTTATGAATTTCATCCTGAAATAACTCGGCAGCCAACGAGATGCCAAAATGAAGTTGTTTATATTGGAAAAGACCCATGTGTGTGATGAAAGGGGTGATGTACCGAGACTCTGTGCGATCTCGATTTGGTGGTACCCGTTCATGAGGTCCAATTTCGAGAATACCTTTGTGCCATGCAACAGGTGTTTCATGTCGGTGATCCTGGGTGCTTGGTGTCTTTTGCACTCGATCACTTTGTTGGCTCTCCGCATATCTGCACATAGTCTTATTGAGCCATCCGGTCAATTTCTTGGGCACTGGGATCATGGGTGAAACCCTAGGAGAGGGGCCTGTGACTGGTTCAATAACTGCAATTGTATCCTCCGGTGCTTTAATTTTCTGCGTCCTTTGAACAGATTAGGAATGCCGCCTCTATGTCTTCAGGTTTGGTGAAGTACTTGTGGGCGATTAGCTGGTACAGGATGTGTACTAGCCCCATGTCGACCGCCGTTCTGAAACGGAGTATTCAGCCACTGTTAACTTCTGTCTTTAGAATGTGCAGCGAATCACTGCGGCATGGGCTTTGTGGGTGCACCACACAGATATGACACCCTTGCATGGAAGGGGCATGGTGGACCCATACGGGTAGATGTCGACCGTTGACTTTTTGAGCTTCGGGGTACGGGAGAGCATGTTGTAGGCCTCTTCACTGATTATATTGACCGTCGCCCCTGTGTCAAGGAGGAACTCTAGTGTGGTGTTGTTTACGTGTAGCATGAGGACTGGGCTGTGTTGGGTGGCTTGCTGTTGTTTGGAGCCCACGCGTAGCCCTTCTTTCATTGGTCCTCTCCTGATGAGGGGAGGTTGCTGCTTGAAGGCAACCTCATTTCAATGTACTGGACAAATCTTCTCCTACCACTGCATCTGGAGCCGTCGGAGGGCCAACAATCGTCTCGAACAATCAAGCTTCTGTATTCCCGTTCTTCTCGCCTTTGATATCTGGGTTTGCTGTCCTGTTTATTTCCTAGGGGCTTATCCGTGTGGTTCTCAGCGGTTCTCTGAGAGCTCTCTGGCTAGGCCTGGTGACTGGTGCATGTTTACAGACAGCTCTGAAGTAGTTGTCGCCCACATGCAGCGCATTGTTGTCCCAAGGCTGGGCATTCACAGGTGTGGGGATACTCATATCCACATTGAAAAAACATGGCTCCTGATTGCCTGCTTGGTTGATTAGGCGTGGTCAATAGTTTGTTGATGGTGTCTGTTTCAACTGGTTTTTGCAGGAGATCATGCCTAGGTTGTCAAGTTGTGTTTCTACCTCTGCCTCCATGTGAGCCACGGCCACGTTTTCTTCCAGCGACCGCTATTTTGTAGGAGTTTCTTTCTAAAAGCTTGCGATTCACAGCCGGCTATGACCTGAGATTGTAGGGCCTCTTCTTTTGAATACTGGTGGAATTCGCAGTACTTCAGTTTTATGCAGAGCCTCATAACAAAGTTGTCAAGCGACTCCCCTTTGTCCTGATGTGTCGTAGGAAATATATGTCTCTCATAGTCAATGTTGATGTGGGGTGCGAAATACTCTGATAGCTTCTTGTGTTGGTTTCGGTATGATGCTGTTTCTAAATTGAGCAGTTAACCTGCTATGTCCCTTACGGCAGGTCCTACTGCCATTGCAGACTGTTTTTAGACATGCATCGTCCGTGAGCCCTATGGCTCCGATGTACAATTTGAAGTCCCTTAACCCGGTTGCCCATCTGGGCCCTAGGTTGCTGGTGTCTTGAAAATCAAAGGCATGGGGCAGGTGTAGTACTTGTGAGGCACCCCCTGAGGGGTTGGCGGGTCCTTCTGCGCCCCCTGATGTGCCCTCTGTGGGCGTGAGTAAGACATCCTGATCTGACATGGTGGATGTCTATTAAGACTGTGGGTGGGTCTTTGCTGGTGGTAAATGGGAGGTCTCCCCCTTCTTGTGCCAAATGTCGGTGATGGCAGCCCTGTGCTCCGGGTGTTCAGGGTCCTTTTCCCAGGCCGTTGTCCACTTAGGCCTTCTTCCCTTCACCCATGTTCTTCACTGGAGTGTGGGTGGGTGGGGATTCCCTTGGCAGGGGCTGGCTGCAGTACCAGGGGTCACCACTACTGTTTCCCGGCAGACCATGTTTGCTGGGAGCTGCTGATGCTGGTGTTGTGTCCGTTGGGAGTGGGGAGAGGCTTCTCCTACTTCTGATAATGCAGCCACGTGTGGCAGAGGCTGGAGACTGCTCCGTTCCACTGTGAATATGGGGGAGGGGCGGGCCTAGCAGTAGGAGGCACGCCGGCGCACGTTTGCAATGCCTGATGGCAACCTCCTGGGCCCGGCGATGGCTGTGCCGAGGCGTGGCTGTCTTCAGCCACGTGTGCACACGGGCCGCTCGAGCCATCCTTGGCCTGCAGCGTGTGAGCGAAAAATACACACAGTGTTCACCTGGCTCCTCGTCACAACAAATGTGTGATGGCATGAGCTCGGAACCGCCAAACTCCAGAAGTATACACTGGTCTCATCTCCGGCGAGAATAACAACTCAGACACTGAGCAAGTATGAAGCACAACCTGCTTTATTACATACTCAAGTTTAACTGTCCCTGGCCCTTGCCCCCTCCGTAACCCCAATATCACTTCCCCAGTCTTTTGGCCTGAACGAGGGCCGCCCCCCTTAATGATGTGGGAGGGCTGCAGGTCGCACATGCGACATGACAGAATGCACAGTCACAAAATAATATCAAACTCTGCCTAAAATGCCACAGTTAAGGATGCTTGCAATTCAGCATGTAACTGAAGACTGTGCATATTAACCTGGTAAGGTGTAATATGCACACTTGGGCTTACAGTAAAAAAAAAAAAAAGCTCTGTGTCCCTACATACAATCAATGGGGGACACAGGCGGTAAGGCAAATGAGAGGGACATGACACGTGAACCATTTTGGAAGGCATTTGGCTGCATTTATTTTCAAAATACAACATTACTGAATGCTGGCATCAAACTAACTCAACATCCCCAATGCCATCTCCTACTTATTTGTGGGGGAGTGGTCCTGCATATCTCTGCTATGCCTAAATAATGATCCTGGGGGAATGAGGAGACCCTTGTGAACTGAGCAAACCTCCAGCCTCATTCTCCCTGAACCTGTGCACCTGCCAGTCAAGCGCTGCTCGGAAAGCACCAGCCTCATGGCGTCACCGTATAGCACCGAGCCTTGACCCCCAACTGGTAGGAAAATCTCGCAATCAGTGTCCCCAAATGTATGGAAACAGTATAAGTTCAATGCAATGTGCTAAACCTACAGCTCACACCATAGCACTATCCCCACCTTTCATATCTCCAAACTTTGGTGTGGGTGGGAAAAAACCAAATATCAGGGCCACCTCCTGTAACTTCCATGGTGTAGAGTGTCAGTTGTGCCCGAACATAGAGGAGGAGCACTGCCACACTTCCCCTCTTATAGAACATCCATGTCCAAAACCCTGGCCCCCTCAATACTTTTAGCACCAAGCAGCAGCGCTAATAATGATGTCACCTTGCCGCTCAGTGCCAGACCCTCCTCTATGCCTCTGTCTCTCAGCCGGCCCCTGCACCTGCCAACACTGCACAACGCAACTTATTGCTGAAGGCTTCTGATATCTTAAAAATGGGCGCAATTCATGAGGAACAATCACATTTTCCAAAAGAGTTATGGTTACAATAACCATTGCTAATAACAATTGTGTTAATATTCTGACCTCTGTCATAAGAATTGAGGCTGCGTTTATAAAAGTCTTAACCCCCAGAAAGGGGCTGCTACTGATATCACAGAGGATGTCCGATATAACAAACTCAATGACTTCTTGCATGAGGTGATTAATAAACACATTCTGCTTTAGCACCTTGAAGCATCTCTTTTGCTAGGTGGAATTACCAATTAAGATCTCAAACCAAATAACTGGACATTCTCAGAATATGTGGAAAAATACTACTTTATTTTCATTTCAAGTAGGGCGAACTGGCAAATAACAGACTGGTGCCCGCACACTCGCACGCATACTTGGTTATACAGAGGTTATATTCACCAATATGCATCATTTATGATGTCATCCTACATGGCAAACTGCTAAACCCACAGAAGGGAAGGATTGGGAACATATATACCTATGGTATACATAGGGGTTAGTACTTCATTGGTTGCCCCTTATCTGCAGGGCATGCCTTGAACTACCTCTAAATACGTATAATACTGATTATAGCAGAGAAAATGGCAGTGGATTGGTCTATGCAACATTGTATAGCACGTTGCCCCATAGACCCTCTGATTGGTTTGAAATGCTCACCCAACCTTGCACCTTCAGCTCGTTAGCAGCATTATAAGCAAAACGAAACCCAGCTGCTTGATTCACATCAGATTACTCTGCACGTTCCCAATTAATGGACTTAGAGGTACTGACCTCACAGACTGCACTCAAACAAACTTTTGTAAAACATTATTTCACCGTGCTGATGATTTATATTGGTTTAGTTCAGTAATTTGGAAAACCAAAAAGTAAAAAGGAATCTTAAGGCAACACAAACAAATATATTCCTTTTTGGTATTCAAACATATATATGGTAAAATACACATTTGAAGGTTTTGGTACCACGTATAAATCAATCATGAAACAAAAGAGTAGTTCTGATCACATCCATATACAACAATATTAAGTTCATACTTCATATAGTTAGTGAATAAACAACGACACGCCAACACGTGTTTCAACCTTACAAGGTCATCCTCAGGGCGTACGAACAAACTATATACCATCAACAATTGCACTTTGAATTGTGTATGTGTTTCTTTTTAGCAGCCCCGGTAACGGAAGAAGGAAAGGAGAAAAAACATAAGAGAGGGGAGAGAAGACAAAACAAAAAGAAACAAAGTCAAATAGGTGTGGACTTTGAAATCAATGTACTTAACCTTTATGTACACATCATAGAAATAGATGCTGGCCTAGCCAGATTAAACTAAAAATCTTGAGGATTGAGTTATTCTCATCTACTGCGGTAAGTGAGTTAGTCACTCAGAGCACAACAAGATTTGTTTATGTGCAAGGGAAAAAGAAAAAATAATTACCTCTAATTTGGTAACTGTGAAGATATCGTGTTGCTGGTGTTTGGAGCATAATATTGGAATAAGGAAGCTTCTGCACTTACTGGATTTTTGGCCTTTTGGTCCTGGCTGATAAAGTTACTGTTGCTAGTTAGCTGCAGTGAAGGACCAAAAGGCCAAAAATCCAGTAAGTGCAGAAGCACCATATTCCATTAGTAACTCGGCGAGAGACAATCAGAATGCAACAAGCATTCTGATTGGCTCTCGCCAGGTCCCTACCCGGCCAGGAATCCCTGCGTTGGGATTGCACGGCTTTTGTCCCCGGCGGGGGGCGTGGCAGCCCCTCAGCCAATGAGGAGGCTTGAAGCGGGGCCATCCCCGCTCTGAGCCTCCCCGAGGCTGAGAGGCTGCCTTCGCCCCCGCCGGGGACTCGGGTAAGTCTTTTATTTGTTTTTTATTTTTCCCTCCCCTTCCTCCCCCCCAACTTACCTTCTTGATCCTGCGTCCCCGGCGGGGGAAGAGGGAAGCCTCCAGCTGTGTGGAGACTCAGAGCGCCTCCACACGGCTGGGGGCTTCCCTCATCCCCCGCTGGGGACGCAGGTACTTTTTTTTTTTTTCCTCCCCCATCCCACTCCTGCCCTCCCAACCCCACTTACCTTTTTTTTTATCCTTTTTCGGGAGCGGACGCGCTGGGAACACAAGTGTTCCCAGCGCGTCCGCTCCCGATGACCGCCATGGAAAGGGAAAACGGACTCTGTTTTCCCTTTCCATGGCGGTGGCCCATTTTCTTGGTCGTTTTTTTTCTGTCCCGAAACGCTGCAGCGTTTTAACGCTGCAGCGTTTCGGGACAGAAAAAAATTACTTTTAGTACCCCGGTCACGCAAATTTTGCGGGCCGGGATACTAATAGCAATAGAACCCTCGCGGCGGGGGAATTACCGACTCTGGTAATGCCCCGGGGCCTTCGGTAATGCCCCCGCCGCTCGGGTTCTATTGCTTAAATATTATGCTCCAAACACCAGCAACAATATCTTCACAGTTACCAAATTAGAGGTAATTATTGTTTCTTTTACCCTTACAAGATCTTGACTTGAGTGTGGCCGAGCAATATATAAAGAGTAATATTCGTGAGTGAGGTCACAATAAGAAGATATGCCCTGTTCCTAAGCTTCAAAGTGTGTTAACAGAAACTTTAATTCAGAGCCCCTTAGCGGAACACATAGAAGATAGGACCGGTTAAAGATGGTCCTAAAGGAATTAGTTTAAGTTCCAATGAAGCAGATTTTAGAGGGCAAGACGAGTCTTAAGGAAAAGATAGTGAATAGTATATGTGGCCGGTCAAGTCTGTCTGTTCGTTTTATGTGATTGAAAGAGTAATGACGTCAGAGTTGAAAGAACATTTTTTATGTAATAGAGAAGCGTAAAGTAGAGACACAAAAATGGATTGTTTTAAAATTGTATTTTAATGGTTGTTTTTTAGCAAGATTAAAGTAAAAATAAAAATAGTGTTTTGATGGGATTGGAGCTTGCAATGATTGGTGCTCGCTCATATTGTATGTTGATTGAGAAGTATTTCAAAAATCTGTGATTAAAAAATGAAGTAAGTGTTAGCAAAGAGAAAAGTGAAAGGTTAAAAATGGAAGAGGTTACTCCATTAGTGCATCTTTGCAAACAGCTGCCGAAACACGCTACCAAACGTACACAGTACAGTGTAGAATTGATTAAAGGAACTGCAGATAAAATATTTATGCCATGGCCCCAAGGCGGATCATTATCGAAGGCAGTCCTGCAGCATATGACAACATATTTGCACATAGCGTACACATGAAAGAAGCTAGAAAAGCACCTAGCGAGTCTAGAACTTTGGAAAATGTACAAACAAGAAAAGGAGGAGGCACATCCCTTAGATTGGATACTTAATGTTTGGAAACGGGGGTGTTAAAGAGCCTTTTGATCCGCCCACCCCGTCTGAAATAAAGGATGAAACTAAGAATGACAATGGGTTATACCTATTAAGGGAACTTAAAGCAGCAGTGGGATATAGCAATCCCTCATATGAGTCCCCTACGCAAAGTAGTGATGAGGGCCCAGAGAAAGATATTGAGAAAGATGTAACCTCCAAAGTGCCGGGAGACAAGGAGAGACGCAACAAGGAGTGAAGTGAAAGAGCAAGCACTTCTCTAGATAAAAGGAGCGAAATATAGAGATGAAAAGGAAATAAGGATAGCACTGATGAGATAGCGCTCTTATAGAACGAGGTCAGATTTTACTTAAACCCAATGGTAAAGGCATTGAGGATATAAAACAGTGGGAAGATCAAGGCGGACTGAATAAAAAAGACAGGGAAAGAGAAGAACGATTGAAAGATGAAGGAGCGAAAAGAAAAAATAGACAAGGACGAGAACAGTTATATCAAGATGAGCAAGCTACAAAACAAGAGACAACTGCAGAGCAAAGAAAACGTGACAATAGACAAAGAACGGCTGATGAGCAGGATAGGCTAGAAAGACAAAGAATAGATAATGAACAGGAAAGGATCAGAGAGAAAAGAATACAGAGACAAACGGATGAGGAGATACGAAGGGCATATGAACAAAGGGATATGAAAAAGAAAGAGGAAGACAGAGTAGGAGAGGAGGTGAGAAAGCGCAGAGAAGTCAATGATGACATGGAATGTAAAAGAAGACAGAGAGCATGCAATCTCGGGTATTTGGAAAGGGAAGTAAGAAATCCTGATCCATTGGCAGAATGGAAGATATAGAGGTATTTTTTCACGAATATGAGTCACTACCAGGCCCCTCTAGAGCAAATCTAGAAGATGAGTTTGAATCAAGAAGTATTGGGGAAGCGATTGATAAAGTATACCATGACATGAGAGCTCAGAAGGAAGCTCATGGGAAAAGAAAAAAATGATAGTCTCGAGAGCACACAGTTGAGTGACACGGAGGAAGCCTCCTGTAGTGCGAGACATAAGGAGCTGTCTCACGACCACAGTATATACCATGGCCTCAAATGGACAAAGATAATTTAAGGTGCAAACTCACTATTTTTACTTCTGGTGCTGGGAAATGGATACATGAGCTAGAAAAGAGAACTGGAGGAAATACGTTGGCTATAGGGGACATTAAAGGTCTCTTGTTTGCCATACTTGGTGAGAGAGCTGACGATGTATGGACATGGGCAGGCTACCCTGGTGTGACTACAGTCAACACCGTGCATGATGGAGCACTGTTTAACAATTGCAAAGGAGCAGTTTGGAAGGTGCTTCGAGTATTATATCCGCACACATACGATATGGGAGCTATAATGACAAAAAAGATGAATGAAGGGGTAGATCCTTTGCTTTACATTCAAAATTTCCAAGATGCTTGGGTGCTCGAAACTCGTTAATCTTGGGGGAAATCTATACCTGTATTCTGTCATATATTGTGCCAAGGGCTGCAAGAGCAAGTGCAGAAGAAGCAAAATAAATTAGTGGGTATAGAAGCTAAACCGTGGTCAGAAATTGAGTTGACCATTGCACATTACTGCAGACTCCTGCAGGAAAAGAATCGCAAAAAAGATAATACTCGAAAAGGCAAGGAGGCAAAATTGGTTCAGAAAAAACTGTTCAAATACGCCATGGAAGGGGGAATGTTAACTAGTACAGACGGATCACATTCACAGCAGGCAGTAAACATTCCACAGGTGAATAACCAAAGGCAGTTCGATCAAAGCAACAATGGATATGCTCCATGTTGAAGTGTATATCAAGGGAGAGGTTGCCAACGTAATCAAGGGATAGAATATTCAGGAAGGTTTTCAGAATATACAAAACCGTAATCAGAATATGCAATATGGGCAGATGGGGAGACCACCACCTATATGTTGGACATGTGGAATGACATGGCGCATGGCTCGTATGTGTTGAAGTCAAGGAATGATGCAAAATGATCAGTTTTCAAGACAGTGAATGCCAAATCCTCCTGCATATTCGCAGCAGAGTGGAAATGGAGTTGCACAAAATCAAACAGTGCAGCAGCAAGCGCTGAGAGTGCAGTAAGGCTTGAACCACAACAAATGGCAGGTAACCAACTGCAAGGACAATCTCAGCAATCCCCTATGCAACTTCAACAGAACACAAACACAGAACTAAAAATGACCCGTAGAATAGGAGGTGTCACTGTTGATGGAGGGAATCCATTCAAAAGTGATGGAGTGAGTCTGTACCCACAGTAGGACAGCTCACTGGGAGATCTGATGTGTTCATTCCTATCTATAACGCCAAATCCTCATGAGGAACCAAGGATAAACGTAAATATAGGCGACAAAGTTTTTTCGTTTTCAGTGGGCACGGGTGCAACGCGCTTGTGTATACATGAGGGCACATTTTTAATGTCTGGCAATGCGATGAATGCTCAGAGTTTTACTAGTCGAGTTCCTTTCACAGAAGAATTACCCGTCTCTATAGGAGAATGCGATATGAAGGTGACACTGCTTTATTCGAGGCAAACATATTAGGACGAGATTTGATGACAAAATTGAACATGACCATTTTGTTTACAGACGAAGGCATAGTATGCTCAACACTGGGAATGCATTATTAAAAGGTGTAGAAATTATCATGGCATTTGCAGGGCAAATAGCTCCTAGAGCGGTACCGCTTGAACCCAAAGTTTTTCATAATGGGATACCTATTCTGTTAACATGGCTACCAGGTCTAGAAGGTAGAACCATGAGGATACCGGATGAGTTTCTATATAGACCTCAGATATCCATGGATGAAGAGGAAGGTCAAATGTTTCCCTTATACATAGAAGAAGCATTAGTCCGAGGAAACATGGCTTTACTTGATGCAAATGATGATAACGGTAGACGATGGAGCACAATAATCATCATCGAGGAGGGCCGCAGAGTGACTGATGAAGAATTGTTTGGAGATTATTTATCTGATGACTTTGTTGTATTCAAGATGTGCATTACTTATTGGGTAAAGGCAATCAAGAGAGAAGTTCCTCAGAAAATGATGTTAGCACAGAATGGTCATTCAATCTTTTTTTTTCGACCAAATGAGCGGACACCCCACTGGCTTCTATGACGTAGGCTTACTAAAAGGGGTTGGGGAGGTGAAGATTAAATTAAAACCAGGAGCAATTTTACCTCAAGCATGACAATGTTCCATGTCTCGAGAGGCAGATGAAGGCATTTTCATAACGATTTCCGCCATGGTGGACCAAGGTATCTTAGTGATGTCAGAGTCACCATGTAATACATCAGTTTAACCCGTGAAAAAAGTAAGAGGGGGTGTGGCGTTTAATACAAGATTTGAGACCAATAAATCAAATTGTAGAGTTTGAGTTCCGTTTAATCCCAAATCCTTCTACAATTCTATGTAATATACCTGTTGATGCACGATATTTCATGGTGATTGACTTGAAAAATGCGTTTTTCTCAATACCATTGCACAAAGACTCACAAGATTTGACTTTGTTTACCTTCCAACAAGTTCGCCTGAAAAGCGCAAGGCGGCCCCAGGGGTACTGTGAGTCGCCATTGATTTTTAATAGAGTCCTCCAGGTGGACTTAAGCAATATTGCCTTAGAAAGCGTTGTGCTGCAATACGTAGATGCCATTTTAATTTGCAGCACCACAGAGGAAGAGTGCAGACGTGATTATGTTCAGCTGATGATTATACTTGCTGACAAAGGATATAAGGTTGACAAGGAAAAGTTACAATATTGCCAACAAGAAGTGCCGTACATAGGTCAATTGATCTCACTTGAAGGAAAGAAAGATACTCCTGAAAGAGCCGAGGCCATTTTAAAAACAGCTAAGCCACACACAATAAAAAAGATGCAGAGTTTTTTGGGACTATGCAATTATGTCAGAGCATGGATCTTTTACTAAAGCTCATATACAAAACCACTATTACAAGAATTGAAGAAAGCACAGGTAACACAAGAAAGAATCGTGTGGACTTAGACAATGGAAGAAGGGTTTGATTAATTGAAAAAAAGCCATTTGCACAGCTCCAGTTTTAGGGATCCCCAATTATGCAGAGGAATTCTTTTTATTCTCGCATACAGATGGTAATGTTATGACAGCAATGCTCTCGCAGAGAATTACGTTAGGGTACAAGCCCTTTGCATATTACACTGAAATCTTAGACCCAGTGATGAGCGATCATTTTCTGTGCGAACAAATTTTGGCAGCCACTGTGTTCGCCATAGAGAAGGCCACAAGCATAGTGATGGGATACACTATGACGTTATTTGTTGAACACGCACTATTTGCCATTTTGAAAAAACTGAATGGCACGTTGACTTCTCAAAGGGCTTCTGCTTATGAGGTAGTTATATCAAATCCAGTGATTAAAATAGTTTGATGTAAAATAGTGACCCCCAGCTATGTTTATTGCTGAGCCAATCACAGAAGGAGAACCCATACACGATTGCGCAAACTATGAAGAGTTCTGTGATGAGATCCCTAAAGTAAAGGAGAATGCACTAGCAGTGGAAGAGATTGTGTTTAGAAAATGGAGAATTTCGAGTGTTTGTTAGTACTTGATTGCCATCTCATTATTCAGCGCAAGCTGCAGAATTATTGGTGTTGATACTCGCGATTGAGAATCAAGCAAACGGGGACGTAACAGTGTACAGCGACTCCGCCAATGTGACGTTGACGGTGCATTTAGGATTAGCACGCTGGAAAAGGAGGGGCTACCTCCGAGCAGACGGCACGTCAGTGCAGCATGCAACCTTGTTGGACAGGCTTATTAAGGCACTACAACTCCCAGTGGGCATAGCAGTCATTAAATGTGCAACTCACACGAAAGGGACAGATTGTATCTCACGCAAAAAACAATCAGCAGATGCTTAGGCCAGACGCATAGCAAATACAGATATAGGGATGATGAATGTGGAGACTTTTGATGTGAATGAAAGGATGACTGTAATGATGATTGTAATGGAAGGATATAATCATATGTCCAAAACACAGATAATGGAGCTCCAAGGGCAGGCACCGCAAGAGGAAAAGAATCTATTGAAGTGAAGAGGGTGTTCTTTAAACCCCTCTGAAGCATTGTGGTGACAAGACAGCACTGGTAAACCAGTGATGCCTTTAGCCTTATTAAGCGTGGCGCTAGAACAGCTATACTACCCCGCGCATACAACTAAGGAGAATCTTGCTGTAACTTTTGCTGAGGAATGGTTCGTACCTAACCTAATGGATCATGTTGCATTTTTTATAGTAAATTGTACAGTTTATCAACAGTTCACGGCTGTGCATATGCAGTGCACAGTGAGCGGAGTCATTCGAGACCCAATGGCCCTTTTCAGTACTTGCACATCGACTATGTCGACATGATACAAATATGTAATGGTTACAGATATATAATTGTTGTGGTGTACCCTTTCTCAAGATGGATAGAGGCAGGTCCATGTACACACCCAGACTCCACTTGTGTTGCCAAATTTGGAGTACATGAAGTATTTCCTAGATGGGGAGTATGTGAAGTAATAAGGTCAGATAATGGTCCTCATTTTGTGAACACAGTGTTTGAACAGATCAGCTTGTTGCTTGGTATAAAGCACACATTTTCTTCGCAAGGAAATGGGATCTGTGATTGGCTTGCTTAAGGAAAGAATAGCCAAGTTGAAGCCTACTCTGAAGAAAGGGTGGTTGCATTGCATACCACTGGAATTATATGCAATGAGGAACCAACCAGGTTCTGACCACCATCTTACCCCTCACGAAATTATGACAGGAAGACGATTGAGAACACCCTTAATGCTTCCATCCCAAGTTAGAAGTGATGCTCAGCCGACAGCAGAAGTGCTAGGATTGCAATTGCAAAAGTATTTTAATTGTATGAGTTCCTGTTTTTCTGTCATTTCAGGAAAGTTGCAGAGACGAGGGTGTAGGGCAGTACAGAACACAGTAGGAGATGCTTCAACAACCCGACCTCTGGAATTTCATCTTCCCCAACTTTACCCCGGAGATGCGGTCCTAGTTCATAACCACACAAGGAAAAAGTTGGACGAGCCCTGTTTCAACAGTCCCTTTGTCGTTGAGGACGTAACGCTGTCTGCTGTCAAACTGCAGGGCAGGCACACCTGGATCTTCTTGGGGGACGTAAAGATCTACTCTGGAGAAACCTCACTGCCTACATCCCTCTGCAAATAAGCTGCAATCAACGGGGAAGAACCACAGCACGTGCAGACAAGATGCATGACGAGGAAGAAGGACGCATAACCTGACAAGTGGAAAGAGTAAAGAACATTTTAGTTGGACCGTGGCTTGGCTTTGGATACTCCCTTTGAGCTATTCATAAAAGGGTCAAAGAAAACATTTGAATACTCTGTGCATCTTAATTGCAGCGTTAAGGGAAAATCTGCATTCTTAAAGCCACAGTACCTTATTGACTTTAGACTAATGCCTGCTTAAAGCCTTAATGAAAGGAAAGTGATAAAAGTGTATTGATTTTGGACTGAGACAAATTTGAATCCTTGATAAGAAAAGGAGTATGCCAGACTCTGATTGTGGATACAGGAATTGGAAGAGGGTACAATACCCCGAGTGTTTCCACAGTGAGTTCTTGTTTGGATCTACTTATGGTGTTACCCAGTGATGACGTTTCTAGGTACATACTCACGTATTTTGAGTTGGTGTTGCGTTCTTATCCTTCATTGGTGGGGAGAACTTGCTGCATTCCAGCTTTCATTCAAGGTACTGACAATGAGAACATTTTTTAGTTGGACCGTGGCTTGGCTTTGGATACTCCCTTTGAGCTATTCATAAAAGGGTCAAAGAAAACATTTGAATACTCTGTGCATCTTAATTGCAGTGTTAAGGGAAAATCTGCATTCTTAAAGCCACAGTACCTTATTGACTTTAGACTAATGCCTGCTTAAAGCCTTAATGAAAGGAAAGTGATAAAAGTGTATTGATTTTGGACTGAGACAAATTTGAATCCTTGATAAGAAAAGGAGTATGCCAGACTCTGATTGTGGATACAGGAATTGGAAGAGGGTACAATACCCCGATTGTTTCCACAGTGAGTTCTTGTTTGGATCTACTTATGGTGTTACCCAGTGATGACGTTTCTAGGTACATACTCACGTATTTTGAGTTGGTGTTGCGTTCTTATCCTTCATTGGTGGGGAGAACTTGCTGCATTCCAGCTTTCATTCGAGGTACTGACAATGAGAAAATTATAAGAAGATTGCTTATAATCATCACTGAAGAATGTATGAAGTTGCCTGTGTACAGTGAAGAGAATACAAATGCCCTTATATGCCGACGCAGCACATAGACCAGTCAGTGTGTTGTTCTTTTGTCTAATTACAAATCTGAATGTTATCTTGGAGGGCACTATCATCCAAGTGAGCATCTATTCTGAAAGAGAACAGAGCAGTGTAGAATATTTCCTCTGAGGGACAGATCGAGAAAGTGTATAAAGGACAAACTTTGTTAATGCTGACAGGGAAGCAACATCTGGACTGAAGCAGGTTTAAGGCATTGATTGGGAGCTGATATATGAAGCAGAGCTCGCATAGACTTGCAGAGGACATTTCTCTTCACAATAAAGACACATTTACATCTCGATTGGTGAAAAAACTGGTTCCAGACATACAGAGAAAGATTATTCTTGTCATCCAGTGAGCAGACAACTGATCGAGGAGTATTTACTGAATCAAGACAGTAGCTTCCAGAAGCAAGTCATCATGCAGACCTATTAAAAAACATTTTTCTTTCCTTAGCATCAAGTGATCGAGATGGAGAATTTTAATAGTAACAATGTGTTGCCCCATGAGAACAGACGCTCACATTGTCCAAGAAGAAGATGTTGTAAGATAATTTACCACTGGATAATATACACTTGTATTGGGTTTATACTCATATTGCTTTCACTGACTGTGAGAACTGCATTTTACATAGGTGCAAATGGAGCTATGAATCCTGTGTTTCTTCCTGAGCATAAGGGAGATGTAGGTGTGGCAACTACAGAGCAGCCTAGACCCTACATAGTTATTCCTGTCCCAAGAAAAGATGGCAGGATACCTGAGCTTGAAATGGATGTTGTTAGTATTCAATCACACAGAACACTTGTTTCAGAGAATGCTTTTAAATGCCGGAGACAGAGTCAGCGAATCAGGCAAAATAAGGGGTTAATAGAGTTTGGGCCTAACGAGATAGTGCATGCAGACACACCTGGTCCAGTGACAGGAGACCCAAGTACAAGTCCCAAAGGAAAATCCCAGATGAAGATTATGAGAGACATTTTTGTACCTAGAGGATTTGATGAGAGAATAAAACTTGCTGAGAAGAAGAGACTTGCTGAGCCTTCTTCTACACAGGGAACCCGGATGGATGTTCCTATAATTAAGTCAACAAGAAGGAATTATGTTGAAACATTTAGAGATATAGTCATAGAAAACTACACCAAGAGTTTGAGAACCAAAAGCACCCAAGAAAATAATCATGAACTAAATGATTATCTGGACAGTACAGCACACTTGGGAAATAACACATGATACCAACACATGAAAGAAGTTGGAAGAAGGACGTCAAATAAATAATGCTTTTGTATGTGCACTCCTGCCATACAGCATGGGGAACTCAAAAATCTTCATAGCTATTGTAATAGATGTCTTGACTGCACACTGCATAGTCCACCAAGCTTTTCTGTAGTACAAGAGGCCAGTTTTTGGGTTGAACTGCCTCTCTCAAATGGGCAACTGAATGGACAGATCCAGATGAAGATGACTATATCCAAGATATAAAGACAAGAAACAATGCCAAAACTAAGAATCATGTGATCAGATACGAGAAACCTGGAGTAAAAGGAACCGGAATAAGAAGAGAATTAAATAAAAAACTGAACGTCCAGGAAAATCTGCAGAAGATATTCGTAGATGGAAAAACAGAGGCCAGGTGCAGATTTGGGGAACTGTCCTATCACCAGATGGCTGGGAGGAAGGAGTAGTGATCTGCAGAGACTGGGTAACAATGGGTCAATACCAACCAACAATCGAGAATGCACAAAAGTTATGTAAACCATTATGGCCAAAACTTGCTAAATTACTGACATGGGTCGAAGACAGAGGAGGACCCCTGCAGATAGTACCATTGGAGAGTTCTAAATTGTGCTTCAGGAACAATGGTACAAGAAAAATGGGGGACAATCAGAACTGTGGGCGAATCTTCAATGCACCAGGAATGAATATCGGAACAGCAGTAATCATTGATCATTATTGGGTTTGTGGATCCAAGGCCTACATCAGACTGCCTAATGATTGGGGAGGAATCTGCACATTAGTAAATGTCCATGTTTCTGCGTTGGTGATTCCTAAAGGTGACCTGAATATTTTCCCGAAAGCAGATACTCATCTGAGGAAGAGGAGATCTGTGGAGCTGATAGAAAAGATGAAGAGAGAAAACTACTTTTCAGCCAAATCTGTAGAAGCTTTTGACTCTGTCCCATATGTTCAGCCAGACTTCTTCAGTGTTCACGTTGATCTTCATGCCAAGGATCCAGGTTGGAGCAAATACCAAGTGGTTTCAGATCACCAGATGGGAACTGCTGCAGACAATTAACACCACCATAAAAGGATTCCATACAATCAGAGAAGAACTGAGAGCTGTAAGATTGATGACTCTCCAGAACAGATAAGTCCTGGATATGATCACAGCTATGGATGGAGGATTTTGTACAAAAATTGGAGAATCATGTTGCACGTTCATACCTTCTCATGATGACGAGAATGGAACATTGACAGAGGCCATTTACATGCTGACGAAACTCCATGGCCAGATGATAGAAGAGATAGAAGACATTGCTGATGACAGCTGTTTGGATCACTCTTCTCGTGGGTTCCAAAATGGATGGCAGACATGTTTAAATTCCTTGGAGCCCTGTTATTATTAGTGATGCTTGGATTCTGTGTGATCAAGGTAATAATCTCACAGAGCAAGAAGACAGCAAAGAAAGCCATAGGGATGAAAATCATGATTGATGTTGAACCAGGATAGAAGCCTAAAGATCTGACTGATGAAGAAATCAGAAACTTTGTAAAAAACAGCATCCATGCACCTGAGGGAACTAAGTTTCTGTATCCAAAGGACCACATGAAGTATGTGGGAAGATGGCTCTATTGCAGTCGAAGTGGACAGTGCGTGCTCATGACATGGAACAAGGATGAGCATGTGAAATGAGCAGGATGTCTGAAAGGAGTTATAAAAATATGGATCCCTAAGAAGCAGTTCTTTAGACACGGGTGTCTAGATATGAAGGATGATGAGAGAGTGGTCAATATATCGCCCAGAGGGGGGAGTGTACAGAGGAGCCAAGTACCCCCACTCCAACTTCCCCGCCTACAGTACCTGAAAAAAAGAATATATATATATATATATTTATTTTATTTATTTGTATTTGGTTAAAATTAAACCTTTACAAAATGAGTCATAATAATCGCATCTTGAAAATACAGTTCATACAAAACACATTAAAACAGTATTAAACATCTTTTCATTCTTATCAGTTCACACAATTATCAGTTACAAAACCATATATTATACAAAATATTTAAAATGCATTTTAAGTTGATATATACATTAAAAGAAATTTAGATCGCACATCTTTGTTAGTTGATTTCATCTTGAATTTCAAAGCGCGTGAAACATTTCCTAGTGCTAAAATTAATGGGTAATGTACATCATTCATAAGTCTTTCCCATAGAGATTCAGTACAATCAATGAATTCAATACTGACACATTTTACCAAATAAAACGTGCGTGATCTTTTAAAATAACAGCACTCCAACACAAGTGTTTTAAAGTTTCATATGTTTCTTTCTTGAAATCTACATTGCATTGATTGCATATACATTGCTTTTCCTGCCCAGTGCTGGCAACGTTCTTTGGTATGAAATTGATTTAGTTTGAAACGTATATACAATGCCCTAATAATAGGGCAAGGAAATAGAATAACATAAGGGATACATAGCAAATGTTTCCGCATACATTTTGCATATTTTAAATATGTGGAGTACCGCTTTGTTTGATCAATTGTTTGAATCCAGTCTTCCTTGAACAATTTCATTTTAACAAAATCAGGGCGGATGCATAAATCATTAGGAGTCTGTCTAATATCATAATCATCCGAGATTCAAAAAAGATACCTTTAATGACAGAATCAAAAAAGGGAATTCGAACACCAGGGAAATCTTCTCTATCCTGAGAGAATTAGAATCCCAGATTGCACCCATAGACTCTTGCACCAAAGACAAAGCCTGGTGCACAGACATTCAAAAGGCCTTATGCAACAAAATCACAATGTTACAAGACAAAATATCAGCCAAAATATCCTCCCTCCACAACATTGCCCTCTCCACGCAAGAAACCATCCTTCAGGAACTTGCCACCAACCAAACTAAACCTCTTAACCAATTCAGCTTTAGAGCCATCTCCACTGCGGAAACTAAGAACATCATCACATTTCTTAAACCGGCTTGATGCCTTGGCGACACCTGTCCAGCCCCAATCATTAAAGAGGCTGAACATGAACTAGCCCCTTTCATCACATCATTTATCAACGCATCATTCAAATCATGTTCTGTGCCAACCAACCTCAAAGATGCCTGGATACTACCTCTCCTGAAAAAAGCAAATCTGGACCCTAATGTCCCAACGAACTATAGGCCCATAACAACTGTCCCGTTCCTCCTCAAAATCTTAGATAAAGCAGCATACCTACAGATCCAATCTTACCTGGAGACTAACAATTTACTAGGGACTAGACAATCAGAATTTAGACCGAGACATGGAACCGAAACGGCTCTCCTTGATCTTAAAAACCAACTAGATGAACGTAAAGATAGAGGAGACATTTCTATTCTCCTACTCTTAGACCTATCAGCCGCCTTCGACCTGGTAGATCATAAGGTACTTTGTAACCACCTTAAATCAGCAGCCAACTTCTCCACAAAAGCCAGGGCCTGGATAAACTCATTCCTGGATAAGAGAACCATAAGAGTCTTCTCACCCACATCAGCAGCGGATCCAGTCCCCATCACCTGTGGCGTCCCGCAAGGATCATGTGTTTCCCCCACTTTATACAATATTTTTACAAAGCCTCTCTTTGACATATTGGACAAACTAGGGGTCTCATATACCAACGCTGATGACACCCAAATTCGTATCCCAATCAAGGGAGACTATGACAATGACACTAGCCACATCAATAAAATCTACCAAATTATCCAAACCTGGATGGCCACACATGGCCTTTGTCTCAACAACGACAAGACCGAGCTCTTAATCATCGGGTCTACCAGTAAACTTAACAAATTATCCGATTCATACAACTCCATTACTATTGACGGTATCAAAATCAAGGTAGCCAAGGAAGTCAAAACCCTAGGATTCCACCTAGACTCTGCTCTTACCCTTTACAAGCAAGTTAACGCTACAGCCTCTGCTACCAGCTACACTTGCAAACTTATCCACGCTTGGAAGCCATACCTATCCACAGACAGCTGTACCACCATTGCACAAGCCCTCATCCTCTCAAAATTAGACTACTGTAATGCACTGCAACTAGGCACCAGTAAACACAACACCAACAAACTCCAAACCCTGCAGAACAACGCCCTTAGAACAGCACTAGGAATCCCTAAAAGGCAGCACTTATCCGATCAAAGAAGAGCTGTCAACTGGCTGGCCATCAACGACTGTATTAAACTCAAAACTTTGAACATTACACATAACTGTCTGAACAACAAAGCACCTGCATACCTCACAGAGAGATTCACCAAGCACACCTCTGAACGCCCCATCAGAAAGGCCCACACAAATAGTATTAAAATCCCCAATTTCAAACTGAAAAGAACTGGAGGGTCCAGCTTTCCAGTACTAGCAGCTCATCTCTGGAACTCTATCCCAGACTCACTTAGAGCTACCCCTTCCTTACATGTGTTCAAAGCCAACGTCAAATTATGGCTTCATACTAACGACTGCTAAATGCCTCAACTGCATCAAATATTATTTATATCCAATGTATATGAAACATATCCTACCTGCAAGCCATGTGACATTGAAATCCATGTGTCATCGTAATATAAGTATTGCCTGACATATGAACCTGTTACATAAGAAATTGCAAATATTCTTGGACTTTGTAACATAAGAAATGCCCGATATATGATCCTGTAATATAAGAAATTGTATAATATTCTTGTACCTGTAATATAAGAAATTGTATAACATTCTTGTACCTGGAACCCAAGTTTTTATTTCTTTGCAAGCGCCCAGTTGCTTAACGGCCAGGTGCGCTCTATAAATAAATAAACAATACAAACAATACAATACAATTCAAGCCTCTTAATTGTATCCACTGTATTATTTTCCATTGCATGTTGTAGATCTTTGTATAGGCAATTTTTAGGAGGATTTAAAATTTTGGCATAATTCGATAATAAGCGCCATACCATTCTACAAGACAATGAGATCAGACTTAGCTTGTGCGTGATTATGCAATTTGGAGTAGACATTGCAATGTTTAAGACATCTTTGATTATTCGTCCTTGCAAAGTATCTAAATAATCACTTAAGTCGAAAGAACACACATTAAGAATATAAATAAGAACAGCTTGTACTTTCATCGTTAAATAGTCACGCAAAGGGCTGAGGGAAAATGGACAGTGGGCCTCATTACGACCCTGGCGGAGTGGGTTTACGCCAGCGGTATTCGCGGCGGACCCTTCCGCCCTACTACGAGTTCCCGTAGCGCCATGGAGCCGTTTTCCGCCTGGTTTTTCCGGGCGGAGAAATCCATGGCGCTACGGGACCTTGTTGTTAATTACGCCACCGTATTTTACGGTGGCGTAATTAACGCCTTCCCCACTCCCATTATACCCTATGGGGCAAAAATGGGAATGGGGAAGGGTAAAATGGGGATTGGGGATTTACCGCCCCGCCAAGGTCGGAATGGGGCGGTAAATCCGCCAACCCCCATGGCGGTATTGGCAGCTTTCCGCCGTGCTCCATGGTGCATATTGCACCACGATCTCCGCCAGGGTCGTAATGAGGGCCAGTATCTTTTAAATATAATCTTCATTTAGCTCTTTAATGGACGTGCTTTTTGTTCAGTCTTTCTTTCCAGATGGTAATGGAGGAGTTGCTACTTAGTTGATTACCAAGATAGCAAATCTCGGACTGTATTTGTACTGCAAGATCTCCCATTTGCCAACTAAATGGTTTTATTTTCCTGCCGGCATGAAGAATCAAAATATTTGTTTTGCTGACATTTGGCAAAAGGTTTAAATTGAGGGCATATTTTTCTAATGCTAACAATTTAGCTTGCAGGCCGGTATAAGCAGGTCATCGGCAAACGCCAGCCAGTGTAATCTTATCGAGCCTAATCTTACAGGATACATCCCAGGTTCCTTCCAAATCCGATCTAGATCACAGATATAAAGATTAAAAAGCATGGCTGCGAGATTACAGCTTTGTTTTCAACCAATCTGAGTTTTGATGGCTTCCGTGATCGCGCCTTCTCTCGATAACTTTACCTTGTATGCAGTATTAGAGTGCAGCATTATTATCTAGTATATTAGTTCTGAAGGAATTCCCAGTTGAAGTAATTTAGTCCATAATAGAGTCCTTATCACACAGTCAAAAGCACAAGACAGTTCGATGCTTGCTATGTATATTGGGTAAGCTCCTTTCTTTTTCGTACTAGCAATGATGTGGGTCATCAATGTTGCATTCAATGGAGTAGCCATTGCCTTCTTGAAACCAATCTGGGATTTCGCAAGAATGTTATTGGTAGCAATATACTTTTCCAGATCGTACAGAACTAGGCTGGCAAAGATCTTAGTGCAGGTGTCAATAAGTGAAATAGGTCTATAATTTTGGGGTTCTAGAGCATTGACTTTCTTATAAATTGGTACAATTATTGACGTGCCCCATTGCTCTGGTATGTTACCGGTTTTAAGAATCACATAAAATTTAATTTTGAGTATTGCTGCCCATACTGTTGGCTCGGCTTTATACATACACGAAGGTATGCCATCTGGGCCTGGAGTTTTGGACTGTGATAGTTTCTTGATTGCCCATATTATGTCGGTTTCAGACCAATTTAAAGTGTCCCATTTCGCAAAAGAATTTAACACAGGTGTATTAGATCTAAAACGAGGTAGAATAACAAACCTTTCTGTTAGATATGCAACCCATGTATGTGCCGGTATTATATTCTCTTTAGTGACAACCTTAGAGCAAGTGGTGTTACACATAATCAGCCAGATGTATCTAGAATCGTGCATACATAATTTACGCACAATTTCACAATTAAGAATGTTCGATTGTTTTTTTTCTCAAAATTCCCATTTCATTTTTATACTGTAATAAAATTCGATTTTTTACATATTTAGTCTGAGCATGGTTAGATACAAGTTTCTTAGCAATGTGCAGATCTTTATTTTTTTCCGTTTTAAGAGCTGTATTTCAGAGTCAAATTTATTTGTGTGATATGGACCTGTTAGTAAAGGTTTCTCTTGTACACTTTGTATAACAACAGCAATTATTTTAACTATCGTTTATTCTTTGACAAACAATGAAACATCCTGATCCCAACACAATGATGCCCTAAAGGCAGTTCTAACTTTCTCTGAAATAAGCTTACACTACACCGGGTTCCATCTCACTGATAGTTGAGGTCGTTTGATTTCGTATAGCGGCAGCAGGTGATTAATACTATGGCAATCATGTATATATGTTAAGTTTAATTGAATGGGAGCGTGATCACTCAGAATAATAGGGTGAATCAACACCGGTGAGACTAAATGTGAAAGCTCATTCGATGTCACAAAATAATCTATTTTAGAGGTGGAATTACCACAACTCCATGTGTGCTGAAGACCATCTGCCTGACTATTCACAAACGATATCTCCCATGTTTCCAAATAGGTAATCCATTTTTCACCCCTATTCTGAGATTCCAATTTCCTCATGTTGCCGTTATGGTTCTTCTCTGCCTTATTCACACTACATAGCATATTATAATCTCCTGCAATAATAATCTTAGGTATCATTGCCAGATTATGTATACGTTCCAAACATTGGTCTAAGTCATTAAACATTTCTTCTAAAGATACTTTCAGTGGATTCCAATATAAGGATAACAGATATAGGCGATCTTGGGCATTTTTTCCTATATCTATTTCAATCGCCACCACTTGTGAAGAAAGGTATATCTAAGATGATTTGCATTTAAACCTGTTGCTTATGGCAATTGCTATCCCTCACATTGGACGTCCCAAGTTGCCCTGGTTAGCATAGCTACAAATCGTATGATAGTCTTCCAAAATGAAGTCATAAGTAGACATTGTCTCTTGTAGAAAAATAATGTCAGGTTGATCGTTGTTGGAAAAAGAGGTGAACTTTTAAGTGCATGATAGCTGCATGTGTCATGATTCGCCGTTCCAGCCCCTTCTTGACTACTTGGTCCATAAGGCATTGCTACACCCCTTCTAGGGCACACCCAACATGGCCTAGGAGTAATCGAATTACCCCTACTAGTACGTCCACAATAAGATGGTGTGTACTAGTTCTGTTAGTAAATTTAGGTCTAGTAAAGCCAATGGTGACTTTACATGCCCGGGGAGACAGTAGTCAGTCCCCGGGTATGGAGTCTATGATGGAGGTCCGCTAGGACGCCCCAGTGTTACGGCACATAGGGTGCGGTGTAACACACATAGAAAAACATATGATACCCTATGGAGTAAAAGACCCTATAGCCCATAGAACACATGGACATTCAAAGGAATTACACACATTCATGTCCAAGAGTGGGAGAAAAAGTGTCTCACTCTTGGCAGGATGGAAAAAACAAACTCCAGAAATCCAGCAAAGCTGCTGGGGGACTCACTAGGTTAGGAAATTCAGCCTAAACAGAGAATTCTCCCTAACACTCGCCACCCCCAGACTAAGGAACAGGAGGATTTAATCCACTCCTGGATGAATCTCATACCTCTAGTCAATGACATACATCCTAGAGAGACCATCAGCATTTTGGTGGTGACACCCTGACCTGTGCTCAATGGTGAAATCAAACCCTTGCAGGAAGATCGACCATCTCAATAGTTTTGGGTTTTCCCCTTTCATTTGC
This sequence comes from Ambystoma mexicanum, assembly GCF_040938575.1. Classification (NCBI taxonomy): domain Eukaryota; kingdom Metazoa; phylum Chordata; class Amphibia; order Caudata; family Ambystomatidae; genus Ambystoma; species Ambystoma mexicanum. The sequence continues at coordinate 401,676,994 of NC_090927.1, forward strand.
ATTAACCATCTCAAGGGTTGGTGGTCAGTCTGAATGACAAAAGTAGAACCATACAAGTACGGCCTAAACGTCTTCAGAGCCCACACGATAGCAAAGCACTCTCTTTCGATTGTTGCCCACCTTGTTTCAGGATCCTTCAGCTTGTGGCTGATGAAGCAAACGGGGTGCTCCCTACCTTTCCCATCCAGTTGACTGAGTACGGCACCTATCCCTACATTTGAAGCATCTGTCTGCACAATGAAGTGTTGGCGGTAATCAGGAGCTCTGAGTACTGGGGCTTGGCAAAGAGCCTTTTTCAGGTTTTCAAAAGCCTGATTGCACTCCTCGTTCCATCTAAACTTTTTAGAAAATTTGGGCGAGGAGATGACATTCAGTGGAGAAGCTATGGTCCCATAGTTCTCTATGAAATTCCTGTAGTACCCAGTGAGGCCTAGGAAGGCTCTCACTTGGGTTTGAGTAGTAGGTGTTGTCCAATTTTGCACAGCTTCAATCTTACTGAGCAAAGGCCTTATTTCTCCACCTCCTAACTCATGTCCAAGATTGACTACCTTACTCTGCCCAATTTGGCATTTACTCGCCTTTATGGTCAGATTGGCTTGTCCAAGAGCCTGCAAAACATCTCTTAGGTGGATTACATGTTCTTCCCAGGAATTGCTGAACACTGCGATGTCATCCAAGTATGCCATGCAGAAGTCCTCCATCCCATTCAGAACCTGGTTTACCATCCGTTGAAACGTAGCAGGTGCATTCTTCAATCTGAAAGGCATTACCTTAAACTGGTATAAGCCAACGGGGGTAGAAAATGCAGTTTTCTCCTTGGCATGGTCTGTCAGGGCTATTTGCCAATAGCCTGACATCAAGTCAAATGTGCTGAGGAACTTGGCGGCGCCAAGTTTATCCACCAAATCATCTGTTCTTGGCAAAGGGTGGGCATCAGTCTTGGTGACTGCATTAAGAGCTCTATAATCCACGCAGAATCTAAGCTCTTTAGATCCGGCCTTTGGTACTAACACAACTGGGCTAGACCATGGACTAGTAGAGGGCTCTATTACCCCGAGATCAAGCATCTTGCTGACCTCACATTTGATGTGGATTGGTACGTGTTCTGACATCCGGTATCCTCTGCTTTTGACTGGCAGACAGTCACCAGTGAGTATGTCATGCTGGCCCCAAGGGGTCAAGCCTGGTGAAAGCGAGAACAGAGAGGCAAACTGATTCAACATGGATTTGCACTCTTCTTGTTGCTCGGGTGTCAGATTGGAGGAGAGATTTACTCCTTCAATTTGTTTGTCTAAAGGTAAGCCTCTGAGGAGATCCGGAAGAGCTTCACTCTCTTCTTCTTCCTCGGATGATGCTAGAAGCAACGCTCCTACATCAGGTCGGGAGACATATGCTTTGAGTCGGTTGGTGTGGTAGACTGTTGGAGCCTCCTTGGGATTGCCCAAGTCCACCAGATAGTTAACCTCTCCGAGTTTACCCACAACTCTGAAGGGTCCCATCCATTTGTCTTGCAAGGCCCTCTGCCTTGTCGGGATCATAACAAGAACGAGCTGGTCTTGAGCGAACTCAACCATTTTAGCCTTTTGATCATGCCAGTGCTTGACCAATGCTTGTCCAGCTTTCAAGTTATCGCTTGCTTCTGTCATCATGTGCGACATTCTCCTCCGGAGACCTATCACGTAGTCAGTCACTCTGACTGGCTTGGGGGAAGGAGCACTCTCCAGCCCCTCCTTAATCAGGGCCAATGGACCTCTGATGGGATGACCATAGAGAAGTTCGAAGGGAGAATAACCTACTCCCTCCTGAGGGACTTCTCTATAAGCAAAGAGAAGGCATGGCAGTAGAAGGTCCCACTTACGCTTAAGGGGTTCCTCTAAAGCACCTATCATGCTCTTCATGGTTCAGGTGAACCGTTCTACCAACCCATTGGTTTGTGGGTGGTAAGCTGTTGAGAACTTGTAAGTAACTCCACAGGTTTTCCACATGGCTTTCATGTAGTGGGACATAAAGTTTGACCCCCTGTCAGAGATTACTTCCTTAGGAAACCCGACCCTAGTAAAAATACCAAGGAGGGCCTTAGCCACAGCCGGGCTGTAACAGTCCTCATAGGAATTGCCTCAGGATACCTAGTAGCATGGTCTACTACAGGCTTGTCCAACCTTTTTGAATGTGGGGCTGAAGCATTCACTTTTTGTCACCCGGAGGGCCGGCGAGCCAAAAGTGAACACCCTGACCCAAAGCAGTATATTCAAAAGCGATGGTGTGTGACCTTTCACACAATAGCATCAAGGGCATAGCCATGCAGTCCCAAAGATAGCTTTTGGTGTCGGGGGCAGTGATGAAAGGTTAGTTTCTTGTGATTTCTTCCAGTGTGTATGTGTTGATATTTCTCGGAAATAGTGGGGGCGACCGAGCGTAGCGAGGGAGCTATAACAATATAGGGAGGGTTTGGGGGGGTACCCCCCCAAGATTTTTTTTTCCAAATATGGGGCTGAAATTGTGCATTTTACAGCAGGAAAAGTGACCAAAAAGCCATATGTTTACAATCAGTTCTAAAGGGGAACATGTACATTCCATGTCACCAACAGCAGACAAGAACATTGTAGAACACAACACATTTTAATGATCACTGTGTCCACAGTGTAAGACAGCACTGTCACTGATGTAAAACATTGACATGCTGGTTGTGCCCAAAATATGCCTCTGTAGCAACATGTCTGTGCTGGCTGTTACCAATTTAGGCCAGCATTGTCCTCTACACAGCATGATTGATGCTGCCTGAGCATGTGCAGTGTGCCCAATACATATACCGGCTTATCTCTTTAATACACATTCATTACTTTTGTGGTAATGAAAGAAGCATAATCCAATTCCAGGGGGCACATGGGGCAGTAAAAGTCCTCCGCCACGGCCCGGTTTATTGGTCGGACCCAACATTGCAGAAATCAATTAATTAATCGTGTCCACAGACCTGACAAACATTGAATAAATAAATCGGGCAGGGGAGCCGACTTATGAATTTCCCGGGTGGTGCCCAAATATAGGAAGTGACATAACCAGCACTTATATTACCGCATTTGCACATAGTCGCCAACTTGGTGCGAGGGGAAGGGGGGGTGCAGAACAGTGGAAACATTGGCTTGCATGTATTGCATATACTGAAGGCAAGTAAGAAGGAGGTTTAAGCCTTCCAGTTACATCCCAGTAGGCCAATACTGCCCCTACTCCACCCCTCTATAATCATCCAGGTTGTAGTAGCCCTCAAAAGGCAGAGCAACACAACTAGGATAGGAGAACGAAATGCCATCCCATCCTGTGAGTGTGTCAAACCTCAGAGCAAAGACTGTGCGTGTGCCTTGGAGCACAATCTCACTAATTTGGTGCAATTCGCGCAAGTGGGTGCATGGGAATGCCATGCGTGTGTGTGGGCTGCAGACCCCGGATCACTTGCTCACTTCTTCACTGTGAAACTCTGTCCAAGGCAGTACTGTCCCAATGGTGAGAAGTGTCATATTTTCACATTAACTATGCTTAAGCACTTTGGGTTATTGAATAGTGCTGCTACATTCGGAGTAATTCCATCCCTTTAAATATATTAGCTCTTGTATAACCACAACAGTGTTGATTTATTCTGATGATGATGAAGATGATGTTAGACTTGCTCAATAGTTCTGGTTCTGTATCATTAAATGTACTTCAGATCTTCGGAGTCTCGGGAGGATAGCTCAGGAGCAACACAGGTTTGACCCCGCTGGGTACATTTTACCTCTACATCGGTGCACCCCTCTTACCAAGAGGGGTGCACAGATGTACAAATACACCCAACCCAAAACGATTTTTTAGAAATTGGGGGACAGACTTGCTTTGCATCTGTGCCTCCATTTCTAAAAATCGTTTTGGGTTGGGTGTACCTCTCCATCCGTGCACCCCTCTTGCCAAGAGGGGTGCACAGATGTACAACTACACCCAACCCAAAACGATTTTTTAGAAATTGGGGGACAGACTAGCTTTGCATCTGTACCTCCATTTGTAAAAATCGTTTTGGGTTGGGTTACTTCTACATCCGTGCACCCCTCTTGCCAAGCGGGGTGCACAGATGTACAAATACACCCAACCCAAAACGATTTTTTAGAAATTGGGGGACAGACTTAATTTGCATCTGTGCCTCCATTTCTAAAAATCGTTTTGGGTTGGGTTACTTCTACATCTGTGCACCCCTCTTGCCAAGCGGGGTGCACAGATGTACAAATACATCCAACCCAAAACGATTTTTAGAAATTGAGGGACAGACTTGCTTTGCATCTGTGCCTCCATTTCTAAAAATCGTTTTGGGTTGGGTGTACCTCTACATCCGTGCACCCCTCTTGCCAAGAGGGGTGCACAGATGTACAAATACACCCAACCCAAAACGATTTTTTGAGAAATTGGGGGACAGACTTGCTTTGCATCTGTGCCTCCATTTCTAAAAATCGTTTTGGGTTGGGTGTACTTCTACATCTGTGCACCCCTCTTGCCAAGCGGGGTGCACAGATGTACAAATACATCCAACCCAAAACGATTTTTAGAAATTGAGGGACAGGTTTGCTTTGCATCTGTGACTCCATTTCTAAAAATCGTTTTGGATTGGGTGTACCTCTACATCCGTGCACCCCTCTTGCCAAGAGGGGTGCACAGATGTACAAATACACCCAACCCAAAACGATTTTTAGAAATTGAGGGACAGGTTTGCTTTGCATCTGTGACTCCATTTCTAAAAATCGTTTTGGGTTGGGTGTACTTCTACATCCGTGCACACAGATGTAGAAGTATACCCGAACCAAAACGATTTTTAGAAATTGAGGGACAGATGCAAAACAAGAGCATCTTGCTTTGCATCCGTCCCACAATTTTTAAACATTGTTTTTTACCCGGCTTTTACCCGGGCCGCCAGAGAGAGACACAGTATGGATGGAACAAAGGACCATCCATACTGCGTCTCTTCTCTCCGGCCTGGGGGGCCGGAGCACCCGCATACTCTGCGCCCCTGAAACTGGGCCGTGGGCTGTAACTGCCTCTGGTGCTGGAGGCACCAGAGGCAGTTACAGCCCACGGCCCGGTTTATTTATTTATTTGTTCAATGTTTGTCGGGTCCGTGGACCCGATTGATTTGGGTCCACGGACCCGACAAACATTGAACAAATAAATAAATAAACCAGGCCGTGGCAGAGGCAGTAACAGTCCTCCGCCACGGCCTGGTTTATTTATTTATTTGTTCAATGTTTGTCGGGTCCTTGGACCCGATTAATTTATTTATTTGCAGAAATAAATAAATTAATCGGGTCCACGGACCCGACAAACATTGAACAAATAAATAAATAAACCAGGCCGTGGCAGAGGCAGTAACAGTCCTCCGAGACGGCCTGGTTTATTTATTTATTTGTTCAATGTTTGCCGGGTCCGTGGACCCGATTAATTTATTTATTTCTGCAATGTTGGGTCCGCCCAACATTGCAGAAATAAATAAATTAATCGGGTCCACGGACCCGACAAACATTGAACAAATAAATAAATAAACTGGGCAGTAACAGTCCTCCACCACGGCCCGGTGTATTTCTTTATTTGTTCAATGTTGTCTGTACAGCCTCGCGGGCCACATGAAATGGCTTGGAGGGCCGCATTGTGGCCCGCGGGCCGTATGTTGGACAACCTTGGTCTACTACAACATGTATAAACCTGTTGCCTGAGGAGGTTGGAGGATCAAGGGGACCAACAATGTCAATCCCTACTCTCGCACAACTGGGAGAGGCACTAAAGGTGCCACATTCTTGGAGCCAACCTTACCAGAGGTCTGGCAGGTGTGGCAGCTCCTGCAGTGTTTTTCTACTTCGGCCCCCATCTTTACCCCTACTAGTACGTCCACAATAAGATGGTGTGTACTAGTTCTGTTAGTAAATTTAGGTCTAGTAAAGCCAATGGTGACTTTACATGCCGGGGAGACAGTAGTCAGTCCCCGGGTATGGAGTCTATGATGGAGGTCCGCTAGGACGCCCCAGTGTTACGGCACGTAGGGTGCGGTGTAACACACATAGAAAAACATATAAGACCCTATGGAGTAAAAGACCCCATAGCCCATAGAACACATGGACATTCAAAGGAATTACACACATTCATGTCCAAGAGTGGGAGAAAAAGTGTCTCACTCTTGGCAGGATGGAAAAAAACAAACTCCAGAAATCCAGCAAAGCTTCTGGGGGACTCACTAGGTTAGGAAATTCAGCCTAAACAGAGAATTCTCCCTAACACCCTTCCTGGTGGAAACAGATGCTTCAGATTACGCCATCGGAGCTGCTCTGAAACAAGAATCGGAAGACAAAAAAGAACATCCCATTGCATATCTATCCCGGACTCTAAATCCCAGTGAAACCCACTATTCTGTTCTGGAGAAGGAGTTGCTAGCTATCCGACAGGCATTTACAGAATGGCGCCATCTGCTCTTAGGGGCCAAATTTCCAATTCAAGTTAGGACTGACCATAGGAATCTACAAATTCTCCAGTCCTTAGAGTGCAGAAACAGTCGGCAGGCTCGCTGGGCCTTTATCTTTGCTCAATATCAGTTTCAGATAAATCATGTTCCAGGAGTTACGAACGTTATTGCTGATACCTTGTCCAGGCGACCGGACAATGAACCAGAGGGAACCTGTGTCCTTCCTAAAATGCTTCCCGATTCCGTTTTTGTTGCCCAGGCGAATTCTTTAATGGATAATATCCATTCTGCAACATCTTTGTCTGACCTCTGGAAGGAATTTCTTCAGACAAATAGATGGGAACTCTCAGCAAAAGACGGATATTTGTTCAGAGAGAAGAGTTTAGTGATACCCACACACGAATTGAGAGTAAAAATCATGAAACTCTGCCATGATTCCTTCTACTCACGGCATCGGGGTATTTCAGCAACTCTCAGGATCATTCAGAGGAACTTTTGGTGGCTCAGAATGGCCGAAGATGTAAGAAATTACATAGAAGCTTGCGCAGTCTGTTGTCAGAATAAACATGACAATAAGAAACCAGCCGGACTCCTGTATCAGCCTGCCTTATCCAACCGACCCTGTAGGACTATTGCTACTGACTTTATCGTGGATCTGCCTCATTCCAAAGGGTTACGACCATAATGGTGACCATAGATCTGTTTTCCCATATGGCCCATTTCACTCCCTTGGAAAAACTACCTTCAGCACAACAAATGGCAGGAATATTCATAAACCACATCTTTAGATTTAATGGCCTTCCTTCCAAGATAATTTCGGATCGGTGCCCCCAGTACGTCTCCCAGTTCTGGAAGTATCTGTGCAAGGCGTTAGGCATCCAAAGAGCCTTGTCCTCTGGATATCATCCCCAGACCAATGGAATTACAGAACGAGTCAACCAAAGTCTCTAACAATATTTACAATGCTTTGCCTCCCAGGATGATTGGTCTGTCTTGATATCCGTGGCAGAGTTTGCTTACAATAACTCGGATCATACAGCCATTAAGACCAGTCCGTTCTTCTGCTCACAGGGATTTCACCCATCTGTTCTACCCACTGTGCTGCCTCAACCTACTCCTGTTCCATCGGTTGATCCTGGATTGATCATTTGGTTACTATACACAAGGATGTGAAAGGACATTTGGAGAAGGCCAGGAAAAATGTAAAATGATACGCTGACTCCAGGAGAAGACCTGGGCCTCAGTTTGCTATTGGAGATAAGGTCTGGCTTTCCTCCAGACTCTTACCTAAACATCTGAGACCCAACAAGTTAGCCCCACGTTTCTATGGCCCTTTTACGATCAAATAAATAATCAACCCTGTGGCCTACAAACTCCAATTACCCCAATCCTGGAAAAAGATCCACCCAGTCTTTCATACATCTTTACTGAAACCTTACTCACTTGACACCAGGACCTCTCCTCGACCTACCAGATACAGACGGGGTTGCCTCCAATATTTGGTGGAATGGAAAGGGTACCCACCTAGTGAGCGAACATGGGAACCAGTGTCCAACATGAATGCCCCTCGTTTGCTGCGATGGTTTCATTCAACGCATCCGGGCAAACCTGGAGGGTCGCAGTTTAAGAGGGGGCATGCTGTCATGATTCGCCGTTCCAGCCCCTTATTGACTACTTGGTCCATAAGGCATTGCTACACCCCTTCTATGGCACACCCAACATGGCCGACGCTAGTGCGCAAGTACCGCGCTATGGTTTCCAGGAGTTCGCCAGTTCCTTAAAAAGAGACACGCCCCTGCGGAGCTTTGTGTCTCAACGCTAGTCTTTCTGAACTTTGGCAAGTGCGCTCGTATTTTCCTGTGCTCTTACTGCCCTTGTTCAGGACCTTAGGACCTTCCCTTCCTAGCCCTTGTGCTCCCCCTTATCCTGGACCTTTGCCCGTTTCACCGCTTCTCCCATTCCTTCCCCTGATTCCATCCTGGTTCCTTCCTTGCGGGACTTTCACTATTCCGCTCCTTCCTGGAAATCGAACGCAGACTCGCTCGGAATAGTCAACATGCTGGCGATGGAGGATACGCGCCCGAGTCTTTACAAGTCCTGTGCTGTTCGGAAAAAGGAGAAGAACCAGCCCAAGACTTCAAAGGACAAACAGGTGAGATTTCAAGCAAAGTGTGACAGCATGAGTTCCATGACATCAGAATTAGGGTTGATTGCTTTTTTTGCTATGCAGTATGTGAGATATTTTTTAAATGAGGAGATGGAATGCATTAGTGGCTCTATCCATACTAGATTTTAATTTCCAGCAGTCATGGCAATGATCTGGGATATACAGGTTTGTTCTGTAGACATTGCAGATGATCCTGAAGGGATCACTATTGGTTTTGGAATAGGTTTCTGTAGAAACTCTTGAGCATCAAGCTCACAATTAAAGGTATACAGACTATAACCCATATTCTTCAATTTGGTTCTATAGCTCCAAATCAATTTCAACACCATTGAATTGCCTACGTATCCTAACATTCTGTAGTTATTATGTAATGCCAAAGCAATTTGTTCAAAATCAGTAGAAGTTAGCATAATCAAAGATGGTATCTTTGCTAGTATCTCTAGTAGCAAATTCCTATTGATCCGTTTGCCCTTTAGGATTTCTGGGTCTCCCTCTAATCCTATAATATTAAGATCTTGTTCGCCGGAAGATGATTTACGGGTTACCAAGCAGAGATTTGGGATTGATACTACAGGATTCGCTAATATGGCTGGAGGTGCATTTTGGTTATTAGAAGCGGTGGTGTAGTTTAAATTGTGGTCGCCAACTCGGGCCCCTAGTTGGTGTTCATTCAATATACATGGCTACAAATTTTTCATCACAGATAAGTTACATTCTTTTGCTAACACTTTCGAGGAGAGGACACCACGTTCGACTGCCGAATTTAGAATCTGAATCATTCCAGTAATCGATAATGTGTCAGATGTGTTTACTTGTATTTGGTCATTACTCAAAGAGCCAGCTGATTTAGGGGGTGTAATTATGGGTCCAAACTCAGGACTTAGATTAGTAGAATTAGTGCGTGCACCACTCTTCACCACCTGCTTGTTCTTGTATACTGAAATAGTCGGATCTACATCCATTTTTGTAGACAGACTAAGATCTCTATGCTTTCCTGGACCACAGATAATCACATAGTCATTCCTAGTAAGGGGATGAGTTGATTTTGTGGTGAGTGAATCAGAGCTACAAATATCAGCATATGAGGGACAGTTGGATTCCCTAATTCTTTTTAGCTCCAACGAGGCAGTTTGAATAGTTTTCTCCTCTACGATGTCTTGGTTAGTTTTTATCTTCCCTACCTTAGAGGTAGATTTTATACCTTTGACGGGAAATAATTCCCAAATTCATTTTGGATTTTTATGGGTTCTTGTTTAGGTGATGAAGACACCCCATCCTGAGTTCTCAATTAGAGTACTCATTTTCTTTGATTTACTTTTAGGTCCCGTATTAGAAGTTCCTAGAAGGGTAGATTGATTGCCATCATCAGGAGTGCTTGTTAGTTCTTTGACATTATTTTTATTCTTTTGTATGATGATTTTTGGAGATAAAGGATGCAATAAAAATGCGCAACTTTCCTCCGAAAGCTGATCTACATCAATGATGTCATCATCGTGGTGGAGAAGTGGTTCATGCTTCATTCCTGAATCAATCTTTTTTTTGTCGATAATTAGATTTTCTTGTTTTTTGTCATTTGTGGCCTTCAAATGGATTTTTCTAATACGCCGTGAGATAAACAAATATTTGTTACTTATGGCATTATTCTCCTCGTCTGCAGTATGTTCTTCAATAATTTTTAACAGGACAGATAGACTATCTGGAGGACCAGGCATACAATCAGGCTGAGGGGAAAATGATTTTATATTTAATGCAAGTTTTATCTCTCTGATATCTTGCTTAATGGAATCCATATTAATACCTATTGTTCCAAGAGTGACAACTAAAACCTCATGCAGGGATCGCAATCGCTCATCATTAACTCCATGAGACTTCGAGTCTTCATTAGGAATATAACATTGGGATTGTTTATCTTCTAAAAGCAGCCTTCCAGGAATGTCAGGTAGTTTATGAGAGCTAACAGCACAAGGGCAAAGAACCAGGGAAAATGTTTCTTTGGCTAACATAAAACCTTCGAGACGATTGAGTTTCAGAAGTATCTCATTTGAGGTGGTCTTCATTTCAGGCAGCTCCATGTGTGTGAGATCATGACCTTTATCCAAAAGGTTGAGTATCCTTATAATAACCGGGAAAGAATATGGACTGGGTGGTGAAGAGATATGTGGTAATTCATTGCCCTCCTCTGCATTTTTGTCTTATTAGGGGAAGGGTTGTTGGTTAACATCTAGTGGAGAGTCTTTAGATTGAATAGCAGACAGTTGCAGCAGTTTTGGGGATGTGGGACTAATTTTGCTCAGATAGAAGTTTCTTATTTATTAGTGGAGTTAAGGCACCAATAGATGCCTGGATGCGTTTATTCAGTTAAAAAAATGGGGCTAGGGCATTACCCGAGTTACCATCCAAAAATGAATTCTCCATTGCCTCATTTATACTACTAGAAGCCAGATTCCTATCACAAATAACACTATCTCCTTCTACTAAATTAAGTGCAAGATTTTGCACAGTAGTGGTACTACTGCTTTCAGCCATATTAAATGGGCACGTAAATCTTGCTGCCTTAACATCAGTAAGTAGCTCAGCATGACTCTGTTGCACTATATTGAGTCTACTTGTTAAGTGAGTCATTACTGGTTTGTTAGCTGTTATTTTTGCCTCTTTCGGCAGGCAAAGCTCTCCAATAGATGCAGATAGTGGGTGTAGCCCATTCCCGCTGCATACCAAAGCATCCACATTAATGATGTTCACTCCAGGCATATCTGTCAAGCGGCCGCTACGCAGGCCAGATGCCATTACTTAAACCTGTATCAACGAACGTTACTTAAATTCAATACGTTCTACAGACTATGAGAATCAGAAAAAGTGCCCACTCACCCTCCACCCTAACAGCCAACCAGCCAGTCCACTTGAAATGCCACTTGCGATGCGCGGTCACAGTGGTTTTGAAGACTGTTCCTGTTGGGGCGTGGTTACAGGTGTGTTCTGGCTGGGAGGGACAGTGGGAGGGGTTAACAAACTGGAAATCAAACAGAAAAGAAACCTGATGTGAGTGCCTCCACGGCAAGGAGTGAGTGAGTAAATAATACCTTAGGCACAAGCACTATGGTAGCAAATACAAACAAAACAAAAGGAAATGTTTACTTAGGCCCAAGAACACAGTCTGCGTTTTGAGTGCAGGTGCTTCCTCTTGCCGACTAGTAGATGTCGAGCAGAAATAATGAGCAATACGAAGGGAATGCCGGCACAGCACGGCAGCCAAACAGCCAGTCCACTTGAAATGCCACTTAAGATGCGCGCACAATGCGCGGTGACAGGGGTTTTGAAGACTGTTCCTGTTCCTTTTGGGGCATGGTTACAGGCGTGTTCTGGCTGGGAGGGATAGTAGGAGGGCACACCAGTAGGAGTTAACAAATTAGGCCCAAGAACACAGTCCGCGTTTCGAGTGCAGGCGCTTCCCCCCGTCGACCAGCAGACGCCTGATCAGAAACAGCCAGCAACACAAAGGGAACGGCAGCACACCACGGCAGCCAAACAGCCAGCCCACCCGAAACGCCACCCGCGATGTAAAAACTTTAACCCAAGTATGTGACGTATACTGAACAGTTAAACCAGCAAAGAGAAGTGTGTGGACTCTGTGCAGTGTACCCATAAGAATACCTATACCTAAGAGAATATGGGAGGTAAAGTACCCATTGAGGAAACCATACCTGCACACAATACACTATGATGGCTATTTGAACGAGATTCCTGAAGAAGCAGAGAAACTAAAAGGCAAAGATGAATGGTGACATCATACAAAATTGAATTGACACCCATAGAAGAGATATACAGACCAGAAAATGCAGACGATTTATAAACCATCAAGAAAGTATCAAGGATAAGTGACATTGTGGGATCAAGGTGAAGAAACTTATGCCACAGACCTGACGAAGATACTTAGTTAGTTTAAACATGTACAGATGCAATGAAACACAAGCAGCCAAGCAATCATGAAGCTAGCCACATGCTTTTGAATAGTTAGACCGTGGCAAAAGCCAATATAAATATACATACGTATAGATACATATGGACAAGTAAAGGATACATGTTTCTACTACGCATATAAGCAGTAGTGAACAAAGCAAGAAGGCCTCATTTTAGTGCCGAAGTTAAGAAAAGCAATTGAATTAAACAGAATAAAAGCTCAGCTCAGGAGTTGACTGAGCCAAGAAAGCCAAGGTCTTATCAAACTTGAATTGGCTGACATTGGATACAATTAACGTGAAAGAACAGAGGCTCATGTTCAGAGAGGTCAAGCAAAAACAAAAGACGTTAGAGGACTATTGGAGAGTAAAATCAAATACATGAAAAGCTTGATTTCATGGTGTCCAGTCACGTGGTAGAGCGAGGTTGGATGGGCAAGATGGTCACACCTATGCACGAAGGCCGGCTGGTGCCCATACTCCCTAAACATTCTCAGGACACAGTACAGATTCCAGGCCAAACTTGAAACACTAGATGATGGATGATATGCTAATTGGTGAGAAGCTGGTGCTAAAACGAGCTCCCCCGCACCTGGTTGTTCGGTCTGCGTGCTGCTAGAAGGAAGTGTAAACGTACTGACAGGGGCTAGGAGCTAACCAATTGTAAGGGACCATGTAGTTGGGGGTCCTATAGCTTGTGTAGCCAATGGGACATCATACATTTAGTTAGGTTCATAGTGGCCATTTTAAGGGGAGGGCTTAGTTGCCCCACCTGATGTTAATTATCCTACCACCTTCTTTTGTTACTCCATACAGATGTAGAGCTTATACTTAGAACTTCACTTAGACCCAATCACACCCTCTGTTAGGTTTTTGTAGTTTGACACGTAGGATGACGTTGGTAATGACGCAGGTCAAAACGTCAATGATTACCAATTGTGGGTATAAAAGCCCAGTTTTTTATGAACTAAGTAGAGTCAGAGGATCGAGCGATTGCTGATGTTCGCTGTACTCCCTGTTTTAGATACTTGACATTAAAACAGATGAACATTGCCAAACTATTTGTGTCGTCTTGATTATTGATGTATGAATAAAATCTGCATCCTTAGGGTATCACTACTTATCTTAAAGGGCTGTCTGAGAGAACTCCAAGCTCACCCCAGTGTTGGTTCTTCACTCTCTGGAGAAGGCCAGTATTCTCTCATTTGTAATTCATGATCTTTGCTATTATTGGCCTTGGGGACACTCCCATTGGGGGTCCCCATGACAGTGACCTATGGGCATGCTCCACTACAAACCCCTGTGTCAACGTGCCTGGGCCCACCGATTGCAGAAGCAATGTTTCAATAAACACCATCACATCTTTGCCATCCTTGCCCTCCTGGAGGCCGAGGATCTGCATGTTGTTCCTGCGGGCCCTTCCTTCCCCATCTTTTGCACGCTGTTCCAGGGCTTCGACTGTCAGTTAAGTCATCCATTGTAGTCCAGGTCCCTGCAATCTTCACTGCGTTATCTTGTACCTTTTGCTCGGCCAACCCCAAGCGTTCTGCCATCCCTGGACATCCTTTTGTAGTAAACCCACATCCACTATGACAGCATCTATTGTATGTTCCATCATCGCCTTCAGGCCGCTATGGTCGCTAGGATTGGCCCATCTTTCTGTGAGTTCACCAGTGATGGGGTGGCCTCTATCTCCATAGCCCACTGTCTGCTCAAGTTTCCTTCCTCCTTACTGGTGTAGGCTTCCATGACTGCTTGTCTTCCCTTGTTTGTCTGCTGCTTGTCTTCCAGGCAGCACCGGGCCCCCCTACAACGGTATATGCCACTATAGCCTTACTGTACAAACCAGTGGTGCCAGGTCACCTTCATTCACAGACAGGCTCCGACACCCATTTGCTGACTCAGCTTCCCTTCAGGCTGCTCCAGGGCTTCACTTCTTGTCAGTACCAGCCAAGCCTCTTCCCTGTTGTGCATGCTGTGTTGTGGGGAATGCCCTCCGCTTCCTTGTCCCCTTTTGTTGACCCTTTGCCAGGTCCATCGTGTCTCCTGGTCCTCCCCTACTCCGCAGTATGCCTCATTAATACAGGTGCTAGGTCAGGCTCTTATGTTCATCCCCCGGGTGATCGTTCCTCCCCCATTTTAGGTTCACCAGTCATTGGCACACTCAGCAGTGGGGTAACCCTCCAATGTCCCCAGAGAAGGCACCCTCTCCCAATTCGATTATTTCACACTGTGCTCCTCCTCTCACCTACACCTGATATCTGCTGCTTCTTCCTTGGTAGGTGGCAGGTCTTGGTGCCCATTCCCAGTGCTGGCCGCTCGTTCAGTCTTGCTGCTGCCGCTCCCATGCAGTGCCACTTCAGCTGCACTCGCCCATCACTCCACCTCATGAACCCTGTCCAGTGGGCCACCGGGCTGGACGGCGGTCTTCAGGATAGTAATGTCTTCACTAGCGCACTGTGCCCTGCCCCCCCAGGAATGCGCTTCTCAGGTCCAATCACTGTTGGGATCGTTAACACTGCAAAGTCCGGCACCCACTCTCAGTGGGGTCAGTGGTTTCTGTGGGCAGACTTACAAGTATCCAGCCATTTCGGGGTTCCATCTCTGCCCGGCTCCTACCACAGAGCCTAAATTCCCCATTTACACACACTCCTCTCTCCAAACGTTCTCAGGTCACCAGCCACTAACACTGCCTCTCAATGCCGTCTCATCATCCACCGCAGTGCTGCTGTTACTTGTATGCTTGTCTGCTGTCCCAGGTAGGATTAGTCACAGCCGGTCAAGGTACTGGGCCAATGTCCCCCAATCCTCTGTGTCTTGTATCAGTCGCCACTGCTGCGTCTTCTGAAGCATGGATCATACGGCGCGTGTGATGTCTGCAGCCGTCATCTTGAGGATTCCGATTACCGACTTTCAGGATGGTTTCCTCTGCCTGTGGCCCTTCTTCTTCCTTCCCTTTGTTGCCTCAGACTCCTCAGACTCCCGGCATGTTTGGCTCTCTACTGGTATATGTTTGGGAGTAGCATACGTTTTAAAATCTTTGTTGCAGATATCTTTTACAGAATAATGTGGGAGCACAGTCGAGAACAGTTTCACTGCATGGCTGCTGGCCATGCCCTCTTGAAGAAATCATAGTTAACCTTACATCATCTAGGGCGTTCGGACCCAATTGTGCTCATCATCTTTGTTAGCATGATTAAATCAGGTTGAGTACCTAATAGGTGGATGACATTGTTTTCCTATACCTATACTAGCTTCAGTACCCGGCTTTGTCCATTCTCGGATTTTTTTCATATTCCACAAAAAAAGTTGAACAAATATTGTTGTTTGCCACAAAGGAAAAACGCGATACATGTTAGTTTCACTAATCAATTGAACACCAAATGTTCATTTGTCTCTGATTTAAATTCTCAAATAAATATAATATGTGTATGCTTACTCTGATTATTTGAGGTGTTGTTAGTAATGGTGGCCATTTTCCCTGCTAAACACACACTGCAAATAATCAGAGTAAGCATACAAATATGATACTCATGTGAGAATCTTTTTTTTTAAATTCTGTTTTAATTTGTGTTAATTGTATTACAATTTTTACAAAAGCGGTCCATGTAATCCCACAGGAATGAAGAAGGAGGAAAGTCCAAATGGCATTGCTTCTAGATTCTGTCACTCCAAGTGTTCTTTGCACTAGTCTATATCGAGAGCTCTAAAAATAGAGCTACCCCCGTCGCCCAGTTTGTATTTATCCCACTGGCCAAGGCGTTCCACCATGCTTCTTCATCGAATGTTTCCCGACTTGACAGTATTTTGGTCAGGTAACGTGTTCTAACAAGTTGAGTTCCTGGACAGGACAATAACAAATGTCTACTCATTTCCGTCTTCTTGTTATCCTCGCAGTATCAACATTTGTTAGAAGAGGATTGCTTCCTTGCGACCTTTACTTTGTTGGTCTTTATCTGGTTCAATCTGAATCTCAGAAATAGTCTGGCCAAGGTTTTGTCAGGGAATCTTTCCGGATAACTTCTCACTGTGTTCACTTTCATTGGCGTTGATGGAATGTCCTTTGTTATTTTATACTTGTTATAGGCCAGAGTAAGGGTTGTAATCCAATCCGTCTCTATTAGTCGCTTGATGACTTTAGTAGGATTAGCTGAAAGTTCTAATGCTGTGGTGTCCAATTCGGCCAAAGTTTTTTCATTACTTAAAGCCCATTTACTCATTAAGTTGTTCTTGCCACTTTCTATTTCTGTATTGATGATGTTCAGAATCTTCGGTCTTGGTTCTGTATTGACTTTCCTGTAAAGCATCAATGCATTTCTTGTGGATGTTGCCGCCGATGATGGAAGGCATGTTTCTCTTCTAATCAGAGTCATGGGCATCGCTTGAGACAGGCCTAGGACTGTTCTCCAAAAATAGCTCTCAATTTTTACCCATAGAGATGCGGGTAGCACAGGCATTGCGTCCGTCCCACGTGTCACGCTTGGAGTTACTTTGGCTTTAAAAAAGTTAATCACTGAGGTCAGCGAGTATCATCCGTACTTTTTATCGATTGCGTTTGCTTGGGATATTAAAACTTTTATTCTTGCAAAGAGAAAATCTTGCATCTGGTGCTCCAATAGGTTATTACTTACCATCAGTCCCAAGTATTTGAAGGCGTATACTCTCTCAAGTTGGAAACCATCAGCGTCCCATTTGGCCTTATCGATTTATTTTTTTATTTTTTCCATGACCATTATCTTGGTCTTCGCTTTATTCATTTCAAGATTGTTGAGTTCCAAGTACTGGGACAGGTTGTTAATTTGTCTTTGTAATCCCACCAGGGTTAAGTCTAGGAGGATGATGTCATCTGCGTATAATATTCTTGATATCTTTACTCCTCCTACTGATGGCGGGAAGATTCTTAGTTCCTTTCCGGTGTCAGAACAGTTGGCTATGTAGGCGTTATATAAAGCCGGGGCCACTGGGCACCCCTGATTTACGCCCCTTGATGTCTTAAACTCCTCTGATAGCTGGCCAGACTTATTGAGCCTCACTCTCATAGTTGTCTCCTGATAAAGTGCTCGAATAGGCCCGGGTATTGACTCAGGGCAGTGCTTGTTTCATAGTTTCCTCCACAGATATTCTCTACTGACCTGGTTGAATGCTTGGACCGGGTCAATGAGTGCCATGTACACTGATGGTCGGCCGTGCATTGGTCTTGCTTTGATGGTTCAGTAGGAGAATATTTGTTGTTGTCCCTGAGTTCTTTGTAAAACCCGATTGGAATGGATCGGACAGGTCGGAAAATTTCAACCAGTTCTGAAAAGCATCCAGAGCAAGAGAGCCAAATTCTTTTCCCATCACGTCGAGAAGGGCTATTGGACGGTGCTGGCGCGGATTGTCTCTTGTGCATCTCTTAAAGAACGGAACAACTATAGCCCTTCTCCATGAGATTGGGATCGCTTGTTCTTTATTACATTTCTTAAAGATTTTCCTCATGAACCTTGCCCATTCTTCTGGGTGCTTCTTCAGTTCTAAATTAGATATACCATATGAACCAGGTGCTCTTGAGTTTGTTAATTTTTTAATTTTTGTCAGAATTGTTTTCACGTCTTCCGAAATTCCCCATGATGTCGTTGTTCTGGGTACTATTTGATGGTTTGCCGTTAGTGACAGTTTATACCAGTTGGTGAAATGTGTAACCCACTGGGATTCCCCGACGTTATTTTGCAAGAGATCTTCATTAGTTCCATTTATATCTCTTATCAGAGACCAGAATTCTTTTGAGTTCTTACGCCTTATTACACGGAGCATCTCCTCTGCATCCATCTGGTATTGAGTCTACCTGTGTTATACTAACCAACGCTTGTTTTGTGTTTTTGCGTGATTCCCAGGTTTCTGGTTTTCCAATGTGTTGGATTTTTTTAAGACACAAAATAATTGTTTTAAGATTTTTCTTCTTGCTACCAGTTGGATATCGTAGCTGTGTCGATGATGCTTACTTCCGTTTGACTTCTTTCCACTTTTCATAGTATAGGTCTGTAGAAGGGGAGTGTAGTCAATTTCATTGAATGAGGCACTGTGAATCTCATTTTTGTTAAATATGTGCTCTTGGTACTGGCTAGTCATGGCCTTAATTGCCTTTTCAGATAATGTTAATCTGGTTCCTCTTTGCGTAAACTCTAAGTCGTAAGGCATTCGCTGCTTTACTTCTCTGGGAGTGCCCCAAGTTGTTTTCTGAATGTTATGATCAGTGTTGGCAGTCCGAATAATTGCAAAGGTATCTATCAGCCCCAACAATTCCTTTGAGACGTAAGTATGATCAATCGTGCTGTATTGATTGTTTCATTCCCAAGCTTGTATATGTAGGTTCGCTCTACGTCTTGTCCAGTGAAGGTTGTGAAGATCATTTTCAGCCATATGATTCTCCAATAATCTGCCTCTTTCAGAGATTGAAGCTGATCGTGGAAGATGTTTCCTTTGGTCACCAATGTCTGCACAAATTGCACTGAAATCACCTGTGATTAATACGTGATCGTAATGGTGGTTCGAATATGCCTCTTCTAAAGTGTTGTTTATAATAGTTAGATACACATCATTTTTAATTGCATCCGGATTCCAGTACATGTTTATCAATACAAGGGTTTTCGTTGATGTGGGACCATCGTTGCTTAGTCTCCATTTCCAGGACAGTAGGACCCCTTGTATAAACAGTGATGGTGAGACTTGTGCAAAGATATCCAGGTCAGAGCCTGAGCGAATTGCAGTAACTAGGCCAGCCGTCAGTCTCCCTGTTGGTCATTTCCTAGCCGTTGTAAATGCAATTGGATAACCATCCATATTGGGTTTCGTAGTAAGCAAGGTCTATTGCAAACAGATGATGTCAAAGGAGCCCAGGTCTGCCTCGCTGGGAACTGTCAGGTGGCCAAATCCAAGGGTATTCCAGGAGGCCATTTAGATGAGTAAATCTTCCCCTACCATGGTTTATTCTCCATTTCCCCAATTTAGAACTTCACGTCCTTCTACTGATGGCTACGTTCTATTCAATGATTGAAAGGGGGGTGCTGACCAGGTCCACTTTGTTGGATCAGTGGTTTTGATAATTTTGTCTCTTTCTATTTCAATTTTTGAGTGATTACCTTTGGTTTTGCTGTTGTCAATAGGAAATTTTAGGGGTTTTTTTGGTCCTGCAGACCTCCGCTCCTGGTCCCTCTCATAATCTCCATATAGTTCTTCTTGTGTATTGCTGGGAGAGATTTTACTGTCAGATTTGGGTTTTTTGTTGCTCTGCTCGCTCTTCCTTTTTTGGTTGTGTGAGCTCCTTTCTCGCTCTCTTCTTGTGTATGATTTGTCTCTTCGTTCTTCTTCATCTTGCTTTACTTCTTTCAATTCATAACCCAAAATGTTAAAACTGTTGCCTTCCTCTTTTAGTAGTTTTTTATTACTTTTGAGTGGATATGGAGAAAGGAGGTTGCTTTTCTTTTGCTAGTGTCTTTCCGGTTTGGAGTGATCTGGTCGCCCTTCACTCACCTCCGTTCCATGTGGTGGCCGTCATTGCTTTGCTCCTTGAACTCTTTGATTTTCGGCACTTCTTTGTTATTCTTCTGCTGTCTTCCAGATGTTTGTAATTGAAAGAGTGTTTTATATGCTAGCGTGCTTTCCTTTGGCCAGAGCGACTGGTTACATTTTCCAAAGGAAAATACGTTTTTGGTGCTTGGTTCTTTCATTTGTTATGTTGCTCTGGTACTGGATTTGCAATACGCAAAATGCCTTCCTTTTCCCAAAAAATTCAGCCATTTTCTTTCTTCTTTTTGTTGCCATTTCTCGTGTCTGCCTTTTGGGATTGAGGGTCCTTTTGAGATCCTATTGCTCCTCCCATGGGTAATAGTTCATTCTCTGCTTCATCATCTCTGATTGGGAGTCTTTCTGGGCCAGTATCAAGTTGTGAGAGAAAGGAGGCTTGTGTTTCTTGTAACTCCGTTTGTGTTGTAACCTCTTTGAAGTTATCTTTTGGTTTAGCTGCTCTGGTAAAAGTACTGTAGTGTGCTTGCCCGTGATTTCTGTCCTGGTCGTATCTTTGGTTGTGGATATCTTCTGGACCCCACCCTTTAGACATTATAAAGCCCTCTAGGTAAGTCATCTTTGTGTGCATCAGTGCAATAAGCGATGTTTGGTCCTTTGGTGAATCAGTTATGGCTTCGTAGAGTTTGCTGAATGGGGCTAGTGCTATTGTAACCGTTGCCATAATACTAAGGAGGTCAGGTTTTTTTCCCGGGATGTCTTTTGTTTGTGGTGTGTCACTCAGGCCTCGCATTTTCCTTTGTGGTGTGTTTAGATTTTCAGTTCTAGCCGTAAGTGTCTGTTCGGATCTCCTAGATGTTCTTATACCCAGAGTTGCCGGTAATAAGCCCCCATTTCCTTCTTCCTGGTTTGTAGGACCCTTGCTGTGCTGTTCCATCATCCTTCTATCACATTTTGGAGCTGTTGGATCACTGTTCTTGCCCTCTTTACTAATCTCTGCTATGGTTTCTTTAGTAATAGGAGTTGAGGCAGGGCTTTCAATGATTTTATGTGACTTGTTACTTGGAATGAATCCACTATGGATTTGTGCTTGTGTGCCGCTTATTGGAGTCGTGTCCTCTTGTACTTTACCAAAGGACTCTCGGCACGATTTCCTCGGATCGTGGCCAAAATGCCATCTTAGTGGCGTGGACGTTGTGAGGCCTTTGCTTCTGTCCTCTGAACTTGGTGCGGGAATAATAGCGGAGGTCTCGAGTATCCCCGGTCTGGTTTTCTCCAGAAGTACGCAGATTTGCGATATATTAATGCTCTCTAGTATGTCTCTGCCTGAGATTTTGTTGGATACTTTGCCTGACACCATTGTTTTTCCCTTGAATTTTTTTTCCAAGAGATTGTGATTTGAGGGCTTTGTCAATGGTCTCTGACAGCCCTGCTTTCAGAGCCCTGTTTTTTGTACTTTCCAGTGTGATGCTGCCTTACTCGGGAGTTTGTTAACGGTTATTCTCTTGTTTTTTTGGTCGTTCTCCCTGTTTTCTGTTGTTCTTAATGAAGATGAGATAATCTCTTCATCTTCGCCTGAGCTTGATGCTTCGCATGAGCAATAGGCAGGCTGTTCTAGCTCTGATGATATAGGCAGGAGCCTATCTTTTACAGGGCTCTCGACCAATGCCATCTTCACTCCTTCTTCCAGCTGCGGAAATGCTGAGGAGAAGCCTCCTTCAGCAATATTATGTTCATTTCAGCAAGACGCAAATTTCCTGAAATTGATTTTTTTGGGTAAATATGTAAATTCAGTGCTATGGAGTCTTCGACAGCGTCGGTCGGGCTCCTCAGAGTTTCTCTTTCCACCAATGGGTGTATTTCTACAAGGACTCCATTAGGAACATCAGGCTGTCCGATTTCCTCGGCGGGAGGGGGGCGTACATTGTCGGGGCCGCAAGGATTGGTCTCTCTAGTGGGCCCTCGGCTGCACTCCCCCTGAGCAGGGAGTGCTGCATGAACAAGGGCTGTATCCGGGAGGGGGCTTGTAGCTGTCTCCTCTCGAGCCTCTCGCTCCCTATCAGCACTCTCTTCCATCCCTCCACTCCCATTGTTAATGCCCCCCCCGGCTTTCCCTGTTTCTTCTGCTCAGAGGTCAATTCCAGCTCCATTCCAGGGAACACGCTTGGCAAAACTTCCATCCCTGTCTGTCGGGCCGCAGTGTCTGGTAGGCCAATCTCCTGTCTCCCCCTCTCTTCACAACTCCCTCTCGGGGTTGTGGTCCCTCGGTCTCGTCCCTTGGCCATGCTCTTTTTCTGGTTCCTGCCTACCTGTGTAGGAGGCATAACGAGGCTTGAGCAATGGTTAGCTGAGAGTCCGGATTGATTTCAATAGGTGTGGGCGTAGTTTGTTGGCTAGAGGTTTGATGTTCAAAATCTGTTATTGTATTGCATGAATGTACGCTTTAATTTGTTTTTTCTAAAACAGGGTCCGCAACAAAATTGAGAGTCAGTGTACCTGGTTCTTCGGTGGATTTCGTTGTTCTGATACACGCCGGTGCAGATACGAGTCTCTTCCCACGGGAAGACGGTTTTAATAGGATTCTCAACTTCATGCCCCAGTCTTCCCGCGCTGGCCGATGACTTCTCAAGCATTTTCATTCTTCCTCCATTATGGGTGGTCGCAGCTTCAGCACACCGCACCCGACGCTCCTGCAGGCCATGGACTACAGCAGACTGCAACACTGCACCAACTCCACGGCCGCTCCGCGGGGATAGCACGTTAATGTAGATTACTCCTCCCCACTCAAACAGTAAAGGTAGCCAACAGAATACCACTCCACTCCTCCAGGAACAAAGGGGTTGGACTGCAGCAGACTGCAACTCTGCACCAACTATGCCACATGTGAGAATTTAAACTGGAGGTAAATAAAAATGTGGTGTTCAATTAATTAGTGAAATTAACATGTATCGAGTTCATTGCCAAACAAATCAAGAAAAGCGCTTAGCGAGTCTAGAGCTTTGGAAAATGTACCAACAAGAAAAGGAGGAGGCGCCTCCTATAGATTGGATACTCAATGTATGCCAAGAGGGGGGGGCCTTCTGCTCCGCCGGTCACCCTCACCTGTGTCTCTGCAGGAGCGATGGACGAGCCTCCCTTGACCCCAAGTCTTCACTTCCCCTGTTTCACCCGGAGCAATACCGTGATCTTTAGTAGGGTGTGCACTCCATCCTGCATTCACAGGGGCGCAATTCACTCATGTGATTGGTGCCAATGTCTGTAGGCTGAGTTCAGATGCCAAACGCTGTTTTATGCCTTCACAGCGAGTCCGAGTGTTCAAGGTGCAGTTTCTTCACTGGCTAGAAAGTCCTTCCCACAAGTGAACGTTGCGTGGAGAATGTTGAGTGTCCAAAATTGTCCGTATTGTCTTTGTTTACCGGTGGGTGAGTAGCGCTGCATGTAGAAGCTAGCTGCTGGTAGATTTGCGTAGTGCCTTCAATTCTAGCGTGCCTGGTAATGTCTCTCCCTTTCCCTTGCAGGTGAAATTATGTGGTATTAGCGCCTTGAGTCCGGGTTTAGCGCTACAGGAGACTTGGGTGAGTATACACAAAGGCTTTTGGTAAGTATGCACCGCGAGCGCAGTGAAATAAGTGTCCGCGTTATTGGGGTGAGCGCAATGAATAATGTCTATTCTTTCTTTTGAAGGGGTTTGTGCGCTCGTACAACTGACGTGGATTGCAGCATCGCGGGAAGATTCAGTGATTATGTGCAGCGTTACTGATGTGCGCGTGTTAACGCAGTTCTTCTTTTTTCTTACAGGTGCCGGTGTAGAAGTCCCCTCTTGACTGGAGATAGCTGCAGCGTGGCGTAAGAACGGAGGTTCTTCCGGAGCAGGTAAGCTGAAGCAGAATGATCTGGAGCGGGTTGTCAGAAGTAGAATGATCCAGTGCAGGTAAGCAGAAGCAGGATGATCCGGAGCAGGTAAGCAGAAGCAGGATGATCAAGAGCAGCAGAAGCTGGCTGATCCAGAGCACGGCAAGTGTGTTGCTGATGTAGCTCACAGTAAGCAACACGAAGCACTGGAAGAATATTGGGTGTGTCTTATATAGCCAGCCACACCCAAACACTAGTGAGCTCATGAATCATCATGTACTTCCTGTTTGGAAACAGGAAGTGGTAACCAGGAAGTTACTACAAACACTAGGAAGGAATTAAAGGAGGGATTTGCTATGGGTTCTTTGTGTGCCAATGCCAGGCCTGCCAAGCTTCCACCCAGCTTTCCCAACTACCTGCCTGATACCCATGACACCGCCCACCCCGTCTGAAATAAAAGACAAAGCTAAGAGTGATGATGGGTTATACCCATTAAGGGAACTTAAATCAGCAACGGGATACAGTCATATGAGTCACCTATGCAAAGTAGTGACGAGGGCCCAGAGAAAGATACTGAGAAAGATGTAACCTCCAGAGTCCTGAAAGACAAGTAGAGATGCGATAAGGAGAGAAGTGATCGAGCAAGCACATCTCTAGATATAAGAGAGAAATAAAGAGATGGAAAGGAGATAAGGAAAAAACTGATGAGATAGCGTTCTTACAGAACAAATGGATGGGAGGTCAGATTTTACTTAAACTCGATGGTAAAGGCATCGAGAATGTAAGAGAAAGGGGGGATCAAGACGAACAAGACAGAAAAGACAAGGAAAGGGAGGAATGATTGGAATATGAAGGAGCAAAAAGAAAAGATAGCCAACAACGAGAACAGTTATATCAAGATGAGCAAGCTAAAAAATAGAAGATGATGAACAGGAAAGGATAAGAGAGAAAAGAATACAGAGACCAAGAGATGAGGAGATATGAAGGGCATATGAACAAAGGGATATGAAAAAGAAAGAGGAACACAGAGTGGGAGAAGAAGTGAGAAAGCGCAGAGAAGTTAATGATGACATGGAACGCAAAAGAAAGCAGAGAGCACAGGATCTGGATTATTTGGAAAAGGGAAGTAAGAAATCCCAATCCACAGGTAGCATGGGAAGACAGAGGAATTTTTTTCCTGAATCAGAGTCATTACCAGGCATGTCTAGAGCAAACCTAGAAGACGAGTTTGACTGGTAGGGTATTGGGGAAGCGATCGATAAAGAATACCACGAAATGCAAACCCAGAAAGAATCACAAGGAAAGGGAACAAATGATCGTCTCGAGAGCATACAGTTGTATGACATGGAGGGAGCCTCCTGTAGTGCGAGACATAAGGAACTGTCTTTAGACAGACTGACTCTGAATAGATATGATGACGAGAGAAGTTGCATGACTTGGGCAGAAGAAGTATCAGATGAAGAAAGGGAAACCTTCCAAAGGGAAGAGAGAAGTAATGTATGTGGTCCAGAGGGATATTTGCCTATGGATAAGGGAGTAAGATGGTCGGATTTAAAATTACCTATGTCTAAGGCATCAGAGCCACTGACATAGTCAGACCGACATAAGGGGCAACCCCATGGTCAGAGGGGGGGAGTCCCCGCCTTATGTAAGCAGGTTCAGATCATTGTCAGGTAGACGTCGATGTGGGAATATCACTGCGGCAGTGGATAGACAAATGATGAGAGATGAGAACGAGTTTGGTGCATCACAATTTCCTTTGCTAGAGAAAGGAGAAGCAAGACCACAGTATATACCATGGCCCCAAATGGACAGAGAAAATGTAAGGTGCAAACTCCTGAGTTTAACTTCCGCCGCTGGAAAAATGGATACATTAATTAGAAAAAATGACAGGAGAGAATACATTAGCTATAGGGGATATTAAAGGTCTACTAATTGCCATACTTGGTGAGAGAGCTGATGACGTATGGACATGGGCAGGCTACCCTGGTGTGACTACAGTCAACACCACACATGATGGAGTGCCATTCAATAACTGCAGAGCAGCAATTTGTAAAGTGCTACGAGTACTATATCCGGACACATCCGATATGGGAGCTATAATGACAAGAAAGATGAAGGAAGGAGATGATCCGTTAGTTTACATTCAAACTTTCCAAAACGCCTGGACGCTCGGGACTAGGGAATCTTAGGGAAAAACTATACCAGTATTTTAGCATATATTATGCCAAGGACTGCCAGATCAAGTGCAGAAGCAGCTAAAGAAATTAGTAGGTATAGAAGTTAAACTGTGGTCGGAAAATCAGTTGACCATTGCACATTACTGCAGACTTCTGCAGGAAAAGAATCGCAAAATAGATGATACTCAAAAAGGTGAGGAAGCAAAATTGGTTTAGAAAAAACTATCCAAGTACGCCATTGAAGGGGCAATGTTAACTAGCGTAGATAGATCAAATTCGCAGCAGGCAATAAACATGCCACAGGTGAATAGCCAAAGACAGTTTGATCAGACAAATGGTGGATATGCTCCACAAGGAAGGGGATATCGAGGAAGAGGTTGGCAAGGTGATCAAGGGAATTGGCAGAATAATCAGGGGGGTTGTCAGAATATGCAAAACGGTAATCAGAATATGCAATATGGCAGATGGGGAGACCACAGCCTATATGTTGGACATGTGGAATGACGGCACATGGTTAATATGTGTAAAGTCAAGGGATTGTGCAAAATGATCAGTTTTCAAGACAGGGAATGCCAAATCCACCTGCATATTTGCAGCAGGGTGGAAATGGAGTTGCGCAAGATCAAACAGTGCAGCAGCAAGTGCCGAGAGTGCAGCAAGTCTTGCAACCACAGCAAATGACAGGTAACCAACCGCAAGGACAATCGCAGCAATCCCCTATGCAACTTCAACAGAACACAAACACAGAACTACCAATGACTCGTAGAATAGGAGGTGTCACTGTTGATGGAGGAAATCTATTGTCATGATCTCTGCTTCCAAAAGGTCAGGGGTTTCCCAACTCCCTTGGAAGCAGATCCATAACCCAGGTTCCGAGTGCCAACCAGTCCCAATTGGGACCTTTTGGACCCAGTCCTGGCGCCAGTGGCACCAGGCTCATAAATATGCCCAGTCCCAGCGCTGGAAGCGCCGGGCTCATAATGCTTGGGTGGACTTACCTGCAGCAGACCATGCTGCTTACTTGCCTGCCAGTTGAGCCTCTGATCCTCTTCTGTTTGGAACTACTTTTCCTGTTGGGTGGGGCAGGAGCCACTCCCTAGATTCAGAACACTGGAACTCTTCTGGAAAGCAGGAACTCTTTTCTTACCTAGGCGTGGCTGTGGAAGGAGACACCTAAGCACTACAGGAGGCTATTTAAACCACACCCGATGGATGAATCTTGCTTTGCGTTATTCTGCATCCTCTGCAGCAGAACGCTCATCGTGTCTTCTGCATCTGATCCTGGGCCTAAGGAAAAAGGCTTACCATCCTGAATCCAGTCTTCAGCAACACCTATAAAGACAAGAAAGAACAGGTTAGCATTACGGTCTTCAGTGACAGCTCTTCACTTACCTGGTCCATCGGCTGTCACCAACGCCTCGCGCTGCATTCCGGCATCTGAAAGACAAAGGCTTACCTACTCTTCGTGCGCTCCGGAGGTCATCACACTGCATTCCGGCATCTGAAAGACAAAAGCTTACCAACTCTTTGCACGCTCCGGAGGCCTTCGGCGCTGCATCCCGCATCGGAAAGACAAAACAAGGTGCGTTTAAAGACATTGGGGAACTTTAATACTCACGTGCCATTACTCCTTTCCACATCTAACCCAGTGGGTATTCCGGCACCCTGCAGCCGCTCCGAACTTGTACCTGCAAAATAAAAAGACAGTTAGAGCGCATCGTGAAGCAGGCAACAAGCGCTTACTTAAGTGCTTCCAGGCGCTTCTATTCATCACACGGGCTCCATCTTCAACTCACTTCAGCTCGTCATCCGCCATCGCCGGAACCCTGCAAAACAAGAAACATCATTACTAAAGACTTTAAAGACATTAGAATTACTCAAAACTTACCGTTCGTGCAGTAAACGACGGACAGCAGTCCTCTGAAGTCAAGAGGCCTGCTCCCCTTATCCAGTGAAGAAACTGGTTACAGCACCCTGCCCCGAGGCAGATGGAGAGCACGGCGTTCACTTACCTAAGGTGAGAGCGTTAACCTTTGGGGTTCTACAGGAGAAGAGAAAGGGAAGAAGAGAGAGACATTCAATAACCCAGTTCCTTAATCCCATATTTTCTATCTGCAGACATCGTACCCTTCGAGTCAGACATACAGTGCACAGAGGTCCAGCCCAAAGAGCCAGCCGTGTGTTACACATTACCTTTGAAGATAAGGTATACGCCCAGTCAAGACCGGCGCCTCTACGGGAATCAGGTGAGCGTTACAGAACGCAAAGCCTACCACAAAACTCCCGTCCAGGCGCTATGGAAACCTCGGATACCGACCAGCTAGCCCAGTTACTTGGGGAACTAAGGGCAGAAGTGCATGCAGCCCCTCAGGAAACGAACGCTCTAAGAAGGGAACTGATTATTTCCAAGGAGCGAACAGATGATCTTGCTAGACAATTGCTACAGTCACAGGCCGGACAGACCCCGTTACCCGCATCTGGGGGAAATCTTCCTTCTACATCCTCTATGAATCCAGTGCAGATCAACCTACCTGGGAATGTACCTCTGGCTCCGCCCGAACGATTTTCTGGTGACCCAAAGAGGTTTGCAGTATTTATCAATCAGTGCCGGTTGCATTTCTTATGCCGGCCAGCAGCCTTTCCAACTGATCAAGCTAAAGTAGCTTTCGTGCTTTCGTACCTTAGTGGCAATGCGGCAGACTGGTCGATCCCTCTAGTAAATCAAGACGATCCGGTCCTCCATGTTTTCAAGCTTTTCAGCTCAGTATGGAAAAACTGTTCGCAAGACATTCGCAGGGGCAGGCCTTGGACAATGAGCTTCTTTCGTTGCGACAAGGTAATCAAGACCTTTTGGCTTATATTGCGTCTTTCAACAGACTGATAGTGGAAACTCAATGGCCTGAGGACAAAAGGATTACGCTGTTTTATAGAGGTCTACGTGGAGAGCTCAAAGATGTGTTAGCCCAAGTAGTGAATCCCCCACAAGATTGTTCGGACTATATAGACTTATTCGTTCAAATAGATCACAGACTGCAGAACAGGAAGGCCGATCGTTCCAAGTTTGATGCTCGAGTATTTTCCAAACCGCCAACTCCTTCCAAAGGAGTAGACTCTGGGGAACCCATGCAAATAGGGGGTCTGAAAGGTCCTCTAACACAAAAGGAGCGGGAAAGGAGAAAACAGTTGCAATTATGCCTCTATTGCGGAAACTCAGGGCACTTTCTTCGAGACTGTCCGGTGAAACCTGCCAAGAAGGCAGTAGGAGCTGCAGTTACCAAAGTTACAAACTCTGAGCAGGGAAACGACCTCGCCCGACAAGAATAGAGGTCCTCTTGCCGAGCGTGAAAACCAGTTCCGTGACCTCGCATTTCGTGATACCTATGGTCCTCATTAGCCCTGATAATCCGGATCGATTACATGCAATTGAAGCTTACGTCGACAGCGGTGCCATCGGCAATTATGTGGATCATGAAATGGTTTTGAGGATGAATCTAACTCTTTGTCCCAAGGCTGTAAAGGACGTCATTACTACGGTGGATGGTACGGAGATAGCCTCCGGGCCAGTAACGCATACCACTCAAGAGGTGACGCTAGTAAGTCAAGATGGACACCATGAGAAGATCGTGTTCGATGTGATCAAGGCCCCTCAGTTTCAGATTATTCTAGGAATACCTTGGTTAGAGAAACACAATCCTCTGATCGATTGGCGAGCAAGAACGGTCCAGTTTCCAGAATGTGTCTCTACTTGTCACCCTCCACCTGGTGTTGCACTGGCAGCAATTTCTTCAGAGACTCCCCAGTTACCTCCCGAATACCTAGAATACCAAGATGTTTTCCGGAAGGATCAGGCTAACTCTCTACCTCCTCATAGGTCTTATGACTGCCAGATAGACCTGATACCTGGATCTACTCCTCCTTGTAGTAGAATTTATGCCCTCACCGAGCCTGAGAACCTTCACCTTCGACAATACCTGGATCAATACCTGGCAAATGGGTTTATTCGTCCTTCCAAGTCCCCTGCTTCTTCAGCTTTGTTCTTCGTTCCAAAAAAGGAAGGAGACCTTAGAACTTGTATAGATTATCGCTCCCTGAACCAGATCACCGTTAAGAATAGATATCCGTTACCTTTGATCCCTGAACTCCTGGACCAAGTCAGAAAAGCATGCATATATACAAAGCTGGATCTTAGAGGAGCTTACCACTTGGTACGAGTAAAAGAGGGCGATGAATGGAAGACGGCCTTCCGCACCAAGTATGGGCTATTTGAATATCAGGTCATGCCCTTCGGACTTTGCAATGCCCCGGCCGCCTTTCAATATTTTATGAACGATGTCCTCAGAGAGCTCATAGATGTGTGTGTTGTTGTTTACATTGACGACATCCTCGTTTATTCTTCATCGGAATCTGAACATCGGAAACACGTGAAAATGGTCCTCGAAAGATTGCGTCAACACAAACTTTTCGCTAAGTTGGAAAAATGTGTTTTCAACGTGACTGAAGTTGAATTCTTGGGATTCATATTATCACCTGGCGGAGTGCGTATGGATTCAAAGAAGGTCGATGCAGTTCTCAAATGGCCATCACCATCCTCCGTAAAAGGTGTGCAAAGCATGTTAGGCTTCGCTAACTTTTACCGCAGGTTTATCCCCGAATTCTCTCGAATAGTCCAGCCCATCACTGCCTTGTTAAAGAAAAACAAACGTTTTGAATGGTCTACCGAGGCGGAACAAGCTTTCCAGGATTTGAAGACTAAATTTATCTCTGCACCAATCTTAAAACACCCTCGCCCCGAACTCCCCTACATCGTGGAAACTGATGCTTCAAGCCTTGCCATGGGGGCAGTTCTATCACAAAAGGACCCGGTAACCAATCAGTTGCATCCCGTGGCATTTTGGTCCCGCAAATTCTCGCCTCCTGAAATCAATTACACGATTACTGACAAGGAACTTCTGGCTATCAAGTCTGCCTTTAAGGCTTGGCGGCATTATCTGCTGGGGGCCCGACACACTGTTACTGTGATTACGGATCACCGAAACCTGCAATATTTGAAAACCGCAAAAGCCCAATCCTCTAGACAACTCCGTTGGGTATTATTCTTTGCCGAGTTTGACTTCATAATTACCTATCGACCTGGTACAAAGAACGGTAAAGCTGATGCCCTTTCTCGGATGGGAGTGGAAGAACACTTGATCAACCCTAAACCTGTACCAATCATTCCCGAACAAAGAATTCTGGGTGTAATCGCCACAGAATCCATAGAGGAAGTTAAGGATAAAGCCAGGCAACTTGTAACTCCAGCAGACATACAGAATTGGCATCTGCAGGGAAAGGACTTTGCAGTAAAGGACAACTTATTGTATTTCCAAGAACGATTATACTTACCCAGCACAGATTTACAGAAAAAAGTAATCTCTTGTTATCACGATTCTTTAATGGAAGGACATCCTGGTATGGCCAAGACCTCAGAAAAGATCAAGCGCTACTTCTGGTGGCCGTCTTGGAAAAAAGATATCAGAGACTTTATAATGTCCTGTGGAGTATGCGCCCAAAACAAGAGTCAAAAGGAAAGACCAGCAGGCCTCTTACGCCCTATTGACATCCCACCTCGCCCTTGGCATATGCTTTCTATGGACTTCATCACCGATCTACCTCCATGCTCCGGATACAATACGATTCTAGTAATCGTGGACTTATTCTCCAAGATGGCGCATTTCATTCCGCTCAAAGGCTTGCCAACAGCAGCAACTCTGGCCCGAGAATTTCTCGAAAACATCGTCCGACTGCACGGTTTTCCTTCGGTTCTAATTTCGGATCGAGGTAGTCAATTTATTTCTCATTTTTGGCGAAGTTGCTGTCGGTCGGCTCAAATTGATGTGAGACTATCGACCAGTCACCACCCTCAGACCGACGGACAAACCGAGAGGACCAATCAAACTCTGGAACAGTATTTACGCTGCATGCTGCAACAAACTGAAAAAACTTGGAAAGATATCCTTTGGATAGCCGAATATGCCTACAATAACTCTGTCCATTCGGGAACTGGGAAAACCCTGTTTTTTCTTTTGTACGGCAGTCACCCTCAGAGTTGGATCCCCTCCAAGATCTTGAAACACCAGCAGTAGACTACCTGCATTCTACAATCACCCAAGCCTTTAAGGAAGCTGTTTCTCACCTTCAAAGGGCTAAAGAACAATACAAGAAAGGAGCAGATCAACATCGGAAGGAAGCCCCTCAATATCAAGTAGGGGATCAAGTCTGGTTATCCACCAAATATCTACCTCTAAAAGGGCCACGCACATTCAACCCAAGATACCTTGGTCCCTATTCCATCACTACCATAGTAAACCCAGTAGCGGTCAAGTTGGACTTGCCCCCGCACATGAAGATACATCCGGTCTTCCACGTCTCTCTATTAAAACCCGTGCAACCTCAAACCCGACTAACTAAATCTCCAAAACCTATCCTAGTTGATGGAGAACTCGAGTTTGAAGTCAAAAGCATTCTGGACTCCAAGATCTCCAAATCTAAACTATTTTACCTAATTGACTGGAAAGGCTACGGCCCCTAAGAGAGATCCTGGGAACCTGCTGAATATGTCCACGCTCCTCGCCTAATCAAAAGATTTCACCGAACATTTCCTGACAAGCCAAAACCCCCGGAGAAGCCGGGTTTGGGAGGGGCCTTGAGGGGGGGTACTGCCATGATCTCTGCTTCCAAAAGGTCAGGGGTTTCCCAACTCCCTTGGAAGCAGATCCATAACCCAGGTTCCGAGTGCCAACCAGTCCCAATTGGGACCTTTTGGACCCAGTCCTGGCGCCAGTGGCACCAGGCTCATAAATATGCCCAGTCCCAGCGCTGGAAGCGCCGGGCTCATAATGCTTGGGTGGACTTACCTGCAGCAGACCATGCTGCTTACTTGCCTGCCAGTTGAGCCTCTGATCCTCTTCTGTTTGGAACTACTTTTCCTGTTGGGTGGGGCAGGAGCCACTCCCTAGATTCAGAACACTGGAACTCTTCTGGAAAGCAGGAACTCTTTTCTTACCTAGGCGTGGCTGTGGAAGGAGACACCAAAGCACTACAGGAGGCTATTTAAACCACACCCGATGGATGAATCTTGCTTTGCGTTATTCTGCATCCTCTGCAGCAGAACGCTCATCGTGTCTTCTGCATCTGATCCTGGGCCTAAGGAAAAAGGCTTACCATCCTGAATCCAGTCTTCAGCAACACCTATAAAGACAAGAAAGAACAGGTTAGCATTACGGTCTTCAGTGACAGCTCTTCACTTACCTGGTCCATCGGCTGTCACCAACGCCTCGCGCTGCATTCCGGCATCTGAAAGACAAAGGCTTACCTACTCTTCGTGCGCTCCGGAGGTCTTCACACTGCATTCCGAAATCTGAAAGACAAAAGCTTACCAACTCTTCGCACGCTCCGGAGGCCTTCGGCGCTGCATCCCGCATCTGAAAGACAAAACAAGGTGCGTTTAAAGACATTGGGGAACTTTAATACTCACGTGCCATTACTCCTTTCCACATCTAACCCAGTGGGTATTCCGGCACCCTGCAGCCGCTCCGAACTTGTACCTGCAAAATAAAAAGACAGTTAGAGCGCATCGTGAAGCAGGCAACAAGCGCTTACTTACGTGCTTCCAGGCGCTTCTATTCATCACACGGGCTCCATCTTCAACTCACTTCAGCCCGTCATCCGCCATCGCCGGAACCCTGCAAAACAAGAAACATCATTACTAAAGACTTTAAAGACATTAGAATTACTCGAAACTTACCGTTCGTGCAGTAAACGACGGACAGCAGTCCTCTGAAGTCAAGAGGCCTGCTCCCCTTATCCAGTGAAGAAACTGGTTACAGCACCCTGCCCCGAGGCAGATGGAGAGCACGGCGTTCACTTACCTAAGGTGAGAGCGTTAACCTTTGGGGTTCTACAGGAGAAGAGAAAGGGAAGAAGAGAGAGACATTCAATAACCCAGTTCCTTAATCCCATATTTTCTATCTGCAGACATCGTACCCTTCGAGTCAGACATACAGTGCACAGAGGTCCAGCCCAAAGAGCCAGCCGTGTGTTACACATCACCTTTGAAGATACGGTATACGCCCAGTCAAGACCGGCGCCTCTACGGGAATCAGGTGAGCGTTACATCTATTCACGAGTGATAGAGTGAGACTGTACCCACAATAGGACAGCTCACCGGCAGACCTGATGTGTTCAGTCCTATCTATAATGCCGAATCCTCATGAGGAACTGAGGATAGGCGTAAATATAGGCAGCAAAGCTTTTTCATTTTTAGTGGACACGCGTGCAACGCGCTCGTGTATATGTGTGGGCACATTTTTAATGTCTGGCAATGCAATGAGTACTCAGGGTTTTACACGAGCATCGAGCCGAGTTCCTTTCACATAAGAATTACTAGTCTCTATATAAGAATGCGATATGAAGGTGCCACTGCTTTATTTGAGGCAAACAACTGTCAACATATTAGGATGAGATTTGATGACAAAATATGACCATTTCGTGTACAGATGAAGGCATAATATGCTCAACACCGGAACACCGGGAATGCATTATTTAAACGTGTACAAAATGATTATGGCATTTGCAGGGCAAATAGCGCCTAGAGCGATACTGCTTTAACCCAAAGTTTTTTTAATATGGGATACGTATTCTGTTAACATGGTTACCAGGTCTAGTAGGTAGAACCATTAAGATACCTAATGAGTTTCTATTTAGGCCACAGATACCCATGGACGAAGAGGAAGGTTGAATTTTTCCCTTAGACAAAGAAGCAGCAATAGTCAGAGGAAACATCGCTTTACTTGATGCAAATGATGATAAGGGTAGACGATGGAGCACAATAATTGCCATGGATGAGTACTGCAGAGTGACTGAGCTCACTGATGAAGAATTGTTTGCAGATTATTTATCTGATGATTTTGTGGTATTCGAGATGTGCATTACTTATTGG
This sequence comes from Ambystoma mexicanum, assembly GCF_040938575.1. Classification (NCBI taxonomy): domain Eukaryota; kingdom Metazoa; phylum Chordata; class Amphibia; order Caudata; family Ambystomatidae; genus Ambystoma; species Ambystoma mexicanum. The sequence goes on from NC_090927.1 coordinate 401,712,089, forward strand.
CTAAAAGCAATCAAGAGAGAAGTTCCGCAGAGAATGATGTTAGCAGAGAAACCTCTTGAATATTTTGATGAGGATATGGTGAAAGTGCAAGGTTCAATATGGACCACTCGCCCCTATGATGTAGGCTTACTAAAAGGGGTTGGAAAGGTGAAGATTAAATTGAAACGCTGAGAAATTTTACCTTGAGCACATCAGTATCCTATGTCTCGAGAGGCAGATGAAGGTATTTCTAAGACAATTTCCGCCATGATGGACCAAGGTATCTTAGTGACGCCAGAGTCACCATGTAATACGTCAGTTTATCCTATCAAGAAATCTAAGGGGAGGTTGTGGCATTTAATACAAGATTTGAGACCAATAAACCAAATTGTAGAGGCTGAGTTCCCTTTAGTCCCGAACCCATATACAATTCTATGTAATATACCTGTTGATGCACGATATTTCACGTTGATTGACTTGAACAATGCATTTTTCTCAATCCCATTGCACAAAGACTCACAATATTTGACATTGTTTACTTTTAGACAAGTGCGATTACAAATCACAAGGATGCCCCAGGGGTACTGTGAGTCTCCATCAATTTTCAACAGAATCCTCCAGATGGATTTAAGCAATATTGCTTTAGAAAGCGCTGTGCTAGAATATGTAGATGACATTTTATTTTGCAGCACCACAGAGCAAGAGTGCACACGCAATTCTGTTCAGCTGTTGATTATACTCGCTGACAAAGGATATAAGGTTGACATGGAAAAGTTACAATATTGTCAACAAGAAGTGTTGTACATAGGCCAATCGATTTCACATGAGGGAAAGAAAGTAACGCCTGAAAGAGCTGAGGCCATTTTAAAAACAGCTAAGCCACACACGATAAAACAGATGCAGACTTTTCCGAGACTATGTAATTATGTCAGTGCATGAGTCTTTGACTATAGCTTGTGTACACTGCCTCTCTTACAGGCCTTAAAGAAAGCACAGGAGACACAAGAAAAAATTGTGTGGACTAAGGCAATGGAAAAAGGGTTTGATGAATTGAAAAAGGCAATCTGCACAGCCCCTGTTCTAGGGATCCCTAAGTATGCAGAGGAATTATTTTTATTCTCGCATACAGATAGCACTTTTATGACAGCAGTACTCACACAGAGAACTACTTTGGGGTACAAGCCCCTTGCATATTACAGTGGAATCTTAGACCCATTAATGAGAGGTAATTTTCCATGCGAACAAAGTTTGTCAGCCGCCACGTTCGGCATAGAAAATGCAACAAGCATAGTGATGGGATGCTCTATGACATTGTTTGTTGAACATGCACTATTTGCCATTTTGGAAAAACCGAAAAGGCACGTTGACTTCTCAAAGGGCTTCAGCCTATGAGGTAGTCGTATCAAATCCAGCGATTAAAATAGTTCAATGTAAGATAACGGAATTAGAGCCCATACACGATTGCGCAAACTATGAAGATTTCTATGATGAAATCTCTAGAGTAAAGGAGAAAACACTAGCAGGGGGAGAGATTGTTTTCATTGATGGGTCTTTGAGAATTGATCAAATTGATGGACAAAGATACACAGGTGCCACTGTGGAGAGACATCTTGCAAATGGAGAATTTCCAGTTCTTTTTAGTAGTCGATTGGCCACTCATTATTCAGCGCAAGCTGCAGAATTATTGGTGTTGATACTCGCGATCGAGAATCAGGTAGACCAGGAAGTAACAGTGTACAGTGACACCGCCTATGTGATGTTGACGGTACATGCAGGATTAGCGCGCTAGAAAATGAGGGGCTACCTCCGACCAGATAACATGCCAGTGCAGCACGCAGCCTTAATGGACAGGCCTATTAAGGCACTAGAATTCCCAGTGGGCATAGCAGTCATTAAATGCGCAGCTCACACGAAAGGAACAGATTTATCTCACGCAGAAATCAAGCAGCAGGCGCTGAGGCTAAACATATAGGAAATACAGAAATAGGGATGATGAATATGGAGAATTTTAATGCGAATGAAAGGATAACTGAAATGATGATTGTAATGGAAGGATATAATCATATGTCCAAAACACATATAATGTAGCTCCAAGGTGAGGCACCGCTAGAGGAAAATAATTTGTGGAAGTGAAGCGGCTGTTCTTTAAACCCCTCTGAAGCATTGTGGTGACAAGACAGCACTGGTAAACCAGTGATGCCTATAGCATTTTTAAGGGTGGCGCTGGAACAGCTACCCAACCCAGCGCATACAACTAGGGAGAATCTTGTAACTATTGCTGAGGATTGGTTTGTGCCGAACCTAATGGGACATGTTGCGTTTTCTATGGTAAATTGTATTGTTTGCCATCAATTCACAGCTGGGCATACACTGCGCATAGTGAGGGGATTCATTCCGAGACCCTATGGCCCTTTTCAGCACTTGCATATTGACTATGTCGACATGATACAAGTATGCAATGGATATAGATATTTGTTTGTTGTGGTATGTCCTCTCTCAAGATGGATAGAGGCAGGTCCATGCAACACCCAGACTCTACCTGAGCAGCCAAATTTTTTGTACAAGAAGTGTTTTCTATATGAGGAGTGTGTGAGGTAACGAGATCGGATAATGGTCCTCAATCGGATTATCATCCACAAGGAAATGGGATCTGTGAGAAGCTCAACAGCCTGTTAAAAGAAAGAATAGCCAAGTTGAAGCTTACTCAGAAGAAAGGGTGGTTGCATTGCCTACCACTGGCATTGTATGCATTGATGAACCAACCAGGTTCTGACCACCATCGTATGCCTCACGAAATCGTGACATGAAGGCGAATAAGAACATCCCTAATGCCTCCATCCCAAGTTAGAAGTGATGCTCAGCCAACATCAGAAGTTCTAGGATTGGAATTTCAAAAGTATTTGAACTGTATGACTTCCAGTTTTCCTGTCATTTCAGGACAATTGTAGAGATGAGGGTGTAGAGCAGTACAGAACACAGAAGGAGATGCTTCACCAACCCAACCTCCGGAATTTCGTCTTCCCCAACTTTACCCCAGAGATGCAGTCCTAGTGTGTAACCACACAAGGAAAAAGAGGGACGAGCCCCGTTTCAACGGTACTAAGGATGTTGAGGACGTAACGCCATCTGCTGTCAAATTGCAGAGTAGGCGCTCTTGGATCTGCTTGGGGGACATAAAGCTCTATTCTGGAGAAACTCCTCTGCCTACAACCCTCCGCGAAGAAGCTACAATCATCAGGGAAGAACCACAGCACGTGCAGATGAGATCTATGACAAAGAAGAAGGACGCATAACCTGACAAGTGGAAAGTGTAAGGAACCTTTTTAGTTGGACTGTGGCTTGGCTTTGGACACTCCCTTTTGAGCTATAAATAAAAGGGTCAAAGGACACATTCGAACACTCTGTGCATTTTAGTTGCAGAGTTAAGGGAAGATCTGCATACTTAAAGCCACAGTAGCTTATTGATTTTGGACTGAGACATGTTTAAAGCCTTGATAACAAGAAAGTGAGAAAGGCTTATTGACTTTGGACTGGGGCGTACTTAAAGCCTTGTTAAGAACAGGAGTATGCCAGATTTTTATCGTGGATACAGCAATTGGAAGAGGGTACAAACCCTGATTCTTTCCACACTGATTTCTTGTTTGGATCTACTTATGGTATTACCCAGTGATGACCTTTATAGGAAGATACTCACGGATTTTGAGTTGGTGTTGCGTTCTTATCCTTCTATGGTGTGGAGGAACACCCGCATTTCAGCCTTTTTACAAAATTCTAAGAATGAAGAAGTTATAAAAAGATTGCTTATAGTTATCACTGAACAGTTCTTGCAATTACCTGAATACAGTGAGGAGAGTACAAATGCCCCTATCAAACGAGGCAGCTCATAGACTAGTCAGTGTGGTGTTCTTTCGTCTAATTGAAGAATATCTGCACCTTATTGGGAGACACACTGATGTACGCACCTTTCTCAGAGATCGGAGAAACACTGCCAATCTGAATGTGATCCTGGAAGGTATCATTATACAAATGAGCATCTATTCTGAAAGAAATCACAGATCGATGTAGAAACTTTCCTCCGAGGGACAGTTCGAGAAGTTGCTGATAAAGAAAGACTTTTTTTTTGGTTAGTGCTGAAATAAATTTGATATGTCATCTGGGGTGAGGCAGATTCGAAGCATAGATTGGGAGATAATCTATGTCGTACAGATTGTATAGACTTACTGAGGTTGTTTTTCTTCATACTAAAGAGGCATCTGCAGTTCTACTAGTGAAAGACAAATTCCAGAGACACAGAGACAGTGTTTTCATCATCCAGTGAGCAGACAATTGATCAAGGATGACTTGCTAAACCAAGACAGCAGTTTCCAGAAGCAGTTCATCATGCTGAATCATCAGAAATTAAGATTTTTCTTCCTTAGGTGGTCAAGATGGGTAATCTAAATAGCAACATCATTCTACCACATGATGAAAGGCGCTCACGTTGTCCAAGAAGTAGATGTTGCAGGTTAACGTACCACTGTGTAATCTACACCTGTATTGTGTTCATAATTGTACTACTTTCCCTGACTGTGAGAATGGCACTTTACATTGGTGCACACGGAGCTAAAACTCCTGTGCATATTTCTGAACAGAAGGAAATTGTATGTGTAGCAACTACTAGGTGGCCTAGACGATATGTTTTATTACTGTCCCAAAGAATCATGGCAAATTGCCTGGACTTGAGATGGATGTTGTTATTAATAAGTCACATACAAAACATGTCTTAGAGAAAATTGGTAGATGCCAGAGAAAGGCTGGGAAAACCAGGCAATGCAAGGGGTCGATAAAAGATGAGCCTACGCAAGTAATACATGCAAATACACCCGCTCCAGTGACAATTGAGTCAAAAGCAGTTTCAAAAGGATGATCCCAGGTGGAGATTATAAGAGACATTTTCATGACCAAATGGGCTGCTGAGCAGATGAGACGTTCTGACCTTTCTCCTACACAGGGAACCCAGACAGATGTTCCTGTGATTAACTCAGTGAGAAGAAGCTACATGGTTACACTTCATGATATGATTATGAAAAATTATATGAAAAGAATGAGTTCTAAAAGAAACACACAGGAAGATAATTATGAATGAAATGATTACCTGGACAGCACAGCACACTTGGGAAATAACATATGGTACCAACACATGAAGGAAGTCGGGAGAAGAACTTCAAAGGAGGAATGCCTTGTATATGCATTCCTGCCATACAGCATGGGGAAGTCAAAGATCTTCATAGCTGTTGAAATAGATCTCTAAACAGCACATTGTCTTTCACACGTGGCACTTCGCAAAACAAGAGGCCAGTTCATGGGTCAAGATGCCTCTCACAAATGGGCAACTGAAAAGACAGATCCATATGAAGATGACTACATCCAAGATATAAAGACAAGAAACAATGCAATTATAAGAAAGCTTGTGATCAGATACGAGATACCTGGAGTAAAAGGAGCCAAAATCAAAAGAGAAGTGAACAAGAAACTGGAGATTGCAGAAAAACTGCAGATGAAATTCAAATTTGGAAGAACAGAGGTCAGAAGCAGATCTGTGGATCCGTGCTATCAACAGATGGCTGGGAAAAAGGAGTGGTGATCTGCAGAGCCTGGGTAGTCATTGGTTGTTACAAACCTGACATTGACACAATACAGAATGGCTGCAAGCCATTATGGCCAAGACTTGCTAAGCTACTGACTTGGGTCGAAGACAGAGGAGGACCCTTACAGATAGTGCCATTGGAAAGTTCAAAGCTATGTTTCCGGAATAATGGCACAAGAAAAATGCGAGAAAATCAAAATTGTGGTCGAATATTTGATGTTCCAGGAATGGATCTTTATTGGGCTTGTGGATCCAAAGCCTACATAAGGCTTCCTAATGGCTGGGTAGGATTATGCACATTGGTGAATGTCCATGTTCCAGCATTAGTGATTCCAAAGAGTGATCTGAATCTTGACAGTTTCCCAAAAGCAGGTGCTCACCTGAGGAAGAAGAGATCTGTGGAGCTGATAAAAAGAATAAAGAGAGGGAACTACTTTTCAGCCAAATCAATAGAAGTTTTGATTCTATCCCATGTGAACACAGACTATTCAGCCAAACTTACTCCGTATTCACATTGATCTTCATGCCAAGAATCCAAGTTGGAGAAAATACCAGTGGCTACAGATAATCAGATGGTAATCACTGCACAGAATTAACACTACATTCAATGCAATCAGAGAACAGATGAGAGCCATAAGACTGATGACTTTCCAGAATAGGTACGTCTTGGATATGATCACAGCTATGGATGGAGGTGTTTATGCAGAAATTGGAGTATCATGTTGCACGTTCATACCTTCTCATGATGACGAGAATGGAACCTTGACAGAGGCCATCGATATGCTGACGAAACTCCATGGCCAGATGATAGATGAAGTAGAAGACGCTGCTGATGACAGTTGGTTTGGATCACTTTTCTCTTGGGTTCCACAATGGATGGCAGATATGTTCAAATTTCTTGGAGCCCTGATCATGTTTTTATTGCTTGGATTTTGTGTGATCAAGATAATGATCTCACAGTGCAGGAAGACAGAAAAGAAAGCTATAGGGGTGAAGATTATGAATGATGTTGAACCAGGATGGGAGCCCAAGGATCTGACAGATGAAGAGATCAGAGACGTTGTGAAAGCCAGTATCCATGCACATGAGGAAACAAGGTTTCTGTACCCAAAGAACCACAAGGAATATGTGGGAAGATGAATCTGTTTTGCAGTCAAAGTGGACAGTGCATGCTCATGACATGGAACAAGGATGAGCATGTGAAATCAGCAGGATGTCTGAAATGAGTTAAAAAAATATGGATCCCTAAGAAGCAGTTCTTTAGACAAGGATGTCTAGATATGACGGATGATGAGAGAGTGGTCGATAAATCACCCAAAGAGGGGAGTGTAGAGGAAGAGCCAAGTACACCCCCTCCAACTGTCCCACCCATGTTACCTATAGAATGGGAACCAAGTATGTGACGTATGCAGAACAATTGAATCAGCAAAGAGCAGAGCGTGGACTCTGTGCACTACCCATAAGAGTACCAATACCTAAGAGAATCTGGGAGGCAAGGTACCCATTGGGAAAACCATACCTGCACGCAAGACACAATGATGGCCATCTGAATGAGATTCCAAAAGAAGCAGACCAGTTAAAAGTCAAGAATGAATGGTGACATCACACGGAAAGAGATGACGCACACAGAAGAGATGCAGGGATCAGAGAGTGCAGATATTCTATAAGGCACCAAGAGAGTAACAAGGATAAGTGACATCTTGGGCTCAGGATGAAGAAGCTTATGCCACAGAAACAGATGAAGATATCTAATCATACACATGTACAGATGCAATTATAACGCAAGCAGCAAAGTGATTGTGAAGCTAGCTCTAAGCTTATAACAGATAGACTGCGGCAATCACCAATATATATATATATATATATACATATGGACAAATAAAAGATGGATGTTTCCAGTGTACTTTATAAAGCTGGGCTGAACATAAATAAGAAGCCCTCCCTTCAGTTTGTTATATTTAAAAGCAAGTTTTAATTGCACAAATGAATCTCAGCAGAGGGAGATGAGCCAGGGAGCCAAAAGTATTTTCAAACAGGACTTGGCTGACATTGGATACAAATTGTGAGAAGGAACAAGGGGCTCCTGTTCAGGAAGCTTGAGCAAATAAAAATACATCTGAGGACTATTAAAAAAGAATATTAAATACACGAAAAGCTTGATTTCGTGGTGTCCAGTCATGTGGAAGGAAGAAATTGGATGATCGAGGTGGTCACACCTACGCACGAAGGCTGGCTGTGCCTACACTCCTTAATATTCTTAGAGCAAAGTACAAACCCAAGGTCAAACTTCAAAGCACTAATTGACACTGGATTGTTGAGGTGATGATGGACTGATGTAATAATTGGTGGGAAGCGGGTTTCTAGATGAGCCCACTAGCAACTGGATGTTCAGTCTGCATGCTGCTAAACCTAGGTGGAAAAGTACTGATGAGGGGTGGAAGCCAACCAATTGTAGAGGACCATGTAATCAAGGGTCCTATAGTTTGTGTAGCCAATGGAACGTCGTGTATTTATGACGTTCATAGTATCCATGTTTAGGGAGTGCTTAGTTTCCCCACCTGATGTTAAGCACCCTATCACTTTCCTTCACGGTTCTATACTGATATGGAACTTATGCGTAGACATTCACGTAGAACCAATCACTCCCTCCGATAGGTTTTTGTAGTTTGCCACATAGGTAGTGATGCAGGTCCACGTCAATGATGACGATTTTATGAAATATAACCTCAGTTTCTACTAAGATGCATTGAGTAAGAAGATCGAATGACTGTTGATGTTCGTTGTACTCCCTGTTTTATATACTTGTTAATAAAACTGACTCCCCTTTTGCCAAACTACCTGAGTCGTTTTGATAATTGATGTATGAATAAAATCTGCATCCCCATCTATCTCCAGGGTATTGCTACTCATCTTAAAGAGCTGGAAGAACCCAGTTCACTGCCAGACCTCACCGTTCATGAGGAGTTACGTCACCAAGATCAGTGCCATATACAAACCAACAAGCACATACGACTTTGTTTTATATATTGCGATAGATAGCTAGGGCCCAGAGATGCCCGTGTTCTGATCGAGTTGTGTCTCATGTGCCCTGAAGGATGTTGCGCTTGGCCTCATGTGAGCAAGTCTTGTTCCGTTTGCACTGGCATCTCATTGGCCCTGGAGAATGTTGCTCTTGTCCACTGGTCGTCAAGTTTTGCTGCTGTTTGTTGTTTTATTTCAGAAGCTCTCGAAATTGATTTTCGCTTTGCATCAGATAGAGCTTCTCCAAGTGATGTTCGTTGTTTGTGCAGCATTTTTCAGTCACTCATTGGCTTCAGCACATTTGAGAAAATGCCCAAGAAAGATTCATTGATTGTGCACTCTTCTTGTGAACGAACTTAAGTAAACTGTAAGCTTGCCATTTCCATATTTGGAGTGGCGTGATCAAAAAAGTGCATGTTTATTTTGCATATAAGATTTTTGCATCCAAACATAGACTACGAACTTGCACCAGACAAAAGAGGAATCCATGCAAAATTTGGTAGATGTGGGTTCAACGGTGTGGATTTGGATTTGGATAGCCGGGCAAACATACACACATACATACATTCAGTTCTATAAATAAATATATAAGAAGGGATCTAGGACTGATCCTGGTAACTATCATTTTCTGGCCCTATCTGACACCTTTTCAAAAATGTTTGCTATATGCATCTAAAAAGAATTTAATGTTTGTGTTATTGAAAACAATATATTGAATTTTCAGCATACAGGATTCAGAAAGGATTTCAGAACTCAGCATGATATTTGGATGCTGATTTTCCTTATTAGGTCTGCTCTTCAAACAAAAGACCAAAGGTTATATATATGATTTAATCTCTATACAGGGGCCTTTGATTCTATCTCTCTTTTAAAACTGTTGGACAAATTGGAAAAATGGGTCCTCTGCATGGATATGGATGGATATACTGAGTCGTATAAAACAATTGAACCACGATAATTCCGTTGCCATTGGGTTCAATCAAATGGATTTAATGTCTTCCCAGATCACAACTAATTATAGTTTGAAGCAAGACTGTATTCTGACCCCTTTGCTTTACAACCTCTATGTTTCTGAGATGTCTGTGTTTTTTTATTTGGTTAATCATTTTCATCCAAGTATAGGCGTGTGCCCTCTAATCTCTGACTCTCCTATGCTGATGATACCATTGTCATGGATAGTTTAAAGGCATTATCAGATTTTTCAAAAGTCAATATCCTTAAGATAAATGTTAATAAAAGGATGGTTATGATCATTGATTCTAACTAAAAAAAGAAGGAATACATTTGTTTGGAAATTAGATAACCAGATAGTTGAATTTGTCAATGAACATAGATATTTAGGAATTTATATTGGCAATCGATTTGGAGTCTAATGAAATCTATTACCCCAAACATTATCAGAAAATTTGGCCTGATTAAGGACTTTATATCTTCGAAGGGAGGTTACTCTATTGAAGGTCTGATAAAGGTCTACATGTCCAGTATTTTGCTTGGTATTGTTTATGGTTTAGAACCATTTTTGGAGAAAGAAACATGCTGGATCCGACAATTGGAGGGAAAGCTATGGCATTCTTACTTAAGTTACCCTAATTCCACTTCATTTACAGCTGTATGTTGTGAGCTTAGACTAGTATCCATTTTAACTTAATGGAAAATATCTTGCAGCTCCTTTCATATGAAAATGATGACTGAAAGGGGTAATCCTTTTACTTCATTGGGCCTTTTTGCTAACTTGCGAGAAGACTATTCAAGTACCTTGGACAATATTTATTGAGTAAGTGGAATACTTTTATGAAGCTATTTATTATAAAATTCATGATTCTTCCAACTATTGTTAAATAATTTTAAACAGAAAGCAGCTGTCTGGGATAGATATGAATTGACTAGCTATTTGTCGAAAAAACGCTAATAGCGAGACTATGTCATAATAGGACTTCTTTTTCCTGTTCCATTTAGCTATATTATTCGATCGAATTGCAAACAACTTTGTATGTTTATTATGAGACTGCGTGATGAACTCATTATGTAGCGTGGACAATATAGGTGTCTGGTATAACATGCCATATGGATCTAGGAATTGTTGACTGTGCTCTAAAGATATTGAAACACTGAGACATGTCTTAACATTGTGGGACGTCTTGAAAGATAGATATATTAAAGGATATTATACATTCATAAATGTGTGACATAACATGGAGATGGATCTGTTTTGGGCGTTTATTTATTCAGGGTGTTCTCTGGTTGTTGTGGCTGCAGCCTTTCATATCTGGAATTAATTTGAGAAAATTGTGGGCGGGTATAATTATGAAATGGGTTTTATAGATATATGATGATGTTGAATGTGTGTGTGTTTTTTAAATAAACTATGCACATTTTTTTATAGGTATTTGTAATTGTTTCTCTTTTTGTAGTTTTTAACTTGGTGTAAACCTTATTATTTTCTAGGATGTATTTATATTCTTTCTTGTATTTGTATGTGTTAAGGTTTTATTTTTAAACCAGATACACAATAAAAAACAATTTTTTAAAAAACCTATGCCCTTCCCCAAACCATGTGTTTTTAATATTTTGTGAATTTTACAGTTGTATATGCTGCACTGAAAAATGCAGTTAAAATTCGGCAGTCAAATAACTGGATGCCTAATATCAAGTGCACGGAGATGCAGGTAAGTTGAAAACTTCTTCTTTATTTGTAATATATGCTGTAGTACAGTGCATGGGTAAAAGGGCCCCTAGTCACTGTCACCCCTCAGCTCCTTCCTCCAACTGGCTCATACTCTCGAGTTCTCTTGTAAGTTGTTCCCAAGCAATCTCTCCTGAGGTTCTAAGGTGGAGCCCTTTACGATTGACATCACATACTGACAGAGCCTTACATAACTATTATAAACAATATTATTAGCCAGCTGGGGGGCGGCAGCCTCTCAGCCAGTCATGAGGTTCTGAACAGGGGCTTTACCACATGGTAAAGGCCCCGATCCAAGCCTCCTCGGAAGCGGGAGGCCACCATCATCACTGCTGGGATTCAGGTAAGAGCGGCACTGTGCTCCCTGCATGCCTTTCCCTAACCTCGCAGCTCCTTTTCCACATATCCAATCCCCACCCCCCACTTTCTTGGTGCTCTCTTGTCCCTTGTCCCTTGCCGGAAACCCTAATGTTCCTGGCTCATCCCTGTTGAGGAAATGGCCACCATGGAAAGAGCGAAAGGACTATTTGTAGTTTCCTTCTCCGTGTCTGCCATCTTGGATTGTAGTTTTTTCAAGTTGAGAAACGGCAAACACTCTGTTTCTCAACTTTAAAAAGAAATGTATTAGTATCCTGGTGCAACGTGTCGGGATACTAATTGCAATACACCCTTCGCTCGGTGGGGCATTACTGGTCAGGTAATGCCCCACGGCTAACGTTAAAGCCATCACTTCGCTCGGGCTTCTAACTTACAACCCAGGGCATTACCTGACCCGTAATGCACCCACTACTCGGAATGTATTGCTTAGTAACAAAACCATTACTGCATTATATTGTTATGTACACAGTGCCTGCAGCCCCATGCAGCTGCACTGAGTTAGTTTCATGAGCTTTAAGCTGACCAAGCACAGATCATTCATACATGTATCATCGCAGTAGCGACTCCTCATGTATCCAGTCACCATCACCCGAACACAGGAAATGCACATCCCACTCCAGCCAGGTACCTAATACATTATTCATTCAAATGTTTAATCAGTTAACCCATCTGTGATATTACAATTGCCTGTACCATGCAATGGTTGTTTGTTTATGTAATCATAGGCCAGGTCGAGGTTTTAAAGGGTGTACCCAGACTCACTCTGTGCTTTGAAGCCATTCCAATGGAGTTAGTTAAGCACTTCACAAATGCTACATAACATAGCACTAGGTACACTCCATTGGTGACAAACATATTAAATTTAAAACATTAGGAATGCTGATCTTATCCATAATCTCATTGGATAGAAAGAGGATGTTTAGCTCAAACTACATAAAGTGATTTCTGTGTCTTCTGTACCACCACAATACGACTTATCATATTCTAGCAAGTAGAAGAGAACCAAACTCAAAGTAACGTGTACCCTCTTTACATATGGTATCATAAAGTGCCAGTTCTGAAAGTAATATGGTAAACTATGGGATACCCTGTTCAAACAAATCATGGTGCACCAGACTCTTGTCCCCCTTTGGGAACCTTTCCTTTTGCCCAGTAACCTCAAAAGGTAACTATCAGTCTGCACAATGTATCCTGTGCTGTACCTGGTCAGAGAGCACTGAGAGGCATGTATATTCTTAGTGAGCACAGTAGAACTGAAAGATATCGTATCTGTTAGATACTGTCCACTTCCCACCAAAATGTTTTCGACAGCACCCTTGGATTTCGTTCTTTAAATGGAGTTTCATGGCAGGAGTCCTGACTTACATCAGGGATCTTCAGAATCTCTATTCCAGATATTTAGACTACAAATCGCACCACGCCCAGCCAGCACAGCCAACAATGAGGGATCATGGAAGTCGTAGTCCAAAACATTTGGAGAGCCACGGGTTGAGGTATTAGATTTTTTTATTATGGAAGAGAGGATGCTGGTTAATTCCAGGTGTACACTAGTATAATGGTAGATTGTGCTACTGAGTTTGAGGTGCAAGTATTTTCCTGTCCATTGATACACTGTGTGATTTTGAGTACATGACTTACTGTGCTTTTACATGAACAAAAACATACTTTGCGTGCGAGAAGCCACTTGATTAGAAGACCCATCCATTTGAAGTCCTACATCTCAGGGATGGTTTGTTTTGCGACATTGGTCAAATACACCTGTGATTCCTGAGAACTGCGGTTCAACAATGTTCAGCATAATTGTTAGGGAGAATTCTCAGAAATGTGCTAATTCCTCTCTACCTTAGAGACCCCAGCTCTTTTGGTGGACTTTAGGACTTTTTAAATTTCTAACATGGAGAGAGTGAGACCGTTTTCCCACCCTCTCATGTATTTTATTCTATTTGACAAACTCCATAGGCATCATCTTTGCATTGTGACACACAGCACCTTCAGTGCAGTCGCACAGGGAAGTCTCTTAGATTTCCCAAAGGTTTAAATACCTTCTCTTGGGGAAACTACCGTTTCCAAGAGCAGTGAAGTGAAGTTGACTTTACTTACATTGTGTAACTTTCTAGACCCAACACACACTATCGTGCTGGGTCCAGATCATAGGGTGCTGGAGGTATTAGATAGTATCTCCTTTGTCTAGTTTCTCATGTAGCATTTTTATGTTACCATCTACGATTAATGGCTGGTGGCAGCGGTTTACTTTTTACTACCGTTGTGTATTTTTACCACGGGCTCTGTTCGCAGCTGCAGTAATGCACCGATGGGTACCCATTTTGTCAAAATGGCCCCGGTTCTCTTTTTTCACCATTTCCTGGCAGAAAGGTCCTTTTTGAGATTTACTGTGCGCCAAACCAGGTTGGGTCCTTTTGTTTAATTTTGTCTTTGGCGGGATTCGTGAGTGAAGCCTGCCTCTGGCTTCAGTATGTCTGGCAGGGGCAGGAAGTGAGGGAGGTGCCGAAACTCCCTGTGCTTAATCACCTTGGTTACGGGAAAGCACCCAAAGGTGATTGGTTGGCTGGCTGTCCGGCAAGGACAGCCACCCTGCTGTCTGATTGACAGCTAGGCTGCAATGAATGGGAGAAACCTGCATAAAAGGTGAGGCTTTTTGCTTGGAAGACAGAGTCGACCAGTGTACGAAGGAATCCAAAGAAGAACTTGGAAGAGACGCCTGCTGGAACTCCTGGATCATTGGTTTGCCCGGTGAAGCCCTGCTGCTGTGCTGAAGCTCCGAATTCATTTTGACTAGAGAAGCCGTGCAAGGACAACGTCTCCCCTTGGGTTGGTGGGACCAATCAACCCCAAAGTGAACTTTTTTGGACATCCTCTCGGAGCTGGCTGTACTTCCACTGCTGCTGCTGGAACCAAAGTTCCAGGGAGAGGAACAACAAATTGAGTGGATGGCTTTTAAGTTGGACCTGAGTGCCAAGAAGATCCTCCAGACTTCCCTGAAGCAGGACTGACTATGCCTGACCCACCTCAACAGAGTGCTGGACCCCAGATGCGGGGAAATGCCAAAGTGGTATCCGAGAACCGCAGTGCTTCTATTTGCTGCCAGATGCAAGAAGCTTAAACCACAAAGTGCTGCTGAATTGAAGTTTGCCCATTGCTGTCGCTGACTTTCCTATTGCAGTTCAGGAGTCCCCAGACATCCTCCCTCTTGTCCCCACCACTGAGGCCAGGATCTGCAGAGCTGTACAGGAACAGAAACAAGCTGGAACCATTTCTTCTATCCAAAGGTACTGTAAAGTTAAGAAGACTTACCTCTTGTTGTGTAGCCTTACTTGCTCTCAGTTGAGACTTGTCTTGGTTGCCCTTGCAGAGTTGCTTACAGCTTTGCCCCTCACAAGCATCCCAGCTTGTGGCCCTTCAAGTGAATCTTATTTCGACAAACCTTTCTAAAAACATTGTACAAGACTTTTACTTACCTGCAAAGAAGATCTTCAGCTCCCCTAGACTTTGCTCAACAAACATGCACTGTCCTGGCTCCCTGAGAGACCCTTCTTACCTCTGACTCTGTGCCTTTACCTTTCCCCCAGGAAAGGGTTACATTTACTTGACATTGGAAGGTTTAAAAAGTACTTAGCTGCTTATGAATTATTTGTTAACCTTTGTTTTATTCCCTCATCTAACCTTTGCACCAAACTCAGTATTGCTCTATATATACCAGTGATAAATCAATGTCCACAGTGTCCTAGCTATTTAAGTCACCTGAGGGTGTAGGAAGTGTCTGTGTGCCATCCCCAATTGGTGTCATCTGATTTAGAGAAACAGCATGTGTTTTGAAGTATATTATAATTGTTACATGTTTTGCTCCCTTCTGAAGATGACTCATATAACTGATTGTTAAATAAATTAATAATTGTTTAATAAAGAAACCTTACGTGTAAGTGTTTATTTGAATCACTGTCACTGTGAAACTCTGTGTTACAACCCTACTGCTCACATTGACCCCTCTTGAGATAACCCTGGCTGCTCAGTCACACTACCAACCTGTGTAGTACACACATATACCAAAGGTTGGGTTCCTATTGCCAGGAGGTCAAGGTTGCTGTAGTCCTCCAAAGGATACTGCACACAGTCTTGACTAACACTGGTGGCAGCGGTGGGATCTATTGTAGATTTATTAGATTGAGTGTTTGTTTTACTTTTGTTCAACCAAAAACCTTCACAAGGCTAAATTCCACTAGAATAGCAATTGCACCATGCCTAGTATGGATAACTTCAAGCAGGAAGCCCTGCTCATTGTAACAGTAGAACAACTGAAATAAATGTGTAAAGTCAGGAATCTTCCTGTTATAGGAAAGAAAAATGAATTGATTACAAGGTTGTTAGATCACCAAAGTTTGGATACTAGGCCCGTAACTCCTACTAATCCTGAAAATTTGGAAACTGATCATGAGGATGATAATTCAGAGTCTAACTCTGATGTCTTAGAAGAGTCAGAGGAGGGAGAGGAGCCCCAGGATAGGAGCCCAGCTTTGCCTCAGCAGGCCCTTTTGCCTCAACCTGTATCCACTGGATCCCACAAGGTCCATCACTGAGTCCAGAATATTTATCTCTTCAGAAAATGAGACTTGAACTGGAATTTAAAAAAAATGCAAGCTCAAGCTGAAGCCAAACATCAGGACATCAAACTCAGGGAATTGGAAATGCAACATGTTCTTGAAATGAATAGATTGTCTCTTGAAAATGTTTCCCTCCCAGAGTCCTCTAGGTCTTCCAGTCCCAAAAGGCCTCACCTGTGCAAAGAAGCAGTGAGTATGTATGATGTTAAACTTGATATTTTGGATTGTTGGGTGCTTTTGAATACAATGATGGGATTAAGGGTATCACAAGGAATCACTTGATTCCTTGGCTTTTTTCTAGGCTCCCCCAGGTTGCAACTGATGCTGTAATGTAGTTGGGGGAACTTGAAAGATTGGAGTACAAGAATGTGAAGCTGGCTTTGATAGCCACATTTGGGAAAACTCCTTACCATTACCTTAAGAGGATTAGGACCCTCAAAAAGATTGATGGTATCCCTTGGGCTACCTGGGTGTGAATGCTTGAAGAACTTAGATGGATGGGTTAAGGGTTACAGAGTAAATGAGAAATCTGTTTTTATTGGAGTCTATATTTGATGCCTGCTCCCCTGAGCTGAGACAGCACTTGGCTAACTTAAAAGAGATTGATCCCAAGAAGCTAGCAATGGCTGTTGACTTGTGGATTGCCAACAGGGCCACCCACAAGGATTCTGGGGCCACTCACAAAAGGGATGAGGGGAAGCAGCACAAGAAAGATGACAAAGTGAATTCTAAATCCAACCAACCAAAAGAGGGCCACAAACATAAGAAGGGTACACCATTTACGAAGCCAGGTCAGTCTAGTGAAACCTCTGGTGCTAAACCAGAGGGAGGTCAGCAGAAGCCCCCATTCCAGAAAACATTTGGTAAATGGTATGCGTGTGGGTCAACTGACCATGTGAAAGAGGATCCCAGATGTAAGGGTTAACCTTCAGGGGTCCAAACCGCCTCCTTAGCGTTCATCCCTGAGGGAGAAGTTCATATGGCAAGTGGAACCTTTCATCTATTGGCTGAAGACCTCATTGGAGTCTCAGCCAGTGTTTTTTTAATGTCCCTGGGTCTGTGGGAACAGCAGAATGTTGATGTGTATAAATCTATTCCTGATAACACAAAAGAATACTGTAAGGACAGTGTACTTGTGAATGGTCAGGAGACCCCTGCCTATAGAGACACTGGGGGCAGCATTACAGTGGTGGATGAAACCCTTTTCAAACCTGAGCATGTTGCTAAAGCACCCAAAGGCCCAACTAAGCTTGCCGGAGGCCCTGTCCAGATAGTTCCAATACTACCAGCTCTCATCCAGTGAAACAATATGATGGTACGAATACCTGTCAGTGTACAGAATGAGTTGCTTGGGAGAGTCCTGTTGGAGAATGCCTTAAAAGCTCTTGGAGTTTTAGCAAGCACCCCCAGACCTCCCAGTAAAAGGAAACAGGAGCAGACTAGACTGGCCAGAGAGCAAACATTGGATGACTCGCAGTGGGTAGTTACAGAAGTACCTATAACTCCCAGTCAACAGGAAGGACACCCTTCTAATTCCAGGACAAGGAAAGAGACTAAGGCGAAACCCCAGGTCTCGGGACGAAAGAAAGGTATCAACCCTGTGTACAAAACAAGGACATCCCAAGAGTACAGTCCAAGGTCACACTTGTGACGCCTCCACCAGCTGAGGCTGAGTGTGTGGACCAATCAGAGGATGGTGAACCAGCAACTGGTGAAACAGAGCTGGAAGTAGCCCTTCACCTTATTGGAGATCTAGAACCTAGAAACCATTCTGAGATGCAGACTTTGCTTGCAGAATTTGGCCCCTGTAGGGAAGACTTCAGCTAAGGTCAAAAAGAGTATCCTACTCTTTAAGGGCTTCGCCAACAGTCAGCTTCCCAGCTGGAAGGGCACAAGCCAGGGAAGCACAGGCTGTACTGGGAGCATGGCCTACTTTACAGTGAGCCTGTAGAGGCTACCCCATGGGACTACAGAAGACTTGTAGTGCATCAGGATTTGAGACCCCAGTTTCAACAGTTAGCCCATGAGATTCCTTTAGCTGATCACTTAAGTTTTAAGAAGGTAAGTATTGCTCTATATTTCAGAAATACCAAAGGGTTTCAACTAGTCGACCAATACAAGGATGACGGAGTACACAAGTAGTTTGAGCTCGGTTTACAGTTCCCAAGCTTATTTTATTTTATTCAAGCATATGCTATCAAAAAATATATATTAAACAGTTCATATAACTCTATAGCCCATACTCTTAATTCATTCGTTCACATTCATACTTTCCTCATCAGTCTCTCATTCTACACTTCATTCTTTGAAAAAATGGTCGGTATATAAAAAAACACTAAAAACATCTGTTATCTCTCAATGTGTTTACAATTCATTGTGAAACATCCTCACCAATTTGGGGTATCACACAAGTCTGTGTTCTGTTATTCCCACAGTTCTCATGTCGACACATGTTTCAGTTGCTCTCTGCGAGCATCATCATTAATACTCTCTCTGTACGGCAACCTTCTTCAGGACAAAACAACCCATTTTTCAGGCACATATATTGACATGGGCCACACCGTCTAAAAAAATATACATAAAACACTACATGAGTATTGTGTATCCCCGTCACTCCTTTTCAAGTTATTTGATTGCATATTAATATGATGTGCTCTATAATTAATAGAACAACAACCAACTCACCTCCTATCCAATGGGGTCAGGAGGGACAGTTGGAATCTGGAGGCAAATTGTCCTCTGATCTAAGGGGTTAAAAAATTGTATCCATTACCTAGGATTGTCTCCATTTCACTTGATCGCAAAAGCCAACATTATTTTTGTAACTTTACAGATCACGAAGTGTACCCATCAATGGATGGGACCCAAGTTAAAAAGGGCTACATCACTTACTCAGGGTAGCAACAGCCACAGCTTCCAATGTGGATTCGTGGAAGACGTAATATTCGGTAGACGAAATATGTGTAAGGAAGGCTTATAATTCCAAAGCTACCCTTCTTTCATCACCTTCCTTCTGGTTCATATAGTGGTTGGTACATGAATCTGTAAACAATATACAAACACTGTTGGTTGATTATATACGTTCCACCTAACTTGATATTATTCAATATGGGGTTGTATTGCTTCGTATTTGTACATTTTTCCTTTTTCGTTTTAATTGTCAAAACAATGGGGGTATTTTACTTCCTATTCGGGTGTTTACCCTTTTTATTATCTAAAGTTGGTAATGGTCCGCTTATTTAAAAGTATTGCGGTACATGAACCTAAGCTAGTTAGTTTGGATACCCACCAAATAATGCTTTTTGTAACACGCAGAAGTCTCTTGTGTTTCAAAAAACAGACGTGGATCAATTTGCAGAGACACGCATTTATACCCTTATTTGTTGATTACAGAGCCACTGCCTCCCGTTTTTGTTTGTAACGGTGACACCATCTCGTGTTCCAAAGAGGCTTCATTTATACTTTCACTCTATTGGAGTGTACTTACCTGATTATCGCCGTCTCCGATTATTCTTTCCTGCCTACACCACAGCAACGCGCAATGCAGCCGGCGGGGTCGTGGATACCGTCAACGCGAATCCTCGTGCTAATGCTCATAGAAAGCGGACTATAAAGTATACGCGAGCACAGGGGGACGTCTCCTCGCGTTGCAAGCTTTATTTCATATCCTTATTTTTTATTTTATATTTTATTTCATTCGCAAGTAATCTCATAGTGGCACTTGGGTTAGTGATGAGTATCAGTAATAGCCAAGCACCTCCCAACTTGTAAAGGCACTGCTTCTATGTTAATAAAAACAAAAAAACAGACTATTCAGAGGTCTGTTGCCAGATAATTTGTGTTAACCCATTTATTGTAGAAACGCGGTGGGTGCCTCCTATTCGGAAAGTGTAATTTATTCGAGCACCCTTCTTTCGTTGGCATATATTTCTGCAGGGTTCAGATGTTCATGAATGCAACATAAACTGCACCATGCGTTTTTCAGGCGTATTTGTTGCAGAGGTAGTGGATATTGTCACTTGTTTTGGTGGTCTTTGATAAAGCCATTTTACTAGATGTAAAATTCTTATTCGCTGCAGGGAAAAAAACCTGTTTTACATATTGCCAATCAGGTAATTCCATTCCACGGATAGATTCAGACCCCGTTTCACTGTGTCTAAAGTGTGTATCCAACGTTGTTCCTTCTGATGTAAGAGAGTACACATGTCGCCACTTCTCTTTGAAGGTTTTATTACTTGTAATACGAACCACGTTAGGTCTGTGTCTTTGTGACCATATCTCCCAAAATGTTCCACAAGCGGCTTGTCTGCCACTTATTCCTTATACAAGATCTGTGTTCTGAGATGCGCTGCCGTACTTCCCTAGTGGTCTTTCCTATATATAGAAGAACACACGGGCATCTTATTATTGCTCTATATTTCTACTGGCCTAAGATGGGGTCTGATGTAGATAGATTCTGTAGAAGCTGTCACACTTGTCAGACTTCTGGCAAGAGTGGAATCAAGAACGTGGCACCCTTTGTGCCCCTCTCAGTGGTGGGATTTCCTTTTGAGAGGGTAGGCATTGACATGTTGATCCCCTAGACCCTTCCACATCTTCAGGCAGCCCGATTTATATTGGTTGTGGTAGACCATGCTACCAGGTATACTGAAGCTATACCTATGAGAACTGTTACTGTTATGACAGTGGCTGAGGCCCTCCTTGGTATTTTCACCAGGGTAGGTTTTCCTAAGGAGGTTATCTCAGACGGGGGATCCATTTTATGTCCCACTACATGCAAGCCATGTTGGAAAACTGTAGAGTGGCCTACAGGTTCTCAACAGCCTACCACCCCCAAACCAATGGACTGGTGGAGAGGTTTAATAGAACTATGAAGAGCGTGATAGGTGCTTTTGAAGAACCCCTTAGAAGAAAGTGGGACCTTCTTCTATATGTCGTTTGCAGATATCGAAGCCCTCACAAGCAATAAGGCAGAGACTCTTGGTTTCTCAACCGAAGAGGCGAATATAATTCTAGGTTTAATCACCGATTCATCTTTCAGTACAAACTCATCAACCACAGAAGATCCAGCAAGAAAGATCAAACAACCATAGTATTTAATTAGGAAATAAATAAACCGGAAGTTACATGTCATCACACTGGGCAGATACCATAAAAACCAAAGGATACCACGTGGTTTACGCATTCAACTACGCCCTACGCTTTGTAAGGAAAGTAAGGAATTTGTGAGGAAATGGGAGGCCATTTTAAATAAATGCTCCCTAGATCTAATACTGTTGACAATACAAGAACTGGCAAACAATCTAACTGCATTACATATTGAAATAGAGGAGATTGAGAAAGAATTGGTGAAAACACTGAATCAAAAAGACATTCAAACGATTCTGGAAGATATAAAAAAAAAGGGCAGATTACAAATCGTAATTGGAGGCAAAGAAGGTGAGGAAATTTCGTAGGGATACATACGACTATTTGAACGGAGAGGTATACACCTGAATGGACAAATATGGGCCACTAGAAGGTAAACCTAGACCAAAGACCAGACCTGGAAACACCATTGAAACATCCAGCTCCGGATCAGAAAGTAATCTTACAGAAGGACCCACACGGGGAGAGGAGGAACAAGAAACAAGCAACACAAACCCCACACAAGGTTTGGGCACTCCAAGAAACAAGACTCCATAATCTTCTTTTTTAGAAAGAGGCCAAAAGGAACCCAGAGAACCAGGAGGGGGAAGAGGAAAACAAAGAGAAGGTCCGGAAACAAGACAAAGGCAGAAAAAAGTCCAGTACTGAACTTATCTGCAAGAATACTTACGGAACAAGAAACCAAAACGTTACAGAAAGGCCTCAGTTTTGTACCTACATACAATAGCTCCCTATTTGACACTCAGATAGAACTCTTCACATTAATATGAAAAATGAAGTTAAAAGTCTTTTTCAATGAATTGGAGGCACCCGAAAGGAAAGAAAGTGATGAAAAAGAATTTAAAGAGTTCAGAGGAAAAAGTGGATTAATTCCACCCATCAATGTACCATCCATTGAAATTTTCCAAAAGCAAACCTTGAAAGACCTTGAGAAAATGAAACTTAAATCTAAAGCATGTGGGAACATGAATCCCCATGAATGGGAACTAATTAAGAGATTATACAGTGATGATAAACTGACCATAAGAAGTGCGGACAAAGGTGGAGCACAAGTGCTCCTCAATACCACAAAATATGATGCAGAATGCCAGAGACAATTGAATGATCGCAATACATATGCAACACTAGATCAAGACCCCACAATTGAGATTCAACGAAATTTGGAAGAGCTACTTGTCAAAGCTGAAGAACTAAGCTGGATTAACTATTACACCAAGAAAATTTTCACATACAGGTTCCCGAAAATTCCTCACTTCTATACATTGCCTAAGGTGTACAAAAGTCTTATTGATCCACCAGGGAGACCCATAGTGGATGGCACCAACAGCATATTACAACCCTTGGGAGTCTACATAGACTACTTTTTACAGCCCCTGATACAGAAAACCACAAAGTATGTGAAAGACACTACTCACGTTTTGCAATATATTAAAGAATGCAAATATATCACAACAGACATCATGTTCACAATAGATGTAAAAAGTCTCTATACATCAATACCACATGACCAAGGAAGAACAGCAGTAGAATGGCTACTATTACAAGAAGACAATACCCAGGCTCAAAAAGAATTCATCATGGCATTACTTGAATTCATTAGTGAAAACTCTTATTTTGAATATAATAAAAAGTTTTTTCTTCAAACGGCGGGAACATCAATGGGGGCCACCATGGCACCATCTTACGCTAATGCCTTTATGCACAAGTTCGAAACAGACCACGTCTTGAAAAATGAGAGATGGAACAACAAGATCAGGCTATGGATTCGGTACATTGACGATATTTTCAGAATTTGGCATGACACTGAAGAAGAATTGAAGAATTTTCTTGAATACTTGAACAGCATCGATCAACGCATACAATTTACATCAGAACACTCCATAGAAACAATACATTTTCTGGATGTAAAGATTACCAAAGAAATTACAGGTTTCAGGACAAACATCTATCAAAAACCCACGGACAGAAACAACATTCTCCACAAATTAAGCTTTTACCAACCAAGCTTGATAAAGAATTTACTGTATAGTCAGATGTTAAGAGTAAAGAGGATCGTGAGTGATCCAACAGACCACAAAGAGGCTATCAGCAAGATGGGAGATACATTTCTCACTCATGGCTACACAAGTTCTGAAATAGAGCAGGCAGAAGGAAGATTGACAAACAAGACAAGAGAATATCTGTTGAAAGCAAAATCCACAACAAAGGAGACACTGCCATTGGTGTTTTTTTTCGAAAAATTCTAAACAGAGTAAACGCATCAAAGACATAATTAAAAAGAATTGGAACATACTGGCCCTGGACGAGAGGGTAGAATCACTTTTCAAGGAACTGCCAACCTTTGCATACAAAAGGAGTCAGAATCTTAAAGACAAACTGGTACGAACAAGGAGTAGTATCTCCTCAAAGGACACCACCAAAACCAGAACATTCCCATGTTTGAGCTGCACGAACTCTGGATATATGTACTTAAAGGCAACATAGTACACCATCCGCACACAGGAGAAAAAATAAAGCTCAGATATTTTGGAACATGCAATTCAAGCAATGTGATTTACTCCATAAAATGTCCTTGCAGATTATACTATGTGGGACAATCAACACGCACCGCAAAAGTAAGATGGAACGAGCATCGCTCCTGCATTTGCAACCTTAACAAAAATTTGGCAGTGGCAAGGCACTGGGATTTGAAAAAACAAAATTCGTCCCAGATCAGATTTCAGATACTGGAAGTGGTAAAGAAAGTGGAATCACACATGAATATACAACAGAGACTGGACCAGCGCAAGTCTTTTTGGATTGACAAATTGGGAACTCTGACACCAAGGGGATTAAATGAAGAGCTACATTTCACTTGTTTTCTTTAAGAATGATGTGCAGTTGTTTGTTTGTGTTTCTTTCTAAATGTTAATGTTAATGTATCAATATCTACTGTTGGAATCTGCTGACAAAGTTGATGGTTTTTACAGATATGTGTTACAAAGAAAGAGAATTGAGGGAAGGCTATAAGAGTAAGAAATTATGCCTCTGGTCTATGGATGCAGAAATGTCCAATCAGCATGGGGGAAGATTGAGCGTGCACTCTGACTGCTAACATGGTTTAACTTTTTATAACCACACCGTGAATCTTGTTCTATATAGTAAATTGTCATGTTCCTATCAGTCGAGGGATATGTGTGTTGACTCTACACAGACGATGCACTAGCACCTATTCAGGGAACCATGTTGATATGGTGTAGGGGCCCTTTAAGGATGGGCGGCCTAATCTACATTTCTAGCAACGATCGAGTCGACTTTCGATCTTGTTCTAACACATACCAGACCCTTTTGCATGTGATTTTTCACCTTGGTGTGAGTCGGGTGCCTGACTCGCACGTGTATTTAAGATAATGTGAACCGCCATGCTTACATTCACCCATAGCATTTTTTAATAACATGGCTCACTGACCCGTAATGAAGTGACTACTTCCAGACAGAGCGTTGTCATGATGTTGACTTCATTTAAAAAACTCAGGACATCCTGTCCTCACTCTCCTCCCATCACCTCTATTCCCTGCCCGTCCTCTGGCCCTTCTGCAGCCACCCCTCCTCTCTCCTTCTCTGCCTTTCCCCTTTTTTCTACTGATGAGGTTTCGAGACAAGTCCGATCTATGAAAGTCTCGTCAACACAGGTCCACCCCTGCTCCTCCAAAACTATTAAGGACCACATCGACTCCTTGGCTCCTGCCCTTGCTGACTTCTCCAATCACTCCTTTGCCTCTGGAGTCTTCCCATCCCCTCTCAAGCACTCCCTTGTGCACCCCCTTCTTAAGAAACCCTCTTTTGACCCGTCCTGCCCAGCTACCTATCACCCTATCTCTATCACTCCTTTCCCGGACAAGCTCCTGGAGAAACTTGACATCTCCCAGCTTAATCTCCATGTCGAATCTGTTGGCAGCCTTCATGACCATCAGTCTGGCTTCAGAGCTACCCGAAGCACGGAAACTGCTCTCCTGAACATCCGTGAGGACCTGCTCTCGAACCTTGACTCTAACATTCCATGTGTTCTCATTTTGCTTGATCTCTCTTGTGCCGTTGATACTGTCAACCATACCATCCTGCTCAACCGTCTCCGTGATAACCTGGATATCACTGGTCAGGCTCTGGCTTGGCTGACCTCTTTCCTCTCAAATCGACCCTCCCAGGTCCAACTGGAGTCTTTCCTGTCTGACATCTTTTTCTCTAGCTGTGGTGTCCCCCAGGGTTCTAACCTCTCTCCCTGGCTGTTCAACCAGTATCTGGCACTTCTCGCCCACCGCATCGCTGCTCTCTGCCCCAACTTTCAGTGCTATGCAGATGATACCCAGCTCATTTTCAGGCTACCCTCGGCCTCTTCTTCTCCTTCCTTCATCTCTGACTGTCTTTCTGCTTTCCAGGAATGGTGTGCCGCCAACGATCTCTGCCTTAATGCCAGTAAGACCGAGATTCTACTCATCAGCACACCCACTCCCTCCTTCCCTGCAGCTCTCTGGCTGGCCTCTCTTGACCCTCTCCCTGCTCCTACCTGCAAGTCAAAAAACCTCGGTGTCATCTTCGACTCCACACTCTCCTTCTCTCCTCACATTTCTGATGTTTCTAAGAAGTCACACTACCAGCTGCACCTCCTCAGAGGTATCCTTCCTTTCCTCTCCTTCTCCCAGAAGCTCACTGTCTCCAGAGCCCTGGTTCTCTCGAAGCGGGACTACTGTAACAGCCTCTATCTAAATCTTCCTGCCTCTACTATCAGCCCTCTGCAACTCATCCAGAACAGGACTGCGAGACTTGTCCTTGGCCTCAAGCCCAGGGACCGTATCTCTCCAGGACTGAAATCACTACACTGGCTCCCTGTGCCTGCGAGGATTAAGTTCAAAACCCTCTGCATTGTCCACAAGGCCTTCTGGGGCCTGGGGCCAAAATACCTTCAACTCTCCCTTCCTAAATATCTTCCTTCTCGAGCTCTTCGCTCATCCGCCTCCAACTCCCTCAGGGTCAGCCGCTTCTCTAAGCAATGAGCTGAGGGTAGATTTCTCTCGGCGGCATGGGCCTCCCTCTGGAACAGCCTTCCTGCCTCCCTGAAACTTGAGGAGAACCATCTCCGGTTCCGGAAGCTCATCAAAACCTTCCTCTTCACTTCTGCTTTCTCTCTCCCTCTCCCCTGCTAAATTCTTCACCTAAACTGCACTGATTCTGCAACTGGGCCACTCTCACCGACCTCGGTCCTGGGCCCAGTCACTCTTCACTTGCACTGCCTCCCTGGCAACCCCTGCACTGCGGGACTGTCTCTGTATCCCTACAGCCCCCCCCCCAGCACTTGTCTGCACTTACCTTGCACTTGCCACCAGCTGACCCTATTTATTTATTATTTTATCTCTATTCTACTTATTTGTACTGCACTCCCCCCCCCTACCCCTTCCCCTTGCACAAGGCCTTCTGGGGCCTGGAGCCAAAATACCTTCAACTCTCCCTTCCTAAATATCTTCCTTCTCGAGCACTTCGTTCATCCGCCTCCAACTCCCTCAGGGTCAGCCGCTTCTCCAAGCAACGAGTTGGGGGGAGATCTCTCTCCGCAGCAGGGGCCTCCCGCTGGAACAGCCTTCCTGCCTCCCTGAAACTTGAGGAGAACCATCTCCGGTTCCGGAAGCACCTCAAAACCTTCCTCTTTGCTTCTGCTTTCTCTCCCCCTATCCCCTGCTAAATCGCTGAAACTGTACTGAATCAGCGACTGGGCCACTCACCATTCTCGGTCCTTGGCCCAGCTACTCTCCCCTGCACTGCCTTCCTGGCAATCCCTGCACTGCGGGACTGTCTCTATATCCCTACAGCCCCCCTTCCCTGCACTTGTCTGCACTTATCTTGCACTTGCCACCAGCTGGTCCTTATTATTTATCTTGCTTGTTACTAACCCTGTACTGCACTTTCCCCTCTCCCTTTCCCACTTGCACTTTTCCCGTCCCCCCTACCCATGCACTTGCGCGATCTGAATGACACCTGGCCTAGTAGGATCGTTGTCTGTCTCCCCTTGTTCCCCCCTCCCTGCCTCATCGCGCCTTGAAACACTTGTGTATAGGCGCGTTACGAATGCCATATCATATCATATCATGTCCCGCCCCTCCAATAACTTGGGAGGGTGGGACCGGAGGCGTGTCTGCACTGTCCAATCCTGGACGTGTGGCGCCGCCCCGGTCTTCATGGCAACGTTTAAACATGAAGCTCGGGTGAGCGGTTGCATTTGCAGCCCGCCGCGTGAGAAGAACGGTTCATCGAATACGGCATAGAGGTAAGTTCTTTACCTGCACGCGTATTGAAACACACAGAGTCACCATGATATTCAAAATGATGATTACATACCGTTTCTCCCGCAGAGATATCTACCCCGTATACTTGAAATTGAAGGAACATGAGACACATATTCTTGCCAGTTATAGCTAAGGTAATTACTAAACATGATGCTAGTTACTGAATCTTGTACACATTATGATACAAAATGCAAATATGGGCTCGAGTATTCTAATTAGGGCACTCTCTTTCTGTTTTCTCCTTGCCTGTTCATCGGTATGCAACAATGCATCTCTTGTGACACGCTCAAATGGGGGTATGTAAATACTTATAATTAATTACATCAATGGAATGTTTGTTTGAACCAATGTTTTTTAGAACTAGCGTAGCCCTGGCGATGGTGCTTCGCACCAAAATGAATTGGCCAAAGAACTTGTACTGTTAACTGAGGATTTGTTGATTCTCTTGGGATAATTGTGTGATTAAAACACAAATCTTTTACAGCATATTTTCGAATGAGCATATTTTGAACATTTGATCATTGAAGCAAGTAAACTATAAATAGTACAATTGACTATTGAGGCAAATATATTACAAACAAAAGCTTTATAATCTTGGAACTTGAGTACGAATGAACTGAGCTCCTTTTTAAGAGCAACGAGGAGCACCAGCTTTTACAGGGTGAACTCCACTCTGTTTTTCTTTTGATACCTTCTACTGCCATGCCTTCTCTTTGCTTATAGAGAAGTCCCTCAGGAAGGGGTTGGCTTCAGCCCCTTTGAGCTCCTCTATGGTCATCAAGTTAGAGGTCCATTGGCCCTAATCAAGGAAGGGTTGGAGAGTACTCCTTCCCACAAGCCAGTAGGAGTCACTGACTATGTGTCAGGTCTCCGAAGGAGAATGACACACATGATGACAGAAGCTTCAGATAATTTGAAAGCAGATCAGGCTCTGGTTAAACAGTGGCATAACCAGAAGGCCAACATGGTTGAGTTTACTCAAGACCAGCTAGTTCTAGTTATGATACCTACAAGGCAGAGGGCCTTGAAGGACAAATGCATTGGACAATTTAAGGTTGTGGGCAAACTTGGAGAGGTCAATTATTTAGTGGACTTGGGCAATCCCAAGGAGGCCCTCAGGATCTTTCACACCAACCGCCTAAAGGCATATGTATCCAGGCCAGAAATGGGAGCTTTGCTCTTAGCCTCTGATGAAGTGGAGGAGGAGAGTGAATCTCTACCTGATGGTCTTAGGGGACAGCCTTTAGATGGAAAAATAGAAGGAGTTAATCTCTCTTCTGATCTGACTCAACACCAGGAGAAGTGAAAAGTTCTGTTAGATCAGTTTGCCTCCCTGATTTCACTGACACCAGGCTTAACCACCTGGGGCCAGCATGATATCCCCACTGGTGACCGTCTACCTGTCAAAAGTAGGGGTTACAGAATGTGAGACCATGTAAGAACCCACATAAAGGAAAAGGTCAAGAAGATGCTTGATCTTGGGGTAATAGAGCTATTTAAAAGGCCATGGGCTACTCCTGTTGTACTAGTACCAAAGGCAGGATCCAAGGAGTTGAGATTCTGTGTGGACTATAGAGCTCTGAATGCAGTCACCATGACTGATGCCCATCCTTTACCTATGACAGATGAACTGGTGGATAAACCTGGTTCAGCCAAATACCTCCGTACATTTCACCTAACCTCTGTCTATTAGCAAATAGTTCTGACAGACCATGCCAAGGAGAAAACTACATTGTCCACCCCAGGAGGCCTGTACCAGTTTAGGGTAATGTATTTTGGACTAAAGAATGCACCTGCTACATTACAGTTGATGGTAAATGATGTTCTGAATGGGATGGAGGACTTCTGCATGACATTCTTGGATGTGGATGACATCGCAGTGTCCAGCTTCACTTGGGAAGAGCATATTGACCACGTAGGATATGTATTGCAGGCTCTTGAGCAGGCCCATCTGACCATAAAGGCAAGTAAATGTCAAATTGGTCGGAGTAAAGTGGTCTACCTTGGACATGAGGTAGGAGGATGTGAAATAAGGCCATTGCCTAGCAAAGTACAAGCTGTACAAGATTGGGCCTCCCCTACTACTAAAACCCAGGTGAGAGCCTTTCTAGGTCTCACTCTTTACTATAGGAACTGCATAGAGAACTATGGGACCATAGCTTCTCCCTTAAATGTGATCTCCTCACCCAAATTCCCCAAGAAGGTCAAGTGGAATGAGGTGTGAAATAAGGCATTTGAAGGACTTAAGAAAGCCCTTTGTCAAGGTCCAGTCTTGAGAGCTCCTGACTACAATCAATCCTTTATTGTACAAACTGATGCTTCGAATACAGGAATAGGTGCAGTTCTGTGTCAGCTGGATGAGAAAGGCAGAGAGCACCCTATCTGCTTCATCAGTAGGAAACTGAAGAACTGAGAATCAAGGTGGGCAACAATTGAAAGACAATGTTTGCTATTGTGTGGTCTTTCAAGAAGTTTCCAGGAATGGATTGACGGGCATCTGGGTATGGGCACCCAAGTACAGGGCAATTTAGTGGGGAAACCCAGGAAAGTAGGCCCACTATGGGCATCCTGAAAACCTCTGCCCAGTTTTGTCCGTGGGTGGGTACCCATCACATTCCGGCAGCAAGGCAGGAATCTGAAGACTCCTCTGAACGTCACAGGACACAGGAGACCAGGTCCCCACATTCTGTCAGCCATTCCCAGGCTTGCAGAATCCAGGAGAGCCTGGAAGATCAGACGGGCACCTCTGGGAGTAGTGCTTCTGAGTCAGAGGATGAATGTACCAGGGTTACCCGAACCAAAAAGGCCAATAAGGCAAAAAAGGGCCTTGCTTAAGGACCCCTTAAAAGAGATTAAGGCAATAAGGAGTGTCATCACGCCTTATCACAAGAACGCCAAGTATTCTGTTTGGGAACACTTGGAGCTTTATGAGCAAATGATGGAGACTTTCCTTTTGAAGGACAGCAGTAGCTGCATTCAGTATGTCAAATGGACTTTCTCCCCAGAATACTCCAGTTTCTTTGAGGGGCTGGAGGACCAAAATCA
Organism: Ambystoma mexicanum; assembly: GCF_040938575.1. Classification (NCBI taxonomy): domain Eukaryota; kingdom Metazoa; phylum Chordata; class Amphibia; order Caudata; family Ambystomatidae; genus Ambystoma; species Ambystoma mexicanum. The sequence goes on from NC_090927.1 coordinate 401,742,899, forward strand.
TTCAAGATGGTCCAGCTACAGGGCGGCCATCTTGAAACATTTTTCTGTTCACAGAAATCCCCAAGAGGCTCACAAGGCAGCCTACAATTTGCAATGTGGGGAGGATCAGGCCCCACAAGAATTTGTGCAGGAATTGAAGCGTGCTTTTGAACAGACTACAAAAAGGGTGCGCACGGACCGTAAAGAGTTTGTAAATACGTTTTTCCATACCTTGCCCAAATACATCATGACCCAGCTAGTGAGAGATTTTCATGAGAAAAGGTCACTAGACTGGGTCCTTGAACAGGCTACCCAGATCTATAAAGTGCAGAAACCTGTGGAAAATAAGAATCAGCCCAAAAACCCCAAAACCAACAGCACCCCTGCTGCTGCCAAGGTGGCAGAGGTAAAGGTTGCCCCCATTTTAGATTTGGAGATGGGGGAACCTAAAAACCTGCCTGCACCAAATAATTCTAAAGCCAGAAGGCCCTCGGGCCAGTCACAGACAGGGAGTCAAGGAGGTAGTCCCACAAATGGGGTCCCTCGCTCCCCTGACTATGTAAGTCCCCGCTACAAGGGAAACAGACCCATCCTGGGGTTATGTGTGGACTCCTCCAGCCCAAGGGGGGGTCCAACCAGGTACCCAACCCAGGGAACCTCCCTCCTACCTTCCCACAGGAGGGCAGAATTTCACCAAACCTTGGGCAGAACTTTTTTCCTAGGTATCCACCCAGTTTCCAGCCCCAAAATCATCCATCCTTCTTTCCCCAATTCCCTGAGCCCAGACAACCTAATCCGGGAGAGGGGAAGCCAAGGGTGGAGGGGTACCCAAATCTTCCCAACCCGGGGTACTACCAGAGAAGGGATAGCTACCCTTCCCGGGATCAGCCAGGGGAGAAAATAGAACCCTGTATCAGCCTGAGCGGGTTTCCCAACTTGAGCGCCAGGTCCAAAATATGGCACAGGAGCTGGGTCGCGTGCTAAGGGCTCAGCAGAACCCTCAGATGGGCATGCCGGCACAGAATACACCAAACTCTGGGCCTGGTGCTCCAGAACAATGACGGGGCAGCACCCCGATAACCCACTGGATCCCAGGGAGGAGGCACAAGGGGAAGGGGGGTGTAAAGCCTTGGAGGAAGCTTCCTTCCCCACTTGTAAACAGCCCCTGGAAACCCAGGAACCGGAAACAAAATCTCTTACCCCTGAAAGTCTGCGACCCAAGAAGCAGAGAGGAGGTAGGAGAAACAAAGGACCCAAACAGACCCATTTTGTGGAGGAGGTACAGATCTTACAATTTGAGGGAGAGGGATCCTCAGAGGATCCCGGGAAAAGGATCTTCTCCTTCAGAGATGGGGGAACTCCTCCCAAGGAAAAATGGGTCCCAAAGGATTCCAATCCAGACTGGGTAGATGTGGGGATTGAGCTGTCGCCGCCCATCATTCTATCCCAGAACCAACAATACCGAAAACCCCTGGTTCAAACCCATCCTGGTGACAGCCTCCAAAAAGGGGGGGTGGCCCAGAACCTTTCAGATTCCCAAAACTCCCTGCCGAACTCTGCCCAGATCTCTTCTCTCTCAATGTCCAAAACCAGAAAGTTAGCCCACCAGTTGTCCAAAAATGTGCATTATCTGAGCCCCCTTGAGGAGAAGGAGGGAAGATACTATTCCCCGGTACAAGCACAGGGGCAGGGTACAATTTTGGCACTGATGGACACTAGATCCCAAGCTACTCTTCTGTCCAAAAGGGCCTTTAATGAACTAAATGCAGGAAGGGGGGAGAATTACCGAATTCCTCTCACCTCTCTTCCTGGACAACTTCAGAACTTTGACGGGAAGGAAATTCCCATCGAGGGGACTGCAGATTTGGACATCAAAATTGGGCGACACAAGGTGAAACACCCGGTCATAGTAGTGACTCCAGAGGGCACCCCTTGTTTACTAGGGAATGACCTCCTGAGAAGGTGTCACCCCTAATAGATTGCGTAAACAAGGTCCTCTGGACCCAGACTAGCCGACCAATAAAATTACAACAGAGTGTCAACCATGTTAGTTTAAAAGGTACATGCCACATGGTTGAACAAAAATCTGACCAAGTAGAATTTCTCTTCCAGAACAACCAAATTCCAGATGTGACAGTAATAGCAGTAGGACAACAGACTGGTGATGGGGGGTCCTCTCTATTTCTGAAAATCAACCTTCCTTCCAGTTTAAGGTGGTATTCCACACTGGAAGGAAACACTCTGAAATTCTTTACGAATCCCCAATCAGACATTCCCACTCAGATAGTCCAGAAAGATGTGAAATCAGCTCAGAGCCTGGCTGATATTCAGCAAATTGGAGAGCAGTTGTTCATCCCTGTTCAGTTAAATGATGGGAAGGACTCTGTTCTCGCCCGAGTGTGTGTGAACAACGATAAGAGCTTCATCAGCGAAGCCATGTTCCGCCAACTCCCAAAAGATCCAGCCATTCACACATTCAAACTGATAGACAAATGGGAAATTGATCTGGAAACACCCAATTCCAAACATCTGCCAGGCAGGTGTATGCTCAAAATCTCCATTGGCAACAAGGGAATAGTCCATAATTGTTGTGTCGTGCAAGATGTCACTGCCGCCTTTTACTTAGGCAGTGACATTCTCAATCGCTTTGCCATTAGTTTGGACCTAATAAACTTCAAAGCTTGGTCCCGATTAGCGGATAATCCCATGGGCTTTGATGATCCAGAAAATGCATTTAGGTCAGCTCAATTGCTACCTCATGCAGTTGAAATTCAGATTAAAGAGGAAGTCACCATCCCAGAAAGGACCCGACAATTCTCCCTGGAAGTGAAAGTTAAAAGAGGACAAAAATTGAAAAACCCTGATGCTTATATTCATCTAAATGCTTCTCTCCAACAGCAAGGGTTGGGGGTTAACCCAACACCATAAGTCAACATAGAACATGACACCATTCCAATAGAGGTGGATAACAGCGACTTAAAGAGTATTACTCTAGCCACAGGCACCATTATTGGAAATAATTAAGAACCATGAGTCCCGGTGGATAATCCTTCCAGTTCACAGCACCTTCAATAATCCGGTGCTAGGAATATTGAAGCCAAACGGCCAGCGGAGACTCTGCGCCGACCTTAGGGAGCTCAACAAATGGGTCCATACTTCCCGATGGACTCTTCCCTACATTGACCAAGGGCTGGCCCAGATCCAGGGGTCACAGGTATTCACTGCAATAGACCTGACCAATGGATATTGGACCGTTCCTGTCAGTAGGGAGGACCAATACAAACTGGCTTTTACCTTTGGGGGCCAGCAGTGCACATGGACCCGGACTCCTTTCGGATACCTCAACTCCGGCAATGAGTTCAACATTTTCCTACACAAGGCCATGCCCGACCTGGGTGCGAGGGGTAACCTGGCTTATGTAGATGATGTCCTCATCTAAAGTTCAACTGTGGAGGAATATATAGCGGAGATCCGTTATGTTCTGACCCAGTTGAGGGCCACCGGAGCAAAACTTTCCTTCCAAAAAGCACAGTGGTGTAGAACCCGTGTTAATTTCTTGGGGCATGAGATTACTCCTCAGGGTCTCTGTCCCCAGGAAAAGAAAGTGGAAGCCCTCCAAAAATTGAAGGATCCCACAACTCTGCAGGAACTAAGGAGCCTCCTTGGACTGACTAATTAAATCTGAAAGTTCATTGAGGGCTACGCAGAGATCACTAGACCCCTGATTCATCTTTTGAAGGGGGGGTCAAGTGGGAATGGGGTCCAGAACAATCTGAGGCAGGAAGACAGCTCAAAAGAAGCCTCTCACAAGCACCCTGCCTAGCTTACCCTGTCAGAAACAAGGAGTTTTTCTTGGAGACAGCGTTCTCTAATACATGCTTGACTGCAGTATTATACCAAAAGCATGACAAGGTCAATAAAGTAACCTCCTATGCGAGCAAAACTTTATCCTCTGTGGAGGAAAGATTCAACGATTGTGAGAAGGCGCTCTTGGCAATGGTGTGGGCATTGAAGAATTACTGCCCGTTCATCCAGGGGGAACACATCATAGTGGAGACTCCACACCAGCCTCTGCAATATCTCCAAACTGACAGAATCTGGGCCTGTCAATGCAAGGCTTTCCTGTGGAGGTCAGATATAGCCAAAACAAGAAGAGTCCCCTCACGCAAGGTCTGGCTGACTTGCATGATTGTGCCAGAGAAAACTGTCTCGAGGACGAAAGTCTAAAAATCAAGGACACAATGGAGGCCTACCTTAATTCCCCACACAAAGTCTTTGAAGAAGACAAGTGTGAGGGAATGCCCACTGTCTATGTGGATGGATGCTCTTACCATGTTGACAACGGGGAAAAAGAACTGCTGCCCGGCGTAGGGAATGCATGGGTGAATGAGTCCCCAGAACCCTCCGCTGGGTACAAAATTGGTCTCCGAAGTAGTCAGGTGGCAGAGTTGATGGCTCTGCATCAAGCCATCCTCACTGCTGTCCAACATCAACTCCACAAACTGGTCATAATCAAAGATTCAGATTATGTACGGAACAGGTTCGTGGAGCACCTGGTTAATTGGAAAACAAGAGGCATGTTATGTGCTAATAACAAACCCCTGCAACATGGGAAGTTAATTCAAAACATTGATGATCTGGTCACCCCGAACCGGATGACCATCTACTGGAAAAAGATCAAAGGTCATTCCAAAGTAGAGGGACCAGACTAAACTGCAAATGAATTAGCTGATCAGCTGGCCAAAACCAGGGCCATCCAAGGGAATCTAATAGAGATTGAGTCCCTGTTGGGGGAAATCCAGGTCACTGCTATCACAAGGTCCCAGACAAATGCTCACAATGATCTTTCAATTGCACAATGGAGTAAGGAGACCCCAGATGCTGATTTGATCACAGCTCAGAAGGGGGATCCAATAATTGATAAGTTTTACCAACACATTGATGACCCTGAGAACTTTCCCCTGACGTATACCGATTACATTGGGAAAGAGGACCTTAGAGTGTTGATGAAATGTCCAAAAATGTTCCGAATCCAAGACGGTTTGTTGGTAAGGAAATCCCAATCTGGCCATGATCAGTGGGTGCTCCCTACCTCATTCCGAAGCCTGATGTTAAGTCACGCCCATGATGCGGCCACCGCCGGTCATAGGCGGTTTCACACAACTCTTGAGATCTTAAGAGAGGTTGCATTCTCGCCACACATGGGGCAGGACCTCGACCAATACTTGAAGGGGTGTCTTGTGTGTGCACAATTTCAGCCAACATCCCTCACACACTGGGCGCCTCTCCAAAAGAGGGGGATGACACTGCCATGGTCAGATATGCAAATCGACTTCATAGGCCCCGTGATTCGCTCCTCTAGGAGAAATAAGTACATGTTGACGGTCACATGCTTATTTACTAAATGGGTGGAAAGTCTCCCGGCCCAAATTGCAAGGCAGAAACATCAGCTGCCCTGATGATCAACCACATCTTTTCACGTTTTGGTCTACCCCAAAGGATTGAGTCAGACAGAGGTAGCTACTTCACCAGCGAAGTAGTGACTAAGATACTGGGGGTCAAAAGGAAGTTACATATTGCTTACCGGCCAGCTTCTTCTGGGGCAGTAGAGAGATATAACCGAACCATTGTGAGCATAGTAAAGAAGTTTGCGGCAGATTCTGGGCCAAGTTGGGATATCCGATTACCTCTGGTCCTAATGGCCATCAGATCTACCTCTTCATCTGCAACTAAAATGTCACCGTTTGAGCTGATGACGGGACGCAAGATGGTGCTTCCCCAGCATTTGCTCTACAGGACCCAAGAGCAGACATTGATCAATGCCTCCACAACTCATGAGTATGTGGAGAATTTAAGGAAACACCTTCAACATGCTCTTGCCTATGCTCAGCGGAATCTAGAAAGATCAGCTGATAGTATGAAGACCCATTGAGATTAGAAAACTACTGTGAAAGAATACAATGTGCGAGACCGGGTCTATCTATACAATTTCCAGAGGACCCAGGCCAAAGAGCGAAAATGTCTGCCTACGTGGAAGGGACCCTTTGAAATTATAGACAATATCTCCCCAGTTGCCTACAAGATCCACATCCCCAAAGGTAGTTTGGCAGAAGGGGAAGACAAGTGGGTCAATATAAATCAGTTAAAGTGTTGCCATCCCAGCCACACTCTGCGGCAACTGGAGGAGTCCTCGGCAAAACCAGAGGGGGCCGCTCCAGAGTAATTCAGTTCCAACCCTAAAATATCCCACATATAGTCTCTAAAATATTATGATTCTTGAATGAAAATGTCTCCTGATTATATCTTGTTTTTTAAAATAAGAATGTAAATGTCTCTTGATTTATAAAATGTATATGCCGCCCCACTATATCAATAGTGGGGGAGAAATGTCTACGAATACGTATTGCCGCTTTGCTTTGTCATCCTAGGAGAGATGAAAACATGGAGACTGACCAAGGAGGACGACCCGGGGCCGAGAGCAAAGATCCGAGGGGCCCGGGGTACCACCCAATACTCCCATCAGGACCGGCAAGGAGAACTGATCGATCGACCCTGATGAAGGAAAAATGCTGAACAGTGCCATCTGCGGAATCGGAAGAAGATGATGCGGACATACCAATGCGTGGATCAAAACATCCTTTGCACCCGACTCCCTCTCGACTCGAAATCAAAGTGCAGTCGGGCGGGGGGGCTTGTTGGGTGTCTTGACCCACGTTTGAACTATTATGCTGCAACATTTGGTGCTGTGGGTTTAGAAAATCCAAGATGGCCGAAAAGCCCACATTTGCGCCAGAATCCAGGAAAACCGTGCAGTTTTGCGCACACCAAAATGGTCACCCGACCTACCACCCACCAGTGTGAGCGTGAGGGGCCAGAAGCGCCTCACGCTCACACTGGTGGGTGGTAGGTCAGGTGAAGAGTGAAGCGTGGTGCCAAAGGAAAAACAGCAGTGCCTGTTAGCTCAAAAGAAACGCTCTTTGAAATCACCTTTGTTTCTCTGAAATGCAAGCTAAAAATGCCTATTTTAAACGTTGCAAGATTTTCAAAAATCTCACTGAACAGCAGCAGACATTTGGCAGAATGTAGTCTTGTGTGCATACAAAATCTGGAAAGATGAAGAGCCCAAAACAATGTTTATAACAAAACTGGCTGAGCTGTGGATGTCAGCAGCTTAACTGAAATTGGATTAAAACCACTAAAATCAAAATGTTTAAAATGAATGAGTGACCTACTTCTGAGTGTCACATAGGTTGGAACTGTTTAAATGGCATGGTTTTGAACTTAGAATCAGTGTTCTAGCTGCATGTGTAAAAATTGTAAATTGGATTTGAATGAAGAAAACTGGAACAAAAGTGACATTTGGCTGAAGCCTGGCTTGAAGAGATTGAATTCTGCCCGGCAACTACCCCCAACAGGAGTTGAAACTTGCCCAGCCACTGCATTCGCAGGCCTGGCTGACTTCTGCTGTTCCCACCAAAAGAAGATTACACCTCTCTGATTGAATCAGGGGAGGAGCACCTGGGAGCAGGGAAACAGAACAATGAGCTTTCCTTGGCTCAGGCAAATGTTAAATTAGGGGGGGGTCGTAAATGGCTTCCTCTTGGGAGAAACTGGGAGGAGCAGTGCCTCTGTGAGCAACCTGAGTTGGAGGAAGTGGACAAACCAGAAATTCCACCATGTGATTTGGGAAACCACACCCCTCTGGGCCAGAGCATAATTTAAAAAAAGGTGGATAATTCATAGTACGGACTTGTCAAAATCATATAATTAATATCATTATTCTTGTGATTTTTCTGTGCACATTTTAAGAGGTGTTAGGACTCTGTGGTATGTTCTGGGGGGTAGTAGCGGAAAATAAGGTATTACTCCGAATGTCTGTATGTTAAAAATCTGACACTTTATCATCTGATGCCCATATTCCTTGTGCATGTTTATGTGAATTCTGGAAAAGTTTAAGGGCAGAATTCTGTCATAAGTGGACACGACATCTTACAAAGACAGGGATCGATGGTTTGGTGCTACAGAAAATATGTTAACTGGACATATAATATTAGAAAAATGGTACATAGATAAATATGTATTTGGATCAAAAATAGATTTGTGTACAAATTGACAAGGGGAGTGTTCTTTCTGTATGCTATAAAATTGATGCCTGATTACACTCCATTCCTTCCCCCAATCAGGGGCGAGAGGAGAGCTTGGCCAATGATGAGTTGTGACGGACAGGCTTAGTTATGCCCACGCACACACCCATTTTCAAAAAACATAAAAAGAGACTGCTTTGGACAGGCAAGACACTCACTTTCCATTTTCTTGCGAAGCACTCTGCCGGACCAGACAATATTCAGAAGGACCATCTCCAGAACTTAGAATCCAGACTTCAGAACTTTTTCAGTAGGCTTCAAAATCTTTTGCAAATTATTCAAGAAGCCAGGCTGAGCTGTTTGATTCTGGCTAGAACCCGGTGCCAGTACCCAGAAAGCAGTGCTGTATCCAGAATCCACTTGATCCAGACCAGCAGAACCAGAGAACCAGACCAGACCACAGTGCTTTTAGCAGACCCAGACCAGACCGCTGTGAGCAGAACCAGTACCAGAAACCACCAGAAGTCCAGTCAAATACTGACACGATCCGTGGCGAAGTCGCATTCCGGTCCAAAATTAGCAGTGAGTATCCAGCCAGAACTTTGCAGAACCCATCTCTTAGTTTAAAATAATCTGATTCAAACCATTTTAACCTGTCCAGAACTGCATCATAGAATCGTGTGTCCCTTCTCTGATTTAAACCTGTAAAAGTGTAATTTTACCATTTTGAATCATTATTTCATTTCTGAAAAACTACCTCCACAAAATCGTCCGTATCTTTTGAATCGTAGGTGCTGGGAACGAGATCTAACTTTCATGTTAAAGCTAAGATTCTAAACTTTCTAACAAGCCTAACACCTTATAGTTATTCTGTAATCGCGCTCAACGCATTCGGAAAAATTGCCGCAAATTGAAAAATTAGCTCCTGGCAAAGATAGCCGTCTTTTGCTTGAACTGCTAAAATTCGTTTTCAACCTGCTAATCCCTCATTGAGCATTACCAGTGTGACTTGCACTAATCTTAAATAGCTATCACCTCAAATAGCTATCACCTACCCTGAACCTCCTACAGGAAATTAAAATCCTTTTTAGCAAAGTACTTTCGCCGGTGTTTAAAACCATCCCTGTTTCTCTAAGCTTGCTAGGGGGGAACTGAAATTCGTATGGTATTGTGATTGTAATCCTGAAAATTGTGTGCTCTTCTTCCATCTCCTTCTATTGCATAGGGGGGGAGTGAATTGCCACAAGGGGAAAAGTGAACATATTATCTCTTGTGAAACCCTATCAGTTTATTTCTGCACTGCATTCTTTCCATCATTGTTTTTCCTTGAAACCATAAAAGCATTCTCAGTTACCTTTTTCTTCCTATACCAACTCCTAAGTAATTAAATAAGCGTACAATTGTAATATTATCCATTGTTGATCACTCTCATATTCTTAAGTGTGATATCAAATATTAATTTATTATAAAAGTGTAACATATATATATATATATATATATATATTGTTTAATTTTTCCAATAAATCTTTTAAATTGCAAAACAAAACAAACCTACTTCTCGACTCAGTGAGGTCAGGGGGATTCAAAGAGAGGGGCGTTATATAAGGGTTTATCATCCAGAGTATAACTTGTCATAAAAATATATAAATAAGGGCTTCCCTTGGGTGCCCCAGACTAGGCACTGACTTAGTGGGATTGCTGAATTGAAGTCACTTAACAGACTATACTCGTATGGATCAACTTTTGTAATTCAAACAGACCACCAACCCTTGAGATGGTTAATGCAGATGAAGGGGGAGAATCCTAAATTTTCAAGATGGTCAATCAACCTTCAGGGGTTTGATTTCACCATAGAACATAGGTCAGGGTGTAATCACCAAATTCTGATGGTGTCACGCTCACCTGGTCTCCACGGGGGCGTGCTCGTGTGTGTAGGGTGATGTCTGTCCTGATGCTGCTCTGCTTGACTGGAGATGGTAGCTTGCGTCTCCCCTCAGTCCTTCCTTCAGGAGATGTTCGCCTGCAAGTCGAAACAAGATATTAGTTACCGAAGGGAGCTGGTCAGTGATATCACTTCCTTCCAATCTTTCCTTCTCTTCTTCTGGCTCACCTCAGTTTTTTAATGGGTGAGCTCTCTGTCCTGCACACTCTGGCAGGGGCACAGTTCACAGTCTTTCCTGGATCGAGTTACATCACTGATCCGAAGGAGGTTGCTGAAGTAGAAGGCCCGGGAGAAAGCAGGTAAGTCTCTATTCCAATAACTCCTTGGAATAACTGCCTTTAAGTCTTTCTGTTCAAGATAACTAATGTCCGTTATTGTCTTACAGGTGCGGCGTTTAAGGGACCTTCGGATGATGGATGACCCTCCTGACAATGATGCTCAGGATTCCTGCCGGTAAGTAGAGCGCTGTGCTAGGCGCGCAAATGTTTGCCCCTTTAGCTTTCCTTTGCTACGTGCGACTAACCTGCTTGTCTTTTTCTGTTCAGCAGGTACGGCGCGATTCCAGGAAGAAAAATGGAAGCTACGTGTGATGGTGACGAGCTGCGGCGCACTGCTGAGTGAAGAACTGCCCGATTAAGTTCCTGGAGCGGGCCGATCAGGTGAGTAGCTATCCGAGAGGGTACTTTTCGTTCTGTTCTCCAGATGCAGCAGTCCGTGGGAAAGCAGGAGATGAGATCTGGATGTACTGCAGGTAATGCCTTCGATGCTTAAATAACTCCTGGTATTCTCTGTTTACAGGTGCCAATGGATGGAAGACTCTGGACGGGCATGGCAGAAGGAAGCAAGAGCTGATCTGACACAGTGAGCGTTAATCTGCAGGAGTGCAGAATAACGTGAGGCGTGTTCAGATTGCTGGGTGCGGTTTAAATAGCCTTGCAAGTAGTTCCAAGAAAATAGTCCTCTTCTCTGTATCCCGTCTCTCAGGTAAAGTAGTTCCGGGCCACAACCTGAACTGAATGGCTCAGCCTCCCAGAGCCAAGTTAATGGACCATGTAGCTAACACCTCCATGAGCCTGGCGCCAGCGGCGCCAGGACTGAGTCCAGGTGAGCCTGGCTGGGGCCCGATAAGCCCCCAAGGAGGCCAAAGTCTGGGATGGCCCCACCAGTTTCAGGGTTTTGGGTGCTTGCACCATGACAGATGGTCTCTCGAGAAAGTATGACCGACTGGAGTAAGGAGATTCATCCAGGAGTGGATTAAATCCTCCCGTACCTTAGTCTTGGGTGGACAAATGTTAGGGAGAATTCTCAGAAATGTGCTAATTCCTCTCTATCTCAAAGAACCCCAGCTCTTTTGCTGAACTGTAGAACTTTTTTAATTCCTAACCCAGAGAGAGTGAGACATTTTTCCCACTCTCTCATGTATTTTGTCTGTGATATGGACTCTGTGTTTCTTTTGACTTAGGCATCATCTTTGCATTGTAACACACAGCACCGTCAGTGCAGTGGCACAGGGAAGTCTCTTAGATTTCCCAAAGGTTTAAATACCTTCTCTTGGTGAAACTACTGTTTCCAAGAGCAGTGAAGTGAAATTGACTTTACTTACATTGTGTAACTTTCTAGACCCAGCACACACTATCTTACCATATGGGGCTGGAGCGGTTACTTAGTATCCCCTTTGTCTAGTTTCTCATGTAGCATATTTATGTTACCCTTTCTATGATTAATGGCTGGTGGCAGTGGTTTACTTTTACTACTGTTATGTGTCTTTACCGCGGGCTGCGTTCACAGCTGCAGTAAGGCATCCATGGGTGCCTATTTTTTCAAAATGGCCCAGTCTTCTTTTTCTTGCCATTTCTTGTCAGAAAAGCCCTTCTTGAGATTTACTCTGCATGCCAAACCAAGTTTGGTCCCTTTGTTCATTTTGCCTTTTGCAGATTTCACAAGTGAAGCCCTCCTCTGCCTCCAGTATGCCTGGCAAGGGCAGGAAGCGAGGGAGTTGCCCGATACTCCCTCTGCTTAATCTCCTTGGTAACAGAAATGCACCCAATGGTGATTGGCCGGCTGGCTGTCCAGCAAGGACAGCTACCCCGCTTTGTGATTGACAGCTAGGCTGGAATGAATGGGAGAAACCTTATAAAAAGCGAGACTTTTTGGAAGGCAAAGTCAATCACTGGACGAAGGAATGCAAAGAAGAACTTGGAAGAGATGCCTGATGCAACTCCTGGACCGTTGGTTTGCCCTGTGAAGCCCTGCTGCTGTACTGAAGCTCCAAATTCTTTTTGACTAAAGAAGGCCTGCAAGGACGACTTATCCCCTTGGTTGGTGGGACAAATGAACCCCAACGTGAACTTGTTTGGACATCCTCTTGGGGCTGGCTGTACTTCCACTGCTGCTGGTGCTGGGACCAAAGTACCAGGCAGAGGAACACCAAATCGAGGAACACCAAATCGAGTGGATCACTTTTAAAACGGACCCGAGAGCCAGAAAGATCCTCCGGACTTCAGGACTGACCAAGCCTGAACCATCTCAACAGAGTGCTGGACCCCAGATGCGAGGAAAGTCCAAAGTTTTTTCCGGGAACCACAGTGTTGCTATTTGCTGTCAGATGCTAGGAGCTGAAAACGCAAAGTGCAGCTGAATTGAAGGAACAGAAGCCAGTTGTAACCATTTCTTCTTACCATAGGTACTGTCAATTTAAGAGGACTTACCTCCTGTTGTGTAGCCTAACTTGCTCTCAGTTGAGGCTTGCCTTGGTTGCCCTTGAAGAGTTGCTTACAGCTTTTCCCCTCACAAGCATCCCAGCTTGTGACCCTTCGAGTGAATCTTATTTCTACAAACTTTTCTAAAAACATTGTGCAAGACGTTTACTTACCTGAAAAGAATATCTTCAGCTCCCCTAGACTTTGTTCAACTAACATTGGCTGTCCTGGCTCCGTGAGAGACTCTTCTTACCTCTGACTCTGTGCCTTTACCTTTCCCCCAGGAAATGGTTAAATTTACTTCATGTTGGAAGGTTTACAAATTACTTACCTGTTTATGAATTATGTGTTAACCTTTGTTTTATTCCCTCGTCTAACCTTTGCACCAAACCGAACATTGCTCTAAATGTACCAGTGATAAATCAATGTCCACAGTGTCCTAGCTATTTAAGCCACCTAAGGGTGTAGGAAGTGTCTGCGTGCCATCCCCAAAGGGTATCATCTGATTTAGAGAAACAGAGTGTGTTTTGAAGTATATTATAATTGTTACATGTTTTGCTCCCTTCTTAAGACAGTTTATATAACTGACTGTTAAATAAATTAATAATTGTTTAAGCAAGAAACCTTGAGTGTGTTTATTTGAATAACTGTCACTGTGAAACTCTGTGTTACAGCCCTTCTGCTCACATTGACCCCTCTTGAGATAAGCCTGGCTGCTCAGCCACACTACCAACCTGTGTAGTACAGACGTATACCAAAGGTTGGGTTCCTATTGCCAGGAGGTCAAGGTTGCTGTAGTCTTCCAAAGGATACAGCACACAATCTTGCCTAACAATAAACAACGTTCACGGAATCAGGTCAGGAAAGTCCACAAACTACAACTGAGTTAATATACCCTTGCAGCCTTGAATTTCACGTGTTCAAGATGGAAGCAAAACATTCTTTTTGTTGAATATGTTTCTTTTGTAATGTAACAATTTATCAAACTTATCATGTCGTTCCATTTCAGAGTACAGTTTAAAAATGGCAGAATTTCACAGGCTTTATCTGAAAGGTTGGTGCCATGGGAGAAATTCAAACGATGACCAAGGAGACACAACACAGCAAGCACTATTTAGTGATTATCTTACAGGAGATGAAAAGGAAGGAAATATCCAAGGATTTCAGTACAATTTGATGCTAGTGCATATGTGCCACGTTATCCCACGTCAGATAAAACGCCAAGGCCAGCGCTGTCTTTTCAGAAAACAGGAATTTTAATCTAGAGGATTAGCAGTTTCATTTTTCCATTAAAAGCATGAACCTGCAGGTCCCGCATGAACACTTCAGTTTGCCATTTTGTTGACATGTGCCCCCTTGGGAACTATGCTGGGATGAGTACAACCAGGATCAACCCCCCTGGACGTCGCCTAATCGTTTTTGTTCATTAACTATCAATATGATTACACACAGATCGGTCTCACAATATACGTTCTCAAGAGAGTACAAGATCAGCGTGTAATGTGCGTTTTTAGCTCCAGGGCCCAGAACATGATTATTCTTGATGTTGACTAGGTCTGTATAGATGGATACTATTTTGCATTATATATCAGCTTCTCTCATTTTGGTTTCTTCTACTCCTTCAATAGAGTTGGAGCCAGTGTCTTCCACATTTGAATTTGAGGTTTTAAGAAAAGCGATGGGTAACGTATTATTTGAAATGTTCTTTGCATACCAATGAATTAATGATTACTAACAGTGATACTTAAAGCTAACTTGTTTCCTTTTCTTATGTTTTCGCTTTTGTCTTTGTCTTCATGTTTTTTCTTAAAAACATTGTGCCTCATTACAAGTCCGGCGGTAAGCCTGTCGGTGCTACCGGCGGGTTGATGCTGGACTGGTAAAATGTTACCGCCGCCTGACTTCCCAGCGCCACCGGAAGATTCAAAGTTTGTCAGGCCGGAAAGTCAGGAGCCGGTAAATTGTAAGTCCCCATTTGGTAATGGTGCTGACGCTTCTGTGACCAGTCTGCCTACCGTGGCCGCTGCACCCAGTAAGGTCAGGCCTGTCGGGCACAGCGGCTTCAGCAGGCAGACTCCTAGTTTGCCAGTCTGGAAACAAGGATGCCGGTGAGTTTACCGGCACCCTTGTTTCCAGACGGGCAAACTTGTAATGAGGCCCATTGTATTGCCGAAGATGTGGTGCTTGAAGAAGCACTTTGTTTTGTCCAAAATGCATTGTACACTTCCTATTTCTTCTCCTAACTAAAACATTTATTTTTATATAAATACAGATTGTTTCAGAGGATTGTTGTTATACACTATTTTGAATGCAAAAAACCAATAATATACGTAGCATTTAGAGGGTACCCAGGAGTTTTGGCCCCTTGTTCCTGATTGTGTGCTCTAGCACTATGAAGTGTCTCTTGTGCTAGATGGAATTACCAATAAAGATATCAGACTAAATAACTGGACAGACTCAAGGAATATGGCAAAATACTACTTTATTCTCAGGTTAAATAAAGAAGGGTCAACAGACAAACAGACAGATGATTGCACACTCACACATAAACTTGATTACACAGAGGTTTTACACCCCAATATGCGTCATCTTACATCATCCTACGTGGAAAACCATAAAACGTATTAGCCGGAGAGATTGGATTAGGGACAATATCCACTTATAGAATATATATATGGGTCAGTACTTCATTGGCTGTCTCTTATCTGTAAGACAACCCTAAAGCTACCTCTAAATACGTATAATACTGATTATAGCAAACAAAATGGCAGTGGATTGGTCTATGCAACATTGTGTTGCAGGTTGCCCCATAGATCCACTGATTGGGTGGCATTAGGCCTCATTACGAGTTTGGAGGTAGCCTTGCAGGTAAAACTGGCAAGGCTACCTCCAAACTCGCATACTGGGCCGGCACCCGCAAATGGGCAATTACTGGGCTATTCCGGCACCCTTTCGCGGGTGCCCGGCACGGTACATTCCCATTGAGCCCAATAGGGCTCAATGGGAATGGGGAGGGTGGTAGCGCCTCAGACCTGGTGGCTGCAAGGGCTCCTGGGAGCAGAACTCGTATTACGGCGGTACTGTAGCAACGGTGCCAGTAGTGATACCGGTGCTGTTGTTGCCTTACCACCATACGTGTAATGAGGCCCATTGTCACCCCACCTTGGACATTCGAACCGGCTAGCAGCACATAAGGAAACCAAAATCCAGGTGCTTGGACCATGTCAGATTACTCCCCACTTTCCCAATTAGTCCATCACCTCTCATCAGACCGGCCATGAACCAAGGTTTCCAATCTGTAGATGACCTTTTAGCCTGTTCTCTGTTCTAGGACATTCAAGGGAGTGAAAGCGCTTCAATATCTTCATTTGAGTCTTAATTAATAGCCCTTGTTTTCGACTTCTGAGTCACATGTAAAGAGACCACAAATGTGTCCATGTCAGCCTCTTATTTATTGCTATTTGATTTAATTATACTGGGTGTTGGCCTCTAGAGACCTGCTAATTCTACCTTGACTTTATACACTTTTAATTGTCCAATACTTGGCTCTTGAAAATGTTTTCTTCTCTTTTAATCTAAGAGAAATATGTCTCTTCCATGGCTTATCCATCTGCCCCCCTTTGTGCTTTGCAGCTATTCTTTAAAAATATCATCCTTGATCCCAGGCCAACATTGACCCCTCTTTGCTTGGCACACAAAGTTTTTCTTCCAGCGTATCCTGACTCTGCAACCCTGATCAGCTTCTGAGGTAGTTGAATTGAATATTTACAAGAGCCGGAATCCATTTGTAGAGAAGTAGCTAAGTACCCCCACCTCAGTCACCTCACCCATGTTGCCTATACATTGGGAACCAGAGTGTGAGACACGTGCGGTACCAGTGACAATACCAATACCAAGGAGAATCCTTGAAGTAAGGTTCCCATTGTGAAACCCACACATGCATACAAGATAGTATGATGGCCATTTGAATGAAATCCAGGAAGAAACAGGATGGTTGAATGACGAAGATGAATGGTGACGTCACACAGAGAAGAACTGATGTACATAGAAGAGATGCAGAGACGAGAGAATGCATATATTCTATAAGGCATCAAGAAATATCGAAGATAAGTGGTATCTTGGGATCAAGATGAAGAAACTTATGCTACAGAAATGATGAAGATGTGTCGCTGTTTTACACGTGTATATATGCAAAGAAACGCAAGCAGACAAAGTATTCTTGAGGCTAGCTTTTAGTGAATATATTGCGAATGTGCCAACATATACATGTATAAATATTGGCTTCAATAAAGAATGGATGGTTCCACTACGTGTTATAGCAGAGCTGGGCTAAAGACATAATGCCTCTTTTCCAGTGTGGCACAGTTAGGAAACAAATGAATTAAAAGTTTCTCAGTTTTCTCAATTCTCAGTGAATCTCAGAACGGCGAGGCTGAATGAGCCAAGAAGTCAAGGCCATATCAGGCTGTAGTGAGCAGACATTGGATACAAATTGTGTGAAAAATCAAAGCTCCTGTTGAAGGAAGATATCAGAGGTCTACTAGAAAAATAGTATTTTAATACACTAGAAACTCAATTTTGTGGTCTTCAGTCACGTGGGGAGAAGAAGTTGGATGAGCATGATGGTCACACCTACGCATGAGGGCAGAGCGTGCCTTCACTCCCCTGAATTCTCCAGAGCAAAGGAACACTCCCAAGGACAAGTTCAAAGCCCTAATTGACAGCAGACCTCTGAGCAGATGATGGATGATTATTCTAATTGGTGGGAAGCTATGGTTAGGATTAGCTCACCAGCACCTGGAGGATCAGCCTGCGTACTCCTAGCGTAGGTGACAAAGTACTGACGAAGGTAAGAAGCCAACCAATGATAGGGGACCGCATGATTAAGGGCCCTATAGTTGTATAGTCAATGGGATGTTGTGCATTTAGTGACGTTCATAGTGACCTGTTTAAGGGGAGGGCTTAGTTGCCCCATCTGATGTTAAGAAATTAATAATTTTCTTCCATTGCCTTAGACGGGTATGGATCGTATGCTTAGATATTCCTAAAGACTCAATCACACTTGCCACTAGGTTTTTGTAGTTTGCCATGTAGGATGACGTTAGTAATATGTAGATTAATGTCACCTATGATGATTTTTGGTTATAAAAGCACGCTTTTTTCAAAATGCATTGAGAGAGAACTTACTGTCATGATCTCTGCTTCCAAAAGATCAGGACTTGCCCGACTCCCTTGGAAGCAGACCCATAACCCCGGTTCCGAGTGCCAGCCAGTCCCAATTGGGACCTTTTGCCAGTGGCACCAGGCTCATAAAGATGCCCAGTCCCAGCGCTGGAAGCGCCGGGCTCATAATGCTTGGGTGGACTTACCTGCAGCAGACCATGCTGCTTACTTACCTGCCAGTTGAACCCCTGATCCTCTTCTGTTTGGGACTACTTTTCCTGTTGGGTGGGGCAGGAGCCACTCCCTAGGTTCAGAACACTGGAACGCAGGAACTCTTTTCTTACCTAGGCGTGGCTGTGGAAGGAGACACCTAAGTACTACAGGAGGCTTTTTAAACCACACCCGATGGATGAATCTTGCTTTGTGTTATTCTGCATTCTCTGCAGCAGAACGCTCATCGTGTCTTCTGCTTCTGATCCTGGGCCTAAGGGAACAAAGGCTTACCATCCTGGAATCCAGTCTTCAGCAGCACCTGTAAAGACAAAGAAAGAACAGGTTAGCACTACGGTCTTCAGTGGCAGCGCATCTCTTACCTGGTCCATCGGCTGTCACCAACGCCTCGCGCTGCATTCTGGCATCTGAAAGACATAGGCTTACCTACTCTTCGCATGCTCCGGAGGTCTTCGCACTGCATTCCGGCATCTGAAAGACAAAAGCTTACCAGCTCTTCGCACGCTCCGGAGGCCTTCGGCGCTGCATCCCGCATCTGAAAGACAAAAGAAGGTGTGTTTAAAGACATTGGGCAACTTTATTACTCACGTGCCATTACTCCTTCCCACGCCGAATCCAGTGGGTATTCCAGCACCCTTCAGCTTCTCTAAAGCTCCGAACTTGTACCTGCAAGATAAAAGGGACAGCTAGTGCGCATCGTGAAGCAGGCTACAAGCGCTTACTTACGTGCTTCCAGGCGCTTCTATTCCTCACGCGGGTTCGATCCTCAACTCTCATCAGCCCGCCATCCGCCATCGCCGGAACCCTGCAAAACAAGAGATACCATTACAAAAGACCTTTAAGACATTTGAAGTGCCCAGAACTTACCGTTCGTGCAGTTAACGACGGATAGCAGTCCTCTGAGGTCAAGAGGCCTGCACCCTTATCGAGTGAAGAAACTGGTTACGGCACCCTGCCCCGAGGCAGATGGAGAGCTCGGCGTTCACTTACCTAAGGTGAGGGCGTTAACCTTTGGGGTTCTACAGGAGAAGAGAAAGGGAAGAGGAGAGAGGCACCCAATAACCCCAGTTCATTAATCCCATATTTTCTATCTGCAGACATCTTACTCTTCGAGTCAGACATACAGTGCACAGAGGTCCAGCCCAAAGAGCCAACAGTGTGTTACACATCACCTTTGAAGATACGGCATTCACCCGGTCAAGACCGCCGCCTCTGCGGGAATCAGGTGAGCGTTACAGAACACAAAGCCTACCGCAAAACTCCCACCCAGGCACTATGGAAACCTCGGATACCGACCAGCTAGCCCAGTTACTTGGGGAACTAAGAGCAGAAGTGCATGCAGCCCGTCAGGAAATGAATGCTCTAAGAAGGGAACTGATTATTTCCAAGGAGCGAACAGACGATCTCGCTAGACAATTGCTACAGTCACAAGCCGGACAAACTCCGTTACCCGCATCAGGGGCAAATCTTCCTTCAACATCCTATATGAACCCAGTGCAGATCAACCTACCTGGGAATGTACCTCTGGCTCCGCCCGAATGATTTTCTGGTGACCCAAAGAGGTTTGCAGTATTTATTAATCAGTGCCGGTTGCACTTCTTATGCCGGCCAGCAGCCTTTCCAACTGATCAAGCTAAGGTAGCTTTCGTGCTTTCGTACCTTAGTGGTAATGCGGCAGACTGGTCGATCCCTCTAGTTAATCAAGATGATCCGGTTCTCCATGATTTTCAAGCTTTTCAGCTCAGTATGGAAAAACTGTTTGCAAGACATTCACAGGGGCAGGCCTTGGACAATGAGCTCGTTTCATTGCGACAAGGTAATCAAGACCTTTTGGCTTATATTGCGTCTTTCAACAGACTGATAGTGGAAACTCGATGGCCTGAGAACAAAAGGATTACGCTGTTTTATAGAGGTCTACGTGGAGAGCTCAAAGATGTGTTAGCCCAACTAGTGAATCCCCCGCAAGACTGTTCGGACTATATTGACTTAGTCGTTCAAATTGACCACAGACTGCAGAACAGGAAGGCCGATCGTTCCAAGTTTGATGCTCGAGTATTTTCCAAACCACCAACTCCTACCAAAGGAGTAGACTCCGGGGAACCCATGCAAATAGGGGGCCTGAAAGGACCACTAACACAAAAGGAGCGGGAAAGGAGAAAACAGCTGCAATTATGTCTCTATTGCGGAAACTCGGGGCACTTTCTTCGAGACTGTCCGGTGAAACCAGCCAAGAAGGCAGTAGGAGCTGCAGTTACCAGGGTCACAAACTCTGAGCAGGGAAACAACCTCGCCCGACAAGAATAGAGGTCCTCTTGCCGAGCGTTAAAACCAGTTCCGTGACCTCGCATTTCGTGATTCCTATGGTCCTCATTAGCCCTGAACATCCGGATCGATTACATGCGATTGAAGCTTACGTCGACAGCGGTGCCATCGGCAATTATGTGGATCATGAAATGGTTTTGAGGATGAATCTGACTCTTTGTCCAAAGGCTGTAAAGGACGTCATTACTACGGTGGATGGTACGGAGATAGCCTCCGGACCAGTAACGCATACCACCCAAGAAGTGACGCTAGTAAGTCAAGATGGACACCATGAGAAGATCGTGTTCGATGTGATCAAGGCCCCTCAGTTCCAGATTATTCTAGGAATTCCTTGGTTAGAGAAGCACAATCCTCTAGGCAACTCCGTTGGGCACTATTCTTTGCCGAGTTTGACTTCATAATTACCTATCGACCTGGTACAAAAAACGGTAAAGCTGATGCCCTTTCTCGGATGGGAGTGGAAGAACATTTGATCAATCCTAAACCTGTACCTATCATTCCCGAACAAAGAATTCTAGGTGTAATCGCCACACAATCCATAGAGAAAGTTAAGGATAAAGCCAGGCTACTGGTAACTCCAGCAGACATACAGAATTGGCATCTGCAGGGAAAGGACTTTACGGTGAAGGACAAACTATTATATTTCCAAGAACAGTTATACCTGCCCAGCACAGATTTACAGAAAAAGGTAATCTCTTGTTATCACGATTTTTTAACAGAAGGACATCCCGGTATGACCAAGACCTCGGAAAAGATCAAGCGCTACTTCTGGTGGCCGTCTTGGAAAAAAGATATCAGAGACTTTATAATGTCCTGTGGAGTATGCGCCCAAAACAAGAGTCAAAAGGAAAAACCAGCCGGCCTCTTACGCCCTATTGACATCCCGCCTCGCCCTTGGCATACGCTTTCTATGGACTTCATCACCGATCTACCTCCATGCTCCGGATACAATACGATCCTAGTAATCGTGGACCTATTCTCCAAGATGGCGCATTTCATTCCACTCAAAGGCTTACCAACAGCAGCAACTCTGGCCCGAGAATTTCTCGAAAACATCGTCCGACTGCACGGTTTTCCTTCAGTTCTAATTTCGGATCGAGGTAATCAATTTATTTCTCATTTTTGGCGAAGTTGCTGTCGGTCGGCTCAAATTGATGTGAGACTTTCGACCAGCCACCACCCTCAAACCGACGGACAAACCGAGAGGACCAATCAAACTGGAACAGTATTTGCGCTGCATGCTACAACAAACTGAAAAAACTTGGAAAGATATCCTTTGGATAGCCGAATATGCCTACAATAACTCTGTCCACTCGGGAACTGGGAAAACCCTGTTTTTTCTTTTATACGGTAGTCACCCTCGAACCTCGGAGTTGGATCCACTCCAAGATCTTGGAACACCAGCAGTAGACCACCTGCATTCTACAATCACCCAAGCTTTTAAGGAAGCCGTTTCTCACCTTCAAAGGGCTAAAGAACAATACAAGAAAGGAGCAGACAAACATCGGAAGGAAGCCCCCCAATATCAAGTAGGAGATCAAGTCTGGTTATCCACCAAATATCTACCTCTAAAAGGACCACGCACATTCAACCCAAGATACCTTGGTCCCTATTCCATCACTACCATAGTTAATCCAGTAGCGGTCAAGTTGGACTTGCCCCCTCACATGAAGATACATCCGGTCTTCCACGTCTCTCTATTAAAACCCGTGCAACCTCAAACCCGACTAACTACATCTCCAAAACCTATTCTAGTTGATGGAGAACTCGAGTTTGAAGTCAAAAGCATCCTGGATTCCAAGATCTCCAAATCTAAACTATTTTACCTGATTGACTGGAAAGGCTACGGTCCCCAAGAAAGATCCTGGGAACCTGCAGAATATGTCCACGCGCCTCGTCTAATCAAAAGATTACATCGAACATTTCCTAACAAGCCCAAACCCCGGAGAAGCCCGGTTTGGGAGGGGCCTTGAGGGGGGGTGCTGTCATGAACTCTGCTTCCAAAAGATCAGGACTTGCCCGACTCCCTTGGAAGCAGACCCATAACCCCGGTTCCGAGTGCCAGCCAGTCCCAATTGGGACCTTTTGGACCCTGTCCTGGCGCCAGTGGCACCAGGCTCATAAAGATGCCCAGTCCCAGCGCTGGAAGCGCCGGGCTCATAATGCTTGGGTGGACTTACCTGCAGCAGACCATGCTGCATACTTACCTGCCAGTTGAACCCCTGATCCTCTTCTGTTTGGGACTACTTTTCCTGTTGGGTGGGGCAGGAGCCACTCCCTAGGTTCAGAACACTGGAACTCTTCTGGAAAGCAGGAATTCTTTTCTTACCTAGGCGTGGCTGTGGAAGGAGACACCTAGGCACTACAGGAGGCTATTTAAACCACACCCGATGGATGAATCTTGCTTTGTGTTATTCTGCATTCTCTGCAGCAGAACGCTCATCGAGTCTTCTGCTTCTGATCCTGGGCCTAAGGAAACAAAGGCTTACCATCCTGGAATCCAGTCTTCAGCAGCACCTGTAAAGACAAAGAAAGAACAGGTTAGCACTACGGTCTTCAGTGGCAGCGCATCTCTTACCTGGTCCATCGGCTGTCACCAACGCCTCGCACTGCATTCTGGCATCTGAAAGACAAAGGCTTACCTACTCTTCGCATGCTCCGGAGGTCTTCGCACTGCATTCCGGCATCTGAAAGACAAAAGAAGGTGCGTTTAAAGACATTGGGCAACTTTATTACTCACGTGCCATTACTCCTTCCCACGCCGAATCCAGTGGGTATTCCAGCACCCTTCAGCTTCTCTAAAGCTCCGAACTTGTACCTGCAAGATAAAAGGGACAGTTAGTGCGCATCGTGAAGCAGGCTACAAGCGCTTACTTACGTGCTTCCAGGCGCTTCTATTCCTCACGCGGGTTCGATCCTCAACTCTCATCAGCCCGCATCCGCCATCGCCGGAACCCTGCAAAACAAGAGATATCATTACAAAAGACTTTTAAGACATTTGAAGTGCCCAGAATTTACCGTTCGTGCAGTTAACGACGGATAGCAGTCCTCTGAGGTCAAGAGGCCTGCACCCTTATCCAGTGAAGAAACTGGTTATGGCACCCTGCCCCGAGGCAGATGGAGAGCTCGGCGTTCACTTACCTAAGGTGAGGGCGTTAACCTTTGGGGTTCTACAGGAGAAGAGAAAGGGAAGAGGAGAGAGGCACCCAATAACCCCAGTTCATTAATCCCATATTTTCTATCTGCAGACATCTTACTCTTCGAGTCAGACATACAGTGCACAGAGGTCCAGCCCAAAGAGCCAACCGTGTGTTACACATCACCTTTGAAGATACGGCATTCACCCAGTCAAGACCGGCGCCTCTGCGGGAATCAGGTGAGCGTTACACTTACGCTGAGACATCAGTTGTAATCCCTGTTTTAGATAATTGATATTAAAACAGTCATCTTTTTGCCAACTACCCGAGTTATTTCGATTATTGATGTTTAAATAATGTCTGCATCCCCATCCATCTCAAGGGTATTGCTACCTCATCTTAAAGGGCTGGGAGCTCCAGTTCACATTTTCCAATAATGGCCATCTTTGAGACGTTATGTATTCCTTTATAGCAAGCTTCTATGTATCTCTTCTACCTTGAATTGCTGTGTATTTACATGTATTGGTCAGCAAGTTACTTTATCTTCTTTTACATTCATTATTACTTTATCTTTTTATATATGTTTCTCTTATTGCTTTGGTTATATCGTCACTCTTCAGTATTTTCATTTAGTTTCAACATGACTTTGTACATCTCCTCCACGACATCACTCTGCTCTCGTCAGATTTCACTCAGCCCTGCATGATGTCCAATGGTGCATGCTGACATCCTTCCATACGGCATCCTTCCACACTTTCAGTGCGAGGGTACATTCGATACGGTCGTCTGAGTGCATATCATCTCTCATACACTCGATGAGGTAAAGGCATAACACATGGGGTCTCACACAGATCCCTTCTCCTGGTGCTCCCGTATGATGGCTGTGATGGCGCGGGAGCTAGGGAAAATGCATCCACCTGCTCCTCTACAGTTGTACATATTCATTTGGCTCTTTCTGCGACAGCGGTTTTGGTATCTGGTCCACATACTTTATGTTCACTTTGTATTTAGTATAGAATCACCCTAAGGTGGTGTCCACTTCCACAGCGGTCAACTATGCTGTGATGTAACATGATTCTAAGAGCTCCCAATGTTGTCAAATGTGCAAAGGGAAAATGAGACATAGGGTGATTCATGATATTCCCTTGATCATATAGTTTGGTTGAGCAGCAGAGGAACATTCTTTTTTTTAGAACATTTTTTTATTTTGTTTTCCACCACGATAACTTACAGACATTGCATTATGAATCAAATTATATCACAGTAACAATCATGTCTGTTTATTCCCCTTTCCCCCAACTCCCACCCCCTTACCCTGGCCTACTTCGCACCACATAATTCTACAATCTCTTGTTTACTCTACTCCAACCACTCTGATGTCTGCACCCTCTTGTGCGGGACTGTGTTCCGATTCCCCGTTATCTAATGTAGTAGTGGCTAGCTCCGCAATCAACTGTCTCCAGGTTTCCACCCCCTCCCCCTCTTGGTCTGAGTTCCTGCCTACTGTTTCTTGCCACACCACAGTTTCCATGTTCGCCCATTTCAGCAGGTCCCTCCGCCATACTTGCACCAGAGGCCTTGTCTGTGCTTTCCATCTCATCGCTATTTTGCATTTCACTAATATGTATGCCAGATCCTTCAATTTTCTCAAATGTTTAGCTCTCTTGGGCTTTGTAAAGCCCCCCCAGTAAACAAGCCATTTGGGATCCGATTTCCAATGTGATATCCTGCTAGTGTTTGAGCCACCTCTTCCAAGAATCTACCAATCTCTATGCAAGCCCAGAACATATGGACTGGGTCTGCCTCAACCACCCGCACTTTGGACACGATTGTATCGATGCTTGGCTAAATTCTGCTATTCTATTCAGGGTCAAATATGATCTAGGGGTTTTATATAATTGGATGTGTTGGAGCTTTGAATTCCTGGATAACTGTTTGTGGTACACCGTAGCTTTATTCCAAGCTGCATCTGGCATTGGTTCTTTCAAATCTGCCTTCCATTGTTGTCTCGTCTGTCCCACCTCCTTCCCCACCTTGGACATTAACAGCTCATATATCCGCAAGACTTCGTGCCCACCTTCTAACAAATCATAAAATGTCTCAATCGTCTCATCTGGCTTCAGTGGCACTGCGGTCTCCGGCCATCTGCTCCTTACATTCCTCAGTAAACAGGAATATGTAAGGTGTTGCCTTGGGTGCACCCCAGATTCCCTCATCAATACCTCAAACCCTGTAGGCAAACCCTCTACTATCAGATCTCCCATTGTCACCACCCCTTAAGGTTCCCAGTATTTCCTCACATTCAACTGCAGTTGGTCAATCATCCCTTCTAGCGCCACCAGCAGAATCTGTGGGGAATATGGTGTGGTGTTCCCCATCAGTTGGCAGGCTCTGTGCCATATTACACATCCCATTCTCATCAGCCTGGGCGTGCTGGTTATGCAAGAGTCGGTTATCTATATAACTTTGTTAAAAAAGAACTGGCTTCTTGTTCTCTGTAACAATCTCGACTCATTTGTTTGTTCATCAGATAGCCATTTAGCCACAAAGTGCAAATGGCTGGCTACGTAATATACTTCAAAGTTGGGTAGTTTTATTCCCTCAAGTTGATATACATTTTAAAGCTTCCAAAGCGCCACTCTGCACCTTGAGTTATGCCATAGGAAGTCCCTACATATGCTATGTAGTTTATTAAAAGCAGACCTCGGTAAAGTGAACAGGACATTTGTGAAATAATGAAGGAGTATCGGGAGCACCACCATCTACAGCAGTGCTGCCCGTCCCGTCATGGACAATGGTAATCTAGCCCAAAGGGACATGGAGTTTTCAATTCCGTTCATTGCTCTCACTGTGTTCTGTGTATGTTCTGTCTGAGGGTCATGATAAATGGCCACCCCCAAATAACAGAATGTGTTCAATTCCCACTTAATTTCCAGCATGTGCACTGTCTTCCGAATATATCCCCCTAGTGGGAACAGACTCAACTTCTGTGAATTAATAGTTATGCCTGACAAAGTGGTGTTGTGCTCCATCACGTCTAGAACATATTGCTGATTCGTCTTGGGATATTGCAAGTAAAAAAGCATATCATCTGCATACAATGAGATGAGATGCATTTCCCCCGGCGTGTCTTTCCCTGCCTCACCATACTCGTCCCTCAGATAAGCCGTCAATGGCTATAACACCAAGATAAAGAGCATCTGAGACCACAGGCACCCCTGTCTTGTACCCTTACTGACATGCCATTATTCTGATATGACTGCACCTGTTTTAACTCTGGCCACTGGTTCATTGTACAACAGTCACACCCACTTAATATCTGTTGGTTCCATATCAAATCTTTACAACACCGACAGTAGCCAAGGCCATCTAACCGAATCGAATGCCTTAACAGCATCTAATGATGCTACATCGCATTGTCGTGTATCTCCTTGGGTACAATCTATTACATGGTGCAATCTATGCAACTTAATGTGAGTATCTTCCCATCCTGGTTCAGTAATGACAGGGGTCTGTAATGACAGTCTATATGTGGCTTGTTCGGTTTCAGAATGGGGACAATCAATGACTCCCGTAAGGATTTGGGCAGTCTGCCTGTTTCCAAGGACACGATAAGCATTTCTAGAAGTGGAGCCATGATTTCTGTCTTGTATTCTTTATAAAACTCGCTGGGGAGACCATCCGCCACCCGCAGTCGTGTCTGTCGGTAGTTCTTTGATCACATGTTCTAGTTCATCTATTGTAATGGGGACTTCGAGCCTATCTCAATCTTCTAGACTGAGCTTGGGCAAGCTAATCACAGACAGTGCTTCCTGTATCTCTGCCATATCGCACTGTGAGGTTTTCTCATACAATCGCTTATTATATTCATAAAAACATGTATTTACTACTTCTTGTGTTTCGCACAATCCTCCATCCATTCCCACCACTGCTCTAACTGTCTCTCGTGTGTTCTCGCTTTTGTAGAGCCAGGCCATCAATCGCCCCGGCTTGTCCCCTCTTTATGTTGTCTCTGAATGTACTTCCTATAGCCTAAATTACTTAACCTATCCCGATGCTTCTGACAGTCTAGTTGTAGGTGGACCACCTCTTGTGCTTCTTCTAGGGACCTTTCCCCTGCCTGGGCTATAGCCTCTAACATGCCCTCCGCCTCCTGCAAATCTCGTAAAATCAATACCTGCATGCCCTTTGACTTCGATATGGATGCTCCTCTTACTACTACTGTAAAGGCCTTGCATAGTATGCCTGATGAATGCACACTACTGTTGTTATGCTGAAAATATTCCTTCACCTCCCCCCTAAAATGTTCCCGGAACCCTGTATCCCTGAGTGTCTCCACCCCAAGTCTCCATGTTGGAATCCTGGCTCTGGGGGGGAGAGCCTGCCATGTGACCACCAAAGGTGCATGGTCTGAGAGGACCCTTGCTTTGTAATCAGCTCTTATGAATTCCCCCAGTAGTTCTCCCCCTGCAAACACATAATCTAGCCTTGTGTAGAGATTTATGGGAGCAGTATAGTGGGAATACAACCAGTCTTGCTTATGCATTGTCCTCCACACATCTTCCAACTTAAATGCATGCAGCAACGTGTTTAGAGCTTGCGCTACAGGGGATGGATGAGCAAATTTGCTATCCGACCTGTCTATTGCTGGGTCTAGCGTGTAATTAAAATCTCCTCACCAGAGTAGTGCCCCATCTCTGTATAGGCCTATCCTGGTATGCAAGGATCGGAAATATGCAGCCATGTCATGATTTGGAGCATGTGTGTTAATGACGCATATTTTCTATTTTCCACTCTCCCCCGTAGTTTGACCATCCTGCCATCCGCATCCAAGTAGGTCTGGAGGACCTTGAACGGAACTGTCAGTGCTAACCAAATGAGAAACCCGCTGGCATATGAAAAGTATGTGGAACCTAAGGTCACCCCACCCCATTTCTGTGCCAAGGTGTCTTGCCTCGCCTTGGTCAGAAGTGTTTCCTGCAGAAGGGCTACATCAATTTTTTGGCATCTCAAATATGTCATCACCCCGTTTCGTTTGATACAACTATTTAGACCTCTAACATTCCAGGTTAGTATCCTTCATTCATCCATCTTCTATAAGCCATTCCACCCTCACACTCCATTTGTCTCCTCCACCCTTGTCCCGCTGCGTGTATCTGTAGGCCAACTTCCCGTTAACTATGCCAACTCCCCCGACCACCCCTTCCCCAACTATTCCCAACATTTGCCAAGCTTCGAGTCTGAAACTCAGGCATCCCCACATCTTGCTCCTATTCCGGCTCTACTGCCGGTGTTCGGAGTGCGGCGGGAGGATACTGGACTACTAGTATTTTACCAAATCTAATCTATTGAGGGTGATAGTACGATTCCTGGCACCGTCTAGGACCTGGTGGCACCAGTGATTCCTGCATTTAGCTAACAGTAAATTATTGTTAAATTTTTTAACTCGGATGACATTATCTGCTCATTACACTAAGGCTACTTCATGGTTCAAATGTACATTATGCAAGCAATGCAGGTTCACTTTTCACTTCTGCTTCTCGTCTGGTCGTCCTTCTCTGGTGGAAAGTTTCACGTATCTATCCAATTGTTCACATCATCTGGGATCAAAAACAAAGCAGCCTGATCTTTGTGTAGGACCTTCATCTTTGCCGGGTACAGCAACATGTATTTAAGATTAGCTGCGTGTAACCTTCTCTTGACCGACACATAGTTCATCCTCTGTTTTTGCAGCAAGAATGTATAATCCGGACAAGCCGTGATGGTCGCTCATGCTCTGGTTATTGTTCCTTGTTTCCGAAAATGTTCTAGGATTCTTTCCCTATCTTTATAGTTTAGTATCTAGGTGATAATCTGTTGAGTTGGGGCCCCAGGTGGCGGTTTTCTTGTGAGGGCCCTGTGCGCTCTCTTAACCATGAACATCTGAGTCAGTGTCTCCACTACTATCTCCTGCAACAACATGTTTTTGATAAAATTAGTTGGGTTCAATCCTTCTTCACATTCCTGAAGCCCCACAATGCGTACATTATGTCTGCGGGCCCGTCCTTCTGCTCTGTTCCCCAGATTTCGCACCTGCTGTTGCAGTATGGAGACCTCCTTGGAGTTTTCGTTGAAACTGCTTGTATTAGCCCTCACCTCTTTCTCAAGTGCACCCCTCCATTCTGTTAACGCCCTGACATCCTGTCTCAAGAGATTCACAATAATGCTGAAAGCGTCAATTTTAAATTCCAATGATGACTTACACTCTGCTATGGCCTCTAGAATCTGCTGGTCACTTTGCCTGGGGGCCTCCTCTCCTTGTGCTTCCTGCCCTGTTGTTTTTAACTGTTTCACTTTGGTCCTGTTAGGCTTCGATGCCATTGTTGCGACTGTTAGCTCCACTGCCCTCTCTTCTGTTACAAGTGGTGTGGTACACTGTCTGTTCTACTGTTGCGCAGCGTTGGGCCGTGTCATGGTCAGCGTACTCATTTATTTCACTGTGCTTCCAATGCTTTCCGGTGGTTGCCTTAGTTACCAAGTCTCTTCTTTACACTGGTGTCACTATGAAGCAACACCCAGAGTAGGGAACATCTAGACGCTTGGCATTCTGGGCGTTCCACCTCACCACAGTCTTTGCGGGCACTTCATTAGGCACCCTTGGTACCTTTCGATATCTCACCCGTCACCCATCAACTCCCTCTAATACATGTGTACTCTTTCAAGGTCCAGTTGGGGCTGCAGTGGTACCAGGCACCCTCACACTTCACCACCTTTCATGCATCCTGGCTTCCTGTCTTAATAATGTTATCTGCCCTTTCACAGTGTTAGAAGCGCTCTGGGTGTTGTAAGAGGATTCAATCCAGCACTACAGCTAAGTCAATGCCTAGTCTGGGATACTGAATGGAAACCCTTATTGATATATCTTTATGTCCAGTTCATGAGTTCTGGATGACTACCCCTAAATAACACCCCTCTCTTGGAACCCCCCTGACCCCACTGAGCCAAGAAGTAGTTCTGTTTTGCAAGTTTAAACGGTTTATTTGAGAATGTAAACAATATATATATATCACACTTTATAATAAATTAATAATTAATATCACACTTCAGAACATGAGCAGTTAACAACAATGGGTAATGTTCTACTAATAAACTGATTTGATTACCCAGGAGTAGTATAAAGGGTGAGGTAGCACGCTTTGGAATAGGAACAGAAGAATAAGGTGGTAGAGAATGCTTTATCTAGTTTCAGATGGATGCAATGTTGAATGAAAATGCAATACAGAAAATACTCAATATGATTTCAACAAAACAATGTAATCACTTTTCTCTGGCAATCCACCCCCCCCCCCCTTATGCAATGTAAGGAAATGAAGAGGAGAGCACACAGTTCTTAGAAATGCAATCAAATAGAATTCAGTTCAATTCCCTCTCAGCAGCTTATACAACAATAGGAGTTTTGAAACACAGGCAAAATGCTTTGAATATGGTGACAATGCAATGAGAAATATGCTGAAAATGCTTTTAATTCCCTTCAGGAGGTTCAGGGTGAGTGGTATCTAGTTAATATGAGTTCAGGCTCACTCTAGCAATGATTCAGGGTTGGTTCCAAAGAGGCAAACGAAATTTAGCAGTTCAGGCAAAAACAGCTATCTTTTTACAAGTAAAGAAATAGGGCCAAATCGCAAATCGCTGCAAAATTCGCAAATGCGTGAATCATGATTGCGGAGAAAGTATAAGGAGTAGGAAGTCGGTTCTAGGCTTGTTGGAAAGGTAAGATTCTAAGCTTCCTAGCCCAAACGGTTACGGAGTTATGAACGATTTTGTGAAGGTTGTTTTTCGGATTTGAAATTTTAAAAGTTCAAAGTGACAGGTTACAGCTTGCAGCTAGAAAATGACAGGTGACAGCTAGGAGGCAGTTCTGGTTAAATTAAAATAGTTTGGATTAGATTATTTTAACTAAGAGATTGGTTCTGCACAGTTCTGCTAGGTACTCACAATATATTTTTGAAATAGGCCTCCCCACGGATCTGGTCAGGTTTTGGACTGGACTCCGGTTCTGGTCTCGGCACTTCACAGTGATCTGGGTCAGCTCTCTGGTTCTGCTAACAGCGGTCTGGGTCACTCTGGATCTCTGGCCTCTGGTTCTGGATACTGCTCTGCTTTCTCTGGGTACAGCACTGCTTCTGGATCTTTCTGGCACAGGGTTTCAGGCCAGAATCAACACCTTGGTCCGACTGTGAATAGTCTGCAAATGATTTTTGGGCCTGCTGACAAATACTTTTGCTTGCACTGGTTCAAAGTTCTGTAGTCTCTGTTTAGCTTGGAAGTCTAAGTGTAGGATATCTGGATGTGAAGTCGTCGGTCAGCATGCTCCGCAGCAAATGGAATTGAATGTCCTCTCTAGCTTCCAGTGGCTCTTTTTATGTCTTTTGAAAGTGGGTGTGTGTGCAGCATCACTAGCCAGCCCCTCTCTCAACTGCCCATTGGTCAAGCTTTCCGCACTGCTTTGATTAGGGGGAAGGAAATGTGTGTCATGGTGATGCTGTTTTATGGTCTGCAGAAAGGACACTCCCCTGTCAAATTGCACACAATTCTATATTTGACCCAAATACATATTTGCACAGGTACACATTTGTTTAAAATTACATGCACCCATCACATATCACATGAGGTATACTCTGATCAAACTCTGCTCTTCCTGGAGGCTTGCATTCAGAAATGGCAACTTTTTTGTGCTTTTTAACTGGTTTTGCAATATTGGTTTTTCATTAAAAATTATACACATATACACGGCCTGTCCATACATACTCCAGTAAATTCCCATATCTCTAGCTTAAACACAGAGTATGTGGTGTCAATAAATAGAGGGGTTTTGCGCCAGAACATCACACAAATTCCCAACGCGTCTTAAAACGTGCACAGAAAAATCACAAGAATTATGGTATCATTTATATAATTTTGACAAGTCTGCACCATGAGTTATACATCTTTCTTAAAATCATATTCTGGCCAACAGGGGTGTGTCTTCCCAGGTCACATGGTGGAGAAACCAGTTTATCCAGCTTCTGCCAAGCTCAGAGACCCTGCCCCTCCCAGCTTCTGCCAAGAGGAAGCTATTTTATGATTCCCCCAAAAAAACAATCTGCCTGGGCCCTGGAAGGCCCATTGTTCAAGAGGAAGCCATTTATTACCTCCCCCCAATAAACCCTCTGCCTGGGTCCTTTGTTTAGTCTCTAGCAGTCCCTTGGTAATCTAATCAGAGAGGGGTAACCTCCCCTCAGAATGCAGCCAGGCCTGAGAACTGCTGTGGATCCAGTTTCACTCCAATTGGGGGGAAGTTGTCAGGCAGAATCCAGTTCCTTAAGCCAGGCCCCAGCTAATGTCACTTTTAGTTACCCAGTTTTCTGCATTCAAATAAAACTAACAATTTTTACACATGCAGCTAGAATGCTGATTCTAAGTTCAAAACTATGACATTTTAACAGTGACAAACTATGTGGCAGTCACAAGTCTGTCCCTCAGTTTATTTACACATTTCGATTTTTGGTAATTTTAAATCCAGTTTCAGTTTAAGCCGCTGCAGACCTGCAGAGCTCAGCCAGTCTTGTTATAAACCTTCAAGTCACTTCAGAATATAACTTTACATTGTATCCACCTCTCAGTAAGTCTTTCTTTGGCCTGCTTTGGGTTCATTTATTCAGTTTTACACAAATGGCTGGTGTTGTTTTAAAACGCCGGCTTTCTGATAGTGGTGAGTACTGGTAATGCAACCATTTTTGGGATTTAAGAAAATGAATTCCCCACAGTTCTAGGTTGCTTTTGGCAATCAGCATTGCCATTACCAATGGTTTCAGGCTACTGTGTGGGTAGCCCAATGGTGGTTTTAGGCAGTGCCCTTCTGTGCCCATAACATCGGCAAAAATGGGTGGCAGCCTATTCTTCATGCATTTCCCTGTGCATTTTCTGGGAAGCTCTGGCCATCATGATGTTTTCAATGCCAGTAATGCACAGTTTTTTTTTTGGTAGGGCTCGGATGCATGGGTAAAAACATCCCACAAGCCCCCCTCTTGCGATGGCCATTCTGTTTCACTGATGGAATTCGCAAGATCTGGGATGTTCTCCTCATCTTCTTCCGGTAGATGGCACAGTTCAGCATCTTTTTCTCCATCCGGTCGGATCGATCGGTTCTCCTCGCCGGTCCTGATGGGAATATTGGACGGTACCCCGGGCCCCTTGCGTCTCTGCTCCCGGTCTCCGGATCGTCCTCCTTGGCCAGTCTCCAGGTTTTCTTTATACTAGGACGACAAAGGAAGAGCGGCATCACCTATTCATGGACATTTCTCCCCCACCATTGATATAGTGGGGTGGCATATATATTTTAGAACTCAACAGATATGAACATGCACATTTTTTTAAATTAAGCGACAGGAACACATAAACTTGAGAAACACAGAATTTGGTAGGTTATATGTAGGATATTTTAGGGTTGGAATTGAATTACTCTGGAGCGGTACCCTCTGGGATTGCAGAGGACTCCTCCAGTTGCTGCAAAGTGTGCCTGGGATGGCAACACTTCAACTGGTTTATGTGGACCCACTTGTCTTCCCCCTCTGCCAAACCGCCTTTGGGGATGCGGATCTTGTATGCCACAGGGGAGATCTTGTCTATAATTTCAAACGGTCCCTTCCATGTAGGCAAAAATGTTCGCTGTTTGGCCTGGTTCTTTTGGAAATAGTATAAATAGACCCGGTCCCCCACCTGATATTCCTTCCTGGAAGTTTTCAGGTCATAGTGGGTCTTCATACTCTCAGCTGATCTTTCTAGATTCCGCTGAGCATAGGCAAAAGCATGTTGAAGGTGTTTCCTTAAATTCTCCACATAGTGGAGAATTTAAGGAGGCATTTATTAGTGGAGGCATTTATTAGTGTCTGCTCTTGGGTCCTGTAGATCTAATGCTGCGGAAGCACCATCTTGCGTCCAGTCATCAACTCGAATGGTGACATTTTGGTTGCAGATGAAGGTGTAGATCTGATGGCCATTAGGACCAGAGGTAATCAGATATCCCAACTTGGCGCAGAATCTGCCGCAAACTTCTTTAATATGCTCACAATGGTTCGGTTATATCTCTCTACTGCCCCAGAAGAAGCTGGCCGGTAAGCAATATGTAACTTCCTTTTGACCCCCAGTATCTCCCACATCTTTGTCATTACTTCACCGGTGAAGTGGCTACCCCTGTCTGGCTCAATCCTTTGAGGTAGACCAAAACGGGAAAAGATGTGGTTAATCATCAGGGCAGCTGCTGTTTCTGCCTTGCAGTTTGGGTGTCATGCATGCTGGACGTGGTCCTACCTCCTACGCTCGTAGAACAGCTAGACCGTTCTATTCCAAATGGCGGTTGTTCGATACGTTGCCGGGAAAACGACGTTTGCACTTTTCACGTCGCTAACTTCACGTGTATTCTGCTTCGTCACGTGAACTACGGCATTACGTATTTAAGCAGCGTGGAAACTTCACTCGCTGCTTCTGATCGAATCATTTGGCGTTGTGTAGCTGAACCTCCGGTCTGCTTCCTTGCAGGTTACTTCAGCTACTTTTTGGGCCTTCTATAGCGTGTTTTCCATCACACGCTGATTCCTGGAGCTGTTTGGTTGCGTGTAAATCCACACGCGCACGCTATCTTCAAACGCTGTTGGCCTGGTCTGCGTGAATCCTGTTCGCGTGTAATCCACACGCGTACGCTATCTTCAAGCGCTGCTGGTCTGGCCTGCGTGAATCCTGCTCGCGTGTAAATCCACACGCGCACGCTATCTTCAAGCGCTGCTGGCCTGGACTGCGTGAATCCTGTTCGCGTGTAAATCCACACGCGCACGCTATCTTCAAGCGCTGCTGGCCTGGACTGCGTGAATCCTGCTCGCGTGTAAATCCACACGCGCACGCTATCTTCAAGCGCTGCTGGCCTGGACTGCGTGAATCCTGTTCGCGTGTAAATCCACACGCGCACGCTATCTTCAAGCGCTGCTGGCCTGGACTGTGTGAATCCTGCTCGCGTGTAAATCCACACGCGCACGCTATCTTCAAGCGCTGCTGGTCTGGACTGCGTGAATCCTGCTCGCGTGTAAATCCACACGCATATCTTGTCTTCGAACGCTGCTGGCCTGGACTGCGTGAATCCTGCTCGCGTGTAAATCCACACGCATATCTTGTCTTCGAACGCTGCTGGCCTGGACTGCGTGAATCCTAATCGCGTGTAAATCCACACGCACACGCTCTTTTCTTTGCGGCTGTACAGAACCGCGTGAACTTTGTTTATACCTTAAAAGGAGCGTTATTTCCAACTCCTGCACCTGTGATATTAACAGGGGGATTGATTCATTTCTATACTTTACTCTACGTGGGAAGGAAGCTTTTCAAGGATAATTGGAAGGTGACAGTGAACAGTACTTTGGACGCTATCCTGTGGTGCATCAACCCGGTATCTAGCGTGAGCCTCGTTCCGTTCGGGATAAGTCTCCCTTACTAATCTTCCCTTCCTTGTCGTTTGTTCTACCTTGGATTCCTCAAGAGACTCTGCTGGATTCGTCTGCCCTAGACTCAAGGTCAGTGTGTGCATTCATGACATTTTCTATTCCATCATATCCAGGTTGGGGCAGTTATTCATGATACTTTATTTTGTTCTAGGCTGACTTCCTATACCTTACCCACACCCTTTCCAGTGATCCATCGCTCTGCCTGTTTTACCGGTCAGAGAGTTGTATCATTTGGAAGGTCTTAACTTGACTTCACAACTATCAAAATGCTTGAACAGGGATCCGGAAGACCCTACCACCTGTATCCTTTTGAGTACCGTATCCTTTTCGGTTAATACTGTGGTGCTTTCTGACATTGGGGCTGGGAGACATTCCACCCACTTGGTAAACAAGCATGTAACGGTCAACATGTACTTGTTTCCTCTAGACGAGCGGATTACAGGGCCTACAAAGTCGATTTGCAAATCTGACTATAGTGTGAAACCCCCTATGACCGGCGGTGGCCGCATCATGGGCGTGACTTAACATCAGGCTTCGGAATGAGGTAGGAACCACCCACTGATCGTGGCCAGCTTTGGATTTCCTTACCAGCAAACCGTCTTCGATTTGGAAAATTTTTGGACATTTCATCAACAGTCTTAGGTCCTCTTTCCCAATGTAATCGGTATCCGTCAGGGGAAAGTTCTCAGGGTCCTCAAGGTGTTGGTAAAACTTACCAATAATTGGATCCCCCTTCTGAGCTGTAATCAAATCAGCATCAGGGGTCTCCTTGCTCCATTGGGCAGTTGAAAGATCATTGTGAACATTTGTCTGGGACCTAGTGATAGCAGTGACCTGGATTTCCCCGAACAGGGACTCAATCTCAATTAGATCCCCTTGGATGGCCCAGGTTTTGGCCAGCTGATCAGCTAAGTCATTTCCAGTTTTGTCTGGTCCCTCTACTTTAGAATGACCCTTGATCTTTTTCCAGTAGATGGTCATCCCATTCGATGTGACCAGATCATCAATGTTTTGGATCAACTTCCCATGTTTCAAGGGTTTGTTGTTAGCACATTACATGCCTCTGGTTTTCCAATTAACCAGGTGCTCCACGAACCCGTTCCACACATAATCAGAATCTGTGATTATGACCAGTTTGTGGAGTTGATGCTGGACAGCAGTGAGGATGGCCTGATGCACAGCCATCAATTCTGCCACCTGACTACTTCGGGGACCAATTTTGTATCCAGCAGAGGGTTCTGGGAACTCCTTCACCCATGCATTCCCTACGCCAGCCACCAGTTCTTTCTCCCCGTCGTTGTCAACATGGTAAGAGCATCCATCCACATAGAGGGTGGGCATTCCCTCACACTTGTCCTCTTCAAAGACTTTGTGTGGGGAATTAAGGTATGCCTCCGTGTTGTCCTTGATTTTTAGACTTTCGTCCTCGAGACAGTTTTCTCTGGCACAATCATGCAAGTCAGCCAGACCTTGCGCAAGGGGACTCTTCTTGTTTTGGACATATTTGACCTCCACAGGAAAGCCTTGCATTGACAGAATCCAGGAAGTAATTCGGGAATTACTCACATTTCCGGCCCGGATTCTATCACTTTGGAGATATTGCAGAGGCTGGTGTGGAGTCTCCACTATGATGTGTTCCCCTGGATAAACGGGCAGTAATTCTTCAATGCCCACACCGTTGCCAGGAGTGCCTTCTCACAATCGTTGAATTTTTCCTCCACAGAGGATAAAGTTTTGCTCGCATAGGAGATTACTTTATTGACCTTGTCATGCTTTTGGTATAATACTGCCGTCAAGCACGTATTAGAGAACCCCGTCTCCAGGAAGAACTCCTTGTTTCTGACAGGGTAAGCTAGGCAAGGAGCTTGTGAGTGGCTTCTTTTGAGTTGTTTTACCGCCTCGGCTTGTTCTGGACCCCATTCCCACTTGACCCCCCCCTTCAGGAGATGAATCAGGGGTTTGGTGATCTCTGCGTAGCCCTCAATGAACTTTCTGCTGTAATAAGTCAGTCCAAGGAGGCTCCTTAGTTCCCGCAGAGTTGTGGGGTCTTTCAGTTTCTGAAGTGCTTCCACTTTCTTTTCTTGGGGACAGAGACCCTGAGGAGTAATCTCATGCCCCAAGAAATTAACACAGGTTCTACACCACTGTGCTGTCTGAAAGGAAAGTTTGGCTCCGGCGGCCCTCAACTGTGTCAGAACATAACGGATCTCCACTATGTGTTCCTCCACAGATGAACTTTTGATGAGGACATCATATACATAAGCCAGGTTACCCCTCGCACCCAGGTCAGGCATGGCCTTATGTAGGAAAATGTTGAATTCATTGCCGGAGTTGAGGTATCCGAAGGGAGTCCGGGTCCATGTGTACTGCAGGCCCCCAAAGGTAAAAGCCAGCTTGTATTGGTCCTCCCTACTGACAGGCACAGTCCAGTATCCATTGGTCAGGTCTATTGCAGTGAATACCTGTGACCCCTGGATCTGGGCCAGCCCTTGGTCAATGTAGATTATTGAAGGTGCTGTGTATTGGACAAATTATTCCCCAGGGCTCAAGGTTCTTAATTATTTCAGTGAGGGACTCCATGGATGCGAGAGGCAAACGATATTGCTTCACAAACACTGGAGTCATTCCAGGGTCCATGGGAATTGTTGTTGTGTGGATGTCGGTGCGACCACAGTCATATGAGTCTACGGCAAAGAGATCTTGGAAATCCAAGAAAACTTGTTTCAACTTTTGCTTCTGTTCCAGAGTCACACAGGCATCAGCTAGGTTGACTCTCTCTTCCACCATCTGCCTGAAGCCTGGAAAGACTTCTGGTTTGGCTATCTCAGCGGCCTCCTCCAGCTGGGTGGAGAAGTCCCTGGTCAGAGTGCTGATTTTGACTGGAGGCTTCAGGTGGGAAAGGCAGCCCTCATGGACCTGGAAAATCACCTCATCCCTCCTGAAGTCACAAGTCACATCTTCCTTACCATAAGGGCAAGAAGTGTACACCAGGAACTTCCCCCCATGCCGGGTAAAAATCCTGTCTGATGTATTGTCATCACTGTCACTGTCAAAACAGTCCTTGGGGATTGGTCCTAACAGTTCATTTCCTAAATCAATGGAAAAATGTCGGTCATCAACCGCCATTCCAATAATGGTGCCTGCGGCTAGAGTAATACTCTTTAAGTCGCTGTTATCCACCTCTATTGGAATGGTGTAATTTTCTATGTTGACTAATGGAGTTGGGTTTACCCCCAACCCTTGCTGTTGGAGAGAAGCTTTTAAATGTATGTAAGCATCAGGGTTTTTCAAATGTTGTCCTCTTTTAACTTTCACTTCCAGGGAGAATTGTCGGGTCCTTTCTGGGATGGTGACTTCCTCTTTAATCTGAATTTCAACTGCATAAGGTAGCAATTGAGCTGACCTAAATGCTTTTTCTGGATCATCAAAGCCCATGGGATTATCCGCTAATCGGGACCAAGCTTTGAAGTTTATTAGGTCCAAACTAATGGCAAAGCGATTGAGAATGTCACTGCCTAAGTAAAAGGCGGCAGTGACTTCTCGCACAACCCAACAATTATGGACTATGCTCTTGTTGCCAATGGAGATTTTGAGCATACACCTGCTTGGCAGGAGCTGTTTGGAATTAGGTGCTTCCAGGTCCATTTCCCATCTGTCTATCAGTTTGAATGTGGGAATGGCTGGATCTTTTGGGAGTTGGCGGAACATGGCTTCGCTGATGAAGCTCTTACCGTTGTTCACACACACTCGAGCGAGAACAGAGTCCTTCCCATCATTTAACTGAAAAGGGATGAACAACTGCTCTCCAATTTGCTGAATATCAGCCAGGCTCTGAGCTGATTTCACATCTTTCTGGACTATAGGAGTGGGAGTTTCTGATTGTGGATTAGTAAATAATTTCAGGGTGTTTCCTTCCAGTGTGGAATACCACCTTAAACTGGAAGGAAGGCTGATTTTCATAAATAGAGAGGACCCCCCATCACCAGTCTGTTGTCCTACTGCTATTACTGTCACGTCTGGAGTTTGGTTGTTCTGGAAGTGAAATTCTACTTGGTCAGATTTTTGTTCAATCATG
The DNA here is from genome assembly GCF_040938575.1 of Ambystoma mexicanum. NCBI lineage: Eukaryota > Metazoa > Chordata > Amphibia > Caudata > Ambystomatidae > Ambystoma > Ambystoma mexicanum. The sequence continues at coordinate 401,783,037 of NC_090927.1, forward strand.
TGGCAGGTGCCGTTTAAACTAACATGGTTGACACTCTGTTTTAATTTTATTGGTCGGCCAGTCTGGGTCCAGAGGACCTTGTTTACACAATCTATTAGGGGTGACAACCTTCTCAGGAGGTCATTCCCTAGTAAACAAGGGGTGCCCTCTTGGGTCACTACTATGACTGGGTGTTTCACCTTGTGTCGCCCAATTTTAATGTCCAAGTCTGCAGTCCCCTCAACGGGAATTTCCTTCCCGTCAAAGTTCTGCAGTTGTCCAGGAAGAGAGGTGAGAGGAATTTGGTAATTCTCCCCCCTTCCTGCATTTAGTTCCTGAAAGGCCCTTTTGGACAGAAGGGTAGCTTGGGATCCAGTGTCTACCAGTGCCAAAATTGTACCCTGCCCCTGTACTTGTACCGGGGCATAGTATCTTCCCTCCTTCTCCTCAAGGGGGCACAGATAATGCATATTTTTGGACAACTGGTGGGCTAACTTTCTGGTTTTGGACATGGCGAGAGAAGAGATTTGGGCAGAATTCTGTGGAGAGCCTTGGGAATCTGAAAGAAAAAGTTGGCAACTGGAGATCAGAGCCATTGTGGGTTCCCCTGGTTCCGGTTCTGGGCCGCCCCGCCCTTTTTGGAGGCAGTCATCAGGATGGGTTTGAACCAGGGGATGTTGGCATTGTGGGTTCTGGGATGAGATGATGGGCGGCGGTAGCTCAGTCTCCATATCTCCCCAGTCTGAATTGGCATTCCTTGGGACCCATTTTTCCTTGGGAGGAGTTCCCCCATCTCTGAAGGAGAAGGTCCTTTCCCCAGGATCCTCTGAGGATCCCTCTCCCTCAAATTGGAAGACCTGTACCTCCTCCACAAAATGGGTCTGTTTGGGTCCTTTGTTTCTCCTACCTCCTCTCTGCTCCTTGGGTGGCAGACTTTCAGGGGTAAGAGATTTTGTTTCCGGTTCCTGGGTTTCCAGGGGCTGTTTACAAGTGGGGAAGGATGCTTCCTCCAAGGCTTTACACCCCCCTTCCCCTTGTGCCTCCTCCCTGGGAACCAGTGGGTTATCGGGGTGCTGCCCCGTCATTGTTCTGGAGCACCAGGCCCAGAGTTTGGTGTATTCTGCGGTGGCAAGCTCATCTGAGGGTTCTGTTGAGCCCTCAGTATGTGACCCAGATCTCGTGCCATATTTTGGACCTGGCGCTCAAGTTGTGAAACCTGCTCAGGCTGATACGGGGCTCTATTTTCTCCCCTAGGCTGATCCCGGGAAGGGTAGCTATCCCTTCTCTGGTAGTACCCCTGGTTGGGAAGATTTGGGTACCCCTCCACCCTTGGCCTCCCCTCTCCCGGATTAGGTTGTCTGGGCTCAGGGAATTGGGGAAAGAAGGATGGATGATTTTGGGGCTGGAAATTGGGCGGGTACCTGGGGAAAAAGTTCTGCCCAGGATTTGGAGAATTTCTGCCCTCCTGGGGGAAGTTAGGAGGGAAGTTCCCCGGGTCAGGTGCTTGGCTGGAACCCCCCCGTGGGCTGGAGGGGTCCACACATAACCCAGGATTGGTCGGTTTCCCTTGTAGCTGGGACTTACATAGTCAGGGGAGCGGGGGACCCCATTTGTGGGACTACCTCCTCGACTCCCTGTCTGTGACTGGCCCGAAGGCCTTCTGGGCTGTGAATTATTAGGTGCAGGTAGGTTTTTAGGCCCCCCCCATCTCCAAGTCTAAAACGGGGGCAACCTTTACATCTGCCACCTTGGCAGCAGCAGGGGTGCTGTTGGTTTTGGGCTTTTTGGACGCATTATTTTTATTTTCTATGGGCTTCTGCACCTCATAGATCCGGGTAGCCTGTTCAATGACCCAGTCTAAAGATCTTTTCTCATGAAAATCTCTCACGAGCTGGGTCATTATGTATTTGGGCAAGGCATGGAAAAATCTATTGACAAATTCTCTGCTGTCTGGGGGCACCCTTCTGGTGGTCTGCGCAAAGGCACGTTTCAGTTCTTGCACGAATTCTTGCGGGGCCTGATCCTCCCCACATTGCAAATTGTAGACTGCCTTGCGAGCCTCTTGGGGATTTCTGTGCACAGAAAAATGTTTCAAGATGGCCGCCCTATAGGTGGACCACCTTCAATGATTTTGGTCCTCCAGCCCCGCAAAGAAACTGGAGTACTCTGGGGAGAATGTCCACTTTACATACTGAATACAGCTTTGGCTGTCCTTCAAATGAAAGGTCTCCATCATTTGCTCATAGAGCTCCAAGTGTTCCCAAACAGAATACTTGGCGTTCTTATGATAAGGCGTGATGACACTCCTGATTGCCTTAATCTGTTTCAATGGGTCCTTAAGCAAGGCCCTTTTTGCCTTATTGGCCTTTTTGGTTCGGGTAACCCGTGTCCATTCATCCTCTGACTCAGAGGCACTGCTCCCAGAGGTTCCTGTCTGATCTTCCAGGTTTTCCCGGATTCTGCGAGCCTGGGAATGGCTGGCAGAATGTGGGGACCTGGTCTCCTGTGTCCTGCGCCGTTCAGGGGAGTCTTCAGATTCCTCCTTGCTGCCAGGATTTGATGGGTACCCCCCCACTGACCTAACTGGGCAGAAGTTTTCAGGATGCCCTTAATGGGCCTATTCACCTGGGGTTCCCCACTAAATTGCACTGTGCCTGGGTGCCCATACCCGGATGCCCGCCCATCCATTCCTGGGAGGTACTGGCCTATGAGCCCCATGCTTCTGGCTGGATAGTAATCTGCCATCCCTGTGGCCCGGTGCTCATGTGCGCCAGGGGACAGGGGGGTGGCAGAGTCCAGGGACTGAGAGAGATAAAGGCCTCTGGTACTAGGGCTCCTGAGGTTATGCTCAGGAGTTTCCCTTTCCCAGCGAACCTGGTCTCTATCCGCCCCTGCTCCCTGTTGCAATGCAAGAGCCTGCGCCTTCAGTTCCTCAGTTAAGGCCTTACTAGACTCTATCAGTCTCTCCTGCATCGCTACCTGTTGTTGGAGCCTATCATTGAGCTGGCAGAGAGCCTCATTCTCTCTCTGCGTTTCCTGATTGATCCTGGAGCACTGGGCAAGTCTTTGCTGCAGGAAGGTTACCTCCTGAGTCCCATCCCTACTGGCCTGCTCCTGTCTTGCCAGAGCCTCCTCCACCCTCCTGGTGTGCTCTAGCAAGTCCTGGTGTTCTTTTTGGAGGTCACCCAGTCCCTGGTGTGCCAGGTGATTTTCTTCCATTTTTCTTTTTAAGTGTCAGATTTCCTGGCCTAAGGTGTCCCTTTCCTGACTAAGAGCTTGAATTTGTGACGTCAGGTCGTCCCTTTGCCTTTGGAAGGCACCAGCTTTCTGGCGCTCCTGATCAAACTCCGCCTGGGTATCCAGGTCTTTCAGGATCAGTTTATTGCTCTCCTCTTTCTCTCTGTCTAGTTGGATTTGCAGGGTGGCTACCTGCTCTGTGCATGCCCTGTTGAAATTGATCTGTTGCTCCAGCTTTTTCTGGCTCTGCAGTAGGGAGTCCAAACTGTCTTGGCGTTCCTTCTGCAAGGCCAGAATTCTGGTATCCTGGTCAGCCTTTTCCTGTTGCAGTATATCCATGTCCTCTTTTATTTTAATGATATACTGCCTACTATCATTTTCTGACTCCTGGCTCCTCTGCAGCCTCTGCTCAGAAGAGTCCAGATCAGATTGGGCCTTCTGTAATGCCAGCAGTTGCCTACTCGCCAGATCTTGGCCTTCAGCACATTTGTCCTGCATGGCTCCCATATGTAAATATAAATATGCCGCTACCCTGGCAATCTTGTTGTGCTCATCCTTGGCCTTAGGGGACATATATAGTTCACTCAGGGCCACATGTAAGGGACCCTGGTCTCTCCATATATCTGACCCTGTTTCAGTGATCTGGGGTGCGATTGCCTGCAACCAGACCGTCTGGTCCTGATGAGTCCACTCACCTCTCACAAATAGCTTATGTAAGAAGTGCTCTCTGGCTATTTTCATATCTACCAAGGTCGTCATTCTGGAATTTGAGTTCCTTCCTGACTTACAGAAGTTTGTATTTCATTTTTGCAAAACAGACCTTTTCCTTAGAGCGTTCCTTTGAGGAGTGCTTTACAGCGTAACACAGCGTGGTGATCCGACCGGATATGTGTATCTGGTCAGCTGGCACACTGTATTAATCTGCACAAGTGATAGATCTAACCCAAATGTCCAGCTCGAGCCCCCAATTTGTAAGAGGATTCAATCCAGCACTACAGCTAAGTCAATGCCTAGTCTGGGATACTGAATGGAAACACTTATTGATATATCTTTATGTCCAGTTCATGAGTTCTGGATGACTACCCCTATATAACATCCCTCTCTTGGAACCCCCCTGAACCCACTGAGCCAAGAAGTAGTTCTGTTTTGCAAGTTTAAACGGTTTATTTGAGAATGTAAACGATATATATATATCACACTTTATAATAAATTAATAATTAATATCACACTTCAGAGCATGAGCAGTTAACAACAATGGGTAATGTTCTACTAATAAACTGATTTGATTACCCAGGAGTAGTATAAAGGATGAGGTAGCACGCTTGGGAATAGGAACAGAAGAATAAGGTGGTAGAGAATGCTTTATCTAGTTTCAGATGGATGCAATGTTGAATGAAAATGCAATACAGAAAATACTCAATATGATTTCAACAAAACAATGTAATCACTTTTCTCTGGCAATCCACCCCCCCTTATGCAATGTAAGGAAATGAAGAGGAGAGCACACAGTTCTTAGAAATGCAATCAAATAGAATTCAGTTCAATTCCCCCTCAGCAGCTTATACAACAGTAGGAGTTTTGAAACACAGGCAAAATGCTTTGAATATGGTGACAATGCAGTGAGAAATATGCTGAAAATGCTTTTAATTCCCTTCAGGAGGTTCAGGGTGAGTGGTATCTAGTTAATATGAGTTCAGGCTCACTCTAGCAATTATTCAGGGATGGTTCTTAAGAGGCAAACGAAATTTAGCAGTTCAGGCAAAAACAGCTATCTTTTTACAAGTAAAGAAATCGGGCCAAATCGCAAATCGCGGCAACATTCGTGAATCGGTGAATCGTGATTGCGGAGAAAGTATAAGGAGTAGGAAGTCGGTTTTAAGCTTGTTGGAAAGGTAAGATTCTAGGCTTTCAGAGGAAAGTTTGACCAAGTTCCTAGCCCAAACGGTTACGGCTTGCAGCTTGAAAATGACAGGTGACAGCTTTGCAAAATAACAAGTGATAACTTCTAGGAGGCAGTTCTGGTTAGATTAAAATGGTTTGGATTAGATTATTTTAACTAAGAGATTGGTTCAGCACAGTTCTGCTAGGTACTCACAATATATTTTTGAAATATGCCTCCCCAAGGATCTGGTCAGGTTTTGGACTGTACTCCGGTTCTGGTCTCGGCACTTCACAGTGATCTGGGTCAGCTCTCTGGTTCTGCTAACAGCGGTCTGGGTCACTCTGGATCTCTGGCCTCTGGTTCTGGATACTGCTCTGCTTTCTCTGGGTACAGCACTGCTTCTGGATCTTTCTGGCACAGGGTTTCAGGCCAGAATCAACACCTGGGTCCGGCTGTGAATAGTCTGCAAATTATTTTTGGGCCTGCTGACAAATACTTTTGCTTGCAGTGGGCCTTCTTGGTTCAAAGTTCTGCAGGCTCTGTTTAGCTTGGAAGTCTAAGTGTAGGATCTCTGGATGTGAAGTCGTCGGTCAGCATGCTCCGCAGCAAATGGAATTGAATGTCCTCTCTAGCTTCCAGTGGCTCTTTTTATGTCTTTTGAAAGTGGGTGTGTGTGCAGCATCACTAGCCAGCCCCTCTCTCAACTGCCCATTGGTCAAGCTTTCCGCACTGCTTTGATTGGGGGGAAGGAAATGTGTGTCATGGTGATGCTGTTTTATGGTCTGCAGAAAGGATACTCCCCTGTCAAATTGCACACAAATCTATATTTGACCCAAATACATATTTGCACAGGTACACATTTGTTTAGAAATACATGCACCCATCACATATCACATGAGGTATACTCTGATCAAACTCTGATCTTCCTGGAGGCTTGCATTCAGAAATGGCAACTTTTTGTGCTTTTTAACTGGTTTTGCAATATTGGTTTTTCATTAAAAATTATACACATATACACGGCCTGTCCATACATACTCCAGTAAATTCCCATATCTCTAGCTTAAACACAGAGTATGTGGTGTCAATAAATAGCGGGGTTTTGCCCCAGAACATCACACAAATTCCCAACGGTCTTAAAACATGCACAGTAAAATCACAAGAATTATGGTATCATTTAAATAATTTTGACAAGTCCGCACCATGAGTTATACATCTTTCTTAAAATCATATTCTGGCCAACAGGGGTGTGTCTTCCCAGGTCACATGGTGGAGAAACCAGTTTATCCAGTTTCTGCCAAGCTCAGAGACCCTGCCCCTCCCAGCTTCTGCCAAGAGGAAGCTATTTTACGATTCCCCCAATAAACCATCTGCCTGGGCCCTGGAAGACCCATTGTTCAAGAGGAAGCCATTTATTACCTCCCCCAATAAACCCTCTGCCTGGGTCCTTTGTTTAGTCTCTAGCTGTCCCTTGGTAATTTAATCAGAGAGGGGTAACCTCCCCTCAGAATGCAGCCAGGCCTGAGAACTGCTGTGGATCCAGTTTCACTCCAATTGGGGGGAAGTTGTCAGGCAGAATCCAGTTCCTTAAGCCAGGCCCCAGCTAATGTCACTTTTAGTTACCCAGTTTTCTGCATTCAAATAAAACTAACAATTTTTACACATGCAGCTAGAATGCTGATTCTAAGTTCAAAACTATGACATTTTAACAGTGACAAAATATGTGGCAGTCACAAGTCTGTCCCTCAGTTTATTTACACATTTCGATTTTTGGTAATTTGAAATCCAGTTTCAGTTTAAGCTGCTGCAGACCTGCAGAGCTCAGCCAGTCTTGTTATAAATCTTCAAGTCACTTCAGAATATAATTTTACATTGTATCCACCTCTCAGTAAGTCTTTCTTTGGCCTGCTTTGGGTTCATTTATTCAGTTTTACACAAATGTCTGGTGTTGTTTTAAAACGCTGGCTTTCTGATAGTGGTGAGTACTGGTAATGCAACCATTTTTGGGATTTAAGAAAATGAATTCCCCACAGTTCTAGGTTGCTTTTGGCAATCAGCATTGCCATTCCCAATGGTTTCAGGCTACTGTGTGGGTAGCCCAATGGTGGTTTTAGGCAGTGCCTTTCTGTGCCCATAACATCGGCAAAAATGGGTGGCAGCCTATTCTTCATGCATTTCCCTGTGCATTTTCTGGGAAGCTCTGGCAATCATGATGTTTTCAATGCCAGTAATGCACAGTTTTTTTTTTTTGGTAGGGCTCGGATGCATGGGTAAAAACATCCCTCAGCGTGCATGCGGCCAATGTAGTCATGTCCTAAAGGGTTATGTGTTCTTATGGCCTGTCACATAAAGGTGTATGACCTAGTGATTCCAAGTACAGGCATACGTCCACTCCCAGCGTATTATCATTCCATTCATCACCTAGAAGCCTACAAACCCGCCTACTTCTACTTCCGCTTACTAGCTTTCCACCTGCCCCTTGCCAGGCTGTGTTGTTCTGTTCTGTAGCCTTTGCATGGTCTTCTTGCTCTTTCCCACACCTTCCTTGGCTGCCCTCGATGTGTGATGCGCTCATTCTATGTAGCGCCCCGTTATTCTCTTTGGCACATATGCACTTCCTTGTATCCTCAATCACGAATCGCAGTGTTATTCGAAAGTCTCAGCCACTGCCTTCTTGTCGCTTCCGGGCGCTGCCTGTATCGTAAACTGTTGTGTGCCTTATGGATTTTAGTTTCCCAGTGCTGTTGCACACTTACAGGATTTGGTACCTCCGAACCTATTTTGTGGCAACTGTTATTGTACTGAAACGGGATGTAGTCTTTGATCAGTTGAGGCCAGTAGTGCCTTCGGGCACCAGCATGGTTTAGCTTCGGAAGCCCGTGCTGGGTCTCATCGGCCGATTCCATTTGCCCACTCTTCTGCATCCGTCTTCCACTGGGTCATGTGAAGTAGCTTGATTACACAAGCCTCTTCTGCGGCTATTCTCCGCCGTCTCTTTTGCCTGTGGACTGGGCCTTTGTCTTCCTTGTGAATCCCCACTATACTGTGTTCTTAGGTGTTTCTTGCTGGCTTTTCTCAGTTACCGTTTATGGCTTCTAATGCCTGTGTCACTCTGCGGGCATGCCCTGTTGCTGCAGCCCGCATGGCTGATCTCCTTTTTTGAGAACAAAATGTGGGGTGGAAGGCACAACTATGTGAAAAATATGTATTTAGATTATTACGTTAAGGTATGATCATAAATACATATGTAATTCATACAAGATTTCAGGTGCAGCAGGGAGAATCTCGAGGCCACTCGGGTATCATTAAAACAAAGCACCAAACACACACCAACCGTTACCAGCTGATAGCCGTTTGCTGCACTCCTGGTGGGACACAGTCCCCGTTATTATTTTTAGAACCTCCTGAATCGGATCCCATTCCAAAAAGGATAGGTATTGGATCACGAAAGTCAACACTCCAGGTTTGTTACGATGCAATCAGCATTAACTAAGTTCATAATGAATTCATTTGATCAACAAAGTATATTAGGCTCTGTCTATCTGCTTGTCTACAAAAGGCACCACAAGACTGAGACAAAACAGAGTTTAGACACATAAAGTATTATTTTATATATGTAAATTTTACCTAAAAACCAGTATACAGCCACACTATTACTTAATAATGTGGACAATCATTAACAACAAAAATTTGTATATTGACAGTTACTGAAACAATAACAGTATTTTGGGTTGATTAACAGTCCTCACAAAAACCGAAATGTATTCAGAAAATTATACACACTATGGCATATTCGATTTGAATTAAACACGGAATTCACATGTGGCTAAACAACACAGAAAGACCACATTGACTTGATTCTCATTCTGGGCAGTATAATTCTTTCTGCTCAGAGTTTCCCAAACACACTCATATAAAACATGTGTGCTGACGCGTTTTGGATTAAACAAAAATCCTTCTTCAGGGCGGGGTGTGTTACAGTTTCAGAAATGTTCATTAATTCCTACAAAATGGAAGGATAAACTAATTAGACCTCTATTGAAAAAGAGATATTTCTCAAGTAACTCTCCACTGAAGAGAAGCACTGACCTTGATTCCTGTGTATGTAGCAAAAACCGGTATCAACCTGTGTGGTAAGCGTGTAAGAGTGCATAGTAAGGATATATTCTGAACTATAAGTCAACTATTAACCTGGTACAAACGTCATTAAATGTACTTACCCGGAAAGAAGAGAAGTACCTCTCCCCGGGTAAAGTGAAGATGATAGGCTGCGACCTCCAGTGAGCGATGGCTAAGGGCAAAAGAAGAGCAAAGGTGTGCATTTAATGTATTGTAAACGTGTTACCCTGCAATGGTGACAGCCTTAAACTTGATAGAGTAACTGAATCAATTCTGACACGGATCAATTATGTTACCCGTTTTTTGCACGGAAAATCCACTTGTGGGCTTTGACAGAAACCAGACCTAATGGTGAAGTTCATTGTGATCTAGTGGTGAAGTTCATTGTGATACTACAGATTGTGAACGGCGTAGGCACCGGGAGCTCTTGGTTGAAGCAATACCTTGTGAGTCAGATAGTTATCTGACTTAAAAGAATGTGAGCGGGCATTGTACCGCAGGACAAATATAATGTGCATGTAATGGTGGTTCACTTTCTAGGGGCCTCATTGGGGTCAGTGTATAAAATATCTTCTTGTGATTGATGTTAACATTATACCACACATGTGGTGACCCTCGGATAGATAGGTGTGACTGGATCTCTGGATCACACCATTCTCACCTGTTGGTCTCCATCACGACCTAGCGGGAGGTTGGGGCCTGGGGCAGTATTTTACTGCCGGGCGCCCCTCCTCCCACCACTTATTAGCTTACCCTACATTAAGACATTCAAAATGTAAAGCGCCAGGTGGGGGCACCATACGGTTATTACTGTTTAGATGCCCCCTCCTCCCACCTCTAATGCTTTACCATAAATTACTCAGATATGCATGTCCTCACCTAGATGCACTTATAGGCACAGTAACACCGCTACCTCTCCTAGACACACTTTCCATGACTACTACCTCATTCCACACGTACGAGAGACGTCATATATGGACACTCACAAACTGATGTGCCAATGAGATCTTTAATGCCCATACGCCCATGCGCGTAATTATCAGGTCGACCCGATCATCATGCCATGGGGAACCAGTTTCCACTTGGAATTAACTTTTAACACATAGACTTGGAGATCGCTTCGGCTGACCAAAGAGCATATGCGGGTGGGAATGGCCTTTTGATAGCCGTGTCCTGCAAGCGCCCAGTCCCACACCAAGATGGAAGTCAGGAGCCGAGAGGCGCATGCGCGCCGGCTCCATGATGACCATGTAAATAGGACACTTCCGAGCAGCGCGTCCCAGCGACGGGCTGCTCAGTTGTACTGGGAGTTGCATGACGTCTAATGGTGAGTGTTGGCAATGAGAAATCCAAAGAACCCATATTATGACGGGTATTTAATAGATTGAGCAACTCCATTACTATAGAACATGTCAGGGCTCCAACACATGTGAGTCTGAAATAGTCTCCGTGCTAACTGGCCATAGTTAACCCACACGAGTGGTGTTCTCCACTTGTATCTAATATATTGTGCAACTCCATTACTAGAGAACACGGCAGGGCTCCAACACATGAGAGTCTGAAATAGTCCTCGTGCTAATTTGCCATATTTAACCCACATGAGTGGTATTCTCCACTTGCGGTATGGACAGCGTTTTAGCCTAGAGTCTAGGTATGAGCACATTGAATAGAGCGTATCTTGGCCTGCACCGTTGTGTAAGCCCTTAGGTTGCTTCTAAGTGGATTTTCTGTGCAAAAAACGGGTAACATAATTGATCCGTGTCAGAATGAATTCAGTTACTCTATCAAGTTTAAAGTTGTCACCATTGCAGGGTAACACGTTTACAATACATTAAATGCACACCTTTGCTCTCCTTTTGCCATTAGCCATCGCTCACTGGAGGTCGCAGCCTATCATCTTCACTTTACCCGGGGAGAGGTACTTCTCTTCTTTCTGGGTAAGTACATTTAATGACGTTTGTACCAGGTTAATAGTTGACTTGTAGTTCAGAATATATCCTTACTATGCACTCTTACACATTTACCACACAGGTTGATACCAGTTTTTGCTACATACACAGGAATCAAGGTCGGTGCTACTCTTCACTGGAGAGTTACTTGAGAAATATCTCTGTTTCAATAGAGGTCTAATTAGTTTATCCTTCCATTTTGTAGGAATAAATTAACATTTCTGAAACTGTATCACACCCCGCCCTGAAGAAGGATTTTTGTTTAATCCAAAACGCGTCAGCACACATGTTTTATATGAGTGTGTTTGGGAAACTTTGAGCAGAAAGAATTATACTGCCCAGAATGAGAATCAAGTAACTGTGGTCTTTCTGTGTTGTTTAACCACATGTGAATTCCTTGTTTAATTCAAATCGAATATGCCATAGTGTGTATAATTTTCTGAATACATTTCGGTTTTTGTGAGGACTGTTAATCAGCCCAAAATACTGTCATTGTTTCAGTTATTGTCAATATACGAATTTTGTTGTTAATGATTGTCCACATTATTAAGTAATAGTGTGGCTGTATATTGGTTTTTAGGTAAAATTCACATATATAAAATAATACTTTATCCGTCTAAACTCTGTTTTGTCTCAGTCTTGTGGTGCCTTTCTGTAGACGAGCAGATAGACAGAGCCTAATATACTTTGTTGATCACATGAATTCATTATGAACTTAGTTAATGCTGATTGCATCGTAACAAACCTGGAGTGTTGACTCTTGTGATCCAATACCTATCCCTTTTGGAATGGGATCCGATTCACGAGGTTCTAAAAATAATAACGGGGACTGTGTCCCACCAGGAGTGCAGCAAAGGGCTATCACCTGGTAACGGTTGGTGTGTGTTTGGTGATCTCCTTGTTTGTCCAGCCTGCCTGTTTTGCACGCCCGCTCAGTATCCGCGGCCAGTGAGAGAACGCGGCATTCTGTGCATTAGTCAGTTTTGATATTTCAGAAGGCCTGCTCAGCACCATTCCGTGGTGGCTAATGTAAACTTTCCTTCAGTATCTGCTACACTGCTTTTAATATTGTCCATGAGATTTCATCTCAGAGCCTCTCATGTAGTCGGCGGGCCATAGCCATTAGCCTTGAATGGTTGCCGCTCACGTCCTCCGTTGCTCCGATCTCTTGCCAGACAAGGTCCATCTGTGCAACAGGGGCCGTACTTTGAAACTTGAAACAGTATTTACTTTCCAGGTGGTTCTGCGGTGACGCAAGTTTTCATCTTCACTTGTCTTTTTCAGTCCATGTAGATTTCACTGTGTGCGAATCTCCAGTTCTCAGGACCAGACCTCTCAGGTATTTTGTATATGTGCAGCTATGTTGTAGCATTCGGCGAGCTCTCTGCTTCACTCCTCAGTGGCTCTTGTCCCCGGCAGCCCTATTCGGAGCAACTACCTGCTCTAATATGCATCTGGTCATTTCACTTTCACCAGTCGGGGTCTGCCTTTTGTCTGCCAGCAACGCGGCCCGTCTTCATTTGGAGTGGCTGCCCCTCGACTCAGTCCTTTCTTCCCTGCCAGCCACCATTTTACTGTCCTCTCCGAAAGGGTGCCGCAATGTTCTGTGAGCTCGCGATTTGCTCCCCTTGCCGCAATTTATCCCAGGATTCTGATCACGGCGTTCTCTGCACATTCATGCTGTTACAGGTCAATTATTACGTCTCAGGGCCAGCTTTATTGTCAGGATCATTGAAGGATTGAAGGATCAACAGGAGCTCCTCGGAATCCATTCCTATCCCGTGTCCATGTAGCCACGCCTCCCTTGCAGTGGACCTAGTTATAATCCACGTTAATTGGTTGTGCAGTTGCCAACTTCGGCTTGGTTTGACATTTCCACCCAAACGTCATTGCCTTATAAGAAATATTGTTAGCCACTGCAACAAGTGTAAGTAAAGGTGGACATTATTATGTAAAAGTATCAATTGGAGGCCATTTTTAACATACAGGGCCTAATTTGCAAACGTTTTGTGCAAAATTGCATTTAGCGCCACACAAAACAAGGTTTGCAGATTCACAGATTGGACTTTGCACTGGCCCTTCTCACTTTACACCCTGCAAGAGTGCTTTGCACGGGTTTGACATAAGCATGAAGGAAGGGCCAGTGAAAGAAGCAGAGGGGGTGGAACATGCAAATGATGAATAACTTGGGCATGTGGAGGGAGGCACTGTGCAAACTACAAACATGCCCCATCAAGAGCTAAGTCAACTGTATTCACAGAATCAATAGCACTTTTGCGTTGACTGCAAAGGTGAATGATCTTTCTGCCATTCACCACAAGCACAAAATCGCAATGCAAACCCACGTATAAAAAGCACAATGCAATTCCACCAAACAATCAAAAGCCACAATGCCGGATCCTGCATTGCTAGCACTGATATAACTACATGAAAGGAGGAGGAAGGGCCAGAAACTACCATACACAAACAACATCATTTGCAATGCCAGATAGGAGGTGTATGGAACATACTGCTGCCTCATGTCATCCTAGATCTGGTCATGGAGTGCGGGAGGAATGACCTGGCATAACACACCATGTGCTCACAGGCTGTTACACCTCTGGTCAAAGTGCTATCAACTTTACATTTCCTGGCCACTGGACCATTCCAGCATACCACAGCCATTGTTAGGGGTATATAACAGCCAACACAATCAAAGTGCCTCCGGCAGGTCTTGCACTGCATTCTAGCATGTGTGCATAGGCACATAGACATGCCACACACTATGCAGGCAAGGCAAAGAGTGTGCCAGGAATTCTATGCAGTTGCTCACTTTCCCTGTGTCTTGGAAGCCATGGACTGCATCGACGTAGTGCTGCAACTCCCCTCCCCCAGAGATATTGAGCACATTTATTATAACATACACAAATTGGCATTCCATAAATGTGCAGGTGATCTGTGATGCCAAGGCACACATCATGCATGTGAATGTGAATTATCCAAGATGCAAGCATGATAGCTACATCTTGTTTCATTCCCATGAATGACTGAATGTTAGCATGCCCGCACCTAGGTGAAACTTGAATGTTAGCGTATGCCACACCTGGAAGTGTGGATATTGGCCTGCGCCGCATCTGGATATGACTGTGAGGGTCTATAGGTGCCACACTTAGACAAATCTGTGAATGTTAGCATGCTAAAGGTCAGGTAACCCACTAACCAATATAAGCTCAAACTCTGCATACTTATCTCACTAAAAAAACTCACACAACCATCTCTCGCACAACAAGCCGCACGCACTTCACAACACTGCAACAGCACATAAGCTGGAACAACAGCACACGCGGACTAACACCGATCCAATACCCGCACCAAAGCTCAGCATCTGGTGTATACCGAGCTGAAGCTGCCAACAGAACACCACTCCTCTCACTATCCTACTCCCTCTTCACCTTACTAACCCATCCCTCCTTATCATTTACAGATCCGCCAGAGCGCCTGGGGACCAATTCCGTTGGTGACGGTGCGTGGTACTAATACCTTTAACATTTAACATTTAACACATACACCATGGCTTTGGGACTCTTTGGTAGCATGTGGATTCTAGGTGAGTATCAACCATCACACACAGAGAAGCAGTCATATGCAACTCAGAAACACCTGAAATGATACTACATGCAATCCAAAAACATTTAGGGCCTCATCACGAGTTGGACGGTATTCAGTGTTAAATCGCTGCGATACCGCCCAATGCAAAATAGGGTTACCGCAACTTGGTCCAGCGCTATTCAAAAATGGGCAGGAAGACACCCCTGAGGACTGCCCAAACTCGGATTGGGTTGAGTGGTAATGTGGCAGTAATAGAACTACCGCTGCATTTTTAACCTTCTATTTGCAGGGGATAGTGCCTACCCTCTGTCACCATTCCTATTGACACCGATCGGGAATCCGGGCACCCCAGGTGAGGTGCGCAACAACCCAGCACACATTGCCACTGTCGGCATAGTGGAGTGCACATTCGGAGTGCTTAAGTCACGCTTTCACTGCCTTGACCACTCAGGTGGCGTATTGCTGTATGCACTACCTGTAGTATGCAAAATGATTGTGGCAGGTTGTGCCCTGCATAATATAGCCACATGTTGTGGAACAGCAGTAGAGGTGCAGGAGGGCATTAGCCATCATCTAAGCTGGCCAAAGGGCAAAGGGACTGCACACATGCAACCAGGTAGTACAAACCTACTTCATATAAATTACAACCCCTGTAGAACACACACACTACAGCCACATCCTTGATGACCTTCAATGATTAAATCTGCAACTCCAGCTTGCCCACAACAACACCTTGAGAATGGTTTGTGGATTGCCAAACTGTGTGTGCACCAAAACATTCAAAGTACACAGCAACCTCATTAACATCCATAAAGTGCAGAAACCATATCCACACTAATTTCAAGTAAAAAGAAAAGTGTCCATGTCAGAGGCCCAATAATCTTGATATTGCAAACACAGCCACTGGCACAATGTCTCCATTCCATGTGTTCCCCTCAGTTGCATGCATCAAGTGCTACAATAAAGGCTCCCTGAGGGCCATGTATGTCAACTTCTTACACTGAACATTTGTCCTCTGCTTGTACACTAGCCATTTTCCCCTTCCCTCCCTTTCACCCTTGATGCACCACCTTTGCTTTGTCCCTCCCAGTGTTCCCCTGTTCTTAACCCCATCAGAGTTTTCCATGCAACAGTCACGTCCTTGCTCTCACCCCCACCTGCACTCCTACATCCACCACCTTAACACCTTAACTCCATATGACCCTACTGATTACCCCTCAACTCGCTCAGCCTTTGAGCCCCCACCCAGTGACCCACACCCTCCTTCACATATCCTTGTTGCACCCAACCCCACCCCATCTGCCACCCCATTGATCAATGTAAGGAATGAATGGTTATCAGAAGTATGACAGACACAAGAAGTACAATCCAGGGTGTTTATTGAACAAGTTCATGGGTGAGAAAAATGCCTGATCTAAACCTAAATCTAAAATGGGAGTGAGCTACGACCATCAAAGTAAAGAAAACACTATCCTTATCTTATCTTATCTTATCTTATCTTATCTTATCTACACCTGTAAAGTGCATTGTTCGCCCAAAGGCATCATGGAACTACAAATGCAGAGGGGACATGCCAGCCAGGGATAGTCATGGGTACTAAAAAAGATAGGTCTTAAAAGCCCAACGGAAGGGAAGATGGGCCGCAATGTCACTCAGACAAAAAGGGAGAGAATTGCACGCCTTTGCCGCAGCCACAGAGAAGACCCAACAACCGACCCGAGAAAAGTCTCACCCTAGGGTTCTCAATAGTTTTCCGGGATTGAGTGCAAATAGACCTGCAGGGTTTGTAAGGGCAAAACCTCACTTGATGACATTCTGCTCCTATTTTATTGAAGGATTTGTGAACCAGACACAGTGACTTAAATTTCATGCACTTTTCAACTAGAAGCCAGTGGAGCTGGCGCAAGAATGGTGCTATGTGGGCACCGAATGCGGGATGGAGTACTGGTCTAGATGCCATATTCTGCAGCAGCTGCAGACAATGGAATGAATGTCGCGGGTGAGCTAAATACAAGGCATTGCAATAGTTGACATTACTGATTACCAAAGATGATTTCACAGGGGCATTGAATTTCTAAGGGATAGAAGGGAGGACTCTCTGTAGGGTCCTCAGTTTAAAATGAGACGGATACCTGATCAGCCATAGATAGTGAGGCCGATATGTTTACACCAAGGTCCGTCACTGATGAAACAGGAGAAGGAAATGGACCAAGGCTCATAGGCCAGAACTTGGGGATCCAGAACAAGGAAGGGCTAGCAGTGCCAACCACCAACACCTCCGTTTTCTTGACATTCAGTTCAAGCCAATTCAAAGCCATCCAATCGTCAACTGCCTTAAGGTAACTCCTAAGATGACCAGTCGTCTCAGGCCGAGTTAAATCAAGATGCACAATAATTTCTGTATCGTCGGCGTAGAAGTAGCACAAAAATCCATGTGCATGGATTATGGTGATAAGAGGCTGAATATACATATTAAACAAAGTGGGACACAGTGAGGAGCTCTGAGGGACACCACACAGCAGTGGGACAAGGCAGGAGTGAAAAGAAGGTAGAGAAACAGATTGAGAGTGTCCTGCCAAAATGGGGGAGAACCAGGCCAGAACTTGACCAGAGAGGTCGGCAGAGTAGAGACGGATTACCAGGGTAGGGTGGTCAACAGTGTCGAATGCTGCAGACAGATCGAACAAAATCTAGGCCTCCACCCCGCCATGTTACACCAATCGTGCCAGATCATCCACAACTGATACCAGCACTGATTCAGTCTCTCGACCGGGGTATAATCCTGATTGAAGGGGATCAAAGAAGCCAGAAGTTTCCAGAAAAACACTAAGGAGTGGAGAATCCAGGGAATCAAGCAGTTTCATCAGGAAGGGAAGCAATATCTTCCTAGTGGTGTTGTGTCAAAACAAAATGGCCTCTACTAATAAACCTATTGCCAAATCCTTACTTCATACAACAAAAGGGCGTGGGACAATTATATGAATAACAAAAGAGTGTAGCGCAAACTGAAATGTCCAAAAGGGTTTTGGTAGTTCAGGACTGCAGAACTAATGCACTCTGTTCTCCACATTACATCAGAGGACAACGCGGAACAGTGGCATGACTGTGAGCACCCCTTCAGTCTATAGGCACGAGGAAGCAATTTCTTCAGAAAAGGCAGAATTCCTCGAATCAGTGTCTTTTGCTTGGCATCACAAGACTTTTCCTAAACTCTCATCATGCAGGATTCCCCTCTTCCACGGCTTTCTCATGATACCCCTTTGTTGGTTTTACCTTCGTCTCTACGCCACTGTTCAGTCACTTCAAAATGCAAGATTCACTTTCCCTTGCTTACCCCGACGGCATCCCTCCGTCGGGTTCACTGTAGCCTTAAAATGACAGTTCAGTTCTACTAGCTTATAACATTCAGGAGCTCTTAATGTCTTTTTAAACAAATGTTTGGTTCACTTTCATTGATTCACTCAGGTTCCCCTCCTCCGGGCTCAGTCCATTCTCTGTAGGCAGTTCTGGTTTCCCTCGATCGGGTGTAAGCCTTCAAACCTCTGGCATCACACTTGCTACTTTTTAACTTTGTAATCTTTCATGCCTTCACTTCAAAGTACTTGCCAGTTCAATACAGAGACTTCTGTGTCTCACCGGGTCACTCTGTTATATTGTAGCAAGTGCGTTTACTTTCAACAATCAGGCTTTTCTTTCTCACGGCTGCACGCAACCCACAATACTGGATCCAGTTCAAAGGTTTATACCAGCCTCCTCTGCCGAGGCCTTCTTGTACCTGCAGTTCTTAGCATCACAGGGCTAATAATTCCTTAGGTTAGATTTATATTTCGTTTCACTTTCTGTCAAAGACCTTTGACTGTACCAGGGGGGCTTATACCCTTGACTTTACCCTTGTATGACCACTCCGACTATCCGCCTCCTTTCTTGGTTATTTTCTTTCGCAGCTTTCCTCACAAGTACAATCTCGGCATTCTTCATTCTTGCTACAATGTGCTTTTGCTAGCGGTTTCTCGAGAACCTAACAAACCCTTCAAACGTTAATGTCCTTTCCATTTATCAACACAAGTCGGTCTCTCATTTCACTCACCGGCAGGGGCTGGTAGAGTTTATCAAGACCTTCCGTTAAGTCAAGGCTTTTGGCCCAGTGCGGTTAGCCCCCTTTCAAGTCCTCACACCGCACATGAAGGAGATACCGCTGTGACCTTCTGCAGTAGCAGACAGTTGCCCCTTTGGGATTCTGCAGCGACCTTCACCCCGCAGCTAGTAGGACCACAGCCTTTGATTCGTCTACTGGTCCAGTCTGTTCTGCTTCCATGGTTGTGTCGCCATACCGGGATTGCAATGCCCCTCACAACTTCTCTAGCTCCCTGCACCACTTCACACTCCCATTCCCTTAGTGACTGCCTCCTTCACATCTTACCCGTGGGAGGGCACCCCCACACATCTATACCCTTACTTGAGTGGGGACTGGCCTACCCACTACCCTACTGCTCATGGTGTTTGTGGACATACCACCTGATGCCCCAGTGCTGTTTCCAACCATGGTGAAGCCCCACTCCTCCTCTGCTGCCCTGCCACCACCCCTGGCAGGGTTGCACCAGTTCACCTGTAGTCTATGTTCACATTGGTCGATGGCACCCTCCCCATGCATCCACTTCCCTCCTGCTCCCCAGCATTCACCCTTTTCCTCTTCACATGAACAGTTGTGGCACATGTGTCCACAAACCTTCTCCATGTCCCTCATAAACCTCCACCTCGGCAGTACCTCTGGCAACCTCAACCCCAATTGCTCCCTGTGTTTGCTCCTGTCCCCATGCCCCCATTCTCCATCACCACATGATCCACACCCTCTGCCAGCACTCTATCAAGGACTTCAACAGCATCAGTCTCCATGTCGAATCTCCCCTACTCACCCCACACCCTTTAGCTGCCCATCTCTTGATGTGTCTGCACCCTCCTCCTCTGGGTTGACATTCCATCACTCTACCACTCTGTGTGTCAGTGCACTCGCCTCCAAGGGATTCCCCCTGCACCTCCAGCTGTTCTGTCTTGGCTGCCACAAACTCAGCTATCTGCCATGTACATGCCAAACCAATCAGACAAAGGTCCACCCTTAGCGGCTCTCAGGTTCATGCCCCTCTTCCATTGTGACACACCCTGACCACTGGCCTAGGCAACAACTGTCAGAGGTCTCTGGAGACAAAGGCCCCATTGCTAAATCCTTTGAACAAACACAACCTTTTTACCACTGGTTGTTAACCAGCCTATGACACTTGCCCTTGTCTCACCACCTACCTCCAGTCACCCCCTTTTGGCCCTCCGTGCTAAACAAAGATTGATGGTGTGCACCTTTGTCCTGCTACCTGAGAAAAGGAAACATGCAGGCTTGCCGCACACCCTCTCTCATGGACAAGGCAATGCTTGCCCCCTTCACCTGCCCCTCTTGTCATAGCTGTGCCTGCACAGCAGCAGGTTACTGAAGCTCCTCCCACCAAAGCTGAGTAATGCAGCTCCACAGGCCCATCCAAATCTCATCATGTCAAGCTTGTGCTTGCAAAGCTATGTTCAAGAGGTTATGCAGCCCAGCCTGAACTGCTACCAAAACGTTTTCCACCTACCTGACAAATCCTTGGGCTGCTCAGCCACACCCCATCCTGCAATCCCTGGCCCCAGTGTTGTGGACACATACCCCGGGGTGACAAAGTGCACTGCGTGCCTTCTGGGACCCACAATGCACAGCATACTTCACTTATCTACATGAATACAGGTCATCTGGAACATATTCTTACATGGATTGTGAGAGTCATGTGTCATGCATAATGGAGTATCTACTTGACATTATATATGTTAGGAGATGGCATGAAAGAGTGTGATGATAGGAGTGCAAATGTAATGCAGCACAAAATAATAAGCTAATGCTACACCCCTCACCAGAGACATGTGCATATGAACATCCCAAGTAGATTGATTTCAAACAGCATGTCATGGAGGTGTAACCAATAGCACAGAACATGCATAGCTGATCAAAGAGACATGTCCACACTTAATGATGTAGGACAACTCCCATCTTTAGTGACAAAAACTATCGCCCATAAATCACCTGACAGAATTATTTATGCTCAACCCTAGATGTGCCACATTATGCCACTATAGGGATGGATGTACAGATCTACAACCATGCTAATGCATGACAGTTATGTTATGTTATGTCATGTTATGTTATAAGAGTTCATATAGCACACTTTCACCCAAAGGTATCTTGGCACTGCGAATACACATAGCTGAACACTGTAGTCTTAAAAAATAAGAGTTTTCAGGGATCTCCTGAATTGTAGATGATTTGACATAGTTCTAAGTGCAAGCAGCAGGTCGTTCCACAACTGAGCCACCACCATAGAGAAAGCCAAAGTGCACAACCTTACCTGGTGATGCTGCTGGTATGTTGTGAATCCCTCACCACCTCTACCTAACATTGTGCCTCTGCAGTGGTGCTAAGAGGGTCAGTGTCCATCAGAGGGAATGGGAACTCAGTTGGAAATAGAGGGCTTGGGGTGTCTTCCCAGTATCGGTGCTGGATGAGCTAAGAGATCTGAAATAACATTGTACATTTGTTAGGACTAGCTAAAGCAGTCTGTCAGACAGACTGCAGATGTCATAGGTATCATTGATCAATGGAATGTTCAAGTGTACATGTGAGTCTGTTGAAATCCAGATGACCAAGTCAGATGGCTTCAATGAGCATGTCTGAATGTACAGTCCCCGAGCTCAATCATGTGCACAGTAGCATAGACAGTTAAATCACTGCCCTCTAAAGTACTATGGCTCTGTCATGGGAAAATAATACAGTCCACCTTCACATCAGATTCAGCAGCATCATCAGAAGATTAGACGGCAGGTCAACAGGAGGTGATTCTCACCAGACACAGCACACCAGGGCTGAATGGCTGTGCTTCTTCCTTTTCCTCCTCCTCCTCCTCCTCCTCCTTCTCTTCCTCCTCCTCATTCACTGTGTCCTCACCTGTACAAAGTCAGACAGCAATATCCAAAGGCCTACTCAGCGGAACCTGCATATTTATAATCAAACACATTCAGGCACAAAAGGGCCCAATACAGATGCATCAGATATTGTAAATGGGCATTCAGTAATGTCCAACACCAATCTTGTAGAGAGGCAGATGTACACATACTCTCTAGTGCCAACTCCCTTACCTTGCCATACTGGAAGAATAACAGGGCAACACTGTGTATGGCACCAGGTATCATCCCAATACTGTATCCAAGATACGAGAGCCTTATACACTCAGACAACCGTAATGAATGCACCCTCACACTGACGTGGTGGAAGGATGTCTGCATATACCATTGGACATAGAAGAGCTGTAAGTGAAATTAGACAAGAGTAAAGTGACACCATAAAGAGGAGACACAAGGATGCACTGAAACAATATGCAAATACTTAAAAAATAAATATGTAACTGAAGTAACAAAGTGCAAATACGAAAATGTCATATAAATTAATAGGATAAGTGAGAAGAAAATTAGGAGATGTACATATGAAGAAACGCAAGGTAGATGAGACATATAGAAGATTGCTGCAGTAGTAAACAACAAGCAAGAAGCCTTGAAGAGAGAAACCATGGATGCAGAGCTGACAGGCGTTGGAAAACAGCTTTGTGCAAGGAACAAAGAATATCTGTGTGGCTTAGGATCAAGGATGCCACCTTAAGAGGTACCTGCAAAGCACAAGAAGAGTCAAAGAGGATAAGCTACATAAACACAACATATTTCTCTTAGATTAAGTAAAGAAGTGAACATTTGTAAGTGCCAAGTACTGACAATCAAAAATGCAGAAAGCATATGCAAGGTGGAGCAACCAAGTGTCCAGTGGCCAAGAGGAGTAATAACACCCAGTATAATTGAATCAAATAGCACTAAATAAATGGTCAGGATGGCCAAAATCATGGTCTCCTCACACGTGGTGCAAGACCACAAAACAAGGCCTATTCATTAAGCTCCAGACGCAGATAGTGATGTACCTTCACTCCCAAAAGTCCCAGGCAAAAGAACAGTCAGCAAGGTCATTTACAAAGACGAAGCCTTGGCTCAGGGCCTAACAGAGGAGAGATGGAAGGCTAATTGGCCAAGTGGGCAGTGGTCTGACATTCTCTGCAACCTGGGTTTCATTTTGCTTAAATGTTGCTAACAAGCAGAATGTCCAGGTTTGGGAGAGAATGCCAACCAATCATGATGGCCTATGTAGCAATGTACCATACAATCTGTATTATACATAGATAGAGGTAGTTCAAGGCATACCTATGAAAAAGAGGGCAGCCAATTATGTTACTAACACCTAAACAAAGTATAGGTATATATGTTCCCTTAACCAGTCCCTCAGTTTGATAGGATTTTATGTTTGCCGCATAGGATGACATCATAGCTGACCTACATCGAGGTATAAAGCCTTTGTGTAATTGAAATGTAGTCGAGAGCGAGTGAGCTGCAATCCGTTTGTTCACTGGGTTTCCATACTTTATTTGAGCTGATAATAAAGTAGTATTTTGCAATATTCTTTGAGTCTGTCCAGTTATTTGAGTATGAGATAGTTTATTGGTATTTCCACCTGGCACTTGCAATGTGCCAGGTGCTACTGCACATTTTGGTAGTGATGCAGATGGCTCTGGTCCAGTCTCCCAGGCGCATATCCAGAATCTCAGATTTTTGACGCCTTCCACTATTAGCCTGAAGATTGTGGAGTTTCCTGTTCCTGTGGAGAGTTGAGAAAAAACGCACGTGTGAGGAAGAGATGGTTGGCAGGTGCCCCTTTGATGAAATTCCTGCACGGTCCTCACGGGCGCCCTGTGGACTGAAGACAAACTGGTCGATCGGGGAAGAGCTCAAACTGAGCAAAGGATATAAGAAGTGCATTGAAAGTGGCAAATAAACAGGAGATATTGTATTGTATGTGTAAGTACATATAGTAACGGGATTTGTGTTAAGAAAGAGGGAGAGATACCTCGATTCCTGGTTCCAAGGGGACAGAATGACTCACATTAAACTCCAAGTGCAGCCTTTTTGGGGGATTCCTGAGGCAAGGCTAATATGAAGAATGTGTCTCATACTCCAAAATCGGGCAAATATGAGGTGAGATATATTTACTAGAGAAAGTAAAGGAAGACGATTGTTGAAAAATAAAGTGCAAATTTGTTTGGGGTTATTAAAATGTCAGCGTAAAACTTTTATTTTGTTTAAACTAGGAGACATAAAACGATAGTAATAATCGATCTGGTTATCATACCTGAAAATTAAGCAATGGACGTCAATCAAAGAAGGACAAAAGTTGAGAAAAAATAGTAAGTGAAATAAGATTCTTAGAGTGTCAATAATACAACAGCAGGACAGCAACAATAGATAGAACTGTAAGCAAAGGTATAAAGAGAACATCATTGTATAGGTTTTAAAACTGGTTAAAGAATGAATTTTTGGTACTAGTTGGCGATTGATGGTGCTTGCCCAAATTGATTGTTGTGGGGTAATTGATTAAAGTTAAAACAGCATAAAATGTCTGGTAAGTATTGACAGTTTTAAACAACTTGTCATTATGGGGGACACACCACTTCTACACTTGTTACCGAGATACGCACCCAAGTTTAGGAAGTACCATTCCGAATGGGTAAAAGGCATGGCTGACAAAATATTTATGCTTTGGCCTCAGGAAGGTTATCAGGAACTGTATTACAACACATGACAACATACTTACATGCTACATATACAGGGAAGAAGTTACAGAAAAAGTTAGCCATTTTAGAGGTATTGAAAATGTATCAGAGCGAGAAGAAGGACCCGCCCGAAAAGGAGTGTATGCTTAATCAGCATAAAGGGGAGGAAGCAACACCCTCAACTCGTCTTGCTCCTTCTAAAAACAAGAATACAGACAATGAGAAACAGCGATTCTATAATTTAAAGGGTTAAAAGCAGCAGCAGGGTATGTTAATCTGACATATGAGCCCCCGCTTTTAATAGTGAGAACATGGGAGATAGCAAAATTATAGAGCGCAAATATATGTCAACACACGATGAATATAAAGCTTGTGATGAAAGAAGGGACAGACAGATAGAGATAGAGGAAGTAGCTATAAGAGAAAAAGAAGGGAAGGACAAAGCAGAGGAAGTGGCAAAAGTACATAACAAGTGGATGCGAGGCCAGACATTACATAAGTTAGACAGAAAGGGTATCAATGATGTTAAAGATAGAGAAGAAAGAGGGAAATGGAAAGGGATGAGAGAGAGCATACATAGAGGAGAAGGAAAAAGATAGGAAGTGAAAGGAAGAACGAAGAAGGGATGAGGAATGAAAGAAAGAGAAAGAGAGAAAAGAGGAGAAGAAACATGATGAAAAAGAAACACAGAGATTGAGAGAATGTAGGTTACAAAGAAGGAAAGGGGAAGAAGTGAAAAAGGAGATGAGAAGAAGGGAAGAAGAAAGGAGGACTAGGCGTCAAAGGGATGACAAAACATATCAGGCCTCATTACAACTCTGGCGGTAGCCGTGCCATTAAATACGGCAGTTGCATTTTTTCTGGCATGCGGGTGCCGGAATCAAGGGTCTCCCAATCCCCATTCTGCCCCATAGGGCTGAATGGGCGTGGGGACGTCGGATGCACCGGCACATTCAGAGTTGTGCCGGTGCATCCGATGTGCTCTGCTTGCGGGTGCCATTACACCCGCCAGGAAAAACCTGGTGGGTGAGACGGCACCCATGAGCAGAACTCATAGTATGGCGGTCCGGGAACTATGGTATCAGCATGCTTACCAGTACCGTAGTTCCAAGATTGCCATAATCGTAATGAGGCCCATCATCTTATTAACAGATGCACAGTGCCATTTGAACCACGGGAACGATAGGAAGAAGAGAGATGGTCACAACAGCCCTGCAGGGAGCTGCAAGAGATACAGAGAATACAGACCTGGACTGATGAGGATGAGGCAGAAGGCATAGGGAAAAGGATTGGGGATTTATAAAGGAAAATGAGGGAGAAAGATGGTTACAAAACCAAAGGGAGCATCAAAGGATCCCCCGAAAGAAACAGGAGGCTGATTGGATGATGTCATGATGGACAAGCATAGAATGCTGACCTTAAGTACACTACATCTTGATGATGAGGAAAGGAACGACAGCCATACAAGCTGGGTTATAATGATGTCAGATGAAGAAAGGGAAGAAAATGAAATAGCATGAAGAGAAGGTGCATGCATTTTTTAGTTAGACACAAGCATAGAAATAGGGGTAAAGTGGTCAGATTTTGAAGACCCAAAAGAAAAAACACCAGAACCAACACCATATTCCAATGACCACGAGCACGATCGAGCAGTGCAGGGGATGTATCCCACCGTATTAAAGCAGATTAAGGTTCTTGCCAGAAGGAAGACAAATGGGTGTAACTACTCCTACCTGGAAGACGGGAAGTGCAGATGGGTATGTTTCTGGACCAGGATTTACACAATGCACATTATTAGAGAAAGGGGGAGGACAACCACAATATATACTGTGACCACAAATGTTCAAAGATAATCTAAAATGCAAATTACCTAGTTTGACTGCAGGTGCGGAAAAAAGGATTCATGAGTTAGAAAGAAAAACAGCGGGAATGACGTCATCAGTAGGTTACATAAAAGGCCTGCTAGCTATACTAGGGGAGAGAGCTGATGACATTTGGAGATGATCAGGGTATGCGAGTGTAACAGCGCAAAACACGGCACATGATCGAGTTCCATTCAATAATTGCAGGGCAGACATATGGAGGGCACTCAGAGTACAATATCCTGACACATTAGACATGGGTGCGACTATGACAGGGAAATGGGTGAGGACGAAGATCCTGTTGCTTTTATTCAAGAAAGTTGGCATCTTGAGACGGGAGAACCATGGGATAGAACAGTAGCTTTGTTTTATCATATTTTATGTCAGGAACTTCCGAAGCTAGTGTAATGGCAGATGAAGAAACAGGTAGGGTTGGAAGCGAAGCCATGGCTAGAAATAAAGTTGACTATTGTACATTATTGTCAATTATTACAAGAGGAGAATAAAAAAAAGCTGAAAGTAGAAAGCAGGAGGAAGCAAGTTATTTCAGAAAGAATGTTCGAAATTTGCCATTGAAGGAGAAGTATTGACAAGTGGTGAAGGTGTGGAAACACAAGAGTTACAGCCAGTGCAGCCAAGCAATGTAGGGTACTCTACAGATCAAAGTGGGTACAATTTCTGTCCGTGAGCTAGAGGTAATCAACATATAGGAGGACGAGGTGGATTTCAAAACCCTCAAGGAGGAGGGGGATTGAATGGAGGACAGCCGCAGCAATGCTGGAATTGTAGGAAGACAAGACATATGGCCCAAAAATTTTGAAGTAGAGGGGGCATGCAGCAGAACTGGCAAGCTCCAAGAGGGGGGATTGGATATTTTCCACAGTATAATACAGAACTGCATGAATATTATGCCCAAGATCACACGCAGAATCAGACACATACATCGCAAATACAGCAAGCGCAGCAAGTTCCATTGCACGCACAGTTGCTACAAGGGCAACCACAGCATGTGCCTATGCAAATAAAGTACAGACCCAGCAATTACAGACACAACAAGCAATGGTGCCACAATGGAATACGAACACAAGAGTCCTACAAGCAACCACATCTAGGATAGGGAGTGTAACTGTGGTATTAGGAAATCCTTTCACGGGTTCAGGGATGAATTTGTCTCCACAATAGGAAAGCCCACAGAGTAAACCTATGTGTTCAGTACTATGGTATCCAGTGAAAATAACAAATTGATGTGAATGAATAACGTTTTTAATTACAGGGAAATACAGAAAAAACACTGAATTTTGTATTAAAAATATATATGGGTGGGGTAAGGGATTAAATGGTATAGGGAGGGGATTGGGGTTGTGACATAATAAAAGAGAAAGGGGGAGGGTAGGTGACCCCCCAGATTTAAAAAACAAAACCATTTGGTATTTCTTGGTGTATTTCCCTGTCATTTAAAATGTTTTCGTTGAAACATTTTTCGTTGAAATCACATAGATCACAGTACTATTATTGACACCAGACCACAAAAAGGAAGTCAGGGTTAGGCTAACAATAGGAGGGAAGACATTTTTGTTTCTTGTAGACACTGGAGCGACTCATTCCTGTATTTGAGAGGGAAAGTACCCAATGTCTGGCATTGCCATTAATGCGCAGGGATTCTCTTGGGCTTTGAGTTTTGTTGCTTTTACTGATGAATTACCAATTTCTGTAGGAGAACCTGACATGTCTATGCCGCTATTGTCTTCTCTGCAGAAAACAGTTAACATATTAGGGCGTGACTTGATGACAAAACTTAACCTGACAATATCTTTCACTGACAAATGGATAGTGTGCTCCACTACAATGACACATTACATGAATTTAAGAGAGTTAATATTAGCATTTACAGGCCAAAAGGCATTACGAGGAGTTCCTTCAGAACTAGAAGTATTTTTTTATGGAGTAACTGTTTTGTTAATGTGGCTTCCTAGACAGGTAGAAAAATTATTGAGAATACCTGATGAATTTTTGTTTAGGCCAGACATACCTATGGATGACGAAGAAGACTAGATTATCCCCCTAGAATTAGAGGCAACAGTTGGCAGAGAAGAAAGGGTGTTTGTCCATGGGACAGATTTTCAGGGAATAGGATGGAGAGCAGTTATAACTCTTGGTGAAGCACATAGACTCACGGGTTGGGCAGTATCCCGACTGGGATACCACCCAACTTTATTTATGTTACCGCCCATCTGTATTAAAGCCAGATCACAAGTTGGGCGGTAAACGTTATTCCCCATTCCCCATTGGGTCAATTGGACCCAATGGGGAATTTTCAGTGCAATTACTGCCAGCGGTATTAACGGGTGGTAATTGCTCTGAAAATTGAAATTTTCTGGCATGTTCATCTCAAGCTCTGAGCTGAGGTAAACATGCCATACTCATGATTGGGTGGATCCTTAAATGTGGTGGTAATCCTGTTATGCTGCATTTTAGGGCTACCGCCCAACTCGTGATGAGGCCCACAGACTTGACAGATGAAGAACTGTTCACAGATGATTATTCAGACAAATAATTAGTATATTGCATAAGTCTCACTTATTGGATTAAAGTAGAAAATCGAGAAATACCACAGAGAATGGTATTGGTAAAAAATAAACTGCATTTTTTCAGGACGATTTAGAAAAGGTGCCAAGCATCTTATGGACCTGCAGTCCATATCACTTGGGTCTATTGAGTGGAGTGTCAGGAATCGAGGTTGGTTGGCTCCACCTCCGTCTTGTCAAACACAACCTGTGTTTTCTAAAAGACAGGATTCTCACACTCAGTCGCAAGTACCATCTCGTAGAAACCCTCTTAAGTTACTATTAACACCTTGCAAAACCAGGTTTATTGGAAAGTATACTTCCTTCTCTTCGCGGTGGAGGTTGCCATGGAAATTGAGTTGGAGACGCTGAATCATTCAACGTCAGACACACGTTATGGTCATGTGACCTTAACTTCATAAACTCCCGTTTGCCCTGCGCTCATTGCTTCTGATTATTTTCTGACGTGTGTTATGTTCTTGTTTTCAAGTTGCCTGTTTTCCCTGTTCTTGACCTTTGAGAGACCATTGAGAAACTTTATTACCCAGTGTTCTTCCTGTGTCAACCTTTCCCCTCCCTGACTCTCTGCACCTTGTCTTCTAATCTGTCTTGTATCCCGATCCTGTGTTATCCATCTCGCTCTAACCCTGATTACCTGTTGCTGACCCGGACTACCTACTGGATTGCTTTCATATCACAAACTGATTACTGCCTCCTCCATGCCCGTTGCCGACTCAGAATTCTTACTGGATTGCTTTCGTCTCACAAACTGATTACTGCCTCCTCCACGCACTTTGCCGACTCGGACTTCTGACTGGATTGCTTACGTCTCACGAACTGGTTACTGCTTCCTCCACGCACGTTGCCGACCCGGAATCCATTGGACTGCTGAATCTTCACTGGACCCACTGAACCGCAAGTGCTCCCCCATATAGACTGTTGGTACTCTCCTCCTCACATTATACCAGTACGGACTAGAGACTGCCATTGTACCATTGTTGGGAAAAGGGAGGAGCGTCCTTGTGTCGTCGGGTGCTTCTGTTGGACTTCCTCACCCCTAGGCATTCGCGTGCCGTCAGGAACAGCCCTGTACCCCTCAGTACCTTACAGTCTTACCTGGAGCACTTGTCCTGTCCACGATTGCCTCTTAATCATGTCATGGTAAGAAGTGTCTGTCCATTTTCTCTTTGATTCCTAATTTTTGACCTGATTGTCTGTGAGTATTAAGGATTCTCTGTATTGTTTTGTATTTGTAAACAGATATCCAGGGCTTCCATTTATGTGATGTGATTATCAAGCTTTGTTACCTTGGGGTTTTGCGCATCTACATTAAGGTAGTAAGTTTAACTGTCTTCCGTATTTACCAAGGAAAGAATAAGGGTTGTTGTTAATTACTCTTTTCCTTTCCGGTTTAGGAAGTCTCCTGACATGCGTTTTGGGTCCATTCTTCCAAACAATTGATCCCTTGTGCTGGTTTCTTTGTATCCAGACACAGGGTCACATTGTAGGGTAGAATTCTTCTTCTACACTACGAGGGCAATTTCGACCAGGCAATCCTGACAAAATCAGAAGCCGTATCATGGACCCAAACGACGCCTTGGCCCAAATCATGCTCATGGTCACTGAGTTGCGAGCGGATATGACCGCCGCTCATACCGCTACTCAACAACGTATTAATTAAATATAAGCTGGCATGATACTGGCTACTCCTCCTGTACCAAATCCAATGGCACCTTCAGGTTCAGGAGTGGCCCTGTCAGGACAGGAAACAGGACCTGTGTTCATGACAGCTCATTTTCCTTCAGCCCAACCGGAACGGTTTTGCAGCGATCCTCGTACTTACCGTACTTCGCTAAACCAATGCCGCTTGCATTATTTATGCAGACCCTCTTCGTTCCCTGATTCCAAGAAAAAGGCGGCATTTCTCTTGTCTCATCTCAGCGGTACGGCTGCCTCCTGGGCTAATCCTTTACTTGGACAAGGTAGTCCTCTGTTATTTGATTGTGATGCCCCGATTGCAGCAATGAGTCGGGTCTTTGATACCTGATATAAAACCCAAGCCACGGATCTCGAATTATTGAGTTTACATCAAGGTGACTCGTCTTTATTGGCCTACTTAGCCAGGTTTAATCAACTAGTGGCTGAGACCGGTTGGCCTGAAGATATAAAGGCCTCAATGTTTTATCATGGGTTATCATATTCTCTTAAAGACACCTTGTCCACAGTCCCTATTGTACCTACCACCTTTCCCGAACTCTTAGATATGGTTCTCCAAATAGACTCATGAAGAGCAGAACGGAAGGGAGAGAAAAGGTCTTCTACACCTTTGGCCTTGTTACCTCTGAAGAGGGAAAATCGAGATCAAACTCCTGCCCCTCACCCCAGGCACATCGACAGACAGGACAGCAGGAAGAATAAGGAGCGCACTTATCATTTGAACCAGGCCCCCGCGCACCCATAGGTGACAAATATGCTGAAAGACACTCACTTCACCAACATTGCAACTTCCATGCTACATTAGCCAATGCAGCAATACCAGAATCTACAAAACACAAGAATCCCTGTTTAAAGGCTTGCAGATGCCTATATGAACTAACCTGATCTAATTACAC
This sequence comes from Ambystoma mexicanum, assembly GCF_040938575.1. Classification (NCBI taxonomy): domain Eukaryota; kingdom Metazoa; phylum Chordata; class Amphibia; order Caudata; family Ambystomatidae; genus Ambystoma; species Ambystoma mexicanum. The sequence continues at coordinate 401,814,542 of NC_090927.1, forward strand.
AGTGTAAAGCCATGTTTCAGGAAAATCACTGCCAAGTGCATTTATCTCACTGAACACCAGCCGCAGTGGGGATTCGTGCTGACTTCAGCAATGCTCCCCGCAAACCCAGGAGCAGGCAAGGTCATACAGTAAAATAAGATTACTTTCTTTGAACGACAGTGAACCAGTGCAGACAAACATTTTTAATTCTTCACAAATATGAGTAAGCCACGGCAGAACATCCAGAGCCCAGTGTTTTCCCCTGGGAACGAAAGAAGATCCACACATCATTTGAAACATAATTGTAACAAGAATGACTCAGCTCTGGCCAATGAACGCTGAGGGCCTAGGGGTGAAAAGCCTGTTTCAGCTAAAACTGATAGGAACAGATTCATACTGCAATAATTTTAGAATTAGGTAATGGGGGTGGCACAGCTAAACCAACCAACTGATGCAAAAGTCCTAATGTCCAATTATCAGGCTTCCTATAAGGGCTACATAGGTAACCTATCACTTAGCAGCCAATAGCAGGATGAGATAGGTTTCTGTGAGCTGGTCCAATTCTGTGAGGTCAGCCTGCAGTGTGTCACAAAGCTGGCTTGCAAGCCAGCCCCGGGGGAGACGGTGCCTGAATTCTCGCTGTGCACGAAGCTCTCTGTGTGTTTTTTTTGCTGCCCAGAAATAAACGCAGTTTGGAACATGTTGCTGCCTGATTGGGACTCTGCTGCATTTCTTTGGGCAAAATGGGAGGTGTTGGGATCTCCCATAGCTCGGACCCCCAGAACCCCGGGTGGGGGTCCAACTTCTCCCCAACACCTACAACTCCCGTTTCTGGAGGCCCAGAACCCATGCAAATAGGGGCCGTCCCTGGTCCATTGACTACTGAGGAAAGGGAACTACGAAAGAGAAACGATCTTTGTTTTTACTGTGGGTCATCAGAACATCTATTAAAGGCTTGTACTAAGAAACCTAAGCGTCAGGGAAATGCCAAAGCTCGGCAGTAGAAGGAGTCAATCTGCCGAGCTCAGCATTTCTTGACTCCTTGATTACAAGACTTTTTACCATCCCCACCTGATGTTCCTGCTCTGACCATGGGCCTCATTACGACCCTGGCGCTAAGGGATTACTGGTACCAGTAAGGGTACCCGTACCGGTAATCCCTTAGCACCTGATTACGAGGTCCCTTTGCGGGTTCACACCTTAGCGGCTGGTTTTACCGGCCGTTAAGGAATGGACCCGGAAAGGGGCCTTGGTGCTAATTACGGCACCGCACTTTGCGGTACCGTAATTACCACCTTCCCCATTCCCATTATGCCCTATGGGGCAAAAATGGGAATGGGGAAGGGCCATGGAGGAATGGGGAATTACCGTCCCGCCAACCTTCTAATGGGATGGTAATTCCCCCTTTCTCCATGGCGGAGTCGTTAAGTTACCGGCATGGACCATGGTGCTATTAGCACCATGGTTTTCCGCCTGGGTCGTAATGAGGCCCCATGAGTGGTTCATTGATGCGGTACTGGATTCTGGGGCAAAGGGAAACTATATTGACGATGCGTTTGCCAGGAAATTGGGCATCCCAGTAGTTCAGAAGTCTCAACCAGAGCTGGTCAATGCTGTAGATGGGACAACTTTGCTTTCCGGTTTAGTCACGGAACAGACAGTTGATTTATCATTAACCACTAATCAAGGCCATGTGGAAACCATCAGCTTCGACCTTATTGCAGCTCTACAATATCGTCTGATACTAGGGTTGCCTTGGTTAAAACTCCATAATCCAGTGGTAGATTGGAATACCGGGGAACTGGAATTTATGTCTTCCCATTGTGAGGCTTCATGTTTCTCCTCGACTTCAGAACCTAGTAATCCTTGTCGACCCTTGTTACACGGTACCTCTTCCATTGGAGCTATTGTTAATAACACCTTACCGAAGGAATATGTATCCTTTGGTGATGTGTTCGATGCTAAAGGAGCAGAATCCCTTCCACCTCACCGGCCATATGATTGTCCTATAGATTTGGTCCCTGGGGCAAAAATACCCGCAGGTCACATCTATTCTCTTACACAGAAGGAGGACATGATTCTTAAAGAATATATCGATAAATCTTTAGAGTCTGGGTTCATCCACCATTTGCGTTCACCGGCAGCATCTCCTATGTTCTTTGTACCCAAAAAGGAGGGGGATCTAAGACCTTGTATAGACTATCAGGCCTTAAATGCCATTACTATCTGAAACCAATACCCGATTCCTCTGATATCTGTTCTTCTAGATCAACTTGGGTCTTCCAAAATCTTTACCAAGTTGGATTTACGTGGGCTTACAATTTGGTGAGAATTCAGGACGGGGATGAGTGGAAAATGGTATTTAAGACCAAATATGGCCTTTCTGAATATTGTGTAATGCCCTTCGGGTTGTGCAACGCTCCAGCCACTTTCCAACATTTTGTTAATGACATTTTCAGGGATGTGACGGGTTGTTTCCTCATCATTTATCTAGATGACTTTCTAATATACTCCGATACCTATGAAACTCATGTACAACATGTCCATCTAGCTCTACAATGGTTGAGGGAACACTCATTGTATGCCAAAATGGAAAAATGTATTTTTCATGTGTCTTCCCTTGAGTTTCTGGGCTATGAAATAACGGACCAGGGTATACAGATGAGTTCGACCAGCGGTTATTGACTGGCCGGCTCCAAAAGACCTGAAATCATTACAGTCATTCTTGGGTTTTGCAAATTTCTACAGGCGTTTTGTGCGTTCCTTTTCTGAGATAGTAGCCCCTTTGGCAGCCTTGACCAATAGTAAGAAGCCTTTTGTATGGGATTTAATGGCCAACAACGCTTTTGAATCACTCAAGTTACTGTTTACTACTGCCCCTGTGCTTCAACACCCAAACCCAAGTCTACCTTTTGTGGTTGAGGCAGATGCTTCAGATACTGCAGTAGGGGCTGTGTTATCCCAAGCTTGTCGTGATTCTAATGCTTTACATCCCGTAGCTTATGAATCTAGAAAGCTTACCATTCATGAGTGGAATTATACTATTACCGAGAGGGAACTATTAGCCGTCAGAGATGCATTCGTGGTCTGGAGGCATCATTTTCTTGGTACAAACAACCCTGTTCAGGTGTATACAGATCACCGCAATCTGGTATCCCTTCAATCAGTGAAATGCACTATAGCAAAATTAGCTCGTTGGCATGAGTTCTTTTCTGCTTTCAACTTTACGATCACATATCGTCCTGGTCCTTGTAATTCTAAGGCAGATGCGCTTTCACGTATTCCTGGCAATGATATGTCGAAGCCTATTCCTACTTCTGTCTTGCTTCCTCACCAAGTGGTTTGTGGCTGTATGATAGACTGTTCTTTAAGATCACTTCTGGTCGCCTGGGTGGAGCAAAATCCACAGCCGATCAAAGACGAGGGCATGAGGGTCGTGCACTCATGGCCCTATGTTCACGAGAAAATCTTTCTTCCCAACGAGGCTACTCGTTCTCTGGCATTACAGTGGTGTCATGATTCCAAGTTTTCTGCACACCCGGGTATCAGAAAGACTTTGGAAATAGATGGAGTTGGAGGCCAACCACGAAGGCGGATACTAATCAGTATATCAAGACTTGTACTGTCTGTGCTCAAGGTAAATCTTCACACACCAAACCCATGGGGTTGTTGCAACCACTACCAGTTCCTAGATTACCATGGAATATGATATCCATGGACTTTATTGTGGTTTTGCCAGTGATTACAGGCTACAACACCATTTGGGTTATTGTCGATTACTTACAAATCTGCTTTGTTTGTTCCTTGTTGTGGGTTACCATCTGCTCCAGTGTTGGCTGACTTATTTGTTTCCCATGCGTTCAGGCGATTCGGTCTCCCTAGCATCATCATTACGGATCGGGGTTCGCAGTTCACCTCCCGATTTTGGAGGGCCATGACCGCCTCTTTAGGCATTGAAGGCAGATATTGCAGTGCCTATAACCCCCAGACTGATGGGCAAACGGAGAGAATCAATGCCACCCTTAAGCAATACCTTTGTTGTCTCCTGCTCCACCATCAAGGATCCTGGTTATCTGTATTGGCTATGGCCGAATTCGCTTATAATAATTCCCTGCATTCGGCTACTGGTACCACGCCATTCTTTGCCCTCTATGAACACCATCCCCGCACTCTGCCTTTGCCTCTTTTGTCTGGTTCTAGTTACCCGGCAGCTAATTCTTGTGTTCAGTCTCTTTGCATTCCCAAGTGAGACAACATCTTTTGGAGGCTCAGCGTCGTATCAAGAGACATGCTGATGCCCACCGCTTGGAATCTCCAGCATACTCTAAAGGTATGCAGGTGTGATTGTCGACAAGGAACCTGCGCTTACCTGGTCGGAGTTCTTTGTTACCTCATTTCTATGGTCCTTTTTCTGTTTTTGAGGTGATTAACCCAGTGGCTGTTCGTTTGCAACTTCCAGCTACTTGGAAAATATACTCTGTTTTTCATGTTTCCCTGCTGAAACCTGTCCAGGGGGGTTCTCGGTTGATCGTTCCCCAGCGCCCATTGCCTGTGATAGGGTTGGATGAGTATAAGGTGCAGCAAATTCTGGACACCAAGATCTGTCGTGGGGTGCGTCTATTTCTGGTGGATTGGAAGGGCTATGGTCCAGAGGATCGGACTTGGGAACCTCTGGATCATATTCACGCCTCGAGTTGTTTGCGGGATTTTTGGTCCTCTCATCGGGGGAGGCGTTCTTTGAGGTGGGGTACGAGGGCAGTTTTGATCAGGCAATTCTGACATGGAGCAGGAACAGTGAAAACTAAGCTCAAGCACGAGCAAAGCAGTACCCCATGTCCAGAGAAGCAGATGGAGGTATATTTGGAACCATTTTCACTTACAACAGTGAATATTGGTGCCATCAGAGATTTATTCAGGATCTAGGTTCCCTAAACAATATATTCGAAGCAGAGATTCTTCTGCTTCTGAATCCAGCTACAATATTATGCAATATTCCGGCCACAGCCAAGTATTTTACAGTCATAGGGCCTCATTACATGGTAGGCGGTAGCCGCTGGTACCATACCGGTACCTCCATGGAGAAAAGGGGAATTACCACCCTATTTCAAGGTTGGCGGGCGGTAATTCCCCCTTTCTCCATGGCCCTTCCCCATTCCCATTTTTGCCCCATAGGGCTCAGTGGGAATGGGGAAGGGGCTAATTACGGTACCGCAAATTGCGGTACCGTAATTAGCACCCAGGTCCCTTTGCGGGTCCCAACTTTAACAGCTGGTCTACACCAGCCGTTAAGGTCGGGTCCCGCAATGGGACCTCCTAGTAAGGCAGTAAGGGTTTACCGGTACCGGTGCCCTTACTGGTACCGGTAAACCCTTACCACCTACCGTGTAATGAGGCCCATAGACTTAAAGAACACATTTTCCTCAATTCCTCTTCATGTGTGCTCACAGGATTTGACCTCATTTTCATATAGAAACCAGTGCTGGCAGCATACGTGACTGCCTCACAGGTACTGGGAGGCCCCCTCAATCTTTAGAGTCCTTCAGATAGACATAGGTAATGTACAACATGAGAGCACGATAATTCAGTACGTAGATGACATACTAGTGTTCAGCGAGACAGAAGAAAAGTGCAGAAAAGACTAATTTCAACTAATGACTATACTAGCAGAGAAGGGACATAAAGTAGATGAAGAGAAATTACAACATTGCCAGGAAGAGGTACTTTACATAGGACAGATAATCTCTCAAGAGTGGAAAGAAGTGACACCTGAGAGAGCAGAAGCAGCTATGAAGACTCCTAAACCAGATCAGTGAGAGAAATGCTACAATTTTTAGACCTATGTTATTATTGGGTTTTTCATTACAGTACATATATTCGATGACTATGAAAAGGGCTCAAGGAACGAGAGGTAGGCAAAAGTAAGATAATATGGGCAGATGAGATGACTGAGGGTTTTGAAAAATTGAAAAGGGCGATCTGTACAGCCCCTGTGTTAGGAATTTCAGATTAGAACACAGAGTTTTATCTACTCTCACACTGAAGTAATGACAGTAGTCCTTACGCAGGAGATGACATTAGGACATGGGCATAAACCATTAGCCTACTATAATGTGATTTTAGACCGAGTAATGATTCATTATTCACTATTTTAGAGAAACCCAAAAGTACATTTACTACACAAAGAGCATCAGGATGTGAGGTAATTATTTCAAACCCAGCCATCAAAATTGTTAAATGTAGAGTAGTGAATCCAGCAACATTCATAGCAGAGCCAGTGGGAAAGGTGGACTATGTACATGATTGCACAATGCATACTGAGTTCTATGAGGATGTTCCCCATGTTAGAGAAAATGCTCTGGGAGGTGGGGAAATTCTATTAATTGACAGTTCTTCAGAAATTTACCAAACAACAGGAGAAAGGCATATGGGATCGGCAGTATTGAAGCTAAAAAGAAATGGTGAATTTGAAGTAGTGACAAGTGAAAGTCTGCCTTCACATTGTTCAGCACAGGCTGCAGAATTTGTGGCGCTTATTGCAGCACTTCAGAGATATGAAGATGAGTAAGTCACAGTGTACTCTGACTCCACCTTTGTGACCTCAACCAACTACACAGGATTATCACGCTAGAAAATGAGGGACTTCCTCTGCGCAGACGGCACACCAGTTCAACATGTGTCTCTATTGGATAAACTCATTAAGGCTCTAAAGCTCCCATCGCCCATACTAAGAGGGCAGACATGTTTTACTCGCAGTAAAGCTGCAGAAGTTGAAACCAAAATGGCAGCGTATTTGACAAATGTTTCTGATTTTGATGTAGAAAGTGTTAAGCAAATATCAAGACAATGTATGATGCTAAAGGAAGGTTTTAATATGTTATCCATTATACAGTTAATTGAGCTACAACGTCGAGCCCCACAAGAAGAGCAGGATTTTTGGAAGAGACAGGGTGTTCTTTATCCCCACTGAGGCTCTTTGACGACAAGATAGTACTGGAAAGCCAGTTATGCCTCTAGCATTATTGAACGTGGTGCTGCAGCAGATTCACTACTTTGCGCACACAACTAGAGAGAGTCTTGCTGCCATAATTGCAGAAGATTGGTTCTCATCAAATTTATTAAAACATGTGGCGCTGTTTATTGTGAACTGCATTGTATGCCAGAAGTTCACAGTGGGGCCCACTTTGAGAACAGTGAGAGGAGCAATCCCTAGAACTAATGGTCCTTTAAAGCATCTATATGTAGATTATGTGGATACGTTGCAAACATGCAATGGTTACAGATACATATCAGTGGTAGTCTGTCCCTTTTCTACATTGATTGAGGCAGGTTAAAAATACTCAACTAAGGTTCATGTAAGCACCCTGATGTCACATGTGCTGCCAAGTTTCTCGTATGTGAGGTGTTTCCTAGATGGGTATGTACAAAGTCCTGTGGTCTAATAACGGAGTGCATTTTGTAAATGAATTGTTTGAGCAAAGCACTCATTTTTTAATTTATTTTTTCTTTATTGAGCGATTCGCACCTCATCAGCAGTGGCCATGTATATTTAGCATATTTTACAACATTAATTGCCAAAAGGGTTGTATCGTAACATTTGCATAACAAACAGTAGAACATGCAGTCAAGCCATTGGATACCATGGGAACATATTGCATTTGACAAGGGGATTGCAGTACACCGGGGAAACCCATCACTCCCTAGGGTTTATGCTACTCCTTCCCATCGGGACGCCGCAAGTATGTGATATCATACTCTCTATACTGGCGAGGGGGTCAGGCCGGGGGCCTTCCTGGGATACTAGGTATGCAGTTAAAGGGTCCCAGATATTTTTGAGCCGGTTTTGCAGCCCACACAGGTTTGCGTATTCCATGTCCATATCATTGAACCATATTAGATCTTTCATCCATGCTTGCACCCCTTGGGGGGATGCACTTGTCTATTTCATCAAGACACACCTCCTTGCTATTATCATGCAGGTATAAAGTAATATATGGTATTGTTTCGTCAACATTGGGAGCCACCCTAACATGCAACACAACAGCTCAGCCTGCATCGATTGCCCCAACATCTCCGACATGATACTGACCACTCCCTCCCAGAGGGGGTGTATTTTAACACAGGCCCATAGCATGTGTAGCAGATCGGCCGGGTCTGCTCCACATCTCGGGCATTTTGCGGGTCTTGAGGTGTCAAATTGGTGGAGAGATGTATGCTCTATGCAGCGTCTTTAGTTTAATTAGTTCTAGCCGAGAATTAAAAGCACCCTTATGTGTGGTGCCACAAACTACCGCCCAATGTCTGTCTGTGAAGACTACCCCAGAGTCTTCTGCCCATTTCCCCTTACATTTCACGGGCTCCTGAGGTGATTCAGCCTGGAGTAATTTATATAGTGCAGACACCACCCCTTTACACCCGGGGAGTTTCTAATACATCGTAGCATTGGAGTTGTGCACAGGATTTTCCGGGAATACAGGGGACCGCTCTCTGAAAGCCGCTTTCATTCTGAAGTTTTACAGTGTGCATTGGAAACAACCCCCATCTTTTTTACGAACAATTCCTGCGAGACGAACGTCCTGCCCGGGTACATATCTTCCATATGGGCAATGCCCGCCTCCCCCCCAGTCTTGAATGATAGCCTTATCAGAGGTTGGTGCCAGGGTTTCTATGTCCCAGAGTGAGATGCCTGGGTCAAACGGGCAGTCCACTCCCAGCCTTCTAAAGGCTCTCTTCCAGGCATGCATTGTGCATGCAACCAGGTCGAATCTACACTTGTCCCGTGATTTGCCAGATATCAGCATTCCCTGGAGGGCGAATGGGTGCACTGGCATCTAGAATTTTGGAAAGGACAGTTGTGCCGCTAGGAAATACAGTTAAACATCCGACGCTCTGACTCCGCTGCACTCCCAGGTTTGAGCTAGCATCTCCCAACTTATGTGTGGGCACTTTTGGTGCCAGGCCAGCTTAATCTGTAGGGAACGCACCTCCCCAAAGAAGCCCACTTCCGGCCAATCAGGGATATTCTGGAAGATGTAAAGAAGCTTGGGTACCACTATCATTTTGGCAATTGCTATTCTTCCCATGAGGCAGAGGGACGGCCCACACCACCTTTCCATGCTGGATTTCAATACTTGCAGATATTTGTTGTGGTTGTCCTCTAGTAGTGTTCTAGCATCCCAGCTTACCCACATTCCCAGATATGAGTCCACCCGTTGTTCCCAACCGTATCCTTGGGTTTTTGGGGGTCGAGCAGTATTGTCATTGAGGGAGAAAATTGAGGATTTGGTCCTATTGAATCTAATGCCGGAGGCCACACCGAACTTCTCGACCTCCTGAGTTAGCTTAGCTAAGTTATTTGCGGGGTCCTTGATGTATACAATTGCGGCATCCGCATACTAAGATATTAGTTCCCGCCCCCCCGTCAACAGGTCCCTATGCCCATGATTTCTGCGCAGTCGGGCTGACAGTATTGCCAGGGCGAGAGGGGGTAGCCTTGTCTGGTTCCCCGTCCCAGTTTGAAAATGCAGGAGTGTGTGCAGCCAATGCCTATGTGGGGACTCGAGCATGCGTACAGGAGCTGCACCGCCAGGAAGAAGTATTTTGGGGCCCCAAACTGAGTCAGTACTTTGAATAAATAGCTCCATTCCATGGAGTCAAAGGCCTTTTCCATATCCAGCAATGCTGCCACTGCTTGCGTATTGGGGTCTATCTGAGCTAATATTGCGAACAGTTGCGGAAGGTTTAGGGAAGTCGACCTCCCCGGGATGAACCCAGTATGGTCCATATGGATAATTTGGGAGACGTGCGGGAGCAGGGGGTCTGCCAGTACCTTGGCAAATATTATTTTATCGAGGTTCAGCAGGGATATACTCCAGGACACCACTTCTTGTAAAATTCAGCGGTCAAGCCATCTGTGCCCGGTGCCTTAGAGGAGGGCAGGGTACGTATCGCACATAGGATCTCATCAACCGTGACGGGGGTTGCTAAGGCCTCTGCCACCTCATTGCTAATTTTTGGGAGGGTCACCTCTCCCACATAATACTGCAGTTCCGATTTCGGTAGTGTCCCCCGAGAGGTGCACAGGCACTCATAGTAGTGTCGAAAAAAAGCATCTGATATCGCACTTGGCTTCACGGCTACCTCCTCTTCTGGTGTTTTTATCGCAGTTATCTCCCTATAATGGGCCTCATTACACGGAAGGCAGTAAGGGTTAACGGTCACCGCTAAGGGTACCGGTGACCATTAACCCTTACCGCCTTACTATGAGGTCCCTTTGCGGGACCCGACCTTAACGGCTGGTGTAGACCAGCTGTTAAAGTTGGGACCCGCAAAGGGACCTTGGTGCTAATTACGGTACCGCAATTTGCGGTACCATAATTAGCTCCTTCCCCATTCCCATTATGCCCTAAGGGGCAATAATGGGAATGGGGAAGGGCCATGGAGAAAGGGGGAATTACTGCCCCGCCAACCTTGGAATAGGGTGGTAATTCCCCTTTCCTCCATGGTGGTACCGGTATGGTACCAGCGGCAACCATGGTGCTAATAGCACCATGGTTTCCCGCCTACCGTGTAATGAGGCCCCATATCTTTCATGCCTCACAATTGCCGCCAGGTGTCTGCCTCTCAGCGAGGGCGCCAAAGAGGTCCAGCTACTCTCTTAGTTTAGTGAGTGAATTTGGCGCATCTCCCTGGTCCACCTCCCTCTCCCACATTTTAATTCCAAGCTTGGTGTCATTTAGTTGCCTCTGTATCTATTGTAACACTCCCATTTCTAGGGACAGGCACCCCCCCTTGAATGACCACCTTAAAAGCCTCCCACAGTTTACCCATCTTGGAGACAGTGCCCAGGTTCTCAGTGAAGTCATTTTTGATCAAGCTGTGAATTTCACTCTTGAACACCAAGTCCCCCAATGTCGCAGACTTGAACCTCCAGTGGAGGCGAGGTGGTGTCGAGTCTAGACGCACTTCCATGAATCAGGCCCTATATTGGTATGTAAGTATTTCTGGTATAATCTCACTAAAGTATGAAAAAACTCAGGGTCATCAACGTTTGGACCGTATATGTTGACAAGTGTGAGCATTGTGGTCTCCTAGCATCCAGAGACTATAACATATGTTCCCTGTGGGTCGATATTCGTATTGTTCGTTCGGAAACGCAGTGGTTTTTGCACTAATGTCATTACTCCTGCAGAGTAGGCAGAATATGAAGTATAATATTTGCAGTTTCCCCATCTTTTGGCAACTCCTTCGCCCCCCCCGTCTTGAGGTGAGTTTCCTGTAGCATGACAATTTTGGCCCTGTGTCGCTCACAATATTGTACTATCTTGCAGGTTTTACGTGGCTTATTGAGTCCCCGCACATTCCAGCTAATGACCTTATGTGCCATAACTAGGGTGATGGCTGTATACAAATGCGACTTCTCCCCGCACCTTCATCCAGCTGGAAATCCGACTGTTGGCCATTTCCATGAGGTATGAATCTTTTTGATGTAACTTAAACCAGTAACTCCCATAACTTCCCACCCCCCTTCTTCATCCCAGAACAGCCCCTAACTCCACCACCCCCCACCCACACTGCCCACCCGCAACCTGCAGTCACTGTGCCCCCCTTCCAAAATCCCTCAACAACCTCATTATCATGTGCAATGGCCTGGGGGCGCTGGACACCGCTGCCCAAGTGACCATAACCGTATCGGACCTCAAGGGGAGGACCTCAATAAATAAACAATTTTCACGTATGCAGCTGGATTTATTCATTACATCATTAGCATTAGATTATCGAGACTCTTTGGGGGAACCCTGTTGATAGCGTCTGTTCGATTGATACTGTTCTCTAGCAATGATCAAGAGATCTCGGGGCTGACACCGCTTCATCAGCCCCTTCCAAGTGCATGATTGTAAATCTCAATTGATCACTTCCACAGGGATTAAAGTCGTGCACTGCCCCTGGATCAGTAAAGAATTGGTTTGCCCATTATGTTGAACCCTTAATTTGGAGGGGTATTGCATTGAGTATCATATTTCTTAATCTCAGAGCGCTCTTTTTGCTGCCAGGAAGGACAGGCAGGCTTTCTGGACTGCTGGGGTGAAGTCTAGATAGAAGGACACTCTAGTGTTCGCATAAGTAAGGTCTCTGAGTTCCCTCGCTCTGCGGAGTATGGTATCCCATTCCGATAATTCAGGACTCGTACGATGATCGGACGAGGATTCTGACCTGGTCTCGGGGTGACTTGTGACACACGGTGTGCCCTCTCCACCAGGAATTGGGAGGATAGGGGTGGGCTCTGCAACACTTCCATAATGAACTTCTCCATGAAGACAACCATGTTTTGCTGCGTGATTGATTCCGGGACCCCAACAACTCTGATGCTGTTTCTTCTTGACCTGGCATCCAAATCTTCATTTTTGTCTCTGATGGATTTTACCTCTCGCTGCAGTTCCTGATTGCTTGTGCCGTTTCTTTAATAGTGTCTTCGAGCACACTAACTAGGGTCTCAACCTCAGATGTCCTGCTGCTTTCTTTATCTATGCGTTCCTGCATTCTGTCTACCTTATATGCCATTCCATCCTATTTTGTTTTTATGGCGGCAAAGCCAGATTGCATTTCCGCTAGCACCAGACTCATGGACGGCATTGTGGGAGCTTCTTGGGGCACTGTCAGCTTGTTGCTGTGTTTACTTAGTCCCTCTTTCTGGGTAAATGGTAAGCAGCACTTATTTCCTTTCGCAATAAAGCTGTTGACGGGGACCACTTCGATTAACCCCCGGCACAGGGTCTGTGTTGCATGGGGCACACCCCCGGTCGGTACTGGGTTTGGTTCATTTCGCATTCAATAGCCCCTTCGTTGTGCCAGGCGTCCTCATGAATATACTGCTGATGGTTTATGGAGGTATGGCCCTATTATGCGCACATGCTCCTCGCTCCGAATGTGGTGTCGGTCTTGTGCAGCCTTGTGCCGCAGGGCCACACTTTGTTGTTGTTGCTACCCATTCTTCCAGGCTCCCCCTCTGTTTGCCCGTCATTGCAGTTTATGGTTGTGTTTGCTTCCTGGCCGTACCAATGTTGCTCAGATTCTACTTCTCCCAGTTAGTGCCTGTGGTTGCCATCCCCACCTTAATATCACTGCTCGCTATCAATGGTATCTCCCCCTCCCAGTGTTCTCAGGGGTGCTGCAATTTACAGGGTGTTATATTTAAGGCCTGCACAATGTGAGGTGATAGCGGTGTTTGCAGGGGGCCCCGCACAGGGCGAGCTGCTAGGCGGCCCAATTATTTCAGGCCTCAGGGGGCCAAAGAAATAACATTGCCTGGTTGGGAACCCCAGATTCAGTCCTTTATGTTGTGCGTACTGCCCTGGTGCTCAGCAGGGCCTACAAGTTGCAGGACCCGTGGTTGGCATCTGCTTTCCAAATTGTCACTGGGAAGCCTGGGCTGGCATAGTATGTGGCCATCAGCGGTCTTATGAGATGTGCTGAGGTTGCGCTGATTTCCAGCCTCTCCCTGTCTGACTGAGCTTGTTTCACCTCATCCCCAGGGTGGCTGGCAGCTTCACTTCAGGCAGGGGAGGGCCACCCTGGGAGGGCCTCAGGTCTTCTCCTTCCTGGGCTGCCGGGACTGTTGAATATGAGGGGGGGGGGGCGGCTGTTGCAACATGGGGGCGCCTCGGGGCACTCCTGCCTTCCCGGCGTCGGCAGCGATCTCCGGTGTCAGGACTGCACTTTGCTCACCCTGGATTTCAGACCTACTATCGGCGATCGGGGTCCCCGACCCCCACACCTCATATTGAGGATATCAACTCGCCTCACCTGCACCATCCGCCAGACCATAGTTACCAGCGGCTCTCCTTCCTCATGCAGCATGTATTTTCCCACTCCGGACTGCCTCTGTCACGCGGCTGCTGCTTTGTGGTTTCAGCTGCTGGGGGGGGTGGCAACTTTGAAAGGGGCCCTTAGGGGTCCCTCGCGATATGGAAACAAGACAATAACCATACACGAAAGGATGCGCCAGACTTTCGATGTCTATTCTAGTAACAATGTGCAATTTAGAAAGTGCAAAGGCATCTTCTAGTTGTTGAACAGAACATGGTGCTTCTGTTCTTGGAAGCAAGCCGCGTGTTGGTCAAGCATAGCAGTCTGTATTTCTATAATTCTGTGCATAAAACGGTTGGCCTTCGGCCATCAAGATACATCTATCATCCAAATGAAGGGTATTCATTTTTCCAGATTGACAAACCCTCCTTTTGGCCGTATGCCAAACGTCTTATTCATTCATTGTATCCTCCTCTGATGAGGATAAGTCTGGGGTATCTATGTCTGAACCTTTCATGCTATCATAAGCATCATCTTCATCATTAATGTCTATAGCCATGAATTGTTTTACTGTTTTTGTTTCATCAGTGTCTCTGTTATTTCGGCCATGCGTCTGTTTTCCTCTCGACACCATGTGCATAGATCCCTTAGTACATCCCTCAGTTATCTCAGTGCAAACTATTGGTAGGCATTGTATGCAACAGCAACATGTTATGAATATACCAAGTACCACCACTAGTATCGAAATTAGCTTCCATCCCCAGGACCGCAATAGTCCCCAAAACCAGGATCCTATCCCCCAGCCCCCTTCTTCAGTAGAGAGTGTGGAACTTAGGACATGTAATTTCCGGATTGCTTTAAATATCGTAAGGGAGTAATCATCTATAAACCACAGCATGCAGTTTTTACGAGTTTGCAAACTCCCCCACGATCAACTAATATTATATCAAGAGGCATTCCGTTTTATAGTGCCATTAGCCTAATTCCTTTTTCTTCCAACGTCATGTTGTATAAGATATCCGTTGTTGTATCTATTGTATTTTTTAGTATTCTGGACAGTTTCCTTATGTTATAGGAGTTTTCTATTTGGGCCAAGAATGGTATAAACGATTTGGCTACATCCATTGCTATCATTCCATCTTCACTACTCCTTCAGGTTCTACCTTTTAATCGCCTCACTACTTCTGCAGTTTCTAAGAGGAACACTCCTGGGAATAGTAGACCCAAGTAACACGTACCTCCCCAGTTTCTAGGTAACCATGGATATGCTTTTCCCCACATATAAAGTATACAGTGTCCCCTACGTACACTGGTTCTATTTCGTGCTTTAAAACCACTGCGTTCAGGCAGCTGCTAAACGTTCCTACTTTATAGGAACCTTTTTTCTTTAAACATAGGGGAGCAGTTTTTTGGGCTGTAATCCACTGTATAGGCAGGGGGCACAGCATCTTTATTCCATTCATCCCTTATTCGAAATGTCATTACTGGTGTTTCTTCTGCTGGCGGGGTCGGTCTATTCTGCCTATGTAATCTATCTAGTCTTGTTGTCTTTCGTGTATTTTTCCTCATGGGATCTGGTGAAAACACGCAAGCTTTGTGGAATATGGAACAACCCACAGGTTTCATGATCACTTCCTCAAATTCATTCATATTGGTCTCATCTAGCTGACCCGTATTACTCTTGTTCCATTTCCCAAAGAACATTGCACTCAACGATACTTCACATGAATAAACCAATGATAACGGTTGTACATACCAGCCTATCCCTTTCCCACCATTGCCAAAAGGGTTGTATCGTAACATTTGCATAACAAACAGTAGAACATGCAGTCGAGCCATTGGATACCATGGGAACATATTGCATTTGACAAGGGGATTGCAGTACACCGGGGAAACCCATCACTCCCTAGGGTTTCTGCTACTCCTTCCCATCGGGACGCCGCAAGTATGTGATATCATACTCTCTATACTGGCGAGGGGGTCAGGCCGGGGGCCTTCCTGGGATACTAGGTATGCAGTTAAAGGGTCCCAGATATTTTTGAGCCGGTTTTGCAGCCCACACAGGTTTGCGTATTCCATGTCCATATCATTGAACCATATTAGATCTTTCATCCATGCTTGCACCCCTTGGGGGGATGCACTTGTCTATTTCATCAAGACACACCTCCTTGCTATTATCATGCAGGTATAAAGTAATATACGGTATTGTTGCGTCAACATTGGGAGCCACCCTAACATGCAACACAACAGCTCAGCCTGCATCGATTGCCCCAACATCTCCGACATGATACTGACCACTCCCTCCCAGAGGGGGTGTATTTTAACACAGGCCCATAGCATGTGTAGCAGATCGGCCGGGTCTGCTCCACATCTCGGGCATTTTGCGGGTCTTGAGGTGTCAAATTGGTGGAGAGATGTATGCTCTATGCAGCGTCTTTAGTTTAATTAGTTGTAGCCGAGAATTAAAAGCACCCTTATGTGTGGTGCCACAAACTACCGCCCAATGTCTGTCTGTGAAGACTACCCCAGAGTCTTCTGCCCATTTCCCCTTACATTTCACGGGCTCCTGAGGTGATTCAGCCTGGAGTAATTTATATAGTGCAGACACCACCCCTTTACACCCGGGGAGTTTCTAATACATCGTAGCATTGGAGTTGTGCACAGGATTTTCCGGGAATACAGGGGACTGCTCTCTGAAAGCCGCTTTCATTCTGAAGTTTTACAGTGTGCATTGGAAACAACCCCCATCTTTTTTACGAACAATTCCTGCGAGACGAACGTCCTGCCCGGGTACATATCTTCCATATGGGCAATGCCCGCCTCCCCCCCAGTCTTGAATGATAGCCTTATCAGAGGTTGGTGCCAGGGTTTCTATGTCCCAGAGTGAGATGCCTGGGTCAAACGGGCAGTCCACTCCCAGCCTTCTAAAGGCTCTCTTCCAGGCATGCATTGTGCATGCAACCAGGTCGAATCTACACTTGTCCCGTGATTTGCCAGATATCAGCATTCCCTGGAGGGAGAATGGGTGCACTGGCATCTAGAATTTTGGAAAGGACAGTTGTGCCGCTAGGAAATACAGTTAAACATCCGACGCTCTGACTCCGCTGCACTCCCAGGTTTG
Organism: Ambystoma mexicanum; assembly: GCF_040938575.1. Lineage (NCBI taxonomy): Eukaryota > Metazoa > Chordata > Amphibia > Caudata > Ambystomatidae > Ambystoma > Ambystoma mexicanum. The sequence continues at coordinate 401,831,445 of NC_090927.1, forward strand.
AGCTAGCATCTCCCAACTTATGTGTGGGCACTTTTGGTGCCAGGCCAGCTTAATCTGTAGGGAACGCACCTCCCCAAAGAAGCCCACTTCCGGCCAATCAGGGATATTCTGGAAGATGTAAAGAAGCTTGGGTACCACTATCATTTTGGCAATTGCTATTCTTCCCATGAGGCAGAGGGACGGCCCACACCACCTTTCCATGCTGGATTTCAATACTTGCAGATATTTGTTGTGGTTGTCCTCTAGTAGTGTTCTAGCATCCCAGCTTACCCACATTCCCAGATATGAGTCCACCCGTTGTTCCCAACCGTATCCTTGGGTTTTTGGGGGTCGAGCAGTATTGTCATTGAGGGAGAAAATTGAGGATTTGGTCCTATTGAATCTAATGCCGAAGGCCACACCGAACTTCTCGACCTCCTGAGTTAGCTGAGCTAAGTTATTTGCGGGGTCCTTGATGTATACAATTGCGGCATCCGCATACTAAGATATTAGTTCCCGCCCCCCCGTCAACAGGTCCCTATGCCCATGATTTCTGCGCAGTCGGGCTGACAGTATTGCCGGGGCGAGAGGGGGTAGCCTTGTCTGGTTCCCCGTCCCAGTTTGAAAATGCAGGAGTGTGTGCAGCCAATGCTTATGTGGGGACTCGAGCATGCGTACAGGAGCTGCACCGCCAGGAAGAAGTATTTTGGGGCCCCAAACTGAGTCAGTACTTTGAATAAATAGCTCCATTCCATGGAGTCAAAGGCCTTTTCCATATCCAGCAATGCTGCCACTGCTTGCGTATTGGGGTCTATCTGAGCTAATATTGCGAACAGTTGCGGAAGGTTTAGGGAAGTCGACCTCCCCGGGATGAACCCAGTATGGTCCATATGGATAATTTGGGAGACGTGCGGGAGCAGGGGGTCTGCCAGTACCTTGGCAAATATTATTTTATCGAGGTTCAGCAGGGATATACTCCAGGACACCACTTCTTGTAAAATTCAGCGGTCAAGCCATCTGTGCCCGGTGCCTTAGAGGAGGGCAGGGTACGTATCGCACATAGGATCTCATCAACCGTGACGGGGGTTGCTAAGGCCTCTGCCACCTCATTGCTAATTTTTGGGAGGGTCACCTCTCCCACATAATACTGCAGTTCCGATTTCGGTAGTGTCCCCCGAGAGGTGCACAGGCACTCATAGTAGTGTTGAAAAAAAGCATCTGATATCGCACTTGGCTTCACGGCTACCTCCTCTTCTGGTGTTTTTATCGCAGTTATCTCTCTATAATGGGCCTCATTACACGGAAGGCAGTAAGGGTTAACGGTCACCGCTAAGGGTACCGGTGACCATTAACCCTTACCGCCTTACTATGAGGTCCCTTTGCGGGACCCGACCTTAACGGCTGGTGTAGACCAGCTGTTAAAGTTGGGACCCGCAAAGGGACCTTGGTGCTAATTACGGTACCGCAATTTGCGGTACCATAATTAGCTCCTTCCCCATTCCCATTATGCCCTAAGGGGCAATAATGGGAATGGGGAAGGGCCATGGAGAAAGGGGGAATTACTGCCCCGCCAACCTTGGAATAGGGTGGTAATTCCCCTTTCCTCCATGGTGGTACCGGTATGGTACCAGCGGCAACCATGCTGCTAATAGCACCATGGTTTCCCGCCTACCGTGTAATGAGTCCCCATATCTTTCATGCCTCACAATTGCCGCCAGGTGTCTGCCTCTCAGCGAGGGCGCCAAAGAGGTCCAGCTACTCTCTTAGTTTAGTGAGTGAATTTGGCGCATCTCCCTGGTCCACCTCCCTCTCCCACATTTTAATTCCAAGCTTGGTGTCATTTAGTTGCCTCTGTATCTATTGTAACACTCCCATTTCTAGGGACAGGCACCCCCCTTGAATGACCACCTTAAACGCCTCCCACAGTTTACCCATCTTGGAGACAGTGCCCAGGTTCTCAGTGAAGTCATTTTTGATCAAGCTGTGAATTTCACTCTTGAACACCAAGTCCCCCAATGTCGCAGACTTGAACCTCCAGTGGAGACGAGGTGGTGTCGAGTCTAGACGCACTTCCATGAATCAGGCCCTATATTGGTATGTAAGTATTTCTGGTATAATCTCACTAAAGTATGAAAAAACTCAGGGTCATCAACGTTTGGACCGTATATGTTGACAAGTGTGAGCATTGTGGTCTCCTAGCTTCCAGAGACTATAACATATGTTCCCTGTGGGTCGATATTCGTATTGTTCGTTCGGAAACGCAGTGGTTTTTGCACTAATGTCATTACTCCTGCAGAGTAGGCAGAATATGAAGTATAATATTTGCAGTTTCCCCAGCTTTTGGCAACTCCTTCGCCCCCCCCCCCCCCGTCTTGAGGTGAGTTTCCTGTAGCATGACAATTTTGGCCCTGTGTCGCTCACAATATTGTACTATCTTGCAGGTTTTACGTGGCTTATTGAGTCCCCGCACATTCCAGCTAATGACCTTATGTGCCATAACTAGGGTGATGGCTGTATACAAATGCGACTTCTCCCCGCACCTTCATCCAGCTGGAAATCCGACTGTTGGCCATTTCCATGAGGTATGAATCTTTTTGATGTAACTTAAACCAGTAACTCCCATAACTTCCCACCCCCCTTCTTCATCCCAGAACAGCCCCTAACTCCACCACCCCCCACCCACACTGCCCACCCGCAACCTGCAGTCACTGTGCCCCCCTTCCAAAATCCCTCAACAACCTCATTATCATGTGCAATGGCCTGGGGGCGCTGGACACCGCTGCCCAAGTGACCATAACCGTATCGGACCTCAAGGGGAGGACCTCAATAAATAAACAATTTTCACGTATGCAGCTGGATATATTCATTACATCATTAGCATTAGATTATCGAGACTCTTTGGGGGAACCCTGTTGATAGCGTCTGTTCGATTGATACTGTTCTCTAGCAATGATCAAGAGATCTCGGGGCTGACACCGCTTCATCAGCCCCTTCCAAGTGCATGATTGTAAATCTCAATTGATCACTTCCACAGGGATTAAAGTCGTGCACTGCCCCTGGATCAGTAAAGAATTGGTTTGCCCATTATGTTGAACCCTTAATTTGGAGGGGTATTGCATTGAGTATCATATTTCTTAATCTCAGAGCGCTCTTTTTGCTGCCAGGAAGGACAGGCAGGCTTTCTGGACTGCTGGGGTGAAGTCTAGATAGAAGGACACTCTAGTGTTCGCATAAGTAAGGTCTCTGAGTTCCCTCGCTCTGCGGAGTATGGTATCCCATTCCGATAATTCAGGACTCGTACGATGATCGGACGAGGATTCTGACCTGGTCTCGGGGTGACTTGTGACACACGGTGTGCCCTCTCCACCAGGAATTGGGAGGATAGGGGTGGGCTCTGCAACACTTCCATAATGAACTTCTCCATGAAGACAACCGTGTTTTGCTGCGTGATTGATTCCGGGACCCCAACAACTCTGATGCTGTTTCTTCTTGACCTGGCATCCAAATCTTCATTTTTGTCTCTGATGGATTTTACCTCTCGCTGCAGTTCCTGATTGCTTGTGCCGTTTCTTTACTAGTGTCCTCGAGCACACTAACTAGGGTCTCAACCTCAGATGTCCTGCTGCTTTCTTTATCTATGCGTTCCTGCATTCTGACTACCTTATATGCCATTCCATCCTATTTTGTTTTTATGGCGGCAAAGCCAGATTGCATTTCCGCTAGCACCAGACTCATGGACGGCATTGTGGGAGCTTCTTGGGGCACTGTCAGCTTGTTGCTGTGTTTACTTAGTCCCTCTTTCTGGGTAAATGGTAAGCAGCACTTATTTCCTTTCGCAATAAATCTGTTGACGGGGACCACTTCGATTAACCCCCGGCACAGGGTCTGTGTTGCATGGGGCACACCCCCGGTCGGTACTGGGTTTGGTTCATTTCGCATTCAATAGCCCCTTCGTTGTGCCAGGCGTCCTCATGAATATACTGCTGATGGTTTATGGAGGTATGGCCCTATTATGCGCACATGCTCCTCGCTCCGAATGTGGTGTCGGTCTTGTGCAGCCTTGTGCCGCAGGGCCACACTTTTTTGTTGTTGCTACCCATTCTTCCAGGCTCCCCCTCTGTTTGCCCGTCATTGCAGTTTATGGTTGTGTTTGCTTCCTGGCCGTACCAATGTTGCTCAGATTCTACTTCTCGCAGTTAGTGCCTGTGGTTGCCATCCCCACCTTAATATCACTGCTCGCTATCAATGGTATCTCCCCCTCCCAGTGTTCTCAGGGGTGCTGCAATTTACAGGGTGTTATATTTAAGGCCTGCACAATGTGAGGTGATAGCGGTGTTTGCAGGGGGCCCCGCACAGGGCGAGCTGCTAGGCGGCCCAATTATTTCAGGCCTCAGGGGGCCAAAGAAATAACATTGCCTGGTTGGGAACCCCAGATTCAGTCCTTTATGTTGTGCGTACTGCCCTGGTGCTCAGCAGGGCATACAAGTTGCAGGACCCGTGGTTGGCATCTGCTTTCCAAATTGTCACTGGGAAGCCTGGGCTGGCATAGTATGTGGCCATCAGCGGTCTTATGAGATGTGCTGAGGTTGCGCTGATTTCCAGCCTCTCCCTGTCTGACTGAGCTTGTTTCACCTCATCCCCAGGGTGGCTGGCAGCTTCACTTCAGGCAGGGGAGGGCCACCCTGGGAGGGCCTCAGGTCTTCTCCTTCCTGGGCTGCCGGGACTGTTGAATATGAGGGGGGGGGCGGCTGTTGCAACATGGGGGCGCCTCGGGGCACTCCTGCCTTCCCGGCGTCGGCAGCGATCTCCGGTGTCAGGACTGCACTTTGCTCACCCTGGATTTCAGACCTACTATCGGCGATCGGGGTCCCGACCCCCACACCTCATATTGAGGATATCAACTCGCCTCACCTGCACCATCCGCCAGACCATAGTTACCAGCGGCTCTCCTTCCTCATGCAGCATGTATTTTCCCACTCCGGACTGCCTCTGTCACGCGGCTGCTGCTTTGTGGTTTCAGCTGCTGGGGGGGGTGGCAACTTTGAAAGGGGCCCTTAGGGGTCCCTCGCGATATGGAAACAAGACAATAACCATACACGAAAGGATGCGCCAGACTTTCGATGTCTATTCTAGTAACAATGTGCAATTTAGAAAGTGCAGAGGCATCTTCTAGTTGTTGAACAGAACATGGTGCTTCTGTTCTTGGAAGCAAGCCGCGTGTTGGTCAAGCATAGCAGTCTGTATTTCTATAATTCTGTGCATAAAACGGTTGGCCTTCGGCCATCAAGATACATCTATCATCCAAATGAAGGGTATTCATTTTTCCAGATTGACAAACCCTCCTTTTGGCCGTATGCCAAACGTCTTATTCATTCATTGTATCCTCCTCTGATGAGGATAAGTCTGGGGTATCTATGTCTGAACCTTTCATGCTATCATAAGCATCATCTTCATCATTAATGTCTATAGCCATGAATTGTTTTACTGTTTTTGTTTCATCAGTGTCTCTGTTATTTCGGCCATGCGTCTGTTTTCCTCTCGACACCATGTGCATAGATCCCTTAGTACATCCCTCAGTTATCTCAGTGCAAACTATTGGTAGGCATTGTACGCAACAGCAACATGTTATGAATATACCAAGTACCACCACTAGTATCGAAATTAGCTTCCATCCCCAGGACCGCAATAGTCCCCAAAACCAGGATCCTATCCCCCAGCCCCCTTCTTCAGTAGAGAGTGTGAACTTAGGACATGTAATTTCCGGATTGCTTTAAATATCGTAAGGGAGTAATCATCTATAAACACACAGCATGCAGTTTTTACGAGTTTGCAAACTCCCCCACGATCAACTAATATTATATCAAGAGGCATTCCGTTTTATAGTGCCATTAGCCTAATTCCTTTTTCTTCCAACGTCATGTTGTATAAGATATCCGTTGTTGTATCTATTGTATTTTTTAGTATTCTGGACAGTTTCCTTATGTTATAGGAGTTTTCTATTTGGGCCAAGAATGGTATAAACGATTTGGCTACATCCATTGCTATCATTCCATCTTCACTACTCCTTCAGGTTCTACCTTTTAATCGCCTCACTACTTCTGCAGTTTCTAAGAGGAACACTCCTGGGAATAGTAGACCCAAGTAACACGTACCTCCCCAGTTTCTAGGTAACCATGGATATGCTTTTCCCCACATATAAAGTAGACAGGGTCCCCTACGTACACGGGTTCTATTTCGTGCTTTAAAACCACTGCGTTCAGGCAGCTGCTAAACGTTCCTACTTTATAGGAACCTTTTTTCTTTAAACATAGGGGAGCAGTTTTTTGGGCTGTAATCCACTGTATAGGCAGGGGGCACAGCATCTTTATTCCATTCATCCCTTATTCGAAATGTCATTACTGGTGTTTCTTCTGCTGGCGGGGTCGGTCTATTCTGCCTATGTAATCTATCTAGTCTTGTTGTCTTTCGTGTATTTTTCCTCATGGGATCTGGTGAAAACACGCAAGCCTTGTGGAATATGGAACAACCCACAGGTTTCATGATCACTTCCTCAAATTCATTCATATTGGTCTCATCTAGCTGACCCGTATTACTCTTGTTCCATTTCCCAAAGAACATTGCACTCAACGATACTTCACATGAATAAACCAATGATAACGGTTGTACATACCAGCCTATCCCTTTCCCACCGTGCTGTGGTAAATGGGCACAAACCCAGCAATCTTTTTTCTTTAAAACCGCATGGGTCATGTTCATGATGAGCAACAATGTATTGTTGCCATATCCTTCTCTATGTCTTTCTTCCATTGGGGACAAAGTACCAGTGATTACATGAACCGGGCTTTCAGTAGCTGCTTTTAGCAAAAGTGTTTCTAATGGGTGCGCGGACTCCAGGAACCATAGTGTAATAGCTATTATTGTTGGTACTACCATACTTAGAGAACACAGGACCAATGTCCAAATCAGTACCTTATTCCTTTTACCATGCTTTTTCCCTAAATTTACAGTCTCTAAAACTATCATCTTTTCAGCAGGGGTGCAGGAGGAGGCTGAAACCGGTCTTGATTTGTTCTTCATCGTCCTTCTTCTTGCTGGCAAAGTTCGTCGCAAATGTCTCTCTTTCTTGATGCCAAAAGTTCAATGAAAATGTCACAGTTCAATTCTGCCAACCCTTTCACAGCCTAGATCACGTATCCCCTCCGAGCAAGACTAGTTGTTCTTTCTCCCACTGCTCAGACAATTTCTGAACAGTTCTTTGTTGACGGAGTACTCTGTGCATCCAGCTTGTCCCGCTCTGGCTTAGGACACATGTACTCTATCAGCCTTAGTACTTATGTGCATCCAGCTTATCCTGCTCTGGCTCCTGACACATGTACTTTATTATAAGCGCACCGAGGAGCCGTGAGTCTTGAATTGTCCAACTTGCACAACTCTCACACTTCTCTCCTCTACGCCCCTGGTTCCTACTCCGTCCGTGAGTGCAACCAAAGGAAAAAGAAAAGCACCAACGATCTGTGGATCACTTTGCCTGTCGAGGCCGCAAATTATACCGTTTCACTCCTGGTATTGTATGATCCGTGAATAGTGCCGTTGCACTTCCAGTATCAGGCTCAGTGTCAGCCTGCGGCACAATGATGGGTAGCGATGAGCGCCGTGGCAATGATGAAGTTTCTTTCTCTGGCCTTGGTGCGTTTGCAGAAGCTGGTGGCCGCGCCAAAGGGGTACACGCGTTGTTTCTGCTCGTGTTTGCAATGCAGAGTTTGTGTCGCTCGGCAGTGATGTTGTTTCTGCTGAGCAACGTTGGGGCACTTTTTGACCTTTCCCCGTCCTGGCAGCCTCCTCAGGCTCTGTTTCAAGTTTCACTTCTTGCTTAGGCTTTGTTTCAACTTTCACTTCTCGCTCAGGCTGATGCTGTGGCAGTGGACTGGCAACTGTTTCTTTCGTTTCCGAGAGTGTTTCCTTTCTCTGGTCATCAGAAGTTGTCAGCAGTCCTGGAAATCTTTTGGCATGTGTCGCATGGATCCATGCCTTGCGACCGTCCACTCGAATGGCCGTCTGTGTCGCCAAAAGTACTTGCTAGGGGACGCGCCACCTGGGTGCTAATGACGTCTTCCGTTGAAAGTTTTTAATCAGGACCCAGCTTCCAGGCTCCAGCGCATGCCCCGGTCCGGTGTATCGCACTGGTAACGCCTCCTGCACCTGCTGATGAATCACACGCAATTTCTGCATTAAAAGGCCACAGTACGTGCTTAACACAGGATGCTCGACCTCACATAATCTTTTGGGCTGCGGTGCGCACCATACATTTGCCGGTCTCCCCATTATAATTTCATAGGGGGAGAGCCCAGTTTTAGTCTGCACAGACGTGCGCATGCACAATAGCGCTAGGGGTAATGCATCCACCCAACTCAACTTGCTCCCAGCACAGATTTTAGCTATCTTTGACTTTAAGATACCGTTATGTCTCTCAACAAGCCCGGCAGAACTGGGATGCCTGGAGCTGTGGAATCGCTTGTCAATCTGCAGACCTGCACAGATCTGTAGTACTACTGCGCCCACAAAGTGTGGGCCGTTATCTGACCACAGGACACGGGGCAGCCCGAACCGGGAGAAATACTCCTTCAACATTACTTTTGCCATTGACATGGCAGTACAGTCTTTTAAAGGATATGCCTCCACCCACTTGCTAAATGCACAAATCACCACTAACACATATTTGTAGTTCTGGCACCTTTCCATTTCTATGAAATCAAAATGGATCACCTCGAATGGCATAGAGGGTGGGCCAAAACTACCTACTGGAGTCACGGTTCCCTTCCCTACATTGTGTTGCAGGCACGTAATACAATTCTGCACTAGCCTTTCTGCATTTTTTTTTATGTGCTCATTTTTCCATACTGTGGATAAATGCTGTACCATCTTCTTCGTGCAAATGTGGGTAGGGCTATGCGCCATTGTAACCATTGCGGTTACGTAACGTCTATGGCATGTGGCACCATCAGAATTAAAGTATGCCCCAATACCATTTCTTCCGTTTGTTTCACTGACGCAGCAGCCGCTGCAACAGATCGCAAACATCGTGGTAATGCACGCGCTACAGGATCCAGCGCGGAAGAATAATAGCCGCACGGCCTATTTCTTCCACCTTGTCCCTGTGTCAAAACCACCAATGCACATCCTTCACTCTCGCTCACAAATAGTCTAAGTATTTTCTTGTAGTTTGGTGTGCCTAAAACTGGCGCAGAACATAATGCAACTTTCAATTTTCTCAAATGCTTTCTGACATTCCTCATCCCACTGTAAAGGCATCACTGCATCCTTTTTAGTTAATTTTATCATCGGCTTCACAATCAACGCAAAATTACTGATCCACTGCCGACAATAAGAGGCCAAGGGCCTCATTAGGACCCAGGCGGTAAGGGGTTTACGGCGGCGTAAACAGCGCCGACCCTTACCGCCTGATTCCGAGGTCCCTTAGCGCCATGGAGGATTTAACACCTGCTTTTAGCAGGTGTTAAAATCCATGGCGCTAAGGGACCTTGTTGTTAATTACGCCACCGTAATTTACGGTGGCGTAATTAACGCCTTCCCCACTCCCATTATGCCCTATGGGGCAAAAATGGGAATGGGGAAGGGTAAATGGGGATTGGGGACTTACCGCCCCGCCAACCTCGGAATGGGGCGGTAAGTCCGCCAACCACCATGGCGTAAACATAGTTTACGCCATGGTGGTAAAGGTACGACCCAGGCGGTAACTTACCGCCTGGGTCGTAATGAGGCCCCAAGCCTATTACAGCTCTCACTCCTTTTTGAGTTTTTGGAATAGGCATACTAGAAATACTTTCTATGCGTTCTGGTGTTAATCTTCTCCCTTCTTTCGAAAGTAGGTAACCCAAATAAGATACCTCCTTTTGATTATACTGGAATTTCTTCAAACTTGCCTTGTGACCATGGGTCTCTAGGTGTGTCAATAGTAATATAGTACTTTCTTTGCAGATCTCTTTTGTGTCAGCAGCTAGTAACAAGTCATCTATGTACTGCAAGAGTGTGCAACCTGTTGGTAGTTCTAGCATATCTAGCTGTTCCTTTAGTGCCCTGCTGTAAATGCTCGGGCTTTCTGTGTATCCTTGTGGAATGCGTGTGAATGTGAATGATCGACCTCCTAGAGTGAACGCGAACAGATATCTACTGCTTTTATCCACTGGAATGCTAAAGAACGCGTTCTTCAAATCAACTGCACTAAAGTATTCTGCAGTGGCCGGTATCATTGTCAGTATTGTTGTGACATCTGGGACCAAAGGGAATTGTGGGGCTACCACTTTGTTCAATGCGTGCAGATCAATTATGAAACAATATGGTACTTCATTGCCTCCTTTCTTGTAAACTGGAAGAATCCGGCTGTTACACGTGCTACCTACAATTTCTTCAACCACCCCCAATCTCACCAGGTCAGTAACAATACTCTTTAAACTCTTCTCACCTTCAACAAAAAATTTATACTGGGGAATTCGTGGTAATGTAACACCTTCTTTCAAAGTTATTTTTGCTGGCTCTATTTTCAAGCATCCTACATCGTTATCATGCATTGCCCACAGACAGGTTGGTACTCTACTTAGCTCTTCTGGTAACGCTTTTGACATAAATTCTGTCACTGGTTCATCGTGAGGCCAAATCGTGAGGAACACCCCATCTGCCGTACAATGGGCCTCATTAGGACCCTGGCGGAGTGGGTTTCCGCCAGCGCTAATCGCGGCGGACCCGTCCGCCGTACTACGAGTTCCCTTAGCGCCATGGAGGTTTTCTCCGCCTGGTTTTACCAGGCGGAGAAAACCATGGCGCTACGGGACCTCGTTGTTAATTACGCCACCGTATTTTACGGTGGCGTAATTAACTCCTTCCCCACTCCCATTATACCCTATGGGGCAAGAATGGGAATGGGGAAGGGCAGAATGGGGATTGGGGATTTACCGCTCCGCCAAGGTCGGAATGGGGCGGTAAATCCGCCAACCCCCATGGCGCTATCGACGGCTTTCCGCCGTGCTTCGCGGTGCATTTAGCACCGCGAAATCCGCCAGGGTCCTAATGAGGCCCAATGTATAACTGCCCCCAATTTTCTCAACAAGTTTAATCCTAGCAAGTTCTGCCCACAATTTTCTGTCAGAAGAAATGGACACTGTTCCGTAAATGGTCCTATTGTAATTGGGACAGCTTCGGACACGGGGTTAATTACTGGTGTACCTACAAACCCTACAGAAACACTCTTTTGCCCCGACAGTGGGATCTCCGGAACCAAGTGATGGTCTATCGAACACTTTTGTGCCCCTGTATCTACAAGGAAACGGTGCTCCTTATTCCCGACTCTCATTTCTACGTAGGGTCCTCTCTGATTCAAGGGAATAGACATTGGTTCCGACCCCTGCCGTGGGCTGTCCTATTGCAAAAATAACACATCGTCCGATGTGTAGTCACTGCTGCTGCTATAATACGTGTTTGGCTGTGTATAAAAAATATTCCCATTCCCCCCTCGGTGTCCTCCACTCTGATCATTTCTCTGTTGGCCCTGCCCGCCCTGATTTTGTTTCGAAACACTTTGGTTCAATGCCTGGTTCTGTTGAGCTTGGTTTTGACCATAGGATTGGTTTTGATTACCTCCATTGGTATATCTCTGCTGCTGCATGCTATTTCTGCTTGGGCCATTTGACCCATGATGTCCTCTATGAGGCCTTCTCTGGCCAAACCCACCTCTATTCTGTAGGTGCGGGCATTGCGCTCGCCAGTGTCCTTCCTCTTTACAGTACGCACATTGATTTAGTCCCAGTGACACCCCGTGCATATTATTCAAATTTCCCCTGCGTTGTGCATTTCCTCTACCTCTATTGTATCCAATTACCTGCTGCAGTAACACCCTCGTTTTTAAATTTACTCTATCCTTCATCTCTCTTTCTTTCGCCACATTTACCCTGTTTTCGTAATATTGGGCTATGTGTAATATCTCACTCACCGGTTTTGCTGCCCAGGCACTTTCCGACGCCATTAACATATCTTGAATTGGTAATATTAGTCCCCTCACATATTTATCAACAAATAGCCTTTTCCCCGACTCTGTACTCACATCCTGCCCACTGAAGTCTGTGAATATTCCTTCAAATCTATTGAAATAATCCGTTACTGGCTCATCCTTGCCCTGTACACATGTAGTTAATTTGTCCCACTGAATCCTTTTTTCTGGAATTATTTCTCTCAATCTCTGCATTATCCGTTCTGGTAGATCTGCTATGCGGGTTCCCGGATTTTCCACTACTTTTTTATTTTTGTCCTCCAGTAGTAACTCCGCCCATGTGGCGCCAAAAGCCCCCACATCATCTACCGTCCTTATCTGTTTCCATATATCTGCTGGCAAAATGACTGGGAAAATCAAATCTATATCGCTCATAGTGAGCACTGCTGATCTCAGGGTTAACTCTACTTCCTTGTAGAAACCTGCTGGATTCTTTCTTATATTGGGAATCGTCTGTTTTATAGTATTCACCTCTTGCCTGGAAAAGGGGACATGCGCATACTCGGTGGTGAAATGGGCTGGAGTTACCTGCGCTCCTACTGTTCCCGTCGCAGGGACCTCTACTTTTGGTACAAACGTGGACGGAACCTCTCTCATTGGAAAGACCCCACTCACAATCCCTCCCCCTTCTCTTAGGTTCAATAGTATTCCTAAGTCCAGTGATAGGCCCGTTTCTCCTGTACTTCGCTCGAATGCTCTCTTGTATACCGCTAGTATCTCAGGTGGGCTAACCTTATTGTTTTTTATATCCTTGTCTATTAAATGTTCAGCCATCGATTGCAGTGCCTTTCTTTTCATTGGCATGGAATATTCGTCAAATATGTCATGTATGACCATTGTTGGGATACTAGGATTCGACATCCACTTTATCGCTTCCCGTATACATACTTTCAGCTTGTCGCCCCTCTGTACAGATGACATTGAAGGTCTCCGGTATATGTATGGTTCTACCGTCCCTCTCCCATCTCTTCTAATATCCCAACTCCTGTTTCCAGGTGCAGCAAACATTTCAGCATAATCATTATCCAACTCATTTTTAAGATCAAAAAGTCCATTCATATGTTCCTTTACTTCTTCATCTTTTATTCTACAACATGCTAATTGGTTCAAATCTAACAATCGTTGTGGCCGTAATTTCTCAAGTAACTTTTTCCATTTTCCCACCAAAAATGTCCCCATGTATTCCAACACTACCTGTCTCTCGTTGCTTCTTCGGTACCCATATAATGAGGCCAATGCTGCCGTCCCATCATTTCCTTCTATGTACATTTCTGCCTCTTGATGTAATTCAATCTTTCTTTCTTTGCTGATCGCGCTGCGAATTACCCGTCCAAATCTTGTTCCTTCAGCCCCGCCTCTCACCTCCCTGGTCTCAATTTCGACTTCGGGAGGAGCGGATGGTGCTGAATCTGTCTCTGGAGAGGGTGTTGCGGATGGGACAAGTGACACAGGTGGCATCTGTGAAGGGCCTTCCTGGGTGCTGGGAAATTACGAGTCTGCGGTCTGCGCTTGTGGGAGGGCTCGAGCTGTGGGTGGGGTGTGGGTTAATGCTTGTGTGAGGGGAAGTGCTTGGGCTGTGGGAGGGGTATGAGAGCTACTGGTTGGGCCTGCGCAGTCACTACTGACGTGTTTGGTTTCGATCCTGGTTTTGGGCCAAGACCCGTATGGGTTAACAAATGTTCCATTAATTCGTCTGCTATGTGTAGTTCCTGCTGCGGGTATATTCCTTCTATGTTCATTTGCTCACGTCTCCCTTCCCATCTTAGACTTGCCGTCCATTCCTCCTCCTTTTCTTCTGCTACCTCAAGCTTCGATTTGTGCCTACGCGCATGCTTCTCTCTACTCCTAAGTCGGAGCATTGCTTCCCTCCTCCAATCTTTGATAGTCTGAAATGCTGCGTGTCGCGCTTTTTCCCTTATCAACACCCTTTCTAGGTTATCTATCCTCGCAATCTCAAAGCTACCATTAATCGGCCACTGATGGTCCTGTTGCTTTCTAGTTTGCCTATGCCAAATTTCACAAAATATTATCGCACCCACACCATATTTTGCATACATGTCATAAGCCGGCGTTCCCACAGGCGGTGCACTTTGGCCATTTTCCAAGGACTGTCTACCGCAGCGGAAAAGCCCCGCTAAAGTGGACAGTACTCCAGGCATGTTTCTAACCTTCCCCTTGCCAACCTTACTCTGGATGTTTGAATTTGCAAAATCAACACTCTACCAATAATCAGGGTTTTGTTTGAATCGGGGAATGACTCACCTGATAAAACATGTGTCCTGACGCAACCTCTCCCAACGTCGTGTCTGCGCTTCTCTGGCTTAAGCCTCGTTTCGGGACCCTCGCCTCCTTTGCCCTCTGGCCCGGTACGTCGATCAGGGATCAAATGTGTGCAGATCTGCAAAGGAATCTCTCCTCACTTCTACAGGGCGCCCCATACACCTCTTGATCCTGGCTCGATCGTCCCGTCCTCGCCGTTCTCTGCCTTTACTCCGTTACAACGTCTACGAAGGGGCAAGTGGGGGAGGGTCCCTATTCGGGCGCCATCTTGAAAGGGGCCCTTAGGGGTACTTCATGATATGGAAACAAGGCAATAACCATACACGAAAGGATGCGCCAGACACAAGGTTCAAATTCCCAATGCTAGGGTTTCTTGCAAGCAAAATAGTCCCAATTGGCCAACTGTGGTCTCACGCCCCGTGACATGTATTCTCTAGACCTCGAGGGACGCAAGAGAGCGAATTACGTACATCAGTTACATATATACAAAATGCATATCATACAATCAGCTATGTCATGTTTAACACCCCCCTTTTATTGAGTTTCTTTGAACTCGGGATGATGATGGACATTTCCGACGAGTATGAGAATTATGACACTTTCGATGTCTATTCTAGTAACAATGTGCAATTTAGAAAGTGCGGAGGCATCTTCTAGTTGTTGAACAGAACATGGTGCTTCTGTTCTTGGAAGCAAGCTGCACACGGGGGAAGAGTCACATTCCAAGCTTTGCTATCTATGAGGTGCTATTCGTGTCCTGGGAGCCGACACGCTCTAAAGGGTTTTGTGAAAGGGAGCCGTAAGAAGAGCATAATTCAA
Source organism: Ambystoma mexicanum (assembly GCF_040938575.1). NCBI lineage: Eukaryota > Metazoa > Chordata > Amphibia > Caudata > Ambystomatidae > Ambystoma > Ambystoma mexicanum. The sequence continues at coordinate 401,846,581 of NC_090927.1, forward strand.
GCCTTTAGCTGCTTTATTCTAACATTCTACCACAGTACGAGACTGGCAGGCAGCTGTGAAATGATTAAATGCCCTGCAGCTCTCCCTCAAGGCTACAGAGAGGGAGCGTGGGCATTCCTTTCTGGGCTGCTCATGAGGAGTTTCAACTAACTCCTCAGTCCCGCGGCCTTGCCCTTTCATATTCAGACAACAATGTTAACAGTTGAGCAGAGTAAGCAGAATTCGCAAGGATTGCAAGCTGCAAAGCAGTTTAGACAGAAAGCAATGAGCAATGGTTAACAAGCAAAATGGTGATTCTTGCTACATTTAAAATGGCCGCTTGTTGGTCAAGCATAGCAGTCTGTATTTCTATAATTCTGTGCATAAGACGGTTGGCCTTCGGCCATCAAGATACGTCTACCATCCAAATGAAGGGTATTCATTTTTCCAGATTGACAATTTAACCCCCTGGAATGAGTGCTCATCCCTCGTGGATGGCCTCTTCTCCTCCGCACCACTCCGGGCCGCTGGTGTCACCATCCTTCTGTTCATGGGTCGCGGACAGGCACTCGCACACTGCCACCAGTCGGGTTAGTGAACCGAACTTTACCAGCTTTTGGGCTCAGTTGGACCCCGATGGGTATTAGATCTACCTCCCATCTGTGAGATCCAGCTCAGAGCACACAGCAATGTGACCATCTTGGTTGCGGGCTCACTGACGTCCCCCAAATCACTCATTTATTAGGTATAAAGCACAGGTTTTCATATGCCTATCACCTAGAGGCGAATGGTATTTGTGAGAGGTTAAACTGACTTCTTAAGGAAAGGATAGCGAGGATCAAGATAACTTTCAATAAGAGATGGCTACATTGCCTACACCCTTGCATTTTGTGCACTTTTGAATAATCGTGGCTCAGATCACCACCTGACTCCTCATGAGTTGATGACTGAACGCTCCTCCCACCAAAACAGAAACTTATTCCCACAGTCTAGCAAAAACATTAGGTGATGAGATGCATGATTATTTAACAAATATGACACTTGGGGCCTCATTATAAGTCAGGCGGTAAGGGGTTAATGACGCCGGTAAAGGTGCCGGCGCCGTCATCCCTGTACCACCTGATTATGAGGGCCCCTCGCGGGACCCGCTCTGCACGTCTGGTTTTACCAGACGTACAGAGCGGGTCCCGCGAGGGGAAGAGGGAGCAAACAACGGGCCGCTCGTAATCGGCCCGTTGTTTGCTCCCTCTCCCATTCCCATTCAGCCCTATAGGGGCTGAAATGGGAATGGGGAAGATCCGGGCCCGGGTTCCTGAAGGGAGGAATTACCGGGCCCTCCGAACTCAAAATAGCCCGGTAATTCCCCATTCTGGGAACCCGGAACCGGACCCGATTTTAGCGGCAGCCATGCCGCCGGTAGCGGCATGGCTACCGCCAAAGTCGTAATAACGGCTTTAGTGTTTATTGTTATTTCTCAATGGATCAGAAATTATAGGGAAGGGTCAAAGAAGATTGAAGAAGACACCCAAACAGTTGATCCCAGTGACTTGCTAAAACATCCTAGTTTGTACCCAGGGCACCAAGTGCTTGTAATGAGTTTTGTATGCACTTGGAATAAGCACCACTCTCAAAGACCGTACCTAGTAGAGGGGGTCACCCTCATCACAGTGAAAAAGGAAGAAGAGCCTAGTTGCATTGCAATGATGTGATGCTGTACAAAGGAGAGACCTTCCTGCACCTGTTAACTGTGAAGCAAGAGAAGAAGTTCAAGGAATGATGACAAGATACGCTACCAAGTGCCAAAACAAAGACTTATCGAAATAAATACAATTTGTACTTTCAAAATTCCCAAGTCTAAATGGAATAAATTAACTTTGCAGCAGTTCCGGAACTATTCTAGATAGGCTAAACAAACAATGCATTGGTGATGAAATACAAAGAAGAACGGAACATGACACTTTATGTTGCCTATAACAATAACGTTGCACAAATTCTTGATGCTGTTTTCACTTACATATTGCAATCTTACCCAGCTTTAGTAAGACGATATGTTGATGTTGTCAGATTCTTCGGAAATCCTAAAAACAGTCCTATTATTTTCAGGATCATCATTGCAATTATCGTACAATTTCTACTATAAAAGTGTGGTTTATAAAAGTGACAACATATACACGATGAATTAAAGAAAATGGTAATTTTCCAAGCTATAAAAGACCTGCTTCCAGCAAGAAGATCGATCATTTCATTTGGAATACTTCTTGTAACCTCCTTCTGTACAATGATTTGTATTTTCATTCTTATTATCATGGCATTTCATCAAGTAATGATCAATAATGCAGATGAAGTATTAAGCAATGAGACATTGGGCCTCATTACACGGACGGCGGTGGACCAAGGTGCTGCTAGCACCTTGGTCCATGTCGGTAAAATACCGGCACTGCCTTGGAGGAAAGGGGAATTACCGCCCTATTCCAAGGTTGGTGGGGCGGTAATTTCCCCTTCCCCCATTGCCTTTCCCCATTCCCATTTTTGCCCCATAGGGCATAATGGGAATGGGGAAGGTGCTAATTACGGCACCGCAAATTGCGGTACCGTAATTAGCTCCCTGGTCCCTTTGCGGTTTGGTTTTTAACATCTGCAAAAAGCAGGCGTTAAAGTCTCCATCCCGCAAAGGGACCTCGTAGTAAGGCGGTAAGGGTTAACGGTCACCGGTACCATTAACGGTGACCGTTAACCCTTACCGCCGTCCGTGTAATGAGGCCCATTGATTGTGTATCCCTAATAAAAGCACAAGTAACATTTTCCCTGATATTTCTAAACAAATTATCCAATTTAAGAGACATGCCGAAGACGATCATGAGGATATAAATGCATATCTTGATAATTCAGCCATTTAAAGAATAATATGTGGTATCAGCACATGAAGGAGGAGGACTGGTGGTTGGGAGGAGAGCGTCAGATGAGAGCTGCTATGTGTGTTCTCTCATCCCTTATGCCATGAGCACAGCCAGAACATTGATTACAAGAGAAATACCTCTACATGATGTTAAGTGTCTCAGCCATCTAGCAGCATGCACAAAAAGAGGACAATTTGAAAGAAGATGGGCAACCCTATGATGAAGGTCGAGAAAGACATTTCTATATGAAGATGAATACATACAATGGAAAAAGACCCAGAGTGAAAAAGCAGAATGCTCATGTACTCAGTGGTATGACTGGAGACCAGATAAGGATTGTTGAACAAAAGAGACTGGGTTTTGTAGATGCATGGGAAACATCAGGAATGCCAGGATGCTGGGAGAGACCTCAGCTATTAGTAGATGGACGGGTATCAACCAGAAGAGGATGGGAATATGGAATACTAGCCTGCAGCATACATTTATTGATGACAGCACCAGTACAGATAGTGCAAACAGTGAATGGTGAATGTTTGAAAGAATGGGCTAAGTATTTGAAATTATTAACATTGGTCAAGAATGAAGCAGGACCTGTATCCATACTGCCAATGAAGAATGCCACATTGTGTTTCAGTAACAGGGGTTTGATTAAAATTGGAGAAAATAATGAATGCAAGTAGATAATCGACATACCAGGAATGAATATAGGAACTGCTGTGCTAATGGGCCACTATTGGGCCTGTGGAACCAGAGCTTATATGCAGCTGCCTAAAAATTGGTGAGGAATATGCTCTATAGTGATCATACATTTTCCTGCATTGGTGATTCCCCAAAGAGATCTCATATCAATGACTTTCTAAAAATGGATGTACACCAAAAAAGAAGCGGTTGCTTAACCTCATCTGACTGAAGAGAGAAAACTATTTCTCAGCAAAATCAATAGTAGCCTACCATGAAAGTCCAGTTAAGCATAAGCTATTCAGTTCATCCCAGGAATTCAGATTTCAGTGAATGCCAAGTGGTTACAAATAACCAGGTGGGAGCTGTTACAAACAACTAACACTACAATAAATGTATTCAATGCAATTAGAAAAGACTTGAGGGCCCTTCGACGCATGATCCTCCAGTGGACTTGATTACAGAAATAGAAGGTGGTGTATGCGCCAAGATCAGGCATTCTTGCTGTACATATACACCTGCCCATGATGGAGAAAATAGAACCCTTACAGAGGCAATAACTATGTTGTCAACCCTGTATACAAAAATGGAGGAAGAAGTAGATGAGATCAAAGATGACGACTGGTTCTTGTCCCTGTTCTCATGGATTCCAACCTGGCTGGCAAAAGCATTTAAGCTGCTTGGAGCAATACTAGTGTTAGTGTTGTTATGATTTTGTCTCGTAAGAATAATCAAATGACTGTGCAGGAAGAAAGCAAAGAAAGCTATTAGGATGATGATAGTGATCGATGTGAATGCTGTGACTGACAAGCCCAAACAGACTGAAAGCACCACCCGTGAGCACCTGAAAGAATGTCCTCTGGCTCCCCCAGGAACTAAGTTTCATAAGAATTATGTATTGAAAGTAGGACATTGGGTATTCTGTGAAATGACTGGGGAGTTTTGCCATATGACCTGGAGTATGGATGAGCACATAAAGAATGCAAGTGACCTGAGTGGGGTGACGAAGATATGAACTCCAAAGAAACAAAAGTGTGAAGAAAAAGTGAAGAAGAATGTGGAGGTGGTTGAGGACCCAACCAGAGGGGGGAATTTAGAGAGGGAGATGTTCACGTCATCTTTAGTGCCTGCCCCCTCACCTCTGCCATACTGGAAGAATAACAGGAAGACACTGTGTATGACACCAGGTATCATCCCAATACCACATCAAAGATATGACAGACGTTATGCACAGACCACCGTATCTACTGTACCCTCACACTGACGTGGTGGAAGGATGTCTGCATACACCATTGAACATAGAAAAGCTGTAAGTGAAATTAGACAAGAGTAAAGTGATGCTATAAAGAGGAGACATGAGGACGCACTGAAGCGATATGCAAATACTCAAAGAATAAAGATGTAACTGAAGTAACAAAATGTGAATATGAAAACATCATATACATTAAGAAGAAGTGAGAAGATAATTAGTAGATTTATATATATAGATTTATATACTCATAAACGCAAGGTAGATGAGACACGTAGAAGCTTGCAGCAGTAGAAAAGATAACACTAGTAAAGTGGCCATGATGAAAAGATGGATGTAGATTCTGCGTAAATATTAAGCAAGAATCCTTGAAGAGAGACCATGGCTGCAGAGCTGACATTTGCTGGAAAACAGCTTTGTACGAGGAACAAAGAATATCTGTTCAGCTTAGGATCAAGAATGCCACATCAAAAAGGTAACTGCAAGGCAAGGGAGGAGTCAAAGAGGATAAGCTGCATACGCACAACATATTTTTCTTAGATTAAGTAAAGAAGTGAACATTTGGAAGTGACAAGTATTAAACAATCAAAGATGCAGAAAGCAAATGCAAGGCGGAGCAACCAAGTCTCCACAGGCATAAAGGAGTAATAACACCCAATATAATTGAATCAAATAGCACTAAATAAAGGGTCAGCATGGACAAAATCATGGTCTCCTCGCACTTGGTGCAAGACCAGAAATCAAGACCTATACATTAAGCTCCAGATGAAGATAGCAATGTACCTTCACTCCCTTAAACGTCCCAAGCAAGAGAACAGTCAGCAAGGCCAACTACAAAGAGGAAGCCTTGGTTTATGGCCTAACAGATGAGAGATGGTAAGCTAAATGGGCAAGTGAGCAGTGGGCTGACATTCTTCACCACACCTGGGTTTCATTTTTCTTACACGCTGCTAACGACTTGAATGTCCAAGGTTGGGGGAGAATGCCAACTGATCACAAGGACCTATGTAGCAATGCACCATACATTGTTGCAGAAGCCAATCCGCTGCTGTTATTCTACTATTAATCTCTATTATACATAGTTAGAGGTAGTTCAAGGCGTGCCTACCAGGTAGAGGGCAGCCAATTTAGTTACCAACACCTAAATGAAGTAGCGGTACATATGTTCCCTTAACCAATTCCTCCTTTTGATAGGTTTTTACTGTTTGTCATGTAGAATGACATCATAGCTGATGTACATCGAGGTATAAAAACGTTGTGTAATTGAAATGTAGTCGAGAGTAAGTGAGCTGCAATCTGTTTGTTCACCAGGTTTCCCTACTATATTTGAGGTGATAATAAAATAGTATTTTACCATATTCTTTGAGTCTGTCTGGTTATTTGGGTCTGAGATTGTTTATTGGTTATTCATCTGGCACTTATAATACTCCAGCTGCTACTGTTTAATACCACCATTATGAAAAGCAGGATGGCAGCCTAAACACACTACATGTCACATTCCAGTTGTAAACGTAATCCTCTTGTCCATGTAATTAGGCATTTATTGCCCTTGACATGTCAGGAAAGTCTGTAGAAACTTTATTGGGTGTCAAATACTGTGCTCTGGTGCCCTGTGCATATCAGGACCTTTCAGTGCCCCTTCTGCCCATCAAAGTAGGTGTGTGGTACAATGTGCATTGGCCACTGAAGTGCAGGAATCTCATGATTGTCTACTCACTAATCCCATTAAATGTGTTGCACATCTCTTTGGCACTGAAGTTGGAATGGTATTTCCATATGCGAGTGAGTGTTGCCACCCTGCACCCTCTGAAAGACCTACACTGACTGTGGGCACATCATTGAACACTGCCGAGGGTGTTCCACATTTCAACCATGCTCAAAGGTTTACACAGTTCAGACTTGTAGGGTGTATGACAGTATACACAGAAATTATTCAGATTGGTGTGCAGCATATGTGTGCTTTAGCGCTGATATAGGCTAATGACATGCACCAATAGAGAGGTAGCAAGGGATTTGCCAGGCAATGGTACTACAAATGTGAAGGTAGTGTAGGAACTAACAACTCTTTAACTCCTAATCCCTACTAATCCCAACTCATTTCTAATATTAACAGCTAACACATTGATATAATTAGAGTTTAGTATGGGACAGCTGAATCCATAGGCCATCGCGGAGAGCCGTGGTACAAACTGGGATGTAAATGGGACTGCAGACACATGCTTTAAAATGCTGCTTAGAGAGCAAATGGCAGAATTAAAGCTGATTTTGTGATGGGGAACGTGAGGGTTAGAAAACATGAAATGTTCAGAAAACGTGGTGCATTGTTTGTGCAGGAAACTGGAAGGAAGAATGTTTCAAGTAAGCCATCCGGGTGTGCTGCGCTAAACTCTATGCAAAGGTGACAGGATCGGAACACGTGTTACTTTTCTGGAAGATTCTAGGTGGCCTTGCATCAGTGATGAGGTGTCTGATTGACAGATGACATCACAGTCAGGGGCATGCAGCATCTACACTTTGTGTAGGTGAATGTACATGAAGATGTCAGGTGGAAAAGGGGGCTTTAAAAAAAGACACAGAGTTAAAAAGAGGCTGGTGTTTTGCTTTTGGGCTGCAGGAAGAGGAGGCAGACAGACCAGGGCTAACCGTGGAAAAGACTCCTTTCCTGCAGAAGAGAGAAGGAGGGAAAAGGAGGGTGGCAGAGAGCGGAGACACACAGCCAAACTGCCCGTGACCGAGGCCTGCTGTGACAAAAAAAGGAGGGTGTGCTCGAAGAGGCATCTATTACTGGCATTACGAGCAAGGTCCCTTTGGGCATTTCTGGGTAAGCATAAGTAACCAATTTAGGACATTACATTGTGTTTGTATCTGATATAATATTGTGGGATGTATGTGACAAGCTGGCGAAAAACATTTGAAAGTAGGTCAAAGGTCCAAAGATTATTCCATCTTCGTCTGCCAAGTGTCCTTGTGGGAGGTTTTGTAAAAAGGGATTTCAGAACATTTTTGCATTTATTGAGCTCTGCCGAGTGCAGGTGCTAATGTGTGAAACATGAATGTACCTTGTTTATTGCTAAGTCAGATTTCTCTGCATTTCTAATGATACTGATAAACTGCATTTTTTCTCCCTGCATATTTTCAGAGAAAATATATGAACGCCAAAGGGCACCATTTTAAAAAGAAACGTATGGCTGTTCACTGTGAGTATATTTCCATAATAAGATGTTACATGTCCAGTGCTGTGTCAGAATCTGAGTTTCTCTCCAAGAGGCCCCGGACAAAGTAAGTGTAATTGTAAACTGTTTCCTCGTGTTATAAACACATCATGTTTCAGGTTACCTGGAAAGCCTCTTCTGAGTTATTACACTGAACCACCAACACAATACAAATAAAAAAGTCCTGCTTTTTCTTCAGCAAGTGACCCCTGTGTGAGTCTAGCCCTGTGTTTAGTGGCATGTTAGGAAACCTCACAACATACCCTACATAATGTGTGGTGCATTGGCCCGGAAGCTGTAAAGTAATTGCTGGGTTAGGCTTTGGATAGCATAGCATAGCCATATTGTGTTGCGCTAGAGGTATTTTCAATTTTGTTCACTTTGTTCTTCCCCTGCATGAAGTGCATTGTTCGGGAAGTGGCAGTAATTGTGCTGGGTACACACTGAATTTTACTGGCATTGGTCCCAACATGACAGAAATAGAAGCTGAATTTACTGATCTCTCCAGTTATCTAGAAACAAAACTGTTTGCCTTAGCAATGTGGTCATCTGATAGTAGGCAGGACATACTTAACAATGAAGTGGAAAAGGAAAATCCCAGTGAAATGAGTGTGAAAGGGAGCATTTTATAAACGTGTCTCCTCTGTCTCTTCGAGGCAGGAGACCGGACACAAGAGGTCCACTGTCTTATCCATTTGTGCGCCAAACTGTGGTTCACATTACACAAACCCATTAAGTTACGAGAAAAAGAAACTAATATGATTGCTGGATTAGAGTGTGACTTGGCCACAGAGCATGAAAAATTGTTACAAGTGGAAGCTGAGTTGAAACATAGAGACTTCGAATACAATTACGAGCCAAAATTGATGATGACAGTGCACAGTTGATTCAAAAGGAAAACCAGTATTCAGAGAGTGATGACGAATTAACACATTTAAAAAACATTTACAAGGTGTCCGGAAAGGTTGGGACATAGCAATTACAGAAATTCAGATGCTCAGAAAGTGTGGTAGTGAAAAGGCCAAGGAATTACAAATGTTAAAAGATGACATTTTTAGATTTATGGATGACAATGATAGAAACGTCCAGCCGGTTGATCATTACAAAGCACAGGTTACTGAAATGAAGGGAACAGTTTAATTGAGAAGAGAGAATTGAGAAGAGAGAATTCGGCCCCTTACAGTCAAACCCAGGATCTCCAAGCCCACTGTAGGGTGGTAAGAAGAGAATTCAGTGAAAGGGGTGATAACCTTACAGAGTTATTCTCGAATCCCTGTAAGCAAAAGGGAAGCACTTTCACTGAGACTTAATGCAATCACAATCTGGGAGATAGGCCATCTGTTATTCAGCCAACATGAACTGGCTGCTCTCCAATGCTGGAGGCTGAGTCTGCCATCCCAGCACAAAGCACTACACTGGGCAGTACACCACACAATGCACTGAAGGTAATAAAGTCTATCAAGTCTTTGGTCAAACCATTTAAAAAGGGTCAGATAGTTGTATCACAGATCACCTTGAGTTTGTCACTGACATTTTCCAAATTCTTGAAATACCTAGGGTACAATATGGCTGTTATTTTGATCTTACCTTTGACCCTGCATCTGCCAGTGCTATTCGAGGCCCAAATGAGCAACAAAATCTTTCCTGGGAAAATTTTGAGAAGGAGTTTTAGGTGACAGTTACCACCATATCATTCTATTGAAAAGGCAAAAAAGGTAGCTCATAACCTGTCAACTCAGCCAAATTAGTCTCCCTGCCAGTTCCTACAAAAATTTAAAAGGGTATTCTGACACTTTGATGTGGTCTACGAACCTCCCTCGAAAGAATGTAAGGCTGTTTATTTCTATGGGCTCCAGCAAGACATAATTTCTCAGCTAGTGCCCGAATATATCCTTAATATACCCTTAGAATGTATCATTGAACAAGCTGCCAAGATTTATGAAATAATCTCCCATGAGAAGGATGAGCCTAAAGGTATGGAATCTAGACAAAAAAAACAAAATCTACAGCTGCAATTCTAGAGGTGAAATATGGAAAGATGCCATTAGAGACAGCTCAAACACAAATAAAACATGACACACCACATAATCAGAGGGGTGGGGCAGCACAAAGGGCACCACTCCAAACCGCTGTGTTCCAATCCATAGCTCCCGGTGACCGAAATACATACATTAGTTCTCGGTATCTTGGTAGGTCTCCCAAGGTGGGATTTCACTACGATAAGCCAGATCTAAATAATACCCAGACTCAGATGTATAATGGACCATTTCAGGCATTAGGGCCCAGAGTAGGTTTGCCCCTCCAACAATAGTATATAGTAATCAAATGAAACCACAATATGTAGATAGGCTAATTGAAAACGGAAGTAAACAGAGGGAACAATTCCAGCCACATGAAAGACAGAATGTGAACTATGCACCACACCAATATAATCAATCCCCAACATAGGCTGACCATGGTCAAAGAATGGTCACCCCACGGTCCCAACCTCCTGTGTCACAGGAATTCAGGGGAAACACAAAAAGAAATCAGTCTTCTGAAAGGTACCAGGACAGCCCTGATCAGGATGTATTCAACCATTACTGGCCTAGAGCGCAGAGGAATGAGTTTAGGGACATGGACAGATTGCAAAGTTCAGAGGCTCCGGTGAAAATGTTGTCTGAGCAACTATTGAAATTGTGTGCATTACAGAAACAAATTAACGTGTAGAATGTCACAGGAGAAATCTTGCACAGGATGACGATAAGTGTCTTATATTGTTCATATTTGTCATGATGAGAACACAGATGACCATGACTTATCTTTGAATGACCAGACTGAGTTGCTTAGCGATTTGAAACCAAGAAAACAAACAAATGAAAGTGAGATAGGGAACAGTAAAACACACACAAGGGAAGTGTGGTTTTACTTAGACCTGAATCAGACCATTCAAGTGTGTCAAAATGAGGATCAGGAAAGGAAAAAATAACAAGAAAAACAAATAGAACAGTGAATTAGAAGGCAATTTAAAAAGAATGTGCAACATGAAAATGATGAGACACATGCTGTCAAACAAATAATGCTCTGTGACAAAGTGGTTCATTTCAGGGTTAATGGTACACTGAATGTCTCAGCAATGGGAAATGAAAAGAAAGAAACAAGTGACCATTTATTCTTATTTGATAACCCAAATACTGTTCATGCTTCTACAGAAATGAAAATGCCCCAAGATACAGGTTCAGGTCAGTCACCTGAAGAATATTTTGAGCCGCAGTTGTTTCAGGAGGCAAAACTGACAGGTACCGTACAAAATGTAGGTAAATGTCACAAACCAAAAACTGATATGCTGCCACATGACACTTGTGAAAATACAGAATCATTGGGTTCCAAAATAAAGGTAAGTGGAGAGGACCCAGGCAGTAGAGGAACGGGAGGTGAACACTGGTGTTCCTGAGATAGAGGGGCAGTCATTGGCTACACTGCAAATGGGTTCTGAGTCCAAAAAATAAACAAATAGATACAAACAGAGATGGGGAAAAGGGGAGTCAAATGTCATTTCGTATGCCCCTTTGCCTAGAAAGAAGCCAGCCCGGCCTAAGGAGAGTAAGCCCTGAAATCAGGAATAGAAAAACACATTTCATATGTATACTTGAAGAATGCGAAGACAGATATTATGCCCCCATTACTATTGAAGAGATGTGCAGTGAATTGGCAATGATTGACACAGGAGCTCAAGCAATGGTGAATTCAAAGAAATTAATGCAGGGTAAGCGTGCAAAGGAATGTCACACAATTGCTATATCAAAAGTGTATCTTTAAAATGGCAGTGTGCTTAGTGTCACTGTCATCCTCATGTGCCTGGGTACATTGCAAGGAGAATAGGAAAAGCAATCTGTAGAGATTTTTCTGGACCCCAGGAAAAATTGGCAGACACAGATAGATGAAAACTCATTGAGTGTTTGTCTAGATGAGGGAAATTGCAAACCAAATGTTACTACAGAGTCACATCAAGAAAAATATATTTCAACAATTGCAGAGATACACATGGAAGAAGGGCAGGCCTGGATCCTGGTGCATGTGAATGGGCATCCAGAAATGATTAAAGCATTAAAGCCCTAGAGCAGGAAAAGAGTTTCATTAATGAAAATATGTTTAAACTAATGCTTAACAGAGAGGAAATATCAAGTTTTAAAATAAAATATCAACACATGTTTGGTCCGGTTGACACTGAATTGGGGCGACTAATTGTGGGAAGGTGCATGTTAAAAATCACAATTGGATCCAAAAGCATTCATCACAATGTTGGGATTGTGAGTGGAACCAAAAATAAATTCTATTTCTGGAAATGACATCTTGCACAGAATGTGTATGGTTTTAGATGTGTAGTTGTAGAGGAACAGACACATACGTCATTGTTAAGCTCTGCCCCATCACATCCATCATGTTGGAACGACAGTGAAAGAGTCGTATGTATGACACCAAGCATTGTTCCACATCGACTGAACGAGAGACATTATGCACTCAGACAACCATATCGCCTGTACCCTTGTACTGATCATAGTGTGGGCAGGTGGCTAGTGCATTCTCTCAGTCATCCAGGACTCCAGCAGGGGGGATGAGGTAGAGATAGCAGAACACTTGAGGAACGATCATAAGAGCCCACAGACCCAGAGAAGGTTCACTTCCAGTGCCATTGAGGCAGGGAACCTGTAGCAGAGTGAGGCCCCAACCGAAGATAGACATTAACCACCAACTAATTGCTCTAAGAAGTAACTGACCCTGTGGGAGTAGGAAAGGGATGATCAAATACCATGATAAGGAAATAAATTGGGAAGATGGAGTTGAAGGAACTGCGACACCAGGAGCCATAAGGCCCTGTAGACAATGCAGAGCGATTGACAATGAACAGTTGTAGCCACTTGGAGCCAGTGCCATCATCACAGTGCTAGGGAGACACAATAACTGGCACCAAGAGAAAAGGATACTCACCACTGTCCAGGTCAGGATGGGTTGCAGAGGGAAGAGAGTAGAGGCACAGAAACTGGGTATATGCCATTGCAGTAGCCCACCATAAGTATGACCAGTCATATGGAGACACTGAGCTACTGGGGGAATTAGAGGAAAGGGGGTATCCCCCTGAGGAGGTGCAGCTGGCAGGGTGACCCATCAGAGATGTGCGGAGAGAAGGCCAGTGTGGAGTGCAAGATTGTTACAGGCTATCCGCCATCACAGGTTGGAGCAGGAAGAGGGCCAGGAGAGCCTGGACAGAGTGACATGGAAGGAGTGAGCAGATGTGGTGATGGGGTTCGTCACGGTGTGCAGCACATTGTGCGAATGCAGTCTGCAGATCAACGAGCACATGCCAGTCCACCATGACATTTTTCACCCATTGCAGTCATGCAAATGCAGCTAGAACTGTCAGACAACCAACACACTTCATACAAGCAACATACTCATGACCTGGACACATCTCCTCCTGTGGAGTGAGTTCATCGTCCTCTTCTGGTAACCCACCTCCAGTTACCAGAGTAGAGGCGTAGTTGGCACCTATCTTAACTTTGGCTCGGCGTTGCAGGTCATACCAATGCTTCATTGCGTCAGTAGCTGAGCGCCTCTCATGGCCCAAGTCATTAATAAGGTCAGCGACACACTGCCAGTGGGCCAAACGCTGGGCAGGCGTATGTGTGCTCCCTGCCTGCACAAGCATGTTGCGTTGGTATACCAGCAAGTAGTCTATGAGGACATGGAGCTCCTCATCAGTAAAGCTCCTCTTCCTCGACGTTCAAGTCTCCTGTGCCGTGCCTTGCGACTGAGCATGTTTGCCTACTGCACGCTTTGCCTTCTTACGAGCCTGTGCACATCTCGAGTGGCTGGGACCACTTGGGTCAGTAGGGCTGGAGCACTGGTGGCCTGGGCTGTGGCATCACACACTGATGGTGTGACTTTAGGTGCCCTTGTAGTTGGCTGTACCTGGGTGCCGGTGCCATGATGCTGCACAGCATGTCCCTTCCCCTTCGATGCATGGATAGCATCTGCCCCTGTGTCTCCATGGACCAGGGCAGGGAGCACCACAGGCATGGCTGAGTGACCTGGAGACTGGGTGGTGGTTGCTACAGCTGCCCCTGCAGCTACCTGACCCTGGTGGATGTGTACAGTAGGTGACACTGCTGCATCTGTACCCTGGGTGCCGGTGCCATGATGCTGCATAGCATGTCCCTCCCCCCTCGATGCTTGGATAGCATCTGCACCTGCGTCTCTGTGGACCGGGTGGGGAGCACCACAGGCATGTCTGAGTGACCTGGAGGCTGGGTGGTGGTTGCTACCGTTGCCCCTGCAGCTTCCTGACCCTGTTGGGTGGGGGGCATGGCTCTCCCTGCACAGGGCTATACACCTCCACCACCTCGGGTGCCTCCACCACCTCAGGCACCTCTGCCAACTCGCACACCTCTGCTACCTCACACACCTCCGCCACCTTGGGTGCCTCTGCCACCTCAGGTGCCTCCGCCACCTTGGGTACCTCTGCCACCCCGGCCACCTTTGCCTCCCTTCCAACTAGTTGCCCTCCCAGTCATAGCACAGATGGATTGGTGCAATGGAAGGTGCAGCTATCGATTGTCCTGGGCAATTTGAGTGAGGGGGCAGTGTACATGATGTCAAACGTACCAACTTGCCCCCAGCATGGCTCAATGTAACCCGTGGGGAAAATATAAACCGGCAGCATAACACACAGGCACCACAAATATGAAAGAAACGTGTATGCGACCCCTCTGCAGGCCAAGTGTAAAGATAAAACCTAATACAGTACTGTTAGGGAGAATTCTCTGTTTAGGCTGAATTTCCTAACCTAGTGAGGTCCCCCAGCAGCTTTGCTGGATTTCTGGAGTTTGTTTTTTTCCATCCTGCCAAGAGTGAGACTCTTTTCTCCCACTCTTGGACATGTATGTGTGTGTAATTCCTTTGAGATGTCAATGTGTTCGATGGGCTATGGGGTCTTTTACTCCATAGGGTCTCATATGTTTTTCTATGTGTGTTACACCGCACCCTACGTGCCGTAACACTGGGGCGTCCTAGCGGACCTCCACCATAGACTCCATACCCGGGGACTGACTACTGTCTCCCCGGGCATGTAAAGTCACCATTGGCTTTACTAGACCTAAATTTACTAACAGGACTAGTACAAACCATCTTATTGTGGACGTACTAGCAGGGGTAATTCGATTACTCCTAGACCTGTTACTCGAGGGGGCACTGTCCCGTCCCCCCTCGTCGAGTTTTGGCTGGTGGTAGTGGAAACTACTTGTTATGTTCGACCCCGAGCATAACCCTATGGGATTCGTCCCATTGTTGGAGATTGATACTTTTTCTCGTTAATCTCTTACGTACCACCGATCTACTTATCTTAAATAAGTTTATCGGATGGTATTTTCTGCCAGAACTCGGTTTGTAAAATGGTGTCTGTGTTCGTCTCTGTGACTCCTAAACCAAAGGTTGAGCCCTTTGTTCCACTTTTGGCGGGCCTCTGTACAGAGACCCTCCAAAGTGGCGCCATTCTGTCTGGGTTACCTCAGGGGTGTGGGAGGGGGTTTAGGCACCCTGGACCGAGTTGCCTTGCCAACTCAGGTCGCACTCTGGAGTGATTGGCCCAAGTGGTGAGCGTTCCCGCTCACCACTTAGCATGCGTTGATTGACAGCTAGGCTGAATGAATGGGGGTCTTCTGCATAAAAGCAGGGCTTTTGGGACTGGATCTTCAGAAGCCGCCACAGGACCTAAGAATCCGACGAGGGTAACGCTGAGCCGACTTGCACGATGACACCTCCGGTGGAGCCTTGCGGAACCGACTCACCACTTCCCGACGACAGAGGAGATCTCCCTGCCGGAGAGTCTCTTCCCCTGGCTGGTGGGAACAACCAGTCCCCTTTGCTTTTTATTCGCCTCAGGACGCAGTGGTCGAATTGCCCGTGCAGAGCACCTCGGCAACCGGATAGCCACTACCCCTGTACCGCGACCAAAAGGTGGTGCCTTGTGACGGAGCACTCCGCGGCTGGTCTCTTCCCTGGTGGTGCACCGGACTTCATTTCCTTCGACGACGAGATCATCTCTACTCTTGGCAAAGACCCGACGTGCATCCACCACCAGGAACAACTGCCCCCGCCGGAGCTGTCCTCCACAACAAGGTACCGTGTCCGCCTGGCTTCCCTTTCGATCGGTTCGAGTGAGGTGTCTTAATCCTCTCCGTTCCGTTGGGTCGCCTCCAAGCTTTTCTCCTTCTTTGTTCTGAACTGGTTCAACCTGCCGATAACAATTTGCTACACAGACTTGAATGCATCTCCACTAGAGACTTTTTGGGACATCGCGCCTTGCCTCTCTCCGAGTGGGCCTGGCCTCTGAACTTTACGATCTATTGTGATTCTTGCCTTCCTGCCTTGCATTTTATTCGCTAGGATTGAACTGTGTTGATTTCATGACCTGCCTATCTTTTTCTCTCCCGTCCTGATTAATATTCGAGTGTCATCTGGGTTGAGGTATACACCTCTGTCTGAAAATAAGTGGTACCGGTAGAACCTAGAGTTGTCGATATTGCTAGGGGGATTGATCGTCTACTTCGTAGAGTAATTGTGTTTGATTTGTTTGCCGTGATTTGCCTTAGTGTTTTCCATAGATGTTCTGTTATAAATAAATGCCTTAATATCTTTACACTAAGCCTCGTTGCGTGTTTGCTTGTCTTGCTGTAAAGAATTGTCCTATTTTGTATACTCCACATACTGCTCAACTTTTCTTGAGAGAAGCCTGACTGCTCAGCCTCAGCTACCACGTGAATCTGTGTGGTGCAGACTGCTACCAAGTGGGTTCACCGCCAACGCCTGTAGTCCTAAATCTTTTGCAGTGGTCCCAGAGGGAACTGCACAGGTTTCCGCCTAACAAGTACACTGTGGCACCCAACAACACAAACATTATGTACGCAAAGGACACGTAAGCTACAGTGATGTTAAATAAAGGTTTATGCGGCACACAGGGGCACAAAATTGCAAAATGCGTACACATCTCACCGTCAGCTTCAAAAGTACATGCGCGTGTCCGCAGGGGAAATCCCCACCAAAAGAAGAGGCTTGCACTTAGTGAAGAGATCGCATGGAAATGAAGTCCACACGTCTGTCTGCTATAACTTGGCAAGCGTATGATGCTCTCCTATGCACTACTTTATCCCGATCCTGAATGCCATGCCCAACGTTCAGCACGTGTCACGTAAGTTACATGCTTAGGGCCTTTCCTCTGAATCCACGCTAATGCGCTGGTTCCGCACATGTGGAGTCACACTGTTTCCAGCTGGCCACGCAAGTAACAGTGAAGGCCCACGCTCCTGCCTAAAAGCTAATTTACCTGCCTCCAACTGCCCTGAGGTGCCTCCTATGAGCCATCTGCTGCTGCCTGCCCACTCTGTGTGCCTGCAGCCCACGTGCCCTGCATTTTTGTGCCTGCTCATCAGCCATTTGCCAGTGATCCTGTCATTGTGATCACCTCTGCTGATCCTGAAGACTCCCGACTGCCATACCACTGTTCCACAGCTCAGTCCCAGGACCACCTTGCCCACCCACACCTGCCTCGGGGGTTGGCATGTCTGACACAGCACCATCTGAGGCAAGTGGCAATCCCCCGGTAGAGAAGCAGAGGGCTGTCAGCTTCTCACCCAGGAAAGTTGGCATCCTGTTGGAGCAAGTCATGGAGCATTATGATGCCTTCTTCCCTGGACCATCGCAAGTTGGCAATGAAGGACGGAAGAAGATCTGGGCGGACATTACATTGTGGGTGCCATCAATTTGGAGGGGGTGGCACCCCGCCACTACACATATTCCCACAATCGCTGGGAAGACTTCAAGTCCAGAACCCATAACAAGGCCTGGCGCTTCTACAAAGCTGGTGATGACCGAAGGTGGAGGCGGGGCGGTTGACCTCCGATGAGATACAGGCCCTGGAGCGCTTCTACCCAGCGCTGTACACCCAGGTCTTGGAGTTGGTGCTCCATCTGGAGTCGACTGGTAAGTGTACATGTGTTCTTGTCCACCATAGTGCATGTGCATGTTGACATGTGGTTGGAGTGTGCACCTTGGCCTTATGTCTGGCATGCCTCCTGTAGAGATGTCTGTGTGCATGTCTCAGACACTGCTGCATGTGAGTCCATTCAAGAGTGTGCAACATCAATGGTGTCTGTGTTGAAATGCGTGATGCGCACCAGCATGTAATGACGTGTACATGTTTGCATCCCTAAGTCTGGACTGTAGCATGCCAGAGGTGTGACATGGGTGCTTTGGCCAACATCATGGAGATGCAAGGTGTACATGTGCATGTGTCTGAGTAGTGAGTGTGTGACTGGACAACACACTGTGATGTATGTTACTTGAGCTTTTGATTGTGTGATTGCCTCACGCTGCCAATTTGACCTCGAGTGCACTCCGACGTGATAGCTCCATGGCCTGCCTCATGACTGTCAGGTAATGTGTGTAAATGGGATGTGTATTTTCCATGATGCGTGTCAGCTGAATGTACAATTCTGATTAGCTGGCTGTCATGATTCCTGTCCCTCATGTCCCCAGCCCTCCAAGATGTCAGGCTGGAGCCAGGCCACGACCATCTACATGGCCCTCAAGGGCCTCTTCATCCCTCCAAAAACCCACCTGGAGTCAGACTTGGCTCTTGTGGCACCAGACTGACTCACACTCAGAGGATAACATTGGGGATTGGACTTGTAGTGCATTGATGGGGACAAGATGGATGCCCCCACATATTTTGGTTCCCAGAACTGCATGTGTAGTCTAGTCTTTTGGGTGTGGTTCAGCCCAGAGACGCCTGGGATACCCAGAGACTATTTAAGCCACGCCCAGGCTGAGGAACATGCTTTGTGTTTTCTGCACCTGCAGCGTGACACTCACCGTGTTCGGATCGGTCTCCAGTAGGCCTGCATCTTTCTTCTGCGCTCAGCACCTGCAAGAACAAGAGCACCTTTAGGAACAGCCTTACCTTGCGGCGCTTCTGCCCATCATTCATCGCTGCTTCTGTTCTGCGGGCATCTTCGGCGGTGTCATTCCCATCCCGCCATGCCGCTTCCTAAGGAAAAGGGAAAAGAACAGAAAAAAGGCATTAGTAAGCATTCTGCAAATCTTCGCTTATTTTTAAAGACTGTACAAGCTTCAAACGCTTCCTGGAATCCCAGCCGCTCTGGGGGAACTCTGTCTCCGGAACTTCTCATCCATCTGCAAGAGGGAAAAGACACTCCAGGTTAGCGTGGAAACATCTAGAGGTGCTGCATACCGTGCTTACTCACTGCATTTCTTCTTCATAACCGGCATCCACGCTGAAAGACACAGAAAAAGAACTCAGTTCAATTCAAATACGAAATGGTCGCATCGCGCATCGCGCTCTCACTCACCTTCAGCGCTACTCATCTCAGCAGCACGTCGCCATCCTCGTACGTCGGCCATCATCTAAGGAAGGAAAGGAACGAAGTTAGAGAACTGTTCAAAAGACTCATTATACTTACCTGTCAGGATCTTTCCAGTGAGGTAACTAGGCAGCAACGAGCCTGCATCAATCAACGCGCCCCTGCGCTCAAAGCAGGACGGAGAGCACACTTTCCAAGAAAACAAGGTGAGCTGTGGATCAAAGGGAAGGGTTGGACCCCAGGGAAGAAGGGGTTCAAACACACAGAGACAATAGGGAGTTAAACTCTACCAATCCTGTGTTTCAGGCCCAGTCTCCAGTCGAGTAGACTCCAGGGAAGGGTTTGAGGTCGTAAGAGGTCAGAACAGGCTGAGTGACGTCCCCGTGGATACCAGGTGAGCGGTACACTGGCAGTGCCTTGTCCATGGATGTGAATGTCTGTTGTGAATGACAGACATGATTATGCATGTGTGTGAATGGCACTTCCCTGTGTGTAGTGGACGGTGATGATGGTTGTGAGCTTTGACAGTGCCACTGATGTACATTTGCATTGTGACAAACACACATATGTTCAGTACCCTGATGGATGTGTTTTATGTTTTCCTATTCACCGCGATGATGGGAGAAGAGGGCGGAGAAGGTGCTGTGGAGCACGGCTGCAGGGATACCTCCACCAGGCGTAGACGCAAAGGCCCAGTCTACCTCCCAGGTACTGTCATCTTCCAGGAGTGAGGAGATTGGTGCCACGTCCAAGTCAACGGCCGCAGCTGCTGAGGGTACATCCAAGCAAGAGGGTGAAGGTGGTGGTAGAATCCTCAGCAGTGGGAGGGACAGGTGGGCCCACACAGGTGCAAGACACTGCGGAAGAAAGTGGGAGGCATCCAGGTTGGTGGGGGACGGAGAGGAGGAGGAGGCCACATCAGCCCAGCCCATGCAGCCCAGCGGGGGTGATGACGTAGGTGTAACTGGTGCAGTCCAGGGTCAGGGGCCAGAGGAAATGTAGGTCGCCGTGGAGGGGCCTGTGCATAATCCAGTCCCTGGTACTGGGATTGCACCAGTATGCAACTACGGCATGCTCCAGGCCGGACCCATCTGCTAGTGGAGGATGTTTCCACCCAGACGGAAACACCAATGCATGCGAATGTCACCATTCAGTACAGGGTGGAACCTGTGCTAGCTGGTATCATGAGGCGGGCAGACTCCATCCGGGATGATGTGCAGGCTTCCAATCGAGGGCTTCCACATCATCACGAGGAGATCTGCTGTCTTGTGAACTGGCTAGCACATTTCCTGGTATCGCAATAGGTGCATGGGCGGGCCACTTATGTGACCCCCTCCTCGTCTGCCTCCTCTGTGTGCCAGTTGTCCTCCCTGTCGTCTTACGGCCCACATACTACCAGGGCCCCCTGTGTACCTGTCCTAACTGCAGCAGCCAGTCTGGTGGAGACCACATCCCTGCCAGGATCGGGAGTCGAAGGAGGATCAGCAGAGGTGGTCACCACAGAGATCCATCCTGTGACAGGACATGGGGCAATGGTGGAAGAGCAGGCACCAAGCAGCAGGGCACATGCACAACAGACCCGTGGGGTGTCATCATCCCGGAGGCTGTCCCAGAGGCACAGGCACTGGGCTATTCTGTGGCAGCAGGCTCGGTATAGGAGGCGACAGTACTCAGGGATTCCAATGGAGGGGAGGCAGGTATCGGCCATCGGGCAGGAGGCACACATGGACCTTTCACCAGGATGTCTTCTGTGTTGGAGCGTTTGGGCCAGCAGATCAGAGCAGAGCAGCAGCGGGCATGGGGGGCACGACTCACCATGGCCAGGGCAGAGAATACCCTGTGTCGGGCAGAGAGGCGGGCTGAGTTACTCGAGGAATCTTGCATGGAGTTTGAGAGGAGCAGATTGGAGTCCCTGCAAGCCCTCGAGGGGAGAGCACAGCCCCGCCTATTGGAAATCGACACAGAGTTCGATGATGCCCTGGCCGAGACCTTGGGGGAAATGGTGAGTCAAACGAGTAGCCCGCTGCCATTGTACATAGTTCTTCAGGTGTACGTTTCCTTTTGTTTTTTCTTTCTTTGGAGTTTTTGGACTTTACTCCACGTTTTGTATATAGTTCTTTGATGTTTTTATTCTTCATCATTTTTGGACATGGTTTGGGACAATGGATCATTGTTTTTTGTACATAGTTCTCTTTTCAAAGGATCATCTTCAGTCCACCATGGAGTAATGGTTTTCTTTTTATTTGTGCTTTCATTTTGAAATGCTTTATGGACATGGACCACATCTTTACTTTCATTTTATTTTGTTTGATTTACAATTATTTTTCTTTTTGATGATATTTTATATATTGGAACATTTGATGCTGATTTCATTTATTTGTTTGATTTGAGTATGTCTTCAATACTGTTTTTACAATATATATTATGATTGAAAATCAAAGTGGTGTCTGGTCTCGATGGTTTCGGCCAAAATTAACTCTTGCTTACTCTATTCTATGTCCATGATGCTGGCCTATTTTGTTCATGTTTGTGCACACATGCATGCATGTGTCATGTTTGGAATGTTGTGGTGTGCATGACCAATGGATGTGTGTTAAGGTGCACTTTGAGTGTGCAGCGTGTGGTGGCATTTCATTTCACATCTTCTGCATTTATGTCTATTTGTCCAGAGTATGTTGGGGGGTGGGGGTGCGGACATGTGGTGGGGCCTGCCTTCAGGTTGCCATCACATGTGGGGGGAGGACATGAGGTGGGGCCTACCTGCAAGTTGCTGTCACAGGTGCGGGGGACAACATGAGCCGGGGCCTGTCTGCAGGTTGCCGTCACCGGTGGAGGGGACATGAGGCGGGGCCTGCCTTCAGGTTGTCGTCGCAGGTGAGGGGGCCAACATGAGGCAGGGCTTCCTGCGGGGTATGGTCACAGGTGATGGGGGGGCCATGTGGTGTGGGCGGCCTGCGGAGAATGTTCACAGGTGATGGCAGTCCCATGTGGTGTGGGCTGCCTGCAGGGTATGGTCACGGGTGATGTGGTCCCATGTGGTGTAGCCTGCCTGTGGGGTATGGTCATGGGTGATTGGGGTCCCATGTGGTTGGGCTGCCTGCTGGGTATGGTCATGGGTGATGGGGAGCCATGTGGTGTGCGCTGCCTTTTGGGTATGGTCACGGGTGATGGGGGGAATGTGGTGTGGGCTGCCTGTGGGGTATGGTCACGGGTGATGGTGGGGGTCCCATGTGTTGTGGGCTGCCTGCATGGTATGTTCACGGGTGATGGGGGTGCCATGTGGTGTGGGCTGCCCGTGGGGTATGGTCACGGGTGATGGTGGGGGTCCCATGTGGTGTGGGCTGCCTGCGTGGTATGTTCACGGGTGATGGGGGTGCCATGTGGTGTGGGCTGCCTGTGGGGTATGTTCACGGGTGATTGGGGTCCCATGTGGTGTGGGCTGCCTGTTGGGTATGGTGATGGGTGATGGGGGAGCCATGTGGTGTGGGCTGCCTGTGGGGTATGGTCACGGGTGATGGGGGCATGTGGTGTGGGTTGCCTGTGGGGTATGGTCACGGGTAACGGGGGTCCCATGTGGTGTGGGCTCCATGCGGGGTATGGTCATTGGTGATGGGGTGGGGGTCCCATGTGGTGTGGGCTGCCTGTGCGGTATGGTCACGGGTGATGGGGGTGCCATGTGGTGTGGGCTGCCTGTGGGGTATGTTCACAGGTGAATGGGGTCCCATGTGATGTGGGCTGCCTGCTGGGTATGGTCATGGGTGATGGGGGAGCCATGTGGTGTGGGCTGCCTGCGTGGTATGGTCACGGGTGATGGGGGGCATGTGGTGTGGGCTGCCTGTGGGGTATGGTCACGATTGATGGTGGGGGTCCCATGTGGTGTGGGCTGCCTGCATGGTATGTTCACGGGTGATGGGGATGCCATGTGGTGTGGGCTGCCTGTGGGGTATGTTCACGGGTGATTGGGGTCCCATGTGGTGTGGGCTGCCTGCTGGGTATGGTGATGGGTGATGGGGGAGCCATGTGGTGTGGGCTGCCTGTGGGGTATGGTCACGGGTGATGATGGGGGTCCCATGTGGTGTGGGCTGCCTGCAGGTTATGTTCACGGGTGATGGTGGGGATGGCATGTGGTGTGAGCTGCCTGTGGGATATTTTCACGGGTGATTGGGGGCCATGTGGTGTGGGCTGCCTGAGGAGTATGTTCACAGGTGATGGGGGTCCCATGTGGTGTGGGCTGCATGCGTGTTATATTCACAGGTGATGGGGGTGCCATGTGGTGGGGGCTGCCTGTGGGGTATGTTCACGAGTGATTGGGGTCCCATGTGGTGTGGGCTGCCTGCTGGGTATGGTCATGGGTGATGGGGGAGCCATGTGGTGTGGGCTGCCTGCTGGGTATGGTCACGGGTGATGGAGGCATGTGGTGTGGGCTGCCTGTGGGGTATGGTCACCGGTGATGGTGGGGGTCCCATGTGGTGTGGGCTGCATGCGTGGTATGTTCACGGGTGATGGGGGTGCCATGTGGTGTGGGCTGCCTGTGGGGTATGTTCACAGGTGATTGGAGTCCCATGTGGTGTGGGCTGCCTGCTGGGTATGGTCATGGGTGATGGGGGAGCCATGTGGTGTGGGCTGCCTGCAGGGTATGGTCACGGGTGATGGGGGGCATGTGGTGTGGGCAGCCTGTGGGGTATGGTCATGGGTGATGGTGGGGGTCCCATGTGGTGTGGACTGCCTGCATGGTATGTTCACGGGTGATGGGGGTGCCATGTGGTGTGGGCTGCCTGTGGGGTATGTTCATGGGTGATTGGGGTGGCATGTGGTGCGGGCTGCCTCCTGGGTATGGTGATGGGTGAGTGGGCTGCCTGCGGGGTATGGTCACGGGTGATGGGGGGCATGTGGTGTGGGCTGCCTGTGGGGTATGGTCACGGGTGATGGTGGGGGTCCCATGTGGTGTGGGCTGCCTGCGTGGTATGTTCACAGGTGATGGGGTGCCATGTGGTGTGGGCTGCCTGTGCGGTATGTTCACGGGTGATTGGGGTCCCATGTGGTGTGGGCTGCCTGCTGGGTATGGTGATGGGTGATGGGGGAGCCATGTGGTGTGGGCTGCCTGTGGGGTATGGTCACGGGTGATGGGGGCATGTGGTGTGGGTTGCCTGTGGGGTATGGTCACAGGTGATGGGGGTCCCATGTGGTGTGGGCTCCATGCGGGGTATGGTCACGGGTGATGGGTGCCATGTGGTGTGGGCTGTCTGCTGGGTATGGTCATGGGTGATGGGGGAGCCATGTGGTGTGGGCTGCCTGCGGGGTATGGTCACGGGTGATGGGGGGCATGTGGTGTGGGCTGCCTCTTGGGTATGGTAACGGGTGATGGTGGGGGTCCCATGTGGTGTGGGCTGCCTGTGTGGGAGGTTCACGGGTGATGGGGGTGCCATGTGGTGTGGGCTGTCTGTGAGGTATGTTCACGGGTGATTGGGGTCCCATGTGGTGTGGGCTGCCTGCGGGTATGGTGATAGGTGATGGGGGAGCCATGTGGTGTGGGCTGCCTGCGGGGTATGGTCACGGGTGATGGGGGGCATGTGGTGTGGGTTGCTTGTGGGGTATGGTCACGGGTGATGGGGGTCCCATGTGGTGTGGGCTCCATGCAGGGTATGGTCACGGGTGATGTTGGGGGTCCCATGTGGTGTTGGCTGCCTGCGGGGTATGGTCACGGGTGATGGGGGACCATGTGGTGAAGGCTGCCTGCAGGCCATTTTCACGGGTGATCACGTAAAAAGGCAGACGGGGTACACGTGGGCCTTTCCACACGATTTGGCTGGTGCGAGCGGGGTATGCGATTACACTGGGGTGTGGACGGGGAACGCGTGGCCCTTTAAACACGATTCGGCTGGTGCGAGCGGGATACGCGATAACTCTGGGGTGTGGACGGGGTTCGTGCTGGCCTTTTTACGCGATTTGGCTGGTGCGAGCGGGGTACGCAATTACGCTGGGGTGCGGACGGGGTTCGTGCAGACCTTTCAATGTGATTTGGCTGGTGCCAGCGGAGTATGTGATTATGCTGGGGTGTGTTCGGGGGACGCGTGGACCTTTCCACACGATTTGGCTGGTGCGAGCGGGTACGCGATTACGCTGGTGTGCGGACGAGGTTTCCACTGCCCTTTAGATGTGATTTGGCTGGTGCAAGTAGGGTACGCGATTATGCTGCGGTTGCGGACAGGGTTCGCAGGGCCCTTGCCATGCGATTTACCTGGTGCGACCAGGGTACGCTCTGATTTTTCACGTGATTACAATGGGGGACTGTGTGCTGGGCAATGGATGGCACAGGGTCTTGTGCCGTATTGGGCATTTCACTGGCTTTTTCCTGCGCACAGGGGCGTGTTGGGGGCGTTAATGGTGCTGCTTGGTGTTCATTTTGCCACGGCTACTGATGCCTCGGAAAATCCATGAATACGCATGCAGCGCAATGGCTGGTTTGCACCACGGTTGGTGCACGCGTGGCACACGCTCCTTGTTGGCATGCAGCGCTGGATTCTCTGAACTGGGTCCTCTTGCGTCCAAATGGACCCATTCTGTGCTATTTACAAATAAGCTAAACTATTCAATGCATTGTGGTCTCAATGCAGGACAGAATAGTAACAAATGGGGCAGTTTTTCTGTCTCCGATATACTATGACAAAATTGATACATGGGTTTACATTGAAAAGAATCTTCTCTAATACACAAAATGTCATTGATGGATAATACATTCATTCTTAAATGCATAAAATTGTTTCGTGAATTTCTATTTGGGAAACAGCATAAATAATGTTCAACGGTACCAAATTCCTTCTGAGGTGATATTATTTGCCTATAAAGTTGAATATTCAACAAATCATCAACAGTGGACCTCCCAAATCATAACGTGGAATGACTTATTTTGGCTTTGTTTGGATTTGTTGACAAGGTTTCAAGTAAAAGACCTAGAATATCCAATTTCTGCATACAATCCTGGTGAAATTCATGAAAGAAACCCCTGTCCACACTTCCTTTGTGCACTTCTTCACTTAAAACAGCATAGATGTTTATGTCTGGATTCATGTAAACTTTCCTAAAAAGAGACAATCTTCTCCATAAAATTAAGATCTTTAGTGATTGCAAGCCCAGTTCATATCTCATTGCACTCAAGGGAATGTACTTAGGTAGATAGTAAAGCACAGAGTGCCATAGGTACTACCTCCAAAAACATTAACAAATGCAAATCACTCAAAATAATGCTCTC
Organism: Ambystoma mexicanum; assembly: GCF_040938575.1. Lineage (NCBI taxonomy): Eukaryota > Metazoa > Chordata > Amphibia > Caudata > Ambystomatidae > Ambystoma > Ambystoma mexicanum. The sequence continues at coordinate 401,873,259 of NC_090927.1, forward strand.
AGAGCCGCTCTTAGTATCCCCAGGAGAGAGCATATCTCTCAAGCCAGAAGAGACGCCCATTGGCTCCCGATCAAAGAACATATACTGTTCAAAGCCTTCACTATCACTCATAAATGTCTATCTCAGTCTGCTCCCCCCTACTTAGCCGAACAGATACATCAAGTTCAGTCCCACAGACCTAAATGTGACCTATACTCACACCAACTCGCAATCCCTGCTTTCAAAAGAGCCACAGGATGGGGATCCAGCTTTGAAATCCTAGCACCTACAGCCTGGCACACTCTACCGCTTATCCTTAGAAAGGAATCTTCTCTCTTGGCTTTCAGAAAAGCACTGAAAACCAATCTGTTCAAGTAGACTTTCCTTCTCTGTTATTCCCCGAGAACCATGTAACACGCATAATGTTTTTGAGCTGTAATCTTGTAAGACTGTACATACCTATGCTAACTTGCACCTAAGTGAATATTCTGTAACCGCGCCACGATGTCTGAGGGCTGCTGTGCACATTATAAATGCAAATAAATAAAATAAAAATAAATACATTATATAGCTTCCAAGGTACTGAGTTCCGTTAATATCCAAATTGGAAAAACAATCCAAGCCACAAAATATCCTTGGAACGACCTTTGCCTGACAAAATGTGCCATATTTCAGATCACCTTTTTTCATTTGTCTGGCTAAAGTCTGAGCTTTCTCCCTCGAACAAGTTCTGTAAAAACATGTTGTTGGTTTGGTGATGATGGGATACCCTAAATATACCAATGACATTTTTACTTGCAGTTTATTTTTACTAAGTGTCCAAGAAAAAGAGTTAATGCAGTTACTTTTACTAAATATTATTACGTACTTTTGATGGCTAATACTTAATTTGTTTAACACCATATAATGATAAAAGGCCATTAGTAAACGCTGTAGCACTATAGGTGTATGATATATCAAAAGAAAGTAATCGGCATAAGCTGCCTAAGCTATTTTCACATCCCCCTACCTTTGGAGCAACAAAGAGGCGTTAGACACAGGAATATCCATATCCGATACCTAGATGTTAAAAAGGCAGGGAGGCAAAATACAACCCTTCCTTAATCCGTTCACGGTGGGGATGGACTTGTTAGCAAACCTTCATTATTGAGTCTTACTTGTATACAGGACCCATCATGAAGGTGGATTAAAATACTCAATAAATCACCTGGAAGCCCTAACTTAGAATATTTTTCCAAAGTGTCGGAAGATCGACTTTATCAAAAGCCATAGAGAGATCCATGGATGCGATTTAAATCAGGGAAGATTTCTCAGTCCATACGGAGTGTTGAAGGTTACTAAGCAAAATGCCTCCACAATCAGTTCCCATGTGCTTGCGAAAACAGAACTGATTAAGACTCAGAATATTATTGGTTTTGCACCACTTTTCTAGATGCTCTAACACCATAGCAGCAAATATCTTGCAATCTGCACCCATAAGTGCAATAGGGTGATAATTGATTAAATGTATCCCCCTTCTTAAAGGTGGGGATTACATAAGAGGTCCTCCATGAAGGAGGGGTTGATCCAGTATAAAGAATATCCCTGAACAATACTGTTAGAATTTTTGACCAAAGTGAGGGATTCTGCTTAAAGATCACATTAGCAATCGAGTTGGGACCACAGGCCTTGGAGGGCTTTGCCCTAATAACTATTTGCTCAATATCATCCTCTAGTATTGTTAAGTCCCAACTGCTAGGGATGGTAACTATTTCTGGCTTATTGCCTGGCAATGTTACATGCTTATAAAGCTGTAGCAAATTGATGTACCAATTTTGTTCTGGTATGGGGTATTGAAATGCAAGTTGATTAATCTCCAGGCTGTTGATTAGAGACCAACAATTGGAAATGTCTTGCTTCTTTAGTTCCTCCATCATGGCCTCCCCATCACTTTGGTAAAGTAAATGTCAGTAACCCTTTATCCAGTTTTTTTAACTTCTGCTGTAAATGTTAAACCTTCAAGACTATATCTATTTTCTTAGATATGGATGACTTAAGCTTACGTATATCCTTACGGGTTTGCCTTTTCATATTCCTAACTTGCATATCGCATTTGTGGCAATGAGTTCTCACTTTAATGTGTTTATTATTAGTACATGGCATGAGATCCAGTACTGAGTGGAGATGAGGTACAAAGGTTGATAGGGAATAGGAGACCAATTTGGTCTCATAAGTACAACCATTGAAATCCCTCAATATTAGCAAATCCAATTTCCTAATATTATCCTCATGTCAAACCAGATGGCTTCCCTTCACATTGACCAAAGGGAGACTAGAAAGATATTCCCCTTCCCTTATACCTTTTGGGACATCGAATTGACACTCAGCATTGCATGGTCACTAAGAGTATTAGGTAAAATTACCAGATTCAAAGCTAAACCATACAAGTTTTTGGAAACAAACAAATAATCTATAATATAGGCAGAGTTCCAACTGACAAATGAAGGCATCTTAAAACAAGAGTCCTCATGGTTTTCTGTGACCATATATAAACCACATCCTTCTAACTTTTTCCACCAGTTCTGCCCCTGTAGAATGTTCATGCTTGATGTATTCACCTGGTTGCAAAGGTCAATAAGATGGATCTCAGGATCCTGTGCCCTGATGTCCCACTTATTCTCCAATGAGTGATGATCAATATCTAGAGCACTATCCGAATTACAATCAGAGTTAAAATACCCTGCAATGATTATTTCGCCACCAGGAAATCTAGAAAACCAAGCTTTCAGTGTTTCGTTTAAGAGCCTATGGGTGTGATCCCAGTTATCTGCCAGGTTCCAATAGATGTTCAGCAGGAGGAGCTTTATACCCATCAACATGTTTTCCACTCCAATTACCAAAGCCAGTATTCCCATCAAAACCTTCCAATATTCACAAAACTTTAGACCCTCAAACTTTTATTGCTATTAATAAGCCCTGAGAGGGGTGACCACTAAGACCCTGAATTGCCGGCTCTGTCACAATCAAATATCCGTCAAAGGCCGGTGTACCCACAAACCATGCTTCTTGTGAGAAGATATTTTCAGGGGGACATATTCGAGCTCTTAGGCATGGCATTGCAATTATTCCTCTTAGCTTTTTTTCCTTTCTTGGATCTGTTGGACTGATTCCCAGCAGTAGATGGGGTGCTGGCATTAATATCCAAAGTCGGTATGGCTCTATCTTCAGTGTTCACTATGTTTTTCAATGGAAGACTTGCTGCAGTACCAGCCAAGTCGGGGATTTCATGTGGAGTGTCAAGTGGCCTATGAAGATGGTCGCCTACTGGAACCCTTCATCAGACAAATAACAGAAGTCAAGTAAACTGATATTTCACATAATAGTTTTGGATGTGTTTTTAACTCATTCACCACCTCTGTCTTTCTCTCCTGTTCAACATTATGGTGATAGTAAGAATCTGGCTCCTGTACAGGAGACGACTGAAAAGGATTCTGGGCTGAAGTGAAGCTGGTGGCCCCTATAAGGACGGCATGGTATCAAAAGTAAGACAAGATGCAAGTGACCACAGTTCAAGGGTGTTTATTGAACTTCAAGAAGGGTTTGAAAAACACCTATCTAATCCTAGATCTAAAGATGGGAGCAAGCTAAGACCATCACATAATAATAATGCAGTCCTAGTGGTGTCTTGTCAAAACAAAAGGGCCTATATTAAAAAACCTATTGCTAATCCTTACCTCTAAATACAAATAGTGTGGGAAACAATGTTATCTAAAAGAAAGAAGTGTTCAAGAAATTATATGTAAGGTTATTCAAGTCGTTGGCCTCCCTTGCCCATATTTTCAGTACGGGACAAGGTGGCACACTCAAGCTTAGCACAGTCTCTGGCTTCTCTAGCATGAGGGTACAGTTCAAACATTAGCATTAAGGCCTTCCTTGCCCAAGTGTCTTTGTCTTCCAAAGTCTCTTTTTTCAGAGGGCCTGATGTGAAAAACATACAATAAGTTCTTTCCCTCTTAGGATTTCACATGTACTCAATTTCTCAGGTGATTCACTATTCACCTTGGATCCTCCTCAGCCGGGCTCGGATCCCCTTCAACGCAATGCTTGTAGGATTTTCATGTATCCACATTCTCAGGTGATTCATGGTTCACCCCAGATCCCCCTCTGCCAGGTTCAGATCTGTTTAACGCAATGTTCAATCAGTCTCCCTCTGATGGGCTCAGACCAATTTAATTCACTCTAACACAAACTTGCTTTAACCCAAAAGCTTTCTATTGATCTCCCTCGTTTGGGCTTGAACCAACTTCATCTACTTAATCATCAACTTTAATGGCAGAATCAACATCAAAGACTTTAAATTGGGCACAGGATTTAGCTTGACCGGCGGCAGGACCACTTTGATGCACAGTTCTTTGCCACTCTTTCACCTTTATCAACTCTCAGTTGGATATATTACAGAGACCACCGAATGAGCATGCACGTGGTGCTGGACCACTCTGTCTTTGTCAAAGGTATAATTTCTTGATTTCAAAGTTCAATCACTCTTCTGTTGTTCAATTTTACTCACGTTGGTTATCACATGCGTTTCATACACTGTTCGCTTCAGCGATCACCATACAATGTTGTTACTTGCAACCTTGGCTTCAACACAGGGCTCTACGTTATTTCGCCGAATGATTTTACATCGTGGGACTTTTCATCGCCACCCTTTCATCGCCAAAAACTCCTTTTTTTTATTTATGGGGGGGCTTCGCCCTCCCAAACCCCCCCTTACTTAAATAATCATACCCCAAACCGCACCAAACATCCCCCCATAAAAAAGTTAAAAAAAAAAAGTTTTTGGCGATGAAAGGGTTGGCGATGAAAAGTCCCACGATGTAAAATCATTTGACGAAATGCGTGTATACCCAACACAAAACGGTCTGGTAGCGGTCCGCTTCCCAACTGTGTTGATTTCACTGGCGCTGCTTTGTTGTAGGAGCCATGTACAGTACCATGGTAGCAGGCGATTCTCCCCGCCTTGATTATTGACGTGGGAGGGCCCCAGGTACCTCCAACAAACAATGCAGGATTCTTCAGTCTGTTTTCCTGGTCTTACACTTTCTAATCTCGAGGTTTTGTGAAAGTAACAGTTCCTTGTCGGAAAGGTCAATGGCACTTCCCTCCTTGCGAGCCCCTTCTTTTTCTGCGTCTTTCTCCTCGTGTGAAACTGCCATCTTGTAACTGCTGTTAACTTGTGTTCTTTGCCTCGCTCAGAGTGTGCTCTCATGCTCTGTCTTTTATCTGTGTGGGGAAGTGTAAAGGAAATCAGGTGTGCGTGATGGTCAGTAATTGCCTGACCATTGTATTGGGACTTGTCAGGTATACAGCTCGGGTGTTAGTCTGTTTTCTCTCATAGTGAGCTGTTCGTGAGAAGGTGTTCATGTTGTGAAAAGGGAGGGTTGATTTCCTAGTATCCTACTTGGTAGGATGGGATAAATGTGCTATTGGGAAGGGGATACCATGTCTCACCATCCAGTGTCCCACTTCCACACCCAAAGACCCCTCACCCAGGTGATCCTCCCGTACTGGTCCAACCCCAGGAACTGGATCCAAAAGCCATGGCCATGTGCTGGCCACCTGGATCACAGATTCTTGGGGACTAGCGGGTAAGACATCTTCAGGTTTCTTACATCACCCCTTTCTTCCGACAAGTGCTCTGACAGAGCCAATAATGAGATTTCACCAGTAGAGAACAGGGGAGGAGTGTGAAGGAGAGAGTCATTTGAATGCCCAGGGAGTGGCAGAACAATGTTCAGTGGCTATGTTCCTAATATCCGGTTATGGACCTCTTGCAGTAGGGTCCCAAGGTCCTCAATAGATGGTGGGAATGGATCAGACCCTAAATCATTATACACAGCATCACCGGTACTGGGCCCCTGAGTGGGGATTTTCCTTTCCAGTCCTGCCGAAAACAAGGAGCTGGTGTCACCATTGGGAGAGGGTGGAAGGGGCAGAGCTATGGCCTGCGACATGCTGTCCTGTCTACTAGTGTAGATGAGAGGAGCCATCGTTATTTCTTTTCTGGAAATCACAACCTTCACTTTCTTCCTCACTCTTCTGATTTATCAGGAATTAGTAAAAAAAAAATGTATGGAGGACTACCCCAAGAGATCACAGTCTTACGTTGTCTGTATTTTACCGGAACTGAGGACACTTACTAACTTTGTGTCCAACTCCCCCAAATGTGAGCAATTGAAATAAAATAAAAGCCCCAGTAACAGTGCCTGTGTCCCGCAAACAAGCAAACAGCCAATAGCACTCAGCATTATATTGATGGACTTGACTTTCTTGTGGGCGGGGCCTCTCCTCCAAGCCAAAGGAAACAAAGTGTCTATGTAAAACGAAATAAATATATCTTGAAACAAGTGAATATTGTAAAAGTCCATAATGTCCAAAATGTCCAGGACTCAGGAGAGCAGCTTTAGTACCTCACACGCAAGATATCGCAGGAACAGAGGATCCACTGGACCAAGCGTGATGCAGCTAAAACATCCAACAGCACTCTGGAGGCAAGCGAGGATGTGTGCGCACAGATGCATGCAGCCTGGGATTATATTGATGGACTCGACTGTCTTGTAGGTGGGGCCTCTCTTCCAGGCAAAAACCAACAAAGTATCTATATAAAATGAAATATATATATCTTGAAACACGTGAATTTTGCAAAAGTCCAAAAATCCAAAAAGGCCAATACTCAGGAGAGCAGATTTAGTACTTTACACACAAGATATCAGAGGAACAGTGGATCCACTGGATGTAGCCTGAGGCAGACAAGGCAGCCAACAGCACTCTGGAGGCATTCCGAGATGTGCACGTGCATGAATGCGTGCCGCCCTGGATTATATTGATGGACTCGACTGTCTTGTGGGAGGGGCCTCTCCTCCAGGCAAAAGTAAGCAACGTATCTCACACACAAGAAATCACAAGAACGGTGGATCCACTGGACAGAGCGTGAGACAGCCAATACAGCCAACAGCACTCTGGAGGCACTCCGGGATGAGTACAATTATATCAAATAACAGTAAATAAGAGGTTAAAATGGACAAATGTGTGGTCTCATCAAATGTGACTTGGAAGGTGAACACAAGGGCTATTCATTAAGCTCTGGTTGAAGATATGGGTGTACTCACACTCCCTCAAACATCCCAGAGCAAAGAACACATTGCAAGGTCAACTACAAAGGAGAAACATTGGCTAAGTGCCTGACAAATGAGGATGATGGATCAATTCGAGCAAGTGGGTAGTAGTCTGAGGTGGTTGTCTGTCCCTGGGTTTAAATTTACTCATGTGCAGCTAACGAGCCAAAAATCCAAGGTTGGCCGATAATGCCAGCCAATAATACGGGTCCATGTAGCAACCTGCTATACAATGTTGCATAGGCCAATCCACTACTGCATTCTGTAATAATCAGTATTAAAAGTATTTAGAGGTAGTTCAAAGCGTGCCTACAAGATAAGGGGCAGCCTATTCAGTTATTAATACTTACATATACTATAGGTACATATTTTCCCTTACAAACCCCACCCATTAATAGATTTTAAGTTTGCCATGTAGGATGGCATTATAGCTGATGGGTATTGAGGTATAAAGTGTTTGTATAATTAAAATTATGTGTGAGTGTGCCGACTAGTGCTTGTGGTTTACCAGATTGCTCTACTTTATTTTGAACTTGCAATAAAGTGGTACTTTGCCATATTCTTTGTGTCTGTCTGGTTATTTGAGTCTGGGGGTAATTTAATATGGTCATTCCATTTTGTGCATAATAAACGCTTCAAGGTGCTATTGTAAAGATTTCTTGAATCAAAAGGTTTGGTCTAGGCTGCGTGGAGCAGCAGCTGAATTCGAGAACAAAAGACAAGGTTATCATTGTGCCCAAGTTATGCCATATGCCGTTGAGCTTCAGGTAAAGAAGGGTGTCACTATTCCTGCTTTCGCCAGACAATTTGCAATAGCATTAAATTACAGAAAGCAACATCAGATGAACGGGCCTGATGTATTTGTGTGCCTCAATGTATCCATGAGACATCAAGAGCTAGAATGAGAATATACACCATTAGTTGAGATTGTGGATGGCCCCATTCGATTAGTCGTGAATAACAAGTGATGCCAGGACATTCATTTGAACGAAAATACAGCATTAGGGATGGCAATGCAGAATTCCCACTACACTGCTGATTTAAACAACACAGTGATCGGGAACATCCCTGAAATCTATGTTACTTCACAGGGTGAATTGCCCGAGTCATTGGATTCCAAACCAAAAGGGATTTTCAGGATACAGCCTGTTTACCCCTACGAGCCAAACGATGTGATATGCTGTCAGGATAATTGTATCCAATTTCAAGTGGGTGAATCGGAAAGAGAAGAACAGCAAGTTGAAATGCAGCAAGTTGAAATGGAGGCGAAGGTGCCAAAATACTTGAGGGTGGCGGCTCTCCAAAGAGACAATGCCACACAGCTAGAGGAAAGTACAGGAGTCCCTCCTTTGGAGGATTTCTCAGAATTCTCTAAAATGGTAGAGGAGCAAATTCAAGCTGCAGATGCTTGCACAAATGAAGAGGAAAAAGACCAATTAAGAAAATAATGTACGGAGTTCAAGGACGCATTTGCTAAAGATTCCTATGATTGCGGGCTTACCGATTTGCATGGTGTCACACCACCAGAAGGGTATGGTAGGGAGACAGTATTTGTGCAACAATATAGGTTACCCTTGGCCTGTCTGGAGTCCCTAGCAGAAATAATTACACATTTGGAATCCAGAGGCGCCTATCCACAGTACTTCAAAAACTCCCATATTAGGTGTGCTAAAGCCCAATGACCAGTGGCGCGTGTGTAAAGACCTAAGAAAAGTAAACAAGTTCAAGGGTTAAAGATATTTACCACTCTAGATCTTACTGCAGGGTACTGATGTGTGCCACTAGCTGAAGATATACACAATCTATCAAACTGCATTTGTGCTCTGTCCATAGTTTGAGAAAATATATATAAAAAAAAATAAATGTGTGACTCTTCATTGTGGGTATATTTCCATGATAAGATGTTACATGTCCAGCGCTGTGTCAGAACCTGAGTCTCTCTCCAAGAGGCCCCGGATAATGTTTTTTTTTTTTTTTTGATTTAATTGCTACTTCTTTATTTTAATTTTAGTACTTAGAACAGAACTGAACAATAAATCACAAAATATCATAACACAGCATAAAGGATATATACATATAGGAATAGCAAAAGGAAAGAATTTAGCGATGAACTAGTACTTACTCAAAAAAGCTCCCCAGACCTTTGTATATAAACTCAATTTCCCCATTTTTCTGTATATAAATTTCTCAACATTCGCTAAGCAGTTCATTTCTGTAATCCAATCCTCCAATATTGGTGAGACACACGATTTCCAGCTCCTCAAAATCATTTTTTTGCAAATAGAAGCACCTCTGAACAAAAATTTCTTTTCCGATAGTGAAAGGTCGTCCAGTAAATCATCACAGCCCAGCACCATAGTCTTAAAATCCAAGTCAATATTTAAGTTCAGAACCCCGAGACAAATAATACAAACCTCATGCCAAAAGCCACGAACCCTCACACAGTCCCACAGCAAATGTTCCATACTGCCTTTCTCACTCCAACAACACCAACAAACATCAGAATCAGACAAACCTCTACTTTTAAGCCTTTCCGGGTTCCAAAAAACTCTATTGAGAATTTTGATTTGTCTCGACCGTTCAGTCAAACTTATCGAACAAAGCTTCACATTCGCACACATCATAAGCCACAGGTCAGAATTGATTTCACAACCCAGTCTTCTGCTCCATTCAATAAGTAATTCAGTATTCTCCTTATAGTTCGATACAATTCGATGATACACCCTACTCGCAAGCGACTGAACGCCAGCAGTGAAAAGTTCAACATTCACATCCCCATCACAATGCACTTCACCAATACATCTCTTCAATTTCCTGAAGTCCGAGATAGAAATATTTTCAACAGTAAAAGTAGCACTTAACTCAGCAAAGTCAATCCATTTTCCATCTTTAAAAACATCACTAATCCATTGAATTCCGCCAAGAAAACACTCCGGCCAAAACAACAACTTGCCATTGTCCGTTATAGCTTTATTCAGCCACAGAGATGCATCAAGCGATTTCAGAGCAACCGAGCCACACATATCATAGATATTCTTCCAAACGTCTCTTAGAAACTCCGTCAAGGGGCATCTATTACCACGTTTGCTAACAGTCGTGAATATCGCTCTTGGTGCGAGTGGGCCCATCACACTTGCCTCTGCCATCGCCCACTCACTAGGAGAATCCTTCAAAAAAGGAAGAAAAAATTGGCACGAGAAGGCCATATGATATGCCTTAAAATTTGGGACACCTAGTCCCCCCTTCTCAACCGGGAGCTGGAGTTTCCAAAGCTTCAGTCTAGGCGGTTTCTCATCCCAAAGAAAGGACTGGAGAGTGGTATCAATCAACTTCCAAAAGGATTGACCAATCTTCAGGGAAAGCATACTCAGAATATAATTAATTTTTGGTGCAGAATTCATCTTTAGCACATTTACCTTACCCCACAGAGATAGATGCAATACCGACCACCTTTGGACGTTCAATTTCAGTTCCTTACAGACAATACCCATGTTCTCTTCAACCATATCACTGACATCCGGAGTCAACCAAACCCCCAAGTATTTCAGCTTTTCCTCACACCATTGAAATCCGAACCCCACTACCAAAGACTTATCACAAAGTGCAGTAACCGGCATTACCTCCGATTTAGACCAGTTAATCTTATATCCAGCCACTTCATGAAACCAATTAAGCGTGTTCATCAACGAATGCAAAGACAAATCCAAGTTCCTCAAAACTAATAAAAGATCATCTGCGTAGAACCAAATCTTCTGTTCAACACCATGAAAAGAAACTCCCTGCAAATTCAAATCACCTCTCAATGCAATAGCCAGCGGTTCAATGGCTAGGACAGACAGCAAAGGGGACAATGGACAACCTTGCCTACTGCCCCTGTGTAAATCAAAAGATTCCGACAATAAGCCATTAGTTTTAACATTGGCCGTGGGGCGAGCATATAAAAGGGCCACCCACGCAATGTATTCCTCTCCCATGTTCATATTTCGTAAAACCATAAACAAATATTGCCAGTTAATTCGATCAAATGCTTTCTCAGCATCTAGGGAAAAAATCGCCACGTCTTCATCTAAATCCTGTGCATGTGACATGGTCAATAACAAATTCCTGATATTACTGGAAGTCCTACGGCCTTTAACAAACCCAGATTGGTCAGTGTGAATAAGCTTCGGCATGAGTTGTTCAATCCGTAAAGCAAGTAATTTAGCCAAAATCTTATTATCAGTGTTTATCAAACTGATTGGTCGATAGTTTGACGGCAAATTACCATCCTTGCCCTTCTTTAAAAAGACTGAAATAGTAGCATGGTTTGTAGACGACGGGAGAAGTCCAGCTTCCTTGGATTCAGTATACATATCCTTCAAATGACCCAACACCCTCTCCGGCAGAATTTTATAGAACTCAACCGGTAAACCATCAGGTCCCGGAGTCTTCCCAGAATTCAATTTACCAATGGCAAACCTGATTTCGTCAATCGTGACCTGTCTGTTCAACTCTTCCTCCTCATCACAATTAACCTTTGGAACATCCAACCCGCGTATAAAATGCTCACCTTGACCAGTAACATCAGATTCATCTCTATATAAATCAGCATAAAAGGTCTTAAAGACTGCATTAATCTCACGCGGATCAAAAGTAGTCGCACCATTCCCGTCCTGAATTGAAGTAATGGCACCCTCAGAGTGCTGTTGTCTCAATCTGTAAGCTAACCACTTATCACATTTTTCGCCTCGTTCGAAATAAGTACACTTGATCCTATACAAATCGTTATTAGCTTTCATACTCAAAATGTCATCCAGTTCCCTCTTCAGCTTCCTTAACTCATTCCTTTTACCATCATCATTCGGAGTACACACCAATTCCCTCGTCACCCCAATAATACGAGCATCAATATCTGAAGTCAACCTATCCATTTTCTTCCTTTTGCTGCTAGACAAACTTAGAGCCAGACCTTGCATTGTACATTTAAAGGCCTCCCAGATAGTCCTTTTACTGAGTTCTCCCGAAGTATTTTCCAACACAAAAAATTCAGCTTCAGTCCGGAGCTTCTCCAAAAGGACATCATCATATAAAATTGATGTATTCATTTTCCATTGAAACGATCTACAGCACTCAAAGTTCAGAGCTACCTTCATAAAGACAGGAGCATGATCAGTAACAGCAATAGAGCCAATACTGCTGTCTAACAAATTTGCGGTCACTCCACCCGCCGTGAGTAGCATATCAATTCTCGAATAACTCGAATGCGAGCCAGAATAAAAGGTAAATTCCCTTACATTAGGGTGTTGCAGCCTCCAGCAATCTTTCAAATCAAAATCCTCAATAAGATTCCTAAATGAACGATAATGAATATCTTTCCGCTGAATCATCCTCTGAGTTGAGCGATCAATAGAAGGTTCATAAACCAGATTAAAATCGCCTCCAATCAAAATATTGGAACAATCCAGATCAAGCAATAACTGCGACATATCCCTATAGAAGGAGCCATCGTCCATAGATGGAGCATAAATACTGCAAAACACATTCTTAGTCCCCTGAATATCCATCAAAAGAGCAATCATCCTGCCTGCTTTATCACTGCAAGTTTTCAAAATCTTAATCGGCGAGCCTTTTCGAACAAGAATTGCAACACCTCTGCTTTTACTGGAATAGCAGGAGGTGAAGGCACTGCCTACCCACCTCTTCTGCAAAACACTTACATCTTCTTTCAATAGGTGAGTTTCCTGCAAAAAGCAAACATCACATTTCATATCCTCAATACAATTAAGAATCTTCTGCCGTTTCACCGGATTATTCATACCATTAATATTCCATGAGGTGATCGAAAGACACGATTCCCTGCTAGCAGACATAGTGAAAGGTCCGAAATGAAACCAAAAAGTAAGCACTAGTTCGAAAAACAAATTAACCCAAGAAAAACCTAACCCCCAAAGCAGAAATATGACGCCAACGTTACAAGCGCTCAAAAAAGAAAAAAAAAACCCCAATACCCCTGGCACCCTCCCGAATAAGATTACAAATGTCCACACATGAACACAAGCATCACTGCTGAAAACCAAGAACCAAATTGCAATCCCTACAACCATATACAAACCTCAACAAGAAAAAACAACCACAAAGCAATTAGCCAAACCTTCTGTAAATAAATAAATAAACAATACATGTCCCCTCAGCCTAGCAGTCAAAACAAGCCGATACATGTAGCTCACGCCAAAAGGCCCAACCAGATCCCGACAGCAAAGTCACAGTACCCCAATAGTGCCAATGAAATCTCCCCAGACATAGCAGATAATGCACAGCCGCAAACAATCAACACAAGGTGTGCAGTATGATACAGTGAAGAGCTGCAAATTCCCCATATCATAACATGAACCAACAGCCAACAAATCACTCACCACACCACATGCCAGAAAAACATGGAGCACTCAACTCAAGAACAAGTAATTACTAATCGGAACCCCCCCGTGTAGCAATTAAACACTATACAGGTCGAATGGCAACCACAATCAAATATTAAATGCAGTTTATCATTGAACTAACACACTAAATAACATACTTATTAAGATCCCCATCATTACTGAAGCCCAATGATGGGAACGGAATATAGCATTGTGCTGGCATAGATTATTGTACATATATAATAAGCAATATCACATTTTGAAAAAAAAAAAAAAAAAACCATAACTAACACCGCACCCACCATCATAAATGAATTGCACCCGCTACCCCCTTAAACTGATACAAACACAGGCAGCCATTGAAGGAATCAGAAGCGGGGGCACACTGCAAGGGCACTGCGAGGAGGTGAAATACATCCACCAAAATGATGTTTGTCTCTAAAACCACTCTAACAAGTCACATGTCACTTAAAATGCACTTGAGCTGACAAGGGCCTCTTTCCCATTCTAATAGAGCACCCTCAGTCCCTGCAGTCCCCGCAGCCCCCACCCCCCATCCCTCCAGCAGCCGAAAATGGGCCCGAGAGAACAGTGCAAAACATGGTCATGAAAATGAAGGAGGGGAAGTTACCCATCGGGTACAGAAAGTGGTCAGTTGCAGAACTTGTCCGTAAAAGGTGAGCACAATCACAACCCAGATGAGACAGTACACAGGAGCACTGACACATGTGGAAAATCTTGGCAGCATGAAGCATGTGCCTGCAGAAACAAATCAGCCAAATAAAAACCAAAAAACCAAAATACCACATCCCCAGCGCAGCGCGGCGCTATTTCAGGTGCTCCAACACTCCAGTATGAAAGAAAATGTCTCCACATTCACTTCAACATATTGGGCAGTCATATACCGTAATTGACCGCAATGTGGTAACTACACTGCGGTCCAATAGAGCACCAAGGAAAAGCGTCTGACGGTGATAAGGTTGATGATAACGTTGAAATGTAAGCCCCACGCCTGGAATGGAAATAACAATGCCCTGCAACCCTGACGCAGGTGGGCCTTCCCAAACATGCCAGAAAGAGATCACGCCTCGGGATTTGGGCATAACGTGGCATCAGACCCCAGCACAAAGGATTTCACTGGAGGAAAATGGGGGGGAACTGTATATGCATGCACGCTCCCCAGAGAGGGCCCTCGTACATTCCAGCATTCCCCTTCCCCAGCAAGCCCTGAGATAACAAAGGTCAGTCAGCTGGAGAGCGCAGGCATTCGAACGTAGCTCTCCCGTTCCTGCAAGCCACCGTGCTCCCATGAACGGCCCCCCTCCTCGTAAACAGTTGATTCACTTCTGTTGTCACTCACGGTCTCTGTCAGAAGCAGGCCACGCAAAGTAAGGAGAGGGAGGGGAAACGACTATCAACCATACACCTCACCGTGTCCATTCCATGCTCTGCCATTCGAGCGATGCCTACATTCCCCAGCAGCTCCACAATAAACGGTCCCATTTTCCGGCGAGCAGACGTAATCCTGAGACAAACATCCGGGCACGTGACTGTTCAGCTGGTTCTTTCCTCAAGTAAACAAGCTTTCTCCAGCACTGCCGAGCCAAGATTCCACGAAGGAAAAAAAACGTTTAACTGCAACATATAACAGGCGCCATTTTAATGTTAAAAAAAACAACTCCAAATACACTGAAAACGGAGTGTATTTGTCAAATAACTCAATTAATCAGCAATATTACGTGTCTTTCGAAAATCCTCCAGCCAGGAAAACGCCTCCTTAGGATCAGATGTAGTTTTATCACCTTCTGGCAGCATCAATGTTAATAAATTAAACTTATTCAAGTAGACCTTCACCTGAAGCTCCCTTGCCAAGTCTTTCACACCTTTAAAGGCTCTCCTAGTCTCCACAAGTTCCTTAGGAAAGTCAGGATAGGCATATATTGACTTACTTTTGAAGGAAGCTGTTCCTCTATTCCTAGATGCAGTCAAAAAGGATTCCCTTTTCCTGGAGTGAGTGAAGGATACCAATATGTGCCTAGGTCTGGAGCCAGGGGCTTTACCGACTCGGTATGCATGATCAATGTCATTTTCACTGATGTTGTCCACTCCATAACACTCTTTAGCAATCTGCATAACCAGTGGTATCAATTCCTCAGCCTTGGGATCAGCATGCTCAATAACTCCGACCAGTCTGATATTTCTCTCCCTCAATTTCAAATCCATTTCCAGGCGTTTGCTTTTCTCACTCTGTAAATCCGTTTTCAGGTTTTTATAGGCTCTGTAACTCCCTGCCATCTCAGACCCCATATTAGAAGATTTTTTCTCCAATTCAGATAATGTAAGGGTAATTGTAAACTGTTTCCCCATGTTATAAACACATACTTTTTCAGGTGACCTGGTAAGTCTATTCTGAGTAATTACACTGAATAACCAATGCAATGCAAATAAGGTAGAGGGATTATGCCTCTAGTGTGCATTACGTCCTGCTTTTGCTTCAGCAAGTGACCCCTACGTGAGTGTAGCCCTATGTTTGGTAGCAAACTAAGAAACCTCACAAAATACCCTACAACACACAGTGCTTTTCATTGACTAATACTGTACTCTTATTATTCAATACTCTTTGCAATCATGTTAGTGCACATTAGGTTCTGCATTAAGCCATGGATTGGATGAGTAGCTGACCATACATACATACATATTTGAGAGTGGAAGATGTAACAGTAGACAAATGGAGTTCCATGCTTTATTGCTGAGTCCATTCTCCACTTCATCCATGTATACTTGCAACATGTGAAAGTATCTCATGTTCTCCTACTGACCAAAACATGAATGCATTGAACATGTGTTACAAACATCCACATTACGCCCTTCACCTGATTACCCATAGAGATATTTGTAGTTACCCATGCTCCCATCTAGCTTGACCATGTGTGAAGAGACTACACGATGAACATTACCAGACTGCACTTCCATGACCATAGAATTATTGACTGTCCAAACATGGAATCGCCATTAAATATCAAAACTATTTTAGCCAACCACGACAACCTCTGTCAAGAACACCCCCTCATGCAACTTGTCACTGACATTGTAGCTCCTCCATGTCTACTGCCTGCCAGTGCTAGGGAATGGATTACTGTGACATCATCCACTGCTGAGTCTGATTCCATGTGAGCCATCTTTTGGGTTGACACTGTACTAGCCACAAGCATTGCACTGAGTGTGTCCAATGACATGTGTTTTGCAGCCCATTGTCACATATAGGTATATTAGTCATAATGAAAGATTTGGTACACAGTAATGTTGCCATAAGATCAATGTCAACCAGAAACATAGACCAAGCATCCATCGTCTATGGTGCACACCATGTGATGGAAGTGACCATGGTTGCATTACTGTAGTAATTATGGATGGAAGAGAAAGATTCCGACGAAGAGTACATCAACCTTTGATTGTATATAATGTGGTGAGGAAAGCATATATATCATGCACACATGGCACTCACCTGATATGGCAGCCTCCCATGCTAACCACATGCTCAATCATGATGAGACCCCTGCAATCTCTTCAAATGGAATCATCTTTTCAACATGGGGTGAACCACCACCAGTAGCCTGAGCAGAGGCCACATTGCTGCCGAGCTTCTCCTTGGTATGACTAGACAGGTCCCCCCTATCATTTTGTGGACATCTTCCACAGTGCACCCCTCTGCCACACATGCATTAATCCAATCTTTGACCACCTGCCACAGCCTCCACCACTGGGTAGCAGGAAGGGTACTGCAAGCCCAGGGGTACAGGTAGACCTGGTGTTCATCTACATAATCCATGAGGATTTGCAACTCATCCTCCGAGAAGCATTTCTTCATGGGTGACCCCTTCTCCCGAACCTGTGGCTGTTCCTGGGGTGTTGCCTGTGCCTGCTCTTCAGGTGGGCCCCTCTTAGCCCTAATGGGCCTTAGTGGTACTGGGGCACCTATAGCCCTACCACCACTTTTTACAGGTGGCCCCTTCTTCTGCCCAAACCAAAGTAAGCTGCATTTCCAATGCATACTAAAAAATATGTCCAGATAGGTGCATGCTAGAAAAACACCATGCAGGTGCGAAGTGCGCATGAACACACAATTTACAGTGTTACGCAGCAAAATACACACATGCGCAGTACATGTTGTGTGTGGCGTGAAACTTCCACATGTAGGCCCATTCCTCTGATTTAGTCACTCAGCTTCCTTCTTCGACACTCTTACACAGCCCACATTTTCACCACCAGGATGTGGGCTGTGTAGGGGTGTCGAAGAAGAAAGCTGACACAAAGATGGCATAGTTCTGGTTATACATTTGTATTTCTCAAAAAAGACCTCACCGTCCCCATCTCTAAGAGTGGATTCCCTCCCTCGAACTAAAACTAAAGGAATTGTCAGAAAATCTATCAAATCAGTTCCACCATCCTTTGTAACACCAAAAGGCCAGGGGGAATGATTCCCTTGCCCTGGCATCTTTAACACAAGTTTGGGGCCTGAACCAGGAGGATGGCTCCCTTCTCCTGGTGTTGCTTGGTTCGATTCACAATATGGCCAGGGAGAATGACTCCCTTCCACTGGTGTCTTCATCACATCTTTTCCGATACCAGGTGAATGACTCCCTTCTTATAAACATGGGGGATTCCAGGCAATGTTTAGATAGGGAGGAGCAAACCTGGTCTACATATATAACTAGACAAAAATAGCTCCCTCTCTCTAAACATTTTATGGTATCAGTCTCTAGGATATATGAGATTTACCACTGAACAATATTTGATTCCAGGAATGTTAGGGAAAACAATGTGTGTGAAGTATTCAACCAAAAAACGTTAGCCCAAAACATTATATTGAAAAAACATTATTCTTTTATTTCACAAAAAGAAAAGTTAAAAAAGACATTCCATTAAAACCATGACAAAGTGGCTAGTGCTGAATAAAGTATCCTGTGCCTCTCACCTCTCAGGTGATTATAAAGTTCAATAAAATACAATGTATTTTACAACAAATCACACATTTATAATACTAACATCAACTTTTTAGAGAGCACAAGTTTTTTGAAAAAAGACCACAGTTGTTGTCCACAACCAAAAGTAAACTTATTGTAAAACTCGAATGCATATGTAAAGGCACAAATCCCTTTGTTACATATGATGCTATTTTAGTGTGTCTTCTCACAACAACTGTTCTGGTGCTGCTGTGTAACCCAACATGTTTCGTTCCTCCAGGTTGAGAAATCAAATCTTTGAGGGAACTTCTTCAGGGGTAGAGAACTAATGGTGATGGCCAAACTGGTCTAACATGTGGTATCTAAGAACAATACTTGTAAAACTATACAGTAGTCAAACAATCTCTAACAGCGAAACTCATATGGTAATGTTCCGAGGTGATACTAGTTTACATCCTCAGTCTCTTCTCTCTTAATGAAATATAACACCTGTTCTTTAATGTCAGTAATGCATCTGTATCTACTGCAAAGCTCTCTGTGTAGCAGTCGTAAAGCTCTTGAAATGCGTTGTAGTCCATCACGCACTTAAGTTACTCCAGTCATGGGCCTCGCTGGTGATGAGGCATTTATTTGAGTATTATGCAAGCCACGGTGTGTCCTGTATGGGGCCCGGTGGTCCAGCATAGATCTCCTCCAAGTAGGCACAGCTCAGTCATTCAATTCACAATATGGCCAGGGAGAATGACTCCCTTCCACTGGCATCTTTATCACATCTTTGTCCGATACCAGGTGAATGACTCCCTTCTCCTGATATTGTTTGTTACAGTTAATTCTCACTGTTGGGGTTCAAACCAATGGTTTCCTCACTACCACTGTACCGAGTAAGACTTCCTCTGATGCTTTATTTATCACTTGCGGCTTCCCATGCACTTTTCGGCACCTTGCGGCTTCCCAGGCACTTTTCTGGTGGTCAGTGCTTTTCTCATTACCACTACGCCGAGGAAGATTTCCTCTAATGTTTGCCTTCTCAAACTTGGGGACTCAGACCCTTCTTTGGTGGTCAGTGGTTTTCTTGCTACCACTGTGCGGAGGAAGATTTTCTCTGATGCTTTTGTTCTTACTCGTGGTGTCCCACACCCTTCTTTCGTTATGCCCTTTTACGTCATTGCTAATACTGGACTGGGGAAAAACCTCCTTAGTCTCTGTGTCAAACCCTGGGTCCCCTCGGTTTTCATGTACACCCTGTACCTCTTACAGGGCTTTGGAACCTTGCTGGGACTTCCTGGGAGTGGGGCTTACTTCTCTGGCTCCATGGGCTTCTCTCCCCTGCACTTGTGGCTTTGCGGCATCTTCCTGGCTTCAGGATTTGGTTCTCCTTCACTCAGCGGGTAGAGCACTTCATTGGCGTCCTCTTGCCTCTTTCTACTTCTCCACAACTGTCGGTCGACGTTCGAAGCTCCCGCGCTGGAGACTTCGGCTCCAGTTACTTTCCCCAACAGGATTGGTTACCGCTGCTCCTGACACCACTGTGCTTCTCATTACGGCTGCGTTTGGCTGCGCGGCTGGGCATCCCTGCTCTAATAGTCCTTCATTAATTTGTATTCAGTTCCTCCCATACGGATTACACAAGTCCTTCTTCTTTGTTATCAGCTTAATTCTCATGCCTCCTTGGGGCCATCTCCTACCAGTGTTATCACAGTTCATGATCTTTATGCCTCCTGTGTTCTATCTCGTCCTAGTACCTTTGGTTTTAGGCCCTATGTTGCAACAATACATAGGCGTGTTCTTAATGTAATGGCTCTGGAGATAAGGGAGAGCTAAGGAATGTCGGCGAGGGGCAACATTTATTGGGCTGTACCCCAGGTGATCGTCCTTCTCCCCAGAGGGGGGTCCCTCCCCATGAGGTTTTCCTGGATTAATCCACCCCTAGGGGACGTTTGGACAGAGGCCACACCATCCTAGCCTTACAGGGAATTCCAGGTCCGATTCCTGAGGCAGCAAGTTGAGGAGAGGAAGCAGGCACATGAGGCAGCTATTGCCAGGGCGAGGCTGCAGAGAGACTGACACAGGTGCAGGCTTTCATTCTGGAGGAGTCTTGCAGGGCAGCAGAGGAGATTAAGTCCAGGATGAGGGAGGCCTTGCAAGCCCTCCTTGAAACTAGGTAGGTCCACCTGCAAGAGGCGTATGATGAGGTGGAATCGGCCTTGGCCTAGGCATTGGCAGACATTTCCATGAACTAGCCGACTGCCTCATGTACACACTTCTGTAGTTGTAGGTTTCCTTTCCTACTATTTATTTGTTGACATTTTATCATATTCATATGTGTACATAGTGTCCCATCATGTTTCTATCAATACATTTATATTATTATTTTCTACTCAACCGTTTGCAGTCCCTTTGTGCCAATGGCAGCATTTCTCTTTTTACTGTTGTAGGTGTTCTTTTGTGGTTTCTTGTGCATGTGCACATTTGGTCATCGATGATCCACAAATGAGTTAGTTGTATTGCTGTCTGGGGGTTTTAGATTACACTCTGTGGCTCATAGTAAACCTGGCTTATTTTTAGGGGAGGGCATGTGTGCATACTTCAGGTCAGTGTAATGTTTTGTCCAATGGCTTAATGAGCATTGTCCATGGTGGACAATGGTTGATGTAGGTAGGTGTCATTTATATTATTGCACCATTTTAACTTGTTTCTCCACACATCTGTGTCATCCTTGCTTTGTTGTACAAACATGGATTTCATTGATGTGCGTAGGTGAGTGGGTGTGTCAGCTATTCAGGCTGTGTTGGCCATGGCACTTCCTTTGTAAATGTTTTCAGGGGTGTTGAATCATGGTGGCGGTTATTTGAGGTCGGCAAGCTGGCCTTCCTTGCAACGACTTGCCCATATGGCATGTAGACATGTATTTCGCAAGTAGGTAAGGGAGCATTGCAAGGCTGTGGGTAGCAATCTGTGGTTGACTGATGCCATTTGTGGTGCTAGGGCATTGCATGTTTGCTTTTGATGCATCAGTGGTGGATGAGTAGGTTCTAGATGTGTGTCAAATGTGGGTAGACATTTTTGGAAAAGGAAATATTTTTATGTAGATGTTCTGTGTCTCATTTTGGGGATGGGTACACACTTGTTTAGGTATCTGGCAATATGTTCTCCAGCCCTGGGTTTATTTGGGGATTCTGTGGACTGCTCATTCACCTTGTCCTTTCACTTCTCCATATTACTGTGTCTTCTACATTGTCTTCCTTTATGCTGTCACAGAAATGTAGGTGGCCCTTTGCCAATTATGTGTCCCTATGGATGTGCTCACAATTCCCCAACAGATATGGCTTCAAAGCATTGTAGATGGAGCACTGGGAGAATATGAAAAATGGAAGCGGTGCGCCGTACAAGTGCCACTAACATAGGCTGTGAGATCACTTTGATTCAATGGCCTCTACAACTTAGGACTATATTACCTGAAGGGCAAATTACCACAGTGTAGCAGCACAAACCATGTGATTGGCAGTTATTGTGCAGCAGAGTCCACCGGCAAGCCTTGGAAGAGCTGATTGTCCACAGAACACCAGCGCTGCTTCTACATGCTGATGTTGGTTGATGAAATCTGCAAGATGTTGCTCATGGAAGATGCAGGCCAGAAGTGTTGAGGAAGGTTAAGTGTTCAACACTAAACTTGGCCATGGGTGAAGAAGGTTTAGAGCAAGCAAGTGTCCCTGCACTTACATATATTGGAAGGCTGACACCTCCATCGTGCTGAGCAAGACCCCCCAAGCAATTGTGAACTTTCTAAGGTCTGTGAATGGGAGTGGGGATCCATTACTGTTGGGTATGTGACTGTACTCTTTTCAAAAGTGATCCGGTGTGTGGGCCAGCATATAGTACTGTGTGTTCAACAACCAAAATGTTTGGTACGGCTGTGGGAGTACACTTGTTTTCCTAAGTGCAAGGGGTAAGGAAGGAATATACAGTGACACATTCTCCAGAGAGTGTCGTTGCAAAATTACATGGGAGTGGAGATGGCATACTACGGTCAGATGGAGGTTCACCATGGACCTCTACAGCAAGCTAATTCTAAGGATTTTTGCGCACGCATTCGCATTTCATTGAACAGCTGGTGTCGGTACTGTCCTACACAAGTGTGGGCATAAGGGTTTTATGTATTTGGGTTGCATGTATGTGCGCTAGAACCTTGTTAGGGCAAATACTGTGAAGAAGTACAGCAAGTGTGGGGTGATAAGAGTGGGCGCATGATCCATGTAGCATTGCGGGGAACAGATCAGTTGGGTACTGGCATGAGGTGTGGGTGTAGGCTCAATATAGAATTGGGGGCACATATTGTCGGGGTACTGGGACAAGGTTTAGGTGCAGGCTCAATGAATAATTGGGAGGAGCAGATCAGTCGGGGTACTAGGACGTTGGGTGGGTGAAGGCTCAATCTCAAATTGGGAGACACAGATCGGTTGGTGTACTGGGACGAGGTCTGGGTGCACGCTCAATGTAGCTTTGGGGGTAAAGGTTGGTCAGTATACTGGGACAAGGTGTAGGTGCACGCTTAATGTGGCATTGGGGGTGCAGATCACTTGGGGTACCGGGACGAGTTGTGGGTGCAGGTTAAATGTAGAATTGGGGGCGCAGATGTGTAGCAGTGAATGTGATGGTGATTGCTGATTAGTAATCCTATATTAATTACTTTGTTGTGAGTTTTAAAAAGGGGGATGTGTATGTAAAGTATTCTGTGAAGCTTTTGGGGATTCAGGTTTTCAAATCACTGTATTGTTGAATTATTTATTTGTATTGCCATTGGTAGTATAGTTGTTCTAAACAGCCCCATTGAGTTTGACAGAGAACAAGCCCTGTTTCCAAGGATCGTTAAGTAAGTAAAATGTCAGCAAACCCAAATCGTGAGGCAAACAGATTTTGCGCACCTGCAACTGTAATAGAAGCAGTGAAAATACATTGCAAAGGCCTTTGAACTAGAACTATTATAAATGGGGGTACACATGTCACATACGATTTAATGTGTGCATGCATAATTGTATATAAAACAGCACACCCCAGGTGTGATGTCCTGTGTCCATCAGGCCACTTTGTTCCCTTGCTTGAAGTCCCCTAATTGTTGCTCTGAGGGAGAACACTAAGAAACGATATTTGCGCCGAGGGAAGTGTGCTCAGCCAATCAGGTGGCTGGAACAGTGGGCAAGAATACAAAGTATCTGCCCGCTGTTTCCAGCCACCCGAGGCCCTTCCCCAGGTGGCGCCATCTTTTTTTTAAAATGTGGGGCATAATCCGGGATCCTTTCCCTGTTGCTTTTCACTTCCCCACCTCCCCCAAAAGCAAACCAAACCCCTTCTCCCCTCCCCACTTACCTGCTGGACCAGTGCTTTGTGCTCCGGTACCGGCGCTCCTCCCGCACAAGCCGCCACCATAGAAATGGAAAAGTGATTTAGTCCCTTTTCTGATGGCAGTGGCCATCTTTTTTTTTCACCCTCGGGAGATGGGCGTCGCACAATAAACCAGCCAATCTCCAGAGGGAAGAAAAAACTATTTTTACACCAGAAAAACCCTGGGGTGCGAATAGCAATCACGCCCCAAAGTGGGGGCATACAGGGTGGTAACTGCCAGCAGCCCTTGCCGAGACTCGTGCTGGCCATTACCAGCCATGTATGACCACCTCCCCCACCCGAAGTGATTGCTACAATAATGCAAAGCTCCCAGCCCGGCCATAGACATTAGCCAAATTGAAGCGTGCTCTTTAACCACTGCTCTACCTATTAACATGCATAGCTCGAACGTACACCACAGTGACCACAATTGGTTTTTGGCCACTAGCTATACATTAAAAGTTATTATTTTGTGTTACTCCAAGAGTCAATACAAATGTAGTTGCAGACCTTTGAGGATAAGCATGGTTGTTTGACCCCTCACACCGCCCCTCCCCCACAGTTTTAGACTACTCAATGATTACTCAGAGTATTGTAATATCGAATGCAAACGGCGCCATCGGGTCGCAGATTCCTCGAAGTTCCCAACAGGCCCCACATTCCTGTGAACGCGCATCTGAATATGTATCGGGTTGAAATAGTTTTTGTTGTGGTTTTGCTCCTGTTGTTTTTCCGCGGTCCCACATGGAGAGCAAACATGGCCTGGAAGAGTGTTATGTCAAGTACCTCCCATCATGTTTTGTCACTGCTCAGTGAACCGCGGGCCGGTAAAGAAAGTAATTCCTCATTTTCCTCCTGTCTAGGAACCCCCTTTTCTTTGCCGCAAGGCAGCACTAATCTTCCATTCAGGGCGACCTGCACCCTCTGGTTCCATTCGGAGGTCTCCTTTGCTCCCCGCCATTGTCTTCTCAGCCAGCGCCTTCTTCTCCCAATAGCGCTCCTTGAAAGCTTTCACTGGCAAGAAAGGACCTGCTCCATAATGGCCGCCTTGGCCCTTTTCATTTTTTCTCTCTTTTTTCCGTATTGTTTTGTTTTCTCTTTTTTTCCAGGCTTCCGACTGGGCTTTGCTATTGAATCTTCTTGAGGCGTTCAAGATGTCACTTGCCTCTGATGACCGCAGACAATGGCGGGTCCCGCCCAGTCCTTGCGCAGTGTATTGCTGAATGCCTCGGCTTGCTTTGAAGAGCCCCTTCCCGAAGGCCCTGTGTTTCCCCGACTGTCCTGGTGGCCCTCACGCAGGCCCCTCTGTGAAATAGTATCTACTGCCCATACATTACTTCGCTCAATGCGCTGCCCTCACAATGCATGGATCGCATCCTCTTACCTTTCATGGCTAATATGCAATTATTGTCTAATCCTCATTTTGCGCGGCTTTTAAACCCGCATACTAATTAAAAGCCAAGATGTACGTTTTCTGATTTAATTTTCTATTTCAGTCCTTTAAGGATTGCGCTTGTTGAAGCAAACGCGCCTTTTCTTTTTCTACGTCCCTTTGTAGGATGTGTAATGCGT
This sequence comes from Ambystoma mexicanum, assembly GCF_040938575.1. Lineage (NCBI taxonomy): Eukaryota > Metazoa > Chordata > Amphibia > Caudata > Ambystomatidae > Ambystoma > Ambystoma mexicanum. The sequence goes on from NC_090927.1 coordinate 401,898,702, forward strand.
GTTGTATTTTTTCTCATGCTTGAACGCACAGCGTTGTTTTTTTTGTCCCTCAGTGACATGGTAAATGCAATTTGTTCCACAAACTTATTGCAGCTTTGCATATGCAGAGTTCGTGGTGCGCCTTGAAGACGGGGCAAAAGTAAAATAGTTTCAAGGAGGCGTTGAGGTGCACTGCCCCCCTCCTCCGTCCCTGCCCCTCACTTCCCAGGACTGAGCTCATATTCCCTGGTTTGATGAACTGCTATGCCATTTGCGGAAAGCTTTGAGGCAAGTAGCACTAGCCCAAGCTTTTGCCTGAAGGCTGCCTGACTGGTCAGATCCTCGCTACATAAGGAGAAGCATTTGCCAAGAGAACGGATGCTCCTAAAACATTGCTGCTTATGTATAAAAGGTACGCTCCTTTTATGTCTAAGAATCTTGAGCTTTGGACGAATAGCATAATATCATTAGTAGGCATTTTACAAATTCACACAGAGCAATTAGTGCAGTTTTGTGGCTGTCTTTCCTCCCAGACTTGCAACCTAGAATGTATTGCTGGCCGGGGAACTGCTCAAGTGGTGGAAGATTTTCCGTTTTTAATTACTTAAAAAACACATAGGGGTGACCGTGGCCACCTTATGAAATAAGTGGGTAGACGACGTCCACCTGCATGGTCCCTCGACTTGTTCCCTGGGTGGACTTGCAAAATCCATGTCAAGGTTAAAATTCAATCAATTTTAAAACGTCCTGTGAATCAGACCCATTGTGCCCTCATTAGGCGTGAGCAGGTCCGGAAATAGGGTGCCAGTAACAACTTTCCGGACCGTTTCCGGACCGGCTCAGAGTCTGCCGGTAGGGGCTGTGAACGACCGGCATGCTAGACCTGCCGTTAGTTCATGCCTCATGCCTCTATCGGCAGGAAATTCACTGAAGCACTGGCACTGTTGCCACCAGTGCTTCTGCTTCAGTGTTCCCATTCCGGGACTCCATGGGAATGGGAACCAGGGGCCTCTTTCCGAGTTTTGGAGCTATTTGCGCCATGGCTGCCTCCAAACCCGGGTCCGTGTCCGGTCTGGGTGAATGGGCACTTACCGGGACATTCCGACCTGTGCGAACCCGGTAAGTCCCCATTCAACCAACCACTCCCCATTCCCATTTGAGCCCCCATAGGGTTCAATGGGAATGGGGAAAGTGCTAATTACGAGCCCGTTATTAGCGCCCTGGTCCCTTAGCGGGACCCGCAAAGGACATGTGGTCAGACCTCGGAATTGGCCAGTAAGGGTTTAACGGCATTGGTCTCCTTACCGGTGACCGTTAACCCTTACCGCCCAACCCGGAATGAGGCCCTAACTGTTCCGCCGCCGCCCGAAATATCTGGGTATTACCAGGATATCGGGCAGCGGAAACGGTAAGCTGAGGTTGCCAGTAGGCTGTCAGTACTACCGCCGGCCTACCGGCAACCCCGTAATTAATTGTCTTTTAGCAGAAATTGGCCGTGTACATGTTGGCCATTTTGTAAACCGGGTTGTATTTTACTTTTCAGTGGGTGAAAGAGCCCAGTCTTAACCCGACGAGCCCAGTCTCAACCCTTGGATTGCGCTTCACCAGCATCCCAATTTGCACAGGAAATTATTACGGTCCGGGCAGTGAAAGGGGTATTAAGGAGCCATGACCCCAAAGTACTGAAATATCAGGTCTTCACACTGAGCAGCTTGAGGATGCCAGGAACAGTTAGTTGAAAGGTTTGATTGGGGAATGATGCAGTTATCACACAGCGCAGCATTATTACATCACCTTTGCACCAGTGCATGCGCATTTAGCATAAGGTTAACATTACTCTGGTGCAAAGAACGTATTCGTTCAATGCATGTTTGCAGCAGGGCAAAGCACTAAGGGCAGGGAAAATATTGCCCCTGTGCAGAAAAAAAGAAAAACATTCCGTATTTGTTTGCCCAATTGCAAATCGAACTTGCACCAGTGCAAAGTTTCTGTAATACTTCTAAAGATTTCGTGATTGGTTCACTTTTGAGAACAGGAATTGATGCAACATAGTTTTTGCGATTTAACAATCCCGAAGTGGGACAACACGTTTGATTCAATTTGCTGCCAGCGCAAGACATGCTAATATATGCCTGCCCGTTTCTATTTTTAAATAACACCGAATTTAATGGCGTTTACCCTGGTAGAATGTTAGAATATAAGCCATTTGGCCGCTGGTTCACGCCCAGCCGAGGCCAGCCGCATTTGATAATCATTACTGCCGCCCTGTTGTTTAAAACACAGTGTAGAATGAGCTGGCCGTCTCTGTTCACAGTGGGCGGGTATGTAAATTAGTCAAATCACCATCAGAGTCGATGCTAATTGGATGTCACGGATGATTGATTGACTATGTAATCTGCACTGACTTTTTAACCAAATAAATTGGTGCTTTGAACGCCCTGCCAAGGCAGAATGAGCAAGCATGGGCTGCGCTGCTCACGCTAACCAGTGGTTAACGGAGGCATTTATTTTCTAGTGTAAGCATTTAGCAAGGTTGAGGCTTGAGGCCTGATTCATGGAATGTTTTGCACGGTTCAAAGTGCCTTTGGACTGCTGAAAAGAGACCTTGCGCTGCTGACACAAACCCTGATGCATGGAACAGTGCAAAGTGTACTGCAAAAATGACTTTGTACTGACACTGCACTGCAAAAGTATACTTTGCACAGTTCCATGAATCAGGGGTTGCGTCGGCAGTGCAAAGTCTCTTTTCAGCAATGCAAAGCCACTTTGAAACGTGCAAAGTCACTAAGTCACTTTGGACCGTGCAAAGAATTTTATGAATCGGGCCCCTGTCGTGTTAAGAGCTCAGATATTCCTGGAATAGCCCAGTTGAGAAATTCGATTTTTTGGCTAGTTGAAGATTAGCATCGTATGCAAAAAGTGGTGGAAGCCATTTTCTTTTTCCTTAAATGTCTCTGCGTAAAAAGTCCTCTATCCCTACTATAATGATCAGAATGGTCACCCAGTTTATGGATGGGTGAAACATCAATTTGGTTTCCCCGGGAAACCAACCTTTTTTTTTTCTTGTTTGTGTTTGGAAGCAACATTTTATTGCTGCCACCTCTACTCAGAAAGACTTCAGTTTGCGAAATGTAAACACACGAAGGCCGATTCTGCAAACACTGGATGCAAATCTGGAAAGTGCACGGTGCAGATGTTGGTACTCAGGGAATGAAAGGAGATGGTGAGATTACTGCTGTTCTGCTGTTCATATATTGCTTAGTGTATCTTCAGGATTTTCTCGCAGGGCAGGGCAGCATTCATAAAGTGGCATGGTGTGAGTGGAACAGGGAGGCCACCTAAACAAATGGATATATACAATTTGGCGCAAATTCAAGATAGCATAGCATAACACAGCACAGCACACATAGCACAACAGCAGCACGGCTTAAGAATATTCAGAACTGCTATAGAGAATGGCCCCCGTAGTGCCATATTTCAGCAGCTTGCATTTATTTCCCGCTTGCCTCTGGTATTTATTACAGCTCCACTCCAGCACGTTGCTAGCTACTCCTTAAACAACAGCTCAGCCTCTGTCACAACCTTACCTGCTGTAACACACAAAACAGAGTAAGGAACAAAAAAGCTTCACCAGAGCTATTTATTATGTTGTGCAATTAATGCAACCCTAACTCTTTCCCTACAGGGAGTACACTATGCTAACCCTGCATGATGTTTCTAACCCTCACAAACACTAATGCGCCGGCTACCGGCAGGAAATGCATGGGGACTATTCGTGCCCTATGTCACAGCAATGAAAAAACCTATTCACAATGAACTACCACAGTACATTTTATACATACAAATTTCATTAGCCCAAACAATTAAAACCAAGACAGTTACGGGAAAAGCCATTTCCCGGCTGCACCCTTGGATGAAACAGACAGGTCACGTGGGACTCGGCGTCACACACTCTGACAATTTAATTGCCCTCTGTGAGGTGTGTCTGGTTGATCCAGGAGTAATTTTCTAAAACATTTTATAAAAGTGTATGTGTCGCACAGATTCTCAGCACAATTTGCACTTTATATTCAACTCGTTTTTTTACAGGTGCATGAACCATTCTCTTGTGCGAGAATACATGACAACTTTATAAAAGAAAACTTGAGTTCTCTGAGACTAATTCAAACAATTTTTGTCTAAAAGTGCATAAGTCCACTTGTGTCACTCTAAGTGAGGTGACATCTGTATGTCTGGTCGACCGGTTTCAATGATGTCTTGCGTATATCATATTCTTCAGGACCCATTATTGCTTCTTTTGACCCAATCAGCAAGCCCCGTAGGGGCGGGATTGCGATATATCCTGTCCAACTATTTGTATGTGCAAAGGGGAGGCACATTCGATTTCTGCAGTGTTGCCACTTTCAGATAGTAGAGTTGGGACGCCTGAGATGGTGCTTGATCTTTCCACTCATAAACATCCCTTCAATGAGTTGAGCTTCTTATAGTCTCGCAACTTTGTTCATTATGCTTCTGAAGGGGTCTTGTTGGATTCTTGTTTCCCTTTCACGCTTTCTTCCATCTCCTTACTTCGCAGTAGACGCGAAATGGCGTTCCTCGCGGTGAACGCTAGTGAGCTGATCCGCTCATATATTGCTTGGTGTATCTTCAGGATTTTCTCGCAGGGCAGGGCAGCATTCATAAAGGGGCATGGTGTGAGTGGAACAGGGAGGCCACCTAAACAAATGGATATATACACTTTGGCGCAAATTCAAGATAGCATAGCATAACACAGCACAGCACAGCACACATAGCACAACAGCAGCACGGCTTAAGAACATTTAGAACTGCTATAGAGAATGGCCCCCGTAGTGCCATATTTCAGCAGCTTGCATTTATTTCCCGCTTGCCTCTGGTATTTATTACAGCTCCACTCCAGCACGTTGCTAGCTACTCCTTAAACAACAGCTCAGCCTCTGTCACAACCTTACCTGCTTCATGCATTGGTCTTCATTCCCGGCAAAGTGTGGGCAACAACAATGATCAAATGTGGTTATTGCAGCACCCTCAGAATGCCAGAGCCATAGTTATTCAGTGGATTGCCTTTCCAAGATGGCAAAAATGGTCAACACAACATGCATTTATCAAGCTAAGAAGGAGACCTCCAAGTGCAGGATAAAACCTCTGGATGGGCAATGCCAAGGATTTTTCGAACAACTGCCACACTGCTGGCAACATCTTGTGCACGACTATGTGGGTATCTCTGAAGTCATGGGTGTTTGTCACCCAGCCCCCTCAGTGTGCACTTCCCCTTTACTCCTTCTTCAGGTTATTCCTGACCTTTTGCTTTGAAACAATTCCTACTTATACACTATCTCCTGAGGACCTTTGTCAGAATTGAAACAATATTATGCCTCCTATCTCAACAATTGTATGTGTATTGGCCTACGCCAAGTTGTCTAAACATCATATGCGAACAAACTCCGCGGCAAGGTCTTGACCTTAGAGAAAGTAATGTAAGTCGCCATCTTGGATTAAGCTGCCATTTTAGGTTCTCTTGTAATGTGGAAGTCACCCTGAACATCAAAATGGAGGCCGAATGACATTTTGAGTAAGACTCTGGCCGAAGTGACCTCCGTACACACGAATAATTAATATGCCTGCAGGCCACTTGTCAGGGTCGCGAACTGAGACCTTGTCCTATTGTTGACCTATGTGTAAATGTACAACTATATCAGCGAAACTAATCTAAATGCATATATTATAGGACTGACCTGGCAAGGAACCCATGAGCCCGACTCCTAGGATGGTTAACCCGCGAGGGGGTTGGCCAAGGGCTGGATAAAGAGTATAAAAAGCCCAAGTATTCCAATGTACGGTCTCTCTCACTAATGCATCGAACCTTCGTTGAAGTTCGTTACGTTACTCTGAGAGCCGAATAGCTATCCGTTTGTCAATTGACTTTGGTAACTGTTGTAGCTTTTGAATAAAGCACTTGTATGTTCTTTGTAAACCTGTGTTGGTGTGTTTCTTTTTGGGCTTCCCGGCCTCATATTATTTTTCTGTTTCTACACCTTGTCCCCTTGTCTTGTTCTTTCATCCACAGGATCGCAAGATCAAAATCAGGTACAGCCTTAGTGATATGAGTTAGCGGTACTAATTTGCATTCAAACACCTCCATTTTTCCTTCGAGGGCCTCTCTGTCCACCCACCCAACTTCACATTCCCCCCAGGCAGTACCTTGCCTTCTCGAGTTGTGAACAAAGGAAAGGAATCACCCAGAAGGTGAGAAGTGAGAAAATGAGAAGTGAGAAGGTGAGAAGTGAGAAGGTGAGAAGGTGAGAAGTGAGACTTGTTTTGCTTCTGTCTCCTGAGTCTGCAGTTGAAGACATACAGGTCTTGGTAATTACATGCATAGTTTAATGCTCCTATTTAAGGCAAATATCTTGATTTGGTGGTACACCGCTCAATATTCGTGCCAGCTGGAAGGCCAAGACTTGTTGGATATTGTTCATTCAAGCACACACCGTAAAAACTGCATTAAAACATGTACTGGTAGGTTAGCCACCAGGGGATGTGCTTTGAATTTGGCTATCTTCTCTCTGCTAGACTCTCTGAAATAATGATACATTTCACCACTAAGAACACATATGTGCTGCTAGCAATGTAAAGAGGATATTTTCACTGCCAGTGCATTGCCTCTGTCTTGGAGTAGACACAGGAATGCACCAGTAAAGCTGTCCGGCAGAGTGGCACAGCCACTAAAACCCTTTGCAAACGAAGGATGAATTGTGCTATGATATGTTATTTATAACACGCTTAATACCCAGAGGTTTCTAATGCGGACCGGGGATCGAACCTGTGGTGTTCCGTGTTGCCTTGCTGCCAAGGCGAGCACGTTGCCCATGAGCTATCCGCCCGAGACTGATGGTTAGAGCTGCATGTGGAAGAACTGAAGAGAACTGAGAGCCTTGCTTCGACTGTCTACAAGTCCATCCTGTGAGAGTGCTAGGCTAATGTGCCAAAGGTGGGCAGAGATGTATGCAAACAATCTCCATTCTCTGACAGGCTACTTTTGTGAGAGCTCCACAATGTTGTCTCGCCCTCTGGAAGACAGTCATTTTGCAACCTCATCACTCATGTAATGAGCATAGGCGAAGAGTGGTATGGATTTGTTGCCTATGTGCAACAGACTGCTGTGCCATTATTAGACGCGTCATATAGAGTAGCTGGCTTGCCTGCTGGTGGGTTTCAAGCACATTCATCATAAACATGGTGAAGTGCTTGTGACACTGGGTGGAATTTGTAAATCAGTTAGTGCTTAGTACTCAAAGCTTAGCCCCAGAGTAGGGGACTTTTTCTCTAGAGTGACCAATTCATTGGTAATGTTCTGTTCCACATTCAATAAAAGCAAACCAAAATCTAACAAAGGACAACAAGCATATCACATATGTCTTTCAAACTCTTTCCTTGCATGATGCATTCTCAACCTGAACAGATGAGGTGGCCAGGCGATCAGCACATATTTAACTACCATCAGTCATTATCATGTGGGATAACTTGGAATTCCACAAATAGCCTGTTTTCCTCTCTCCCTACCCTTCATGGACAACCCTACATCACGTTTCCATCATCCCTCCATCCGTAATTCAGCAATTCCTCCACCATCCCATTCCTATGTCATTCTGTCCTGTTCTCATCCCTGGTTTATGTTTCCACCTTCCCCTGAAACATCTGGTCTTAAAGTCACATTCGCTCACCCCATTGTAAATTACCAATGTCCTCCGCTCTGTTATCAATGGTGAATTTTGTAAGGTGTTTCTGTGCCAAGAATGCATTGCTTTCCCTATGATTTTTTATAAATATATAATCCAGGCAGTCAGCATACGCAGTGGGGAGAGACCGCTAGATCAAAGATTACTCACAAGATGGACCAAATTGACTGAATAAGGCCAGCACTTCTCCCCTAAAATCATTCTATCAACACGCGTTCAAGAGGTGCTGGCTGCAGACCATACTATTACACCTGTAATTTATCTTATGTTATGTTAAAGGATATTTATACCGTGCACTATCATCACCTGAGTGGTCCCCTGGCTCTCTGGCGGATCTGAAAAGCAAGAGGGTAAGGTGTGGGGGTCAGTTAGTAGGACTGAGCGGGAAAAAAGTGGGGGTGGTTAGTGGATATACTTTATCGTTCCCCCTCAGTTTTGGCCGACTGTGGCACCTATCCAGCTCAGTGTCGCACATTGTGGAGTGCTAGAGTTCCCACTCCGTTTTTCCGTGCAGCGTTGTGTCTTGTTAACATGGCTATTTAGTGGTGCTACCTCCTCCACCCCTCCATGTTCAGACTAATGGATGTCTATATTGCTTTATCCCCTGGCACATCCTCGTGTGCAGCCACCATTGCATCCGTGTGCCCCTTGACTGAGGGCAGGGGGACCTCTTCCCCATGCCCTTGGGCTCCCTGGGTCCTGTGGTTTATTTGTTCGATTGCTGCTCTTTGCCCATTAATTCTAATGCCTTCTGTCTGTGGTTCAAATTGGGTTGGTTCTATCTCTATCCTTTGTTTCCGGTAGGGTCCTCTATGGGAACAGGTGCACCTTGGTCTCCCTCCCATTCAGAGGCCTCTCTATTTCCATGCACTTTGTCGTGGTCTGGCCTAGTCCCCTGTCTTTCCATGTGTGTGTTCATTCCATGAGGTATGGGCATTGTCCATTTGTTTTTGTCCCGTTCTGAGTTGAAGAGACAGGTTTTTAGGATGTTTCTGAATTTTAGATGGTTCTTCATGGTTCGAATTTCTCTCGTTAGGGAGATCCATAGTTTAGCGGCTAGACCAGAGAATGCTGATCCACCAAGTATTTTCCTTGTTTATGGTTTAGATTCCAGGCGGATGTCGTCGCTGGATTTGAGTGTTGTGGTTGGCTGGTAAATGGTGATTTCCTTTTGTATGAATTCAGCTCTTGACCATGGATTGTTCTGTAGGTTATGCATATTGTTTTGAATGTGATTCGTTTTTTGATTGGCAGCCAATGTAGCATCTCTAGTGCCTGAGTGATATAGTCCCTTTGTGAGAGTTTGAGGAGAAGTCTGGTCGCTGCGTTCTGTATATGGTGCAGTTTCCTTAGTAAATAATCCGGCATTCAGAGGTGAAGACTGTTGCCGTAGTCTATCCTGGACATGATGAGGGAGATGATGGCCAGTGTTTTGTGTGTGAAGGAGAGGAATCATAGAATCTTTTTGATCATGTGTAGTGAAAGAAGCATTTCTTATCGTGTTTACCTGTGGTTCTAAGGTTATTAATAATTGTGGATGGTGTGGGTGCTGTTCCTAGTTCTGTGGGCCATGGGATGTATTAGTTGCTTTCCTTTTGGATATAATCATGAATTCTTTGAGACAGTCTATTAGCGCTGTGTTCTTCTCTTGTGCATCTTTGATTTTGTAGATGATTTGGGTGCCATCTGCGTAGTTGTAGCAGGTGAAGCCGTGTATTTTGATGAGGTTGATTAGTGGAGCCATGTAGATGTTGAAAAGGAGTGGGGATAGGGAGGATCCTTGTGGTACTCCACGGGTGTTGTCCTGCAGCGTGGATTTGAATGGTTTTATCGATACTGTTTCTGTTCTTTCAGAAAAGAAAGATTTAATCCAGAGCAGTGATGTGTCGATGGTCTCTATTTCTTCCAGTGTCTTGATGAGAATGTTGAGGCTGACTGTGTCGAACGACGCAGAGAGGTTGAGTAGTATCAGTGCTGAGTTTGTGTTAGAATCTGTGTTGGTCTTTAGGTCATCTCAAATAGAGAGAAGTACTGTCTCTGTCTCTCTAATGGGTCTGAAGCCAACTTGTGCCTGGTCCAATAGTTGGTGGTTTTCTATGTGTTCCAGTGTTTGTCCATAGACATAGCTCACTAGTAGTCTTGCCAGATAGGGAATGTTTGATATCGATCTCTAATTCAAGTGGTCTTCTACATTGCCCATTGTTCCCTTGAGGAGTGGTTTGATGTATGCATATTTGAAAGCAAGCTGTACACTCTCCCTGTTGAGAGTGATTAGTTGAAGAGTTTTATGTGGCATTCCAAGGGTGTGCCCTATGTAAGGATTGATGTATAGATGTCAGGTGGGCCATGGACCATTGAAGAGCCCGTTTTCTTGATTTGTTTCGCCTGCTTGAATATTTCCTCTCCTGAAATTTGCATGAAGCTTTGCAGCTTGTTCTGTGGTTCCATGGTAGGCAGCAGATTGTGCACAGTCTGGTTGATTGGCCACTATGTATGATCCGATGTATGTCAGTGATTTTATTTTTGAAGTGGTCTGCAAGATCATCACATAGGTTTCTGTGAAGGTACTGGTGTGTTATTGCATCAAGGTATATTTCTCATTTCATTTACAATGCTGAATAGTTCTTTCTGGGTGTTGGTTGCTTTTGCGATTCGGTCATCATAGTATTTCTTTTTGTCTTTGAAAGTTTCCTTTTTGTATGTTTGGATTTGTTTTTGATAGTTTATTCTTTTGGCCTGGTCGTAGTTTTTCCTATATTCTGTTTCAGGTTTCCAGTATGATTTTTTTTCATTGTATCGAGTTAGGGTGTAAACCATCCTGCCACTGCTTTCAATTGTGCTAGGATGAATGGGTTTTCCGGGGAGATGCTGTCTATTGTTTCAGTGACGGATAATGCTAGATGAGCCAAGAGAGACCACCTTTTTGTTAGGGGCTTGTGGGATGTGGTCTGTAGTACAAGAGCAACACAGGGATGTCCCAAAAACAAGCTACCCATTGATGCCACAAGTATAGTCTGGAAGTTTAGACTAACATGAGGCAACTGTGAATCAAAATCTGTGTGGGAACATATATCACGAGATATGTGCGACGGCAGGTATTGCAAAAATATATTCAATTTTATTCTTTGCTAAAAAGCAAGGGCCATAGAAAGTCCAGTTATTTAAAAAGACAGTATATAACAACATACAACAACAATGATTCGAACACTGTATTCAAAGACATTCAAATATTAGCAATTTGTCAAAGTTCAATTAAGCCCATTGCTAATTTCAAGTGGTGTTAGTAAAACAAAGTGACTCCCAATAGCAGGCATTTGTTTATAATTTCGCAAAGAGGCCCCTATGGGGGAAGTGTCAACAGAAGTGACTCTGTTTCCAGCCTTAAGTACGTAAACCGCAAGGTAATACTTGTTGACTTGTTGTAGCATGGACGTCTAGTCGTCCAGTTAAGGCTTTCGACAGGACACCCAGAAGACAACTGGTGTTAGATGTCATGTTTTTCACAAGGAATACTTGTGACATTAATAGGTAGCTTGTTTTTGGGACATCCCTGTGTTGCTATTGTTTCAGTGATCCATTTATGGATTAGGTCTGCTCTTTCATCTAGGTCAATACCATCCAGGGTTGCGGTTGATGGTTTTGAGGATTTCCGTTTTTTTAGTTACTGCTTTTGATGGTATTCCAATTTCTTTTCCAGATTAGGGGGATCATTTGAGGCTGTTTGGGTGCTTTAGCTGGTTGTTGGATCACAAACAGTATGATGAGGTGGTTGCTCCAGAGTATTCGTTATGATGGCGCAGTTGAGATCAGTTTTTTCTTGATGAAAATTGCGTCAAGAGTGTGTCCTGCTGTGTGTCACTCCTATCACCATCTGGTACAGTTTCATTGTCTCGAGCTGCTTGATTAGTGATTTCTGTGAGTTTTTGGTTTCTTCTTCAAATTATATGCTGAAATCCTGAAGGATTATCAGGTGATCGTTTTTGATGGCCAGGTTCGGGACAGCTTCTATGAAGGTGTCTATGAAGGTTGCATCATAGGGCGGTGGTCAATAGATGAGTAAGAATGTGAAGTTTGTTTTTGGGTCCGCTGTCAGGTGCAGGACAAGGGATTCGCAGTTTCTGATGCTCAGCGGGTCAGGTGTTTTTATTTTCAGGTGTTCTTTGTAGGCTACTACAAGTCCTCCTCCTCTTTTTCCTTTTCTGTTTACTTTTGTACATTTGTTGTTGGGTAGACAGCTGTGTTGTATGACTTTCTAAGTGTCATCTAACCACGTTTCTCTGACAAATAGGATGTCTATTCCACCATCGTAGAGAAGATGGTGGATCTCTGTAGCATGTTTGGACATTGATCTTGCATTGATTAGATTGCAGTGCATTTTATTTAGTAATTGTACTGGTCGTGGTCCGTTGCGAGTTATCATGTTAGGTATAAAGATTATTGTCTTCTTTTTGTGAAGGATTCCAATAGGGCGTCACACACCGGACCAGGACCTTTGCCCTCAGCCTTAGATGTAGTGCGTAATTAGAATGCTTTTTCTTTAATTTCAACACATTCGAATTGAGACGATACCTGACCAGTCTCACACCCCCTTTTACAAACACCCCGGGTCACAATGGACCATGAACCAGGCCAGTGGGTGGTAAAACAAGATGTATTTATTTTAATTTCAAAGAAAATCACATCATTGTTCTATATTGGGCAGCAAACTCCAATGGGGGTGATAATTACAATGAAACTACTGAACTAAATTTGGGTAACCTTCTACAAGGACATATCCAAAGCACAATTGAATAGGAGAACATTTCCAATTAGGATAGATAGCACCAGAGTTAAGATTTCCCCCTGCAATGGTCTCTCAACCCACAATTACTCTAATGGATAGAAGGAAGCAGCAGGTAGTCAGGGATATGAGGCAGCAAACAGAATCAAAATCCGACCTTCCCTCACAAAATAAGAGGCCTTTGCAATGGCCTAAAATGACACTCGGATTTTAACAATTAATTAATTATGTGTGTAATTAAATAATGATGTACATATGTTTTATCACAGTCTGAGGGATGTCATATTACTAGCAACTATAAGGTAAGGTATCACACAAGGCATACAGTTCACAAAGCAGGTTGAAATTGAAAACACAGTGCCGTCAAATCACACATGGAAAAGTTGAATTATTTCTAGTTTGCAGTTTTAAATGTCAAAACGGTTTTTCAGAAAAACTGGTGAAATATTCTGAATTGGAATGCAGTTATTCTGCTGGGGATAGATGCACATTACAGGGACAATATAGATGTGAAAGTAGGGTTATAGCTGAAGAACTGGATGAGATTTGCAAGATAAAAGGAGGTTCAGTTTTGGTAAAATAAAGCCGCTAAGTGAGAAAATCGCTTTGGAAAGAAAAAGACAAAGTTTGCTTATCCTAGATTATCAAGAAGATAGCGCTGCCCATGAAACAGGTTAAGTCGGCCGCATTAACCTGCTCCATGTCACGTTTCTCTTTATGTGAAAATTAATTAAATGATTCAAAGTATTACTAAGGAGTTACAAGAGGAGTGAATGAAAGAGTGGCGCTAACTCTAGAAAAACAAGGGCAGGTGTTAGGCAGAAACCTGCGCAGTTCCCTTAGGGACCACTGCAAAAGATTTAAGACTACAGGTGTTTGGCAGTAAACCCACTTGGTAGTAGTCTGCACCACATAGATTCACTTGGTAGATGTGGCTGAGCAGTCAGACTTCCCTCAAGAAGAGTTAGGCAGTATATAGAGTATACACAATAGGTACAGAGACACAGTAGCACAAGCAAACACTGACCAGAGCTTTGGTGTAAAAGTATATAATTATTTATTTAAAGACACACTTGTAAATTACACTAGCAAAAATGAGTTAAGTAAATTCAGCACACAGTCACTATCATATATATACAACCTTAATTACTTATTAGACACGTCTTAGTGAGAAACACCACTTATTTTCGGACAGAGGTGAGCGCTTAACATAAGATGGCACTCTAATAAGTTATAAAAAAGGGAGGGAAAAAGGCAGAGTTATGGAAGCACACAAGTTTCAATACTTTTACAAGAACCACAGTAAGGCAGGACAGGCAAAGTTCTACTGGAGAGCAAAGAAGTCAATTGCAAGGCCCACTCTTGGAGAGAGCAAGCAGAAGGGGTCCAGGTTCACACTGTGGGGTTATGCCCAAAGAGTCTTGTAGGTAGTTCGCACAAAAAGGATGAAATTAAAGTCAGGAAAAGTTAGCTAGGTTGTCCCAGGCCAGCCCAGGTTAGAAAGTCGAGGCTTTACTGTCACCCCAAACGATCTGTCGCAAGGGAAGCCAGGCGGGACACAGTACCTTAAGTGTGAAGGAAGCTCCAGCGGGGGCAGTTGTTCCTGGTGGCGGGTGCAAGTCAGTGTTTCGTCCAGAGGAAGAGGAGGTCTCACCGTGGAGGAAAGATGAAGGTCGTTTCGCTGCCAGGGAAGAAACCAGCCGTGGAGTTCTTCGGTTAAAAGGTACTACCCTTCTCTTCGCGGTAGTGGTAAACCGTGGTATTCCGGTTGCCGGGGTGCTTGGCATGGGCAAGGCGGCCACGAGATGCTCCAGGAAGGTGAAAAGAAGGCAAAACTGGTTATCCCCACCAGTCAAAGGAAGAAGACTCTCCGGACTGGAGATCTCCTCTGTCGTCGGGAAAAGTGGTGAGATGGTTCAGCAGGGCTCCACCGGTAGTGTCGTCGTTGCAGGTCGGCTTAGCTTCTCCCTCCTCGGATTCATAGGTCCTGTGGCGACTTTTGAAGTTCCAGTCCCCAAAGCCCTGCTTTTATGCAGCAAACCCCCATTCATTCAGCCTAGCTGTCAATCAAACATGCTAAGTGGTGAGCCGGCCGGCTCACCACTTGGGCCAATCACACAAGAGTGCGACTTGAGTTATCAAAGTAACTCAGTCCAGGGTGCCTAAACCTCCCCCCCACACACCCTTGTGGTACTCAGACAGAGTGGCACCACATTTGGAGGCTTCTGTGGAGAATCCCGCCAAAACCAAAAAGTGGAACAAAGGGCTCGACTTGGGTTGGAGTCACAGAAGAGAACACAAACGCCATATTAGAATCGAGTTCTGGCAAAAAATACCAACCGGTAAATTAATATTAAATAAATAAACCGGCGGTATGTTCAAGGCTATAAGAATTAAATAATTAAAGTTGGTAGCCTCGAACAATGGGAAAATCCCATAGAGATATATTTGCGGTCGAATATAAAAATTAGTATCCACTGCCACCAGCCAAAACTCGATCAAGGGGGACGGAGATGTGCCCCCTCGAACAACAGACCCCGGGACAATCGAATTGCCCCGACCAGTACGTCCACAATATGATGGTTTGCACTGGTTTCTGTTCATAATTTGGGACTAGTAAAGCCAATGGTGACTTTACATGCCCTGGGAGACAGTAGTCAGTCCCAGGGTATGGAGTCTATGTTGGGGGGTCGCTACGACACCCCTGGGTTACGGCACGGAGGGTGCTCTGTAACCCACATCAAAAACACATGAAACCCTATGGAGTAAAAGACCCCATAGTCCATTAAACATGTGGAAAGATAAAGGAACACCTCAAATCATGTCTAAGAGTGGGAGTAAAAGATTCTCACTCTTAGCAGGAGAAAAAAATAAACCCCAAAAATCCAGCAAAGCTGCTGGGGGACTCACTAGGTTTGGGAAATTTGCCTATTCAGAGAATTCTCCCTAACACTCGCCCCCCAGACTAAGGGACAGGAGGATTTAATCCACTCCTGGATGAACCTCATACCTCAAGTCGATGACATACATCTTAGAGAGTCCATCAGCATTTTGATGGTGGCACCCTGACCTGTGCTCAATGGTGAAATCAAACCCTTGCAGGCAGATTGACCATCTCAATAGTTTTGGATTTTCTCCCTTCATTTGCATTAACCATCTCAAGGGTTGGTGGTCAGTCTGAATGACAAAAGTAGAACCATACAAGTATGGCCTAAACTTCTTCAGTGCCCACACAATAGCAAAGCATTCTCTTTCAATTGTTGCCTACCTTGTCTCAGGATCCTTCAGTTTTCTACTGATGAAGCAAATGGGGTGCTCCCTACCCTTCTCATCTAGTTGGCTAAGGACTGCACCTATACCTACATTAGAAGCATCTGTCTGCACAATGAAAGTTTGGTGATAGTCAGGAGCTCTCAATACTGGTGCTTGGCAAAGAGCTTTCTTCAGGTTTTCAAAGGCCTGATTGCATTCCTCATTCCATTTGACCTTGTTTGGGAATTTTGGAGAGGAGACCACATTCAGTGGAGAAGCTATGGTCCCATAGTTCTCAATGAAATTCCCCTAGTACCCAGTGAGGCCTAGGAAGGCTCTCACCTGGGTTTGAGCAGTAGGTGTTGTCCAATTTTGCACAGCTTCAATCTTACTGGACAAAGGCCTTATTGCTCCTTCTCCTACCTCATGCCCAAGGTAGACCACCTTAATCTGACCAATTTGGCATTTACTTGCCTTTATGGTCAGATTGGCCTGTCCATGAGCCTGCAAAACATACCCTAAGTGGTTCACATGTTCTTCCCAGGATTGGCTGAATACTGCAATGTCATCCAAGTATGCCATGCAGAAGTCCTCCATCCCATTCAGAACCTGATTCACCATTCTTTGGAATGTAGCAGGTGCATTCTTCAATCCAAAAGGCATAACCTTAAATTGGTATAAGCCAACTGGGGTAGAAAATGCAGTCTTCTCCTTGGCTTGGTCTGTCAGGGCTATTTGCCAATAGCCTGACGTAAGGTCAAATGTGCTGAGGAACCTGGCTGAACCAAGTCTATCCACCAACTCATCTGTCCTTGGCAAAGGGTGGGCATCAGTCTTGGTGACTGCATTAAGAGCTCTATAGTCCACACAGAATCTCAATTCTTTGGATCCTGCCTTTGGTACTAACACAACTGGGCTAGACCATGGGCTAGTAAAGGGCTCTATTACCCCGAGATCAAGCATCTTCTTGACCTCCCCTTTGATGTGGGTCCTTACATTTTCTGACGTTCTATATCCTCTGCTTTTGACTGGCAGACAGTCACCAGTGAGTATGTCATGCTGTCCCCAAGGGGCAAGCCTGGTGAAAGTGAGAACAGAGAGGCAAACTGATTTAACATGGCTTTGCACTCTTCTTGTTGCTCAGGTGTCAGATATGAAGAGAGATTTACTCCTTCAATCTTTTCATCCAAGGGTAAGCCTCTGAGGAGATCAGGTAGAGCTTTGCTCTCTTCTTCCTCTTCTGTTGAAGCTAGAAGCAAGGCTCCTACCACAGGTCTGGAGACATACGCCTTTAGTCGGTTGGTGTGGAAGACTCTAGGAGCCTCCTTGGGATTGCCCAAGTCCACCAGATAGTTCACCTATCCAAGTTTACCCACAACCTTGAAGGGTCCCATCCATTTATCTTGCAAGGCTCTCTGCCTTGTTGGGATCATAACTAGAACTAGCTGGTCTTGAGTGAACTCAACCATGTTAGCCTTCTGGTCATGCCAAGTGCTTGACCAGGGCTTGTCCAGCTTTCAGGTTATCACTAGCTTCTGCCATCATTTCTGACATTCTCCTGCGGAGACCTATCACATAGGCAGTCACTCTGGCTGGCTTGGGGGAAGGAGCACTCTCCAACCCCTCCTTGATCAGGGCCAATGGACCTCTGACCGGATGGCCATAGAGAAGTTCAAAGGGAGAATAACCTATTCCCTCCTGAGGGACTTCTCTATAAGCAAAGAGAAGGCATGGCAATAGGAGGTCCCACATCCTTTTAAGGGGATCCTCTAATGCACCTATCATGCTCTTCATGGTTCTGTTGAACCTTTCTACCAATCCATTTGTCTGAGGGTGGTAGGTGGTAGAGAACTTGTAAGTAACTCCACAGGCTTTCCACATGGCTTTCATGTAGTGGGACATAAAATTTGACCCCCTGACAGAGATTACTTCCTTAGGAAACCCAACCCTGGTAAAAATACCAAGGAGGGCCTTAGCCACAGCCTGAGCTGTAACAGCCCTCATAGGAATTGCCTCAGGGTACCTAGTAGCATGGTCTACTACAACAAGGATAAACCTGTTGCCTGAGGAGGTTGGAGGATCAAGGAGACCAACAATGTCAATCCCTACCCTTTCAAATGGGACTCCCACAACTGGAAGAGGCACTAAAGGTGCCACATTCTTGGACCCAACCTTACCAGAAGTCTGGCAGGTATGGCAGGTAGGTGGTAGGTGGTAGATAACTTGTAAGTAACTCCACATGTTTTCCACATGGCTTTCATGTAGTGGGACATTAAATTTGACCCCCTGTCAGAGATTACTTCCTTAGGAAACCCAACCCTGGTAAAAATACCAAGGAGGGCCTTAGCCACAGCCTAAGCTGTAACAGTCCTCATAGGAATTGCCTCAGGGTATTTAGTAGCCTGGTCTACTACAACAAGGATAAACCTGTTGCCTGAGGAGGTTGGGGGATCAAGGAGACCAACAATGTCAATCCCTACCCTGTCAAATGGGACTCCCACAACTGGAAGAGGCACTAAAGGTGCCACATTCTTGGATCCAACCTTACCAGAAGTCTGGCAGGTATGGCAGCTCTTGCAAAACCTATCTACTTCAGCCCCCATTTTTGACCAATAAAAGTAGAGTGAGAGCCTTTCCTTAGTCTTCTTGAAACTCAAGTGACCAGCCAAAGGAATCTCATGGGCTAGTTGCAAGAACTGTTGTCTGTTTTCTTGAGGTACTACAAGCCGCTTGTAGTCTCCAGGTGCAGACTCAGTTGGTTCACTGTAGAAGAGGCCATCTTCCCAGTGCAACCTATACTTCCCAGGCTCTTGCCCATCAGCCTGAAAAGCAAGCTGCCTGTTGGCGAAGACCTTCCAGAGTTGGACATTCTCTCTGTCCCTTACTGAAGTCCGCCCTGTTGGGTCCACCTTCTGCCAGTAAAGACTGCAGCTCAGGATGGTCAACAGAATCCAGATCTCCAATGAGTTCTTGGCCTTCCACTATCTCTTCTACAGAGTCTAGTTCCACCATACAGGGTTGTACCTCCCTCTCAGCCTCAGCTGGAGGTGGAGTTACAGGTGTAGCTTTGGACAACCTAGGGGAAGTCCTTGTTGGAAGCCCTGGAGTGCTTGCTGTTGGCTGTTTCTTGGGAGTCTTGGGTTTCCCCTTTGCTTCCCTTTGTTCAGTGGAGTAGGAGTGATATCTTTCTTCATCATCTCCTTGGGAGTACCTCTCATGGATCTCTCCCTTGCAGGTCTGGTGAGCTCCTATAATCTTTTACTAGGAGGTCTGGGGGTATGTGACACTACTCCAAGAGTTTTCAGGTCATTACCCAACAGAACCCTTCCTGGTACCTCACTTTGTATGCTGACAGGTATCTTCACAGTCATGTCATTACACTGGATGAGAAGTGGTAATTGGGGAAGCATCTGCACAGGCCCCCCAGCTAACTTGGTGAGGTGTTTGGGTGCCTTAGCAACATCCTCAGCCTGAAAAAAAGATGTATCCACCACAGTTATGCTGGCCCCAGTGTCCCTAATGGCAAGAGTCTCCTGACCAATCACCTGGACACTGTCCTTATAATACTCTTTAGTATTATCTGGGATAGAGTTATAGACATCTAAATTCTGTTGTTCCCACAGACCCAGAGACACTAAAGAAACACTGACTGAGACTCCAATGTGTTCTTCAGCCAGCAGTAGAAAGTTTCCACTTGCCATTTGTACTTCCTCCTCTGGAGCGAAGGCTAAGCAGACAAGCTGGCCCCCTGAAGGTTTACCCTTACATCTGGGATCTCCTTTCACATGGTCAGGCGAGCCACAAACAAAGCATTTACCAAATGCTTTCTGGAACGGTGGTTTGCTCTGACCTCCTTCTGGTTTACCACCAGAGGGTACACTACTCTGATTTGGTTTCCCTTGTGGTTTACCCTTATTGTTCTGTTTGGGGCCCTCTTTGGGATTGGAATTATTAGAATTCTCTTTGGAGTCCTTTTTTGGCTGCTTCCCCTCATCCTTTTTCTGAGTTACCCCAGAGTCTTTGTGAGTAGCCATGTTGGCAACCCACAAGTCAGCAGCCTTAGCTAGTTTTCTGGAATCTAATTCCTTAGAATCAGCCAAGTGCTGTCTGAGCTCAGGAGAGCAGGCATCATAAATTGACTCCAGCATCACAGGATTCTTCATTCCCTCATAATTGTTCACCTTGTAACCCTTAATCCATCCCTCTAAGTTCTTCAAACTTTCACTCACCCAGGTAGCCCAAGGGGTACCATCATGCTTTTTGAGGGTCCTAAACCTCTTAAGGTACTGGGAAGGGGTCTTCCCAAATCTAGCTATCAAAGCTAGTTTCACACATTCATAATCCTTCTTATCCTCCTCCCCCAACTCCATTACCACATCAGTTGCAACAGGGGGGAGCCTAGAGAACAACCAGGAAAGTAAATAATTTCCTGTAATGTTCTGGAGCCCATGATTATATTCAAACAAACTCAACCAATCCAACACATCAAATTTAGGCTCATACATACCCACCAACTCCTTAGGCATCCGGGGTCTTTTGGGACTGGAATCCTAGAGGATTCGGAGAGAGAAGCACTTTCCACAGACAATTATTTCATTTCTAGCTCATGGTTGAGCTCCATTTCTCTGAGCCTTAGTTCTTGATGCCGGTTTTTCTGTTTGAGCATTAATTATTTTGAATTTTATTTCAAGCTTCATCTTTTCTAGTTTCATATATTGAGGATTAAGTGTGGGACCTGGTAAGGGTCCAGTAGGTAGAGCTGGCAGGGCAGGTAGAGGCCCAGGGAAGACAACTCTAACATCTTCCACCTCCTCTTCGGCTTCTGACTCAAAGTTATCAATACTAACATTCATATCAATATCATTGCTGTAATCTACAGTTGCTGGGGTGGTAGGTTCCTCTGAACCACCATCCAGACCTTGGTTTGCTAACAACCTTTCTATTAGCTCCATTTTCTTGCCTTTAGTCAGGAGATTCTTATGCTTACAGAGAACTCTTAAACAATCAGCAGTTTTTGTAGCAAGGGACTCTTGACTATAACTTTCCATAGTTGACAGGTTTTAGAAAATACTTCTTTTAGTGCTAAGTTTTGTGGTTAGTTGCACTAAGGTATCTATAAGCACACTAAAATGTATACTCAATACAAATCCCACCGCTGTACACCAGTGTTAGGCAGAAACCTGTGCAGTTCCCTTAGGGGCCACTGCAAAAGATTTAAGACTACAGGTGTTTGGCAGTAAACCCACTTGGTAGCAGTCTGCACCACACAGATTCACTTGGTAGCTGTGGCTGAGCAGTCAGACTTCCCTCAAGAAGAGTTAGGCAGTATATAGAGTATACACAATAGGTACAGAGACACAGTAGCACAAGCAAACACTGACCAGAGCTTTGGTGTAAAAGTATATAATTATTTATTTAAAGACACACTTGTAAATGACACTAGCAAAAAAGAGGTAAGTAAATTCAGCACACAGTCCCTATCATATATATACTACCCTAATTACTTATTAGACAAGTCTTAGTGAGAAACACCACTTATTTTCAGACAGAGGTGAGCGCTTAACATAAGATGGCACTCTAATAAGTTATAAAAAAAGGGAGGGAAAAAGGCAGAGTTATGGAAGCACACAAGTTTCAATACTTTTACAAGAACCACAGTAAGGCAGGACAGGCAAAGTTCTACTGGAGAGCAAGGAAGTCAATTGCAAGGCCCACTCTTGGAGAGAGCAAGCAGAAGGGGTCCAGGTTCACACAGTGGGGTTATGCCCAAAGAGTCTTGTAGGTAGTTCGCACAAAAAGGATGAAATTAAAGTCAGGAAAAGTTAGCTAGGTTGTCCCAGGCCAGCCCAGGTTCGAAAATCGAGGCTTTACTGTTACCCCGAACAATCTGTCGCAAGGGAAGCCAGGCGGGACACAATAGTGAAGGAAGCTCCAGCGGGGGCAGTTGTTCCTGGAGGCGGGTGCAAGTCGGTGTTTAGTCCAGAGGAAGAGGAGGTCTCGCTGTGGAGGAAAAGATGAAGGTCTTTGCACTGCCAGGGAAGAAACCAGCCGCGGAGTTCTTCGTTAAAAGGTACTACCCTTCTCTTTGCGGTATTGGTAAATCGTGGTATTCCGGTTGCCGGGGTGCTTGGCACGGGCAAGGCAGCCACGAGATGCTCCAGGGAGGTGAAAAGAAGGCAAAACTGGTTATCCCCACCAGTCAAAGGAAGAAGACTCTCCGGACTGGAGATCTCCTCTGTCGTCAGGAAAAGTGGTGAGATGGTTCAGCAGGGCTCCACTGGTCGTGTCGTCGTTGCAGGTTAGCTCTGCTTCTCCCTCCTTGGATTCGGAGGTCCTGTGGTGACTTCTGAAGTTCCAGTCCCCAAAGCCCTGCTTTTATGCAGCAAACCCTCATTCATTCAGCCTAGCTGTCAATCAAACATGCTAAGTGGTGAGCCGGCCGGCTCACCACTTGGGCCAATCACACAAGAGTGCGACTTGAGCTACCAAAGTAACTCAGTCCAGGGTGCCTAAACCCCCTCCCACACCCCCTGTGGTACCCAGACAGGGAGTGGCACCACTTTTGGAGGCTTCTGTGGAGAAGCCCACCAAAAAGTGGAACAAAGGGCTCGACTTGGGTTGGAGTCACAGAAGAGAACACAAACGCCATATTAGAATCGAGTTCTAGCAAAAAATACCAACGGGTAAATTAATATTAAATAAATAAACCAGCGGTATGTTCGAGGCTATAAGAATTAAATAATTAAAGTTGGTAGCCTCGAACAATGGGAAAATCCCATAGAGATATATTTGCGGTCGAATATAAAAAGTAGTATCCGCTGCCACCAGCCAAAACACGATCAGGGGGGGACGGAGACGTGCCCCCTCGAACAACAGACCCTGGGGCAATCGAATTGCCCCGACCAGTACGTCCACAATATGATGGTTTGTCATGGTTTCTGTTCATAATTTGGGACTAGTAAAGCCAATGGTGACTTTACATGCCCTGGGAGACAGTAGTCAGTCCCAGGGTATGGAGACTATGTTGGGGGGTCGCTACGACACCCCTGGGTTACGGCACAGAGGGTGCTGTGTAACCCACATCAAAAACACATGAGACCCTATGGAGTAAAATACCCCATAGCTCATTAAACACATGGAAAGATAAAGGAACACCTCAAATCATGTCTAAGAGTGGGAGTAAAAGAGTCTCACTCTTAGCAGGAGAAAAAAATAAACCCCAAAAATCCAGCAAAGCTGCTGGGGGACTCACTAGGTTTGGGAAATTAGCCTTTCAGAGAATTCTCCCTAACAGCAGGGTGCAAAGAGAATTAGAACAGTTTAGACACGTTATCAGGGTATGAATAGGATTATTCAGCAAATTTGGCATAGACAAAGGGGTCCAGTTGGGGCAGGCTATGTGTCATGGGATGGGGAATACTCACAGTCCGCTCTTAAATTTGGGATTAAGAAGAGTCAAACAGGTTCTGGACTCCAGGACTCCGGTCACCAGGTAGCGGCGGACTCTCTTAACAGAACAACATCTGGGCTTGTCTGGTCACTGGATAGCAAGTACAGATGTATGGAAGGGGTGCAGCGGGCATGCAGTTAGTGGGCAAAAAAGCCAGTCTGGTCAAAGGATGCTTCCAAAAGGCTACCACAGCTTTTCCTCTTGGTTAGTGGGGCTTTTAAAGGGATTTCTGGATTAAGGCCTTGCTGGGATAGGATCAGCAGTGCTTTGGCCTTGCATTAGAGTCTGGAATCTTGCAAAGATGAAGGTAGAATATCAGGATACGCAGGTGCTGGAAATTCAGGAAAGAATGTGTGTCCAGAGTTCTGCCAGCCTCTCATTTATAAGCAAGGGTGACATCTTGGGGGTGACCTACCCCCAAGAACCAGATAAGGCAGCCAATGATGGTTGCCTCCTTCAGGAGGGGACCCAGTTAATGGGGTTGTACTTTTATGATGTGTAAAGCCTTCCCACAGTCCTTTTTGCCAAAAATCAATCTGTACATGAATTACACATTTCTACATTTGTGGCACTTTAACCATTTACATAAGTAGATTACATATTTTACGCAGAGCATGCCAGTCCAACTCCACAGTTTGTAAGACTTTGTTTCGTCCGCTTAAAAAATGTTCATCTTTTTCCGAGAGAAATATTTCATTATATAACTTTATACATGGGTATAGATTATCATAAGGCATGTAAGTATTGCATTTCATAATGGCATCATGTACACTTTCCTCAGACTATCCAATTCTCTGCCATTTGCTTTCCCAATATGGCAGTGAAGGATACCACATCTTAAATTAAAAACCACAAAATTACATTTAAACTGTTAACGTTTTACATTCCTGTGAAGGCCTGTTTCAAAGATAAAAGTCTTAAAAGTTTATTAATAAAATAGTCTTTTGAGGCAAATAGTCAGCATTGTTCACCAAATATGGGCATAGCTTACAAGGCTGCTCTTGAGTTGGCTTTGAAGCTCCCAGTAGAAGTTGCAGAGATGTGTGGTTTCCTATTTCACGTGTTCATGTCCCAGAATTTCTATTGTAAGAGGCCTCAGCCCAGAAGAAAGTATGATGTGTTTCTGATCTTTATTTGTCTTAGTCATTCAAATTTTTCTAAGGTAGCAATTATCACACATGTGTCCTAGATTTCCCTTGTGGCTTCTCTTGGTGGTAGGGAAATGCTGTTATCAGCATCCAAATGTCCCTTAAGTCATGGCAGAAAACCTTTTCAGAAGGCAGCCTTTGTCTTTATTTCTTATTTTATTTTATTTTGTCCTGAATCAGAAACAAGCCTGTTAAAATAAAACATCCCATATTTGTTTCCCAGCTCAAACCCCTTTACATTGCTAGACAAGGACAGGTTTTT
Source organism: Ambystoma mexicanum (assembly GCF_040938575.1). Taxonomy (NCBI): domain Eukaryota; kingdom Metazoa; phylum Chordata; class Amphibia; order Caudata; family Ambystomatidae; genus Ambystoma; species Ambystoma mexicanum. The sequence goes on from NC_090927.1 coordinate 401,923,327, forward strand.
ATTCAACATTGTACTTTTAAAACAGACATTTTATTTTTTGGTTGGCAAAAGCCCATTTTGACACATGGTGAATGCTGCTGGGATTTCTCTTCCATCTAACTTCCCAATATTGTTCTGTAGCCTAGCCAGCTTCTTTTACACAACAGTATATACAAGGTCCCCCTGAAATTGACATGTGCACAGAGAGCTCGGGCTTCTTTTTGCAGGGTTTATTTTTGACACTGTGTAGCAAAAGTCAAACATTTTCCCATATTGCTGAAGTGGAGTTTCTATTGATTTCCCAGATTTGGCTGACCCAGCCTGTCATGCAGGGATCATGCTTTCTTCTGCTAAAGCACAATGTGCATATGGATGGGCAATGCACGGTCAAACTGATAAAAGTAGTGTGATAATGAACAGATGAAATTAGCGTCAGAGCGGCCTCATTTTAAATGTCAAATATTTCCCTTTTACAATGGGAACTTTTTGCAAGCAGCAGACCAGCGTGGCGTTTCAATACGCTTCTTTTGGTGCAGATAACAACACATGCTGGTGGCCTTTCTCAGTGTGCGTCCTGCCCCAACTGGCCCAATATGTGCTTGAAAAGATGGTGCAGCCATCTTTTTGTAGCTGCAAAACACAGTTTTGATGCTAGGCAGTGGTGCTGAAAGGAGCCAGCGCAGCCATTTTGCTGGTTCTGCGAAGTGCAGCTTGGTCATGTCTGGAAGTACTGCTGAGTGGGTAAATATATCGCACATTTTAGAGTTTGTTCTGTTTTCTGTCATGCTTTTGAGTGTGTGTTTGGTTGCCGTGTCTGTGTTTGTTGGTGTGGTGGCATGGTGTGGTTCCATTTGATTTATTCTTTCTCCCAGTTTTCTCTTGCATCTTTGATGTCCTGGGTGTTAGTGTTAGCAGTGCACGGTGGCGCCAGTTATGGTTGCTTAGCTTACCATAACTGGCGAATTTCAGGTTTTTTTTGGTTTTACTTTGAACCATAACGTCCCTTTAACAAAGTTTTTTTACTGAATTTGATAGGTGTTTAGTAGCACAACTTAACCATAACGTCCCTTTTAACAACGTTTTTTCATTGAATATATATATCTTTGGGAACTTTTTTTTGGTTCAGGGTTGACTCCACCCCCATAAAAGTTGGGGGGCTGACAATTTGGTCCAATGTCTGCATACCAGTGTTGGGGTGTACTGGCAATAGTGAAATTTGACCAACCCCACCTGTTAGCCCTGCACTTTGCGGGATCCGGCCCTTTGCTATTAGTATGAGTGATTTTGGGAGATTACTAATAAATAATGCCAGTCTGGGGTGTTCTGGCAATTGTGAAATCTGACCAACCACACCCATGCACCCTGCACAGGGATGGAGCGGGGGCTGGCCCTGTGCTATCAGTATAGGCTATTCTGGGAGATTTTTCAAAGATTGAAGTTAGGACACAATATAACATGCACAAGGGTAAAGCAGATGCCCACGTGCATGTCAGCTACGGGCCCGGTCACGCTGGGTGGGTACTGCTAGTATTCCATCCAAAAAGGTATTATTACTACAGATTGCAACCTCCCAGTTGGCCCACACCTAGATGTAAGTTCTAATTTTGTTTATCCAAACTGAAGAGCCATTGAATTATGAAGCCTGCCAAAGGTATGGTATCTCTAGTGGATGCATGGAGTATTTCCGATCTGTGATACTTAGGTTTTATATTCTTTTCCAACCACTCCCACACACATTTACGCATTGATGATGCCCTCTTCAGTAACGGTTTGATACCATGCCTAGATCCATCAAAGATCAGATCTCGGTTGATTTATGATCCTGCCCGCATCTCAAATAGGAACATCACTCCTAACATTTAATTCCCACGCTGATGCTTGAAGAGAATATTACAGAGTCCATAAATATACACGTCAAAGACACAAACAATCAAAATAACTGAGACCTTATTTAGAGGATTGGGTATTGACAAGTTTGGGTGTTTCAATTAAAAAGGAGAAGCAGATCATAAAGCAGCCAGAGTGTGCCGCTAAAAATAAAAAATGAAAAGGCATTTGTAGCCTATGGCAATCCAATTATTCGTAAGAAGTTGCAAAGAGATAACATTGAACTCAGTGTGCTCTTGGCCAGAGAAGCCAAAACTCTTCTTCTAAATTGAAGTGCCAAGTTCCATATTCGGAAAGAAAACAGGGGGCAGTTTCTAGCTTTGTATTTAAAAGCTAAATGACATAGAAGCAGAGTTGCAGCCATGGAAAGTAAAGATGGCAATATTTTGATTACAGACACAGAGATAGCCACTGAGTTTGCCTCATTCTGTCAAAATCTATATACATCAAAAAATAGGCCCACCTCCAAGAAAACAGCGACTATCCTTCAGAACATCCCACCCCAGAAACGTACCAAAGACAAAATCAGCGCTATGGAAGGCCCCATTACTTTAGATCAGCTAACAAAGGAACTAATGTCTCCAGCTAAGGGGAAGGCACAGGACCAGGTGAGCTCCCTGCAGAATTCTACAATAGATTCTGCAGCATGTTAGCAACCAACCTGTTAGGGATCTACAATTACAGACTATGCTTTGGAAGGCCAGGCACGACGTGTTTGGACACCCAATGGATAGTATTACTCAAACCTAACAAAGAGTCTATGGGCCTCATTACGACCCTGGCGGTAAGGGGTTAACGCCAGCGTTAGCTGCGCCGACCCCTTACCGCCAATTACGAGGTCCCCTAGCGCCATGGTGCTTTTAACACCTGCTTTTAGCAGGTGTTAAAATCTATGGCGCTAAGGGACCATGGAGTTAATTACGCCACCGTAATTTACGGTGGCGTAATTAACGCCTTCCCCACTCCCATTATGCCCTATGGGGCAAAAATGGGAATGGGGAAGGGTAAATGGGGATTGGGGACTTACCGCCCCGCCTAGGTCGGAATGGGGCGGTAAGTCCGCCAACCACCATGGTGTAAACGTAGTTTACGCCATGGTGGTAAAGTCACGGCCCAGGCGGTAACTTACCGCCTGGGTCGTAATGAGGCCCTATGAAAATTAAGATACATGCGCTGATCTTTCGAATGAAAAACAAGATCAAATTGTACCAAAAATACATCTGGCCAGAAGTAATGCAGTTCTCACTGAGATGGCTATGTCAGCTCAATGAGGATATGCAAATTGAATATTTTCCTCTATAAAATACCTGAATGTTCTGTAACCTTTTTCATATTGCTCACAAATGGTGACAACTAATGGCCACTGTGACATTAGATGTGGCAAAGGCCTTCGACTGGGTCGAGCAGTGCTATCTGTTTGAGGTGCTGAAATTGGAAGGATGTGACCCAAATCTAATACACATGATGAAAATGTTATAGCCTAAACCATCATCTAGGGGTTCCGTTAAGAGATACTCTTGAGATGGAGTCCTCTGACCTAGACATATGGCAGGGCTACCCACTGTCACCTATCCTTTACATCCCTTCCCTGCAATCTCTACTCCTCACATTGTGTAGTGACCCAGATATTCAAGGAATCCAAACTCAGCAATATACAGTAAGGTTTCTGAAAACTCATCTGATTTACTAGCCTGTGTCTTAAACCCTGATTCCTATCTTCCGGCTCTGATGATGTGGGTTGGAGAATATAGTGAGGCTTCAGGCTATTCTATTAACTAGGATAACACTGAAACCCTTTCCACGGAAAGGCTTTGTTGCAACAATTGAAACACAGCTATGGAATAAAATCGCAAAAGGGACTTTAGAAATGGTTTGATATTAAAATAACTGAAAAGTAGTTCTTGTATATCAAACAAACTAAGGATTTGTACAAAGATTTCTCATTGGTTTGTGTGTTTAAAATCTGCGAAGGAATAGGACCTTTTGAGTCCCTACATGATGCTGTTAAAGAGTTATCAATGTGTGTTGTATGTTTTAATCGTTTATGCTATTTTTCTTTTTTACTATGTTTTGTTATGGAATATCTATGGGATTGATATTTTAAACAAAACGTTAAAGAAAAACGTTAAAATGTATGTAACTTTAATATGTAAAGGTAAAATGTGTAAAAGGGCTTTTAAAACTAAAACACAATAACAAATAAAAAAGAAAAGGCTTTGAATCCCAAAGTTGTACCAATACTACAGTTAAAATGGAGGACTGACAATTATGAAATACCTTGATATCAAATTTGCCTCAACCCTTCAATTGAGCAAGTTTCGTAAATTAAAGCATATCGTTCAAGCTATTGAAAGACTCATACAACAAAGGAGTCAGTTGCACTTGTCCTGACGTGGTAGGTTAGAATCAATAAAGATGATCAATGCACTAAAGGTCTTACACTTCCAAGCTCACCTGCCACTTGCCCTTTCAGCATATTTCTTTCGTAGATTAAATAAGGTCCTCACTTCCTACTTTTGGGCAGGCAAAATACCTTAAATTAACATTCAAGTGTTTCAAATGCCAAAAGGCTAGGGGGTGTTTATCTTCGAAATTTTAATTTACATCAAAGGGCCTTCCTACTTTTATTATTTCATTATTTATTTATTGTACCATGCATGTATAGTGCTTTTATCCAAAGGGCTGAACAGAGTAATGACTGGCACAAAAGATACAAAGAAAAAAAAAAACAAGAGAAATCTCAACTCACAAGGCAGGACTTCAAAAGAAAGAAACGTTTATGAAGATACAGCCTGAAGTAGGTGAAGTTTGAGGCACACTTCAATAGAATAAGAGAGGACCAGGATCGAATGATGATGGGTAGTGCAATCTAAAGATGAGGGGCAAGAAATTGGAAAGAACAATAATGGGAGGAAACACAAGGGGGCAAAGGACAGAAAGGAGGAACTGAGAAGATCAGAGGTTGTGGATAGGGTATTATAGAGAAATCAAGGAACTGAGATAGGGTGGAACTAGGTCATGAGAACTCTTAAAATATAGACACAGGACATGAAATTCAAAATGTTTAAGAGAGAGCCAGTGGAGAAGGGTCAAGTAAGGAGACATTTGGGAAGACAAGGGAAGCTTAAACTAGATTCTGACGCCAGAGTGGAGGATTGAATGCAGAGAGAGAATGACATAGTTTGGGAGACCAATATATAAGGAACAACAGTGGTTAAGATGAGAAAGAACCAAAGTTTGAAGAAGTAATTTAGTGGAAGAGAAGGTTAGAAGATGATGGGTTTTCTTAACATTAAAATGATGAAACCGACGAGATTTAATAACAGTTGCAATCATGGGTAGTAGTGAAAAGGAAGAATAAAAAATGACACCAAGATTGTGTGCTTGGTTGCTCAGTAGAGAGTTCAAGAAGGGGGAAAGATACAGACCGAGGGGAGGCAAAAGAGGGGGAAAGCAGGGAAAAACATATTTAGGTTCTGTTGGGGTTAAGACGGAGAAAGCAGGAGGCCACAAATGATTTGACCGCAGTGAGACAAGAAGAGAGTCATGTGTGGCTGGAGTTGTCAAAAGATGAAAAATAATTAGAAATATGCTTGTTATCAGCATACAAGTGTACCTGGAAGCTACAGCCAAAAATAAGTGATGCTAGAGTGGAGGTATAGAGTGAGAAAAGGAGATGACCCACGGCCGATCCCTGAGGAACACCATAGGGAAGAGAGTGGGACTGGTAAGTGGGCCACTTCCAAGAGGCTATAAATGAACAGTCAGACAGATAAGAGGAAAACCATAGAAGAGCGCAAAAAAACAGATTGGTGAAAGGGGAGAAGATGATCTAGGTTAAAGTAGATACTCAGTTGAAAATAGTCAAGATTCTCAAGGTGTTTTGAGAGATAAGGAAGTAAAGAGACAGAGCAAAAGTTGGAAAGGTCGTCAGGATCCAATGCAGTTTTTTTAAGAGGAGGGGCAGCACATTTGAAAGAAGAAAGAAAATAACCAGAGGACAAAGAAGAATTGTAGAGAGAAGATAAGATGGAGAGGAAAGAAGGAAGAATAGGTCATACATTAAGTGGATGGTCACAACCAGACCTCAGCGCAATGCTTCTTGGTACTTAGTGTAAGATGATCAAATAGATCGAATTGCTCTACAATAGCAATTAGACATGCAGGTGGTGTGCAAGCTAAATGATAACCTGGTGATAACCTCAGTGATCACCTTTTGGATACTGGGGCAAAGTGTTCAGGCCATACCACATCCTCTAGACATGCTTGCTTTTGGCAAGATGCTTTTATTAAAGTTAGTGGCAAACCCCTTAATTGACCACACTGGACAGGTAGAGGCTTATTTTACATACAAGATAGTGTGTTCTTAAATTACTTTTAACTGAAAAATGCCATTGAAAAATGCTGTGGCTGGTGGCCATTGTGTTCTGATTTTCCTGGAAGTAAGGAACTCAAACCGTCACTCTCTATCTGGGTGGGTATGCAAGCCTTGCAATTGTACACATGTCTCTCTCTGCTTAAGCACGAGCATGTTCTCAAGACCACTTCTCAGTCGGAGCAGGAATGGAGCTGTTCACTAAGTGATAAGTGATGGAGTCGAGGTAGGTCCTCCACGTCTAACTCGGCATCAATTTCACAGACAATGGTTTGATCCAAGAATACACTGCACACCACAGAACATGCATAGAGTAAAGGTCATGAATACTGACTTAAGTTGGTGCTGTTCTCTAGAGGCCGGCTCCGGCTCACTACAGAACATGAGATTTGCTTGTCATAAGTTACTTCCATATTGGGATTCAAAATAGAATATTACTTATGGCGGTCTACACGTTCATGCTCACCTCACATGGTTCATACTGAATGCAGGTGCGTCCACCTTTCCAGAGGCGAGCAACCATGTTAAAAGAAATGTTAATGTAGGTTACTGTCTGTTAATATTAAAGTCATCACAAGGAATTGGAAACATTTCTCAAAAGCACTGAGTTAGACTGCTGGAGTAGGGTCTGTCATATTAACAGTATAGATTAGCATAATGCTTATGCTTAATAAGAAAAGATGTAGTATGTGGAACCAGGTTACCCTTGTTACAGAGCACCATATCATCTCTACACATAGAAAAGAGGCTATTGGGTAATTAAAAATGTCATAAAAGCCCAGGTCAGCGCTCACCCACCCTGCAGACGGTCCAATTCCTCAGTTGAGGAGTCAATTATAATATGATACATTATTGTATTCTTTGGAAAGATCTTTTGTTAAAAATGTAAGTTGGATCATGTTCTTAATTATAAAAACGATCCGTAATATAAATATTGATTTGGACACTTTGGTTAGCCAATGTAGACAGCGTACTAGTTGTATTCCCGCTGTAAACATGATTGTACTTAGTATGACATTTTAAGAGATATTTAAATATTTCTAAGATAAACAAAGATCTAAAAACCTACGTTTTCAGAATTGTTTATTTGATTTTCTTAAAGATATAAACATGTTCTTTTAAAAAAAGGCAAATAATACCTGAGTAAAAGCGCAGTGTGGTTGGTTCTTCCATGTGCTTTAGTAGATGACAAATAGTGTGTTGCAGATGGCTTCGTAGGGTGCAGTGCTGTACCCCCCACCCTCTGTACTGATAACTGATACAATATGTGAATACAGTATCTAGCAGTTCAGTCTATATCGTCAGTATTTCATTAATCCTTAGATCCCCACACCCCCTATCTTTCTGGCGGAATGACTCCTGCCTTTTCGTTATGGTTCATATTCTTTCTGGTCTGTACTCTGCACAGGCCTTTTTAATTTGGCATCTGAACATCACACCAATGTTTTTAACGTTGTCCTCATCTCCATGAGTTCCTGTGGTGAACCTTGCATTCATGAAATAGTAGCATGAGTTTCGAGCCCTCTCTCTGAACACTCGATATCATTTGTAATGCCTCACTTATGAGTTACCACTACCAAGTAAGTCCGGTGCCCTTCTTCAATATCAGAGAGTGGGTGATGCTTAGATTAATATTTTCCTGGTTCTATTAGCAAATCAATTTATTTTATCCAGAGACTCCACAGTATACAATCTACCACATGAATAGGAAACAAGTTATGCAAAACAAAATACACAATGGGGGTCATTACGACCCAGGCGTTAAGGGGTTAACGGCACCATCAAAGGTTGCGGCGCCGTTAACCCCTTAAGGCCTTACTACGAGGTCCCTTTGTGGCTCCACACCTTAACGGCTGGTCTGGACCAGCCGTTAAGGTAGGGACCCGCAAAGGGACTTTGAAGGTAATTATGGTACCGTAATTACAGCCTTCCCCATTCCCATTGAGCCCTAGGGGGCAAAATTGGGAATGGGGAAGGGCCAATGGTAAATGGGGAATAACCGCCCCGCCAACCTTGGAATGGGGTGGTAATTCCCCATTTCACCATGGCGGAATCGGTAAGTTACCAGCGTTAACCATGGCGCTAATAACGCCATTGGTTAACGCCGGAGTCGTAATGAGGGCCAATTACATTCTAAAAGTGTAGAAATCTAAAAGTGTAGACATCCACCCAATTATGAAATACAAACATAAAATCAATTCTATAATGCAATTACATTAAAGCAGAACAAAATATATTTAACAGTTTAAATTCAAGGGTATATCTTTAGTATCAGACATGCACCAATATATACCTATTCCACAATACAGGAATAGTCCACCCACTCTATAGGGAACACTCCCCTTAAGGCCCTTCTCTCTAGTCCTTCATGTATTCTACAAATACTCTGCCACTAACACCTGACTTTGTACATGAGCTATGGAGTGGCCCAGTTCGAGTGTTGCTTGAATGACCCTCAACCCACACTGATAGAACATGGGCATACGCCATTCTCTCTGTAACTGTGCATAGCTGGGGTAAAAGAAGAAGAGAACCACCGTCTCATGCAAAAGAGCTACGCATCATCTCACTCTGTATTCCACCTGCTTTTGTAAGTAGCCACCTGCAGATTTAGTTTCAGGTGCAGATGCAGGAGCAGGAGGAGTTAGGGTAGTGAATAAGACATGATACGCTTCCACACATGGTCGCCTTGAGGTTGAGATACAGACTCACCATATGCCCACATTTTGTGCTCCATGCAAACATCTGGTCATATTAGTCCCAAAAGATCTGCTTGAGGTCTCCTATATCGATCATTGCCAAACCCTAAAGGGCCCAAACCCTAACAGGGGGCTGGGGGGTACACATAGGGAAAGGTCCAAGCTTAGTAAAACCAATTAAGTAGATCCTTCAACCATTGTAGAGTAGGGCCTCCCCAAGCATTAGGAGTATATCACGTGGTCTTGAATGGCCATCAGCTGACAGGGTAATTCATAGAATTTCGCAGAAAAGTGTCGCAAGCGGCAGGCGCAGAGTGTCCGCGTGCGATTGTCTGCGCCAGGCGCGTGCGCCAAAACCAATTTCCGCGCACAGCGTATTCATGGATTTTAGGCTCCCAAACTAGCCGTGGCGCAGAGTATCGCAGCGACCCTGCAGCAGCGCCAGTAACGCCCCCAAGAACGCCCTCGCGCAAGGAAAAGCCATCAAAATCGCTAAATCATCGCAAAGGGCTGCGCTAACCCTGGACCAGTTTACAGGGCTGCCAAACAAGGAACGCAAAGCGGGTAACGTTCATATCAGGGGTACGCGGGAAGTTTTACATGCGATTAGCCAGGGTACGTGTATGACAGGGGTACGCGTGAAGTTTTACACGCGATTAGCCAGGGTACGTGTATTACAGGGGTACGTGGGAATTATCACACGCGATTTGGCTGGGTACGTGTATGACAGGGGTAAGCGTGAAGTTTTACACGCGATTAGCCAGGGTACGTGTATTACAGGGGTACGCAGGAATTATCACACGCGATTTGGCTGGGTAGCTGTATTACAGGGGTGCGCGGGAATTATCACACGCAATTTGGCTGGGTACGTGTATTACAGGGGTGCGCGGGAAGTTACACACGCGATTAGCCAGGGTACGTGTATTACAGGGGTACGCGGGAATTGTCACACGCAATTTGGCTGGGTACCTGTATTACAGGGGTGGGCGGGAATAATGACACGCGATTTGGCTGGGTACGTGTATTACAGGGGTGCGCGGGAATTATCACACGCAATTTGGCTGGGTACGTGTATTACAGGGGCGCGCGGGAAGTTACACACGCGATTAGGCTGGGTGGGTCCTCACAGGTGTTCCCTGTACACCCTCCACGGCCCCTGCAGGCAGCCCACAAAACAGGGGACTACCCTGCACACCTGCTCATGTCTCCCATTCCCCACCCGCCCCCAGCAGTGTGGGGCACCCTCCACCAGGCCCCCACTCATGTCCCCTATCACCCCCACCCCCCAGCCACCATGGGCAGCCCCCACCAGGCTCCCACCCATGTCTACCACCACCCCCACCCCCCAGCACTGTGGGGCAGCCTCCACCAGGCCCCCACTCATGTCTCCCACCACCCCCACCCCCCAGCCACCATGGGCAGCCTCCACCAGGCCCCCACTCATGTCTCCCACCCACCCCCCCCAGCCACCATGGTCAGCCCCCACCAGGGCCCCCACTCATGTCTCCCACCACCCCCACCCCCCAGCAGTGCAGGGGCAGCCTCCACCAGGCCCCCACTCATGTCCCCCTGCCCACAGGCCCTGACAATCCTCAAGCATGGGCCTCATGGCCAGCCACCACAGCCCAAAGACACAACCAAGTATTACATGCGCCCATGATACTACTCCAATGGAAACAATGTAAATCAACACATGTGTCTCACACACACACAATGGTTGCAAGTGAACATGAAAACCCATATCATGACATGCATGAAAACAATGAGATGAAACCACACATTGAAGAATGAAAAAATCCAAATAATGTATTAAAAACAACAGTAATGGCAATCAAAATCAAACAAAATACACAAGTAAAAAAATTACAAAATTAAGCTGGCTGTCCCTTTTCAAATTAAAATCAATAAATGATAATCCAAAAAAAATTCTTCCAAAGTTCAAGTCCATAAAAAGGAAATGAAGGGAAAAAATAAATAGAAAACCATTGCTCCATGGGAAAAAATATTCATAGTAAAAAAAATATCCAAATCCAAAGTCCAACTATGTACAAAGTATTCAGGGTCCATCATCCCAACAGAAGAAATGAAACCTACCAAAAAACCTATCTAAAATGGAACTATATACAAAAGGTGGAGCAGTGTCCGTCGACTCCAAATAAAAAGGAAACCTATCACTAAATAACTATATACAATGGCGGCGGGCCAGTCCAGCGGCTCACTTAGTGGTGTTCTGGGCCAGGGCATCATTGAACTCCTCGTCTATGTCCCGGAGGCGGTCCTGTTCCATGGCCCGAGGGTCCGCAGGGACGCCAACATGTTCACCTCCAACTCCCTGCGGATTGCCTCGAGGCACTCGGCCCGCCTCAGGGCCCTCCGCATGGAGTTCTTCGCCCTGACCATCATGAGCCGCGCCTCTTCGGCCCGCTGCCGCTCCGCATCTATGGCGTGGCCCAACCGCTGCCACACAGAAGACACTTCCAGTCCAGGGTCCTCCTGCCCTCCGGCCGATGCCTGCCCCTCCGATGTTGAAGGCCCCGAGCTATCGTGGCTCCCACCTACAGCCTCCTGCTGCTGCAGCTGCTGCTGTCCATGTGCCCTGTCCGATGGTGCCTGCACATCCTCCTCCAGCTGGGGTGCAGTCGTTGATGTGGCCAACCCTGCTGGACGTCCGACTCCCGACTGTGGCAGGGATCTGTTGTCCACCAGCCTGGCCGCACGGTCGGAGGCAGCTCCACAGGGCACCCAGGTGACACATGGGTGGGAAGATGGCATGGAGGACGACTGGGGCATAGGGGGTTCCGTGGAGGAGGGGTTTGGAACAAGGTCCAGGAAACAGAGGAATCCAGCCCTGGTGAGCTGTCCCAGTGGGTCAACGCGGTCAACGAGCCATGCGAGAAGACGTGCAGACTCATCATGAAAAGACTGCAGGTCAGCTCGCATGGCCCGTTGACGCAACGCCACCCCACCATGGACAGGCTCAACCTGGTGCAGGATAGCCACATCCGCAGGGAGAGGAAGGCCAGGTCTTGTAAGCCAATCCCCTCCCTGAGAACGGGTCTGGAGGTAGGCATCCCCGCTGGTGCAAGATGATGCAGTGACAGGAGCAGGGACAGGATTGCACACAGGCACCTCCGCGGTGGCCTGTGCTGCCTCCTGTCCCTGATCCTGCACTGCACCACTAACACCAGTGGAATCCCCACCTCCAGACCCCGCCTCTGTCGCTTGCACGGCCTCCTCCTCCTCCAAACCCCCCACCAACCTGGATGACTCCGTGCCATCTTCCTCCGTTGGGCCCTGTGGGGTCCCAGCTGCCCCTTCTGCTGCCGAGGAGTCCAACTCCAACCTCCGCCTCTTGGACCTCCCCTCGGCAGCTGCGGCCTGGGACACGGCACCGGACTCCTCACTCCCCGACGAGATCAGAACCTGGGAGGGGATCCGGGCCTTGCGTCTCCGGCTGGTGGTGCGACCCCTGCCACTGTGCTCCACAGCACCTTCTCCGCCCTCTTCATCAGTTGACGCTGCAGACAGGGAGAAAGAAAACACAGGCATCAGGGCACTGTACAATGGACTCATACACACATGACAGTCATACATGAGTGGCATTGGTAAACCTCAGACATGGCATCACAATCCCCAACACACATGTCATTTCAACTTGCACACATGAGCCATACCACAGCCATATTGCAACAGCCAGCACCATCCATTCACATACAACAGCATGAGCAACCAAAGGTCATCCACACATCACATGCAACATAGGGAGTACACTACACATGCACACACACCACCAAACTTGCATGCATGTGTACACCTCTGCCAACTGTCGCAGTGTTCCGATCGACATCCATGTCACACCTGACAATCATTCCTCCACATCCTGTGCCATGCAAGCCCACACACACAAGCACCATCCATGTGTCACACATGAGACCCCTCGCATGTGTCACCCTCACGGCCCTGTATACCCCCCCTACTTGCCCACATAAAAATACATGTTCAACCTGCACACTCCTGGCACACCACACGCACAGCTTACAATCAGTATGCATGTACACTTACCGCTTGACTCCAAACGGGTCTGCCTCTCAAGGACCTGGACGTGGAGCGCTGGGGATATGCATTCCAGGACCCTCATCTGATCTTCCGACAAGTGGCCCCGGCGCCCCTTAGCATCCACTGCCTTCAGGAGGCGCCGGGCCTTGTTGAGGGTCCTGGACCTGAAGTCCTCCCAGCGCTTCCTGACACGTTCGTAGTCGCGGACTGCCACCTCCTCCGCGTTGATGGCAGTCACAATGTCCATCCAGATCCGAGTCCGTCCTTCCTTGTTGGCGCGCAACCTTCCGAAGAGGGCATCATACTGCCCCAGGACATGCTCCACCAGGACACCAACTTCGGTGGCAGTGAAGCTGGTGCCCCTCTGCCTCCTTGGCCGGGGGTTGCCACTGGTGCCAGATGTTGCAGTGCCCGACATGGCAACCCCAGAGGCAGGAGTGGGTGGGCAACTGGGTCCTGGGGCTGGGCTGTGGGGCGATGGAAAAGCAGTCGGGAGTCTTCGGTTCCAGCAACAGCACCCCTGGCTGATGAGCAGGCAGCAAATGTCAGGGCACGTGGGCAGCAGGCAGTCAGGCAGCAGAAGATGGCAGGTGGGAGCGTGCTCAGGGCTCTGGGGGGCAGTAATTCGCCCTTCTGGGCAGGAGCGTGGTCTTCCGTGTGTGAACGCGTGGCCAGCTTGATACAGAGTGATTTTGCACGTGAAAATCCAGCACGTCTGCGTGTAATTCGAGGAAAGGCCCCTGTACATTCATTGGCCCAAAGGCCACCAGCGTATGCGCGTCTATGAAGTCACGTGCACGTTGAATATGGCACACGTTTGAAATGTTGCGTGTTAAAAAAATGAAATACACGTCCGAGTGTCAAAGCGTGTAATTGGTGGAAATGGCCTTAGCGCGTACACGCGGAAGTGACAAAGCGTGTAATTGGTGGAAATGGCCCTCGCGCGTACACGCAGAATTGACAAAGCATGTAATTGGTGGAAATGGCCCTAGCGCGTACACGCGGAAGTGACGCTGGATGTGTGGGCCTGCATAAAAGGTACGTGTAGAACACCATTTCCTTGTACGTGCTTTTCGTGGAGAGCGAGTGGGTGAAATCTGTACTTCTTGTCGTTTCACACGCGATTTACTTCACTGCGTTTCAAGTTCGTACTCCCTTTTACCTCTGACAGCCTTTTCTCTTTTTTCTCTTTTTCTGGTTTTCCTGGGCCTGTTCCCTCAAACAGCGTTCCCTTCTACTGTTGTCCTGTCTCCTCAGACAGCGTACAATTCTTCTTTTGGCGGGGGTGTTGCCAACGCGCACACGCGCTTCTTTTTCACACTCTTTTTCCTGGCAGATGGTGAGTCACGCACGTATCTAACATCTGTGCTTGCCCTGTGTGTAGCCTACCCCTTCAGAGGTCATTCTAGGCTGCGTGTGACACGCATACGTTCATTCTTGTGTTACTGGGTGCCACAGCGTAGTGCAGGTTTTTTTTTCCGCACACGTGGTCTAGGAGGGGTTGCGTGCACTTCATCTCCCTTTTTTGGGCTTATTGTGCGTTGCGTGACCCGTCATCTTTCCCCAGGGGTCACATTCAGCCTTGCTAGAGCACTAAGGTACAATTACCATCTGGTACCCAACCCCTTTGACCCCCAATTGCCCAGGACAATAGTTTACAGCCACTCCCATATGCACATTAACATCAGTGCCATGGTTGGGAGGCGAGGAATCCGTAAGGGTGGCAAAGGTGGACGAGCCACAAGTGGTGGCCGTGGTGGATCCGGTAGGGGACGTGGTCGTTACTTGCAGGGTGACCCTGTCCCCCCATGTGTGGAGGACCAGTCAAGGGCACCCATAATACCCACCCTCTCCCCCTGGTTGAGGCTGATGTGGCTGACACCATCCATGCTCAGCCCTTGTTGGACCAGCCCATTGTGGCACCAGACCTGGCTGACTCCATGGCTGACTTCCAGGTCAGCAGGCCTATGACACGTGCGCTGGTCACGTTGATGTCATCAGGCCACGTGGATCAGGGGCAGCAAGGTCATGTGCTGCCCCAAGTAGGCAGGTTGGAGAGGCTGCAGGGGCAGCTGCGGCTCCATCCACCCCAGCTCTCACACACCCAGCCAGGACAGTGTCGGTCCTAGTCCATCCTGCTGACATTCCCCCTGACACCATTATACTTGAGACAATGCCTGCACCAACTACCATGCTGAGTGTGCAATCTCACACTCCTGATACAGAGTCCACCAGGGCTCCTGCCCCTAGTGTCCAGAGCGGCGTAGGACACACAGGATCACCACCACCTTCCAAGTGGAAGAGGAAGAGTGCTCGTCCGGCACAGGCTGATGCCCCAGACACGGCTACACAGTCCGGCCCGTCGAGGAAGCCCAGCTTCACGGATGCCGAACTGAATGCACTTGTCGAGTATGTGTCCGCACATGATAACAAAATGGTCATTGTTGCAGGATCCAAGACCACACCTGCACAACGCCAGGCACACTGGCAGACCATTGCGGACATCGTAAGTGCCCTTGGAATCGCGCAGGGCAAAGAATAAGCTGGACTCAAGTCATGCCGCAACTCTAGTGACTGGAGGTGGGTCTCCAGTAGAAGACATGGAACTCACTCCACATGAGTCAGTCGCTGGGACCTACGTCACGGAGGAACAGATCCAAGGCGTGGGAGATCTGCCTGATTATGAGGCATTGTCCGGTGAGTGCACATG
The DNA here is from genome assembly GCF_040938575.1 of Ambystoma mexicanum. Lineage (NCBI taxonomy): Eukaryota > Metazoa > Chordata > Amphibia > Caudata > Ambystomatidae > Ambystoma > Ambystoma mexicanum. Next base: position 401,939,033 of record NC_090927.1, read on the forward strand.
CATGTGTGTGTCATCCATGTGCATGGTGTGTGTGTGAGGGCTTCTGTTTGTGTGCCAGGTGAGGGTGTGTGCGCCTGAGTCGTTTGGGTCACCCATGTGCTTCATGCAATACATTCTGCGCAGCAGCATTTGGCCATAGCAGTATCCCTTCTGCCAACAGTAGACATCTAGCCCAACAGCACGCCAGTTGCCCTTGAAGTGTCACCTTGCCACAACATTGTTGCTTATTTTTCTCTGTTCATTCAGGCAGATTGTTTGCATTCCACCACTTTTACTAGGCATTTCTCAGTCCTCTAGTCACATGTCTGACATGGCTATGGTAAAGTGGAGTGACTTTGTTACCTGGATATCATTTGTTTAGACATGTCCCTGTGCAATCGGACCATTTTGGACTAGCAGCTCCAGGTGAAAAATCAGACCTGTTTGATTTAGAAAAGCTATTACATGAGGGAACTGGACTGAATGAATAAGTGCTGCCCTCCTATCCATCTTCACTCAATAGCAATGGTACATGCCATCTGTGTGATGGCATGTGTATTTCACCTGGCAATCACAGGCCAATGTGTGATGCCACTGCTAGGCAGCATGCAGAAAATGTGTTCATCTTCCATCTTGGTGTCATCAGTGTGTGCCATTTGCCTACCCTTCATACGCAGTGAGGGTATATGCATGGGAGGGTTTTAGTCATGTGGGACATGTGTCAATCAAGTACTGGTTCTGTTGCTTCTCAGCCCTCATTGTGTGCCATGGTGCTAATGCCTGCTTCCATTTGTTTGCTTTTATGTCTTTGCAGGGGAAGACGCACCTGATACTGCTGGGGTTGTGGAGATGGTGCAGACCCAGGAGGGGTCTGAGGGCCGACCGACCACCAGTGAGGGACGTGGTGTGGTGGTGGGTGAGAACCCACAACTGCTGCAGGTCGTGCTCTCAAGGGGTGTCTCTGGCTGCACCTCCCCGAGCTGTACTCAGGTGTTGATTCGGATGATGAGACCTACGTGCCGTTGCAGGTGAGTGTTCCTGGGAGGGATTCTGTTCTGTCCGACCCACCTGCACCAGGGTCAGAACCCTCAATGGGGATGTCAGTGTTGGCAGCTACGCCTTTGGTGGTTACGGATGCAGGGTCACACTCCGCAACATCTGATCCTGTTCCTGGGCCAGCAGATCAGAGGGGGAATGCAGTCCTGCAGCCTCAGGCAGTGCTGGCACAGCAAGGCGCAGTTCGCCTTGCCCCAGACAGGTGTGGTGCCTGCCGACGTGGTGGCCGTATGCCACCTGGCAATACCGCATGGGAGCAATCCATTTACGGTATGGCAACCCAACAGGCAGCATCATCAGAGATGATGGCTCAGGCCATGGATAGGGTGGCCACTTCCATTGTCCCCCCCCCGAAAGGCTGATGGAGCGAATACAGCAGGCAACCGACTCCATCTGCCAGTCACACAGGGAGGACATGTTGGCGTCCAACAGGGACAGACGGGCGGCACTTGCGTCTCTGCAGGAAGCCATCTCCATTGAGACCCAGGGCCACAGGGAAGCCCTGAGGCTGGAACTCCTTCACCTCAGGACGACTCTTGTTGAGCTTGAGGCTTCAACAAACCGAAGGACAGAACAGCAGCTGGAGCATCTCACCCGTACTCTCTCAGCTAAGATGCAGGCAACTAGGGCGGAGGTCCGGGCATCCCGTGAGTTGTTGCATGGGGACCTCCGCACACTCATCCTCCAGAACGAAACCTACCACACCCGCATGCTTGCAGCCATGGAGGAACAGACTAGGGCCTTGCGTGGGCTGCCTCCCATAGTCCCATAGTGCCACCACCTCCGGATGCAGCTGCACAGGGTGAGAATAGCGACAGCAGTGATACTCCCACAATAGGGTAGCCGTGTGGGCCATGAGCCCATGGAGGTGTTCTTTTTTTGCAAGATCCATACAGGTGGGTTTTGGTGTGCACCCTGTCCTCAGACCTCCTGGGTGTCCTCCCCGACCCCCCCCCCCCCCCCCGGGCCCATTAATGGCCATTTTTTTTTTTTTTTTTTTTTGGGACAGTGTGTTGCCTTGTGTGGCTCCCGTGGGCATACGCTGCATTGTGGCTGGGCACATGCAGGCTTGTCATGTATTTGGTTCAGATGCTTGGGTTTTTGTCACACACACCCCTCCTGCTTCCCGTTTCCATGGGCTTGCAAAGGGTGTGCCCAAGTGACATTGAACATTGACGTACATGGTGACATTGGACTCCCACTACATGTGTGGGTAGTCTAGTCAATACTGTGTATACATTCCTAGTGCATATTGCTGTTGTGTTGTACACTGCATGTTGCATTGATGTGTAACTCATCATCCATGTCTACCTCCTAATTTGCAGGTCCTTTCCTCATGTCTACACAAGGCCCTCTACTTTGGAGATGGAGTCCATGTTGGCAGCAGTGCACCTACAACTCTACATGGCGGCAACACTGTACAGTTGGAAGTGGTGGGAGTGCAGGCATTTCCAGGTGGTGAGACTACTAATTCCTTACATTCGTAATGTCATGTTAATGGTAGTTTTGAGGGTCAGTAGCTGATAAGTGTTATTGCTAAATACCTGCTTAAGTGTGCTGTTGGTCCTGCATTACTGTGAGCATTTCAGGTGTCGCGAGTTTCAATTAGGGACACTGTACTTTGTGACACTTGTGTCATGTTGTGGGGATTACTTTGTTTACCCGCACATAGCATGACATGGCATGGTGTGTCGTGTGGTGGTGCTGGGGATGGGTTGGGTGACATGGCACTGTCCTCATGTTGCATTTTGCAAGTGGGTATTCATTTTAGCTGCATGAATGTGTTTTTTCACGAAACTGCATTGGTGGTGTCTGTGTAGGTAGGGATGCACACATTGTAACACTTCCAGGTGAACAATCTCAGGCTGATATGGTTTTGACGGTTGATTCTCCAGACATTCAGTATCAGTGTCAGGTTGAGTCATCATTGTTTGTCAGATGGTATGTGCCAGGGCAGTGTGCACTCCACAGGGGTGTGATTTCTATGTGAAGTAATTAGCCACTAGCTGTGTACGGGCTGCCTCCCCCGTGCCCTTTCCCCTCCCATGCGCAGCGGGTGTGCATGTGGTTGGGGATGTGGGGGCACCACCATGTCCACGGCCAGGCCCCGGCGTGTTGCAACGTTGTGCAGGACACATGCTGCCACTATGATCCTGCACACTACTGGGGGAGCGTATAACAGCTGCCCGCCAGAACGGTCAAGGGAGCGAAAGCGTGACTTAAGCACTCCGAATGTGCGCTCCACTATGCCCCGGGTTGCAATGTGGGCTGTGTTATATCTTAACTCGGGTGGCGTGGTGGGGTCCCGAATTGGCGTCATAATGTGGGGGCTGAGAGGGTAGGCACTGTCCCCTGTGGAGGTGGTGATGGGTGTCATTGGTGGGGTTGTGACCTTGCTCAGTATCTGACATGCATGCATGTGCAGTGGCATTCATACTCACCAAGCAGCCATGTATCGCCATGCCGCCCAGCTTCTAGGTCCCGGCTTAGGGTGGACATTCGGTAAATGAAGCTGTCGTGGGTGGACCCGGGATAGTTGGCATATACTGAGGTGATGATTCCCTTGGCATTACATTCTACCTGCACGTTGATGGAATGCCAGTGCTTGCGGTTCCTACAGATGTGCTCAGATGCCCTGGGGGGGCGTAGAGCCACATGGGTGCAGTCGATGGCACCTAGCACTTTGGGGAATCGTGCCACACCGTAAAAATCCAGGGCGGCAGCATGCCTTTCTGCAGGTGTCCTGGGCAGGTATATGTGCCTGCGGACTGATGGGCGTGCAGTGATGATGTTCAAGACCTGGTGTAGGCAGCGTGACTGCGTGGCCTGTGACACCCCACCCACTATGGCACTTGTCCGCTGAAATGATCCAGTGGCTAAGAAGTGCAGTACATTGAGGACCTTCTCCAGGGGGCTGAGTGCTTGGGAGCACAGGGTGGGTGATGTGAGGTCATCCTCCCACTCACTCACCAGGTCCAGTATTATGTGTGGTGGAAACCTGTACCTCCCATACACCTGGTCATCAGGCATCCCGAAAAGGCTGGTTCTGGGTGTGAAAATTCTGGCCCTGACTATCCTCCTCCTCCTCCTTTGGTAGCCCACGGCCACTGCTGCTAGGAACGGTATATTCATCCTGGCGTCTGAGCTTGTTAGTTTTTTGCACGCAAATTTATGCGTCGCGGGTTGACGTATGCCTGCTTCCTACTGGCGTACGTGTTTCTTTGCGCGTGTTGTAGGCGAGCGTGTGAAACTTCCCGCGCACCCCTGAAATCCAGTACCCAGGCCAATAGCGTGTTGAAATTTCCGCGCACCCCGGAATACACGTGCGCTGATGTACTCGCGTGTGTAAGTGCCCGCGCACCCCTGAAATGCACGTACATAGGCCAATTGCGTGTACGCGCACTTTTGTCCAATTACACGCGATGACACTCTGACGTGCAGTCTTTCCACGTGTGCTCTGTCATCACGTGCTATGAGGGAAACACCCGTGCGGGTCACGTCACGGACGCGCTTATGCGCTGAGGGCCTTTGGTCCAATAGAATCGCATATGCGTGCTGACGCGCTTACACGCTGAGGGCCTTTCCTCGAATTTCACGCTGACGTGCAGGATTTTCACGTGCCAAATCACTCCGTATCAAGCTGGCCACGCGAAAACACACGGAAGACCACGCTCCTGCCCAGAAGGCCGAATTACTGCCCCCCAGTGCCCCGAGCAGCCTCCCACGTGCCATCTGCTGCTGCCTGCCTGCCTTCCTGCCTGCCTGCCTGCTGCCACCGTGCCCTGCCATTTGGTGCCTGCACATCAGCCATCTGCAGGGGTCCAGTTGCTGTGTCCACCCCTGCTGGATCAGAAGACTCCCGACTGGGATAACATCGCTCCACAGCCCAGCCCCAGGAGCCAGTTGCCCACCCACTCCTGCCTCTGGGGTTGCCATGTCGGGCACTTCGACATCTGGCACCAGTGGCAACCCCAGGCCAGAGGGGCAGAGGGGCACCAGCTTCACTGCCACCGAAGTTGGTGTCCTGGTGGAGCATGTCCTGGGGCAGTATGATGCCCTCTTTGGATCGTCCCGCACCAGCAAGGAAGGACGGGAGAGGATCTGGGCCGACTGTGTGGTTGCCATCAACGCAAAGGGGGTGGCAACCCGCGACGTCCAGAAGATCAAGAAGCGCTGGGAGGACTTGAGGTCCAGGACCCTCATGAAGGCCCGGCGCCTCGTGGAGGGGGGCCGGGGCCACATGAGTTCCATCCAGATGAGGGTCCTGGAACACGTATGCCCAGCGCTCCACGCCCAGATCCTTGAGAGGGAGACCCGTCTGGAGTTGAGCGGTAAGTGGCCAAGCATTGCTGTGTGAGACAGGGCATGTTGCCGTGTGCTGGTTGTCTGATACTTGCCTGTATGTGTGACATAGGCCATGTACGCATGTATGTGTGCAGGGACATCATGGTAATGCATGTCCGACCAGTGATGTGTGAACCACATGGTCGTTGCATGTGTTTAAATGCGACATGGGGAGCCCTATGCAGATTTTACACCTGAGAGCATGCCAGTCTCTGTTCCTGGACATGGGTGGGGGTGAGGGATGGGTGCTGATGCCAGGTACATATATGGTAGCCATGTCTGTGTGCCTGACCTGCGTGTCTGTGACTTGTGAATGCCATGGATGCATGACACATGTGTGTGACAATGCACAGATTCACTGATGCAGCCTAGTTATCCTTGTATCCGCTGTGTTTGGGGTGTATGAGGCCAGATGGATGTGACTGAGGTGAAGTGTGTGCATGTGATAGGCATGACCCATGATGCATGTGAGTTCCATATCATTGTATGTTTCAAGAGTCCATTTGACATGTATGGAAATGTCCATGGCATGCACCATGCCTGTTACTGTATGTGTTTTGCCTGGACTGACCCATGCGTTGTGGAGGGACATGATGGAAGTGTACTTTGGCAGTGGTACTCATCTGCTATTGCTTCCTGTCTAGGAGACCATTGTACAGTACCCTGATGCTTGTGTTCTATGTCTCCCTCTACGCAGCGGCTAGTGGAGAAGAGGGCGAAGACGGCGCTGTGGAGCAAGGCGACGGGGATGCCCCCACGGCTGCAGCGGAAGGGGTGGGTGAGCCCCCACAGGGGCCTGCTACGGCGGAAGATGGTGAGGAGCCATCCAGGTTGGTGGTTTCCACAGAGGAGGAGGAGGCCGCCACTGAGGCACACATGGGGCCTGGTGGGGGCATCCCTGCTGGTGCAAGTGGTGCAGTCCAGGGGCAGGGGCAGGAGGCAGCACAGGTCACCGTGGAGGGGCCTGTGCATGTCGCTGTCCCTGACCCTGTGAGTGCACCACCATGCACCAGCAGGGATGCCCCGTCCCAGGCCCGTCCGCAGGTAGAGGGGATGTCCATGTCACCTGACGCCCCTCCACCTGTGGACGAGGGGACCCGTGGCCATATGGAGAAGGTCCTGATTGGGGTCGCGATGCGCGCGGGTGCAATTCGTGATGACGTGCGTGCTTCCCGAGAGGAGCACGCACGTCATCACGAAGAGCACCGTGCCGACTTGGCCCAATTGGGATCTTCCATGTTCGGGGGTTTCCTGCATGTGTCGGCCAATCTGGCGGCCCTCTCCTCCTCTGTTTAGGCTATACGCCGGTCGTTCTCCTTGCTGTCTTCCGGCCCAGATGCCACCAGGGCCCCCTGTGGACCTGCCCTGACCAATGCAGCCAGCTCGGTGGGGATCCCATCCCTGCCACAGTCGGCAGTCGGAGGTCCAGCAGGGGTGGACACCACAGCAACTGTACCCCAGCAGATGGAGGATGTGCCGGCATCATCAGGCAGGGCACGTGCACGACGGCGTCGGTGGATTCCATCAGCCTGGATGCCGTTGTGCTGGCAGAGGCAGTTGCGTCGGAGGCAGCAGCAGAGTCAACGTGGGAGGCATCATGGCTCGGGGCCATCAACATCGGAGGGGCACGCATCGGCCGGAGGGCAGGAGGACCCAGGACGGGAAGTGTCTTCCGTGTGGCAGCGGTTGGGCCAGCAGATAAGTGCGGAGCGGCGGCGGGCAGAAGAGGCGCGGCTCACGATGGTCAGGGCGGAGAACTCCATGCGGAGGGCCCTGAGGTGGGCCGAGTGCCTCGAGGCAATCCGCAGGGGGTTGGAGGAGCAGATGGCATCGTCCCTGCGGACTCTCGGGGCCATGGAACAGGACCGCCTCCGGGACATCGAAGAGGAGTTTGATGATGCCCTGGCCCGGAACACCACGGAGTGAGCCGCTGGACTTGCCCGCCGCCTTTGTATATAATTCTTTAGTTTTAGGTTTCCTTTGTTTCTTCTTATGATTTGGAGTCGACGGACACTGCTCCACTTTTTGTATATAGTTGCATTTTAGTTAGGGTTTTTTGTAGGTTTCCTTTGTTCAGTTGGGCTCATGGACCCTTGGATGTTTTGTACATAGTTCTTCATTGGATTGTTTTATTTTGTTTGTTTTTATTTATTCATCATGGAGCAATGGTCTTTGCATTTATTTTTATCTCTCGGATTGATTTTATTTTTAATGTGACTTTGGACAACATTTTTTTGAATTTGGATTTGTAGTTTTAATTTTTTTTGACGGACATGCAGCTTATCTTTTTTTCATTGCCATTGTAGTATGTTTCATTTCATTTGCATTCAATTTTTTTTAATACAATTTTGTTTTCATACTTCACTGTGTGGTATCATCTCATTGGTTTCATGCATGTCATGTTGGGTGTTTTCCCATTCAATTGCAGCCATTGTGTGTGACGGACATGGGTTCATTTGCTTTATGAACATTGGGGGTGTAACATGTAATTTCCATTTCCATGTGGGTGAATGGGTTACTTGGTAGGGCCTTTTGGCTGTGGAGGATGACCATAACGCACATGATTGGGGATTGTGAGGACCTGGGTGCAGGAGGACATGAGTGGGGGCCTGGTGGAGGGTGCCCTGCACTGCTGGGGGGTGGGGGTGATGGGAGACATGAGTGGGGGCCTGGTGGAGGGTGCCCCTGGATGCTGGGGGGTGGGGGTGCAGGGGGACATGAGATGGACATGAGTGGGGCCTGGTGGAGGGTGCCCTGCACTGCTGGGGGGTGGGGGTGATAGGGGACATGAGTGGGGGCCTGGTGGAGGGTGCCCCACAGTGCTGGGGGGTGGGGGTGGTGGGAGACATGAATGGGGGCCTGGTGGAGGCTGCCCCTGCACTGCTGGGGGGTGGGGGTGCAGGGGGCCATAAGTGGGGGCCTGGTGGAGGGTGCCCCTGGATGCTGGGGGGTGGGGGTGCAGGGGGACATGAGTGGGGGCCTGGTGGAGGGTGCCCCTGGATGCTGGGGGGTGGGGGTGATGGGAGACATGAGTGGGGGCCTGGTGGATGGTGCCCCTGGATGCTGGGGGGTGGGGGTAATGGGAGACATGAGTGGGGGCCTGGTGGAGGGTGCCCCTGGATGCTGGGGGGTGGGGGTGATGGGAGACATGAGTTGGACATGAGTAGGGGCCTGGTGGAGGGTTCCCCTGGATGCTGGGGGGTGGGGGTACAGAGGGACATGAGTTGGACATGAGTGGGGGCCTGGTGGAGGGTGCCCTGCACTGCTGGGGGATGGGGTTGCAGGGGGCCATGAGTGGGGGCCTGGTGGAGGGTGCCCCACAGTGCTGGGGGGTGGGGGTGCTGGGTGACATGAGCAGGTGTGCAGGATAGTCCCCTGTGGTGTCGGCTGCCTGCAGGGGCCGTGGAGGGTGTACAGGGAATACCTGGGAGCACACAGCCAAATCGCATGTAGAATTTCCCGCGTACCCCTGAAATACACGTACCCAGCCAAATCGCGTGTGGAAATTCCCACGCATGTACCCGGCCAAATCGCGTGTGGGACTTCCCGCGCACCCCTGAAATCCACATACCCTGCCAAATCGCGTGTGAAACTTCCCGCGCACCCCTGAGATCCACGTACCCAGCCAAGTCGCGTGTGGAAATTCCCGCGCACGTACCCGGCCAAATCGCGTGTGAAACTTCCTGCGCACCCCTGAGATCCACGTACCCAGCCAAATCGCGTGTGGAAATTCCAGCACACGTACCCGGCCAAATCGCGTGTGGAACTTCCCGTGCACCCCTGAAATCCACGTACCTTGCCAAATCGCGTGTGAAACTTCCCACGCACCCCTGAGATCCACGTACCCAGCCAAGTCGCGTGTGGAAATTCCCGCGCATGTTCCCGGCCAAATCGCGTGTGGAACTTCCTGCGCACCCCTGAAATCCACGTACCCTGCCAATTCGCGTGTGAGACTTCCCGCACACCCCTGAGATCCACGTACCCAGCCAAATCGCGTGTGGAAATTCCCACGCACGTACCCAGCCAAATCGCGTGTGGAACTTCCCGCGCACCCCTGAAATCCACATACCCCGCCAAATCGCGTGTGAAACTTCCCGCGCACCCCTGAGATCCACGTACCCAGCCAAGTCGCGTGTGGAAATTCCCGCACACGTACCCGGCCAAATCGGGTGTGGAACTTCCCGCGCACCCCTGAAATCCACGTACCCTGCCAAATCGCGTGTGAGACTTCCCGCGCACCCCTGAGATCCACGTACCCAGCCAAATCGCGTGTGGAAATTCCCGCGCACGTACCTGGCCAAATCGCGTTTGGAACTTCCCGCGCACCCCTGAAATCCACGTACCCTGCCAAATCGCGTGTGAAACTTCCCGCGCACCCCGGAATACACACACATGTTATTTTTCAGTCAGCGGGTGTCCGTGTTTGTGGGTACCCCTTTGCACGTCATTTGTCCTGGAGGGCCACAGTATAGGACATTCATCATAGCTGTATATAGGTGCTATTTGTTGGCGCACCTTTTGGCGCACATTTATTACAGGCGCAGAGATGCTACCGCCTGCTTTCTTGTGGCGGTCGTGTTTGTGCCTGTGCGCTGGTTTGACCATGCGCTTTTTTGCCCTATTCGATTCCATGAATACGTGTTGTAGGCGAGCGTGTGGGCGTTCCGCGCACTTGCACCCTGTACTTCCCCCGTGACGCCCACATTTTGGCAAGTTGTTCCCCATTCCAAGTGTTACGCCCCGTGTTCCGCCTACTTTTGTTGTGTGCGCCGCACTATGTGCGCTTTTCGCTGTGGCCTGCGTGATTTTCGCTGTGACCTGGCGCACGCCGTTAGATGGCCTGTGCGCCAACGTGCGCCGCGCACTTTTTTAGCGCACATCCGATGGTTTTCTCGCGCACGGCCTTCCATGAATCGATGTGCGCTGCTTTTCGTGCGATTTTCGCACTTGCACTGCGATTTTCGCTATTCCACTGCGAATCGCACGGTTTTGGCCACTTGCGCCACGCTAATTATTCCATGAATCAGCCTGTGTTTGGTCAGAGACTTTTCCAGTCGGTTGAAGGGTGGCGGGCAACCAGGGCTTCAACATGTCCTAATCCTATTTACAAAGTCAATGCATCCATTGATGGTTCCCTTCCTACTTTAACCAAAGATCCTACGAAGGGCATTCTCAGATACCACCAGTCTGGCAGGGGGATGAATACCCAAACCTCAGCACTATGCAGAGCCATTGACCGTGCCTTTTTCCAGTACAGTTTTAGTCGTTCATTCATCGACTGCTCGACAAGATAATGATTAAAAGTAATGTTAACTAACAGGTGCTCACGTTATGAGTCTGGTGCAGCAAGCACTCCGTAAGTAATCACATATTTATTGGAAGTTATATAATGCTCAACTGAACATAAGATAACTTCCAAATCCTCGCTCTTTTTCACTTCCAGGGAGCCCACCTACACCTTGAAAGGTCTTCAATGCATTCCTTCTGCCACCGAGCATCTACGTATATGTTAGCACTTTGATGACCATCTGCTTAGCCTCGCAATAGCCAGATAATGCATCTGTTGTGTTAAAACGTCTGTTAACTGTGCCATATGCAGATAACAACAGTGGCATTGGTGTAGAGCCTAGCATGTGCATCTACATCACAGATCTATCTGCTCAGACGGTTATAAATAGGGTGTACAAGGTGTGGGGAACACACAGCCCTTTCTCACACCCACTCTTATTGGGAAAGCCAAGGCCATCTCCCTTTATGGACCATACTGCACTCACGCTTAAGTAGTGACATGAAGGAGGCAAACTGCTCCACTTAGGCATGGATCCACCCCGTTGGCCAAAAGAAACCCACCTCAGAGGCGAGTTCTAGCTATAGAGTCAAAGATACCCTATATATTGTAAGCGGTCTTGTCTTTCACAGTGCCCTTCTGCCACAATTGGTGACCTCACTACGCTTATTCATGAAGACTGCATGAAGTTGCCCTTTTTGAAAAGTGACATGGGCCATTTGGAAGAGTGCCAACATCAGACATTGGTCCATTCTTGATGTCCCTCTTCAGATGTGTTCACTTTCACTTATTACTGAACCATTGGATTGATAGGGATAATACGACGGCCTTCACGCCTGACCATGAGGATCTCTGATGATCAGTGCTTTAAGTGGGCCAGGGCCAGCCGGGACAGAGCTTCGGCAGTCTCCAAAAAGTGAGGCTGCGCAGAGGCCCTGCCGGGGGCCCCCAGTCCCACCATACTGCCGCGGGTCATTATCCCACAATGGCCGCAGCTGCGACGGGAGATGAGCCTGCCACCATGACTGAAACAGGCCGTTGTGACTGACAGAAGTGCCAGCCAGTCACAGCGTTGCACAAACGCTGTGGCTTGCTGGCACTTTGGTCAGTCAGAGCTGCCTGCAGGAAACACTGCGACATCACCAAACTGTAACTTTCTCTCTTGATCCCTCACAAGGGGTCAGGAGACAAAGTTACAGCCCCTTTGTTGGCTGTGAGCAGAATCATGGCCACATCCCCTCACAGGTCACCTGGAGGCTGTGCGCTGCAGATTCAACCACTGAGCCCACGATTAAACAGACCGAGTTTATGTATTTATTAATGCATTGTTTGCCGGATACACGTATCCGAGAAAGAATGCAAAAATAAATAAATAAACCGGGTCGTTGTCTGTTCCCGCTCTGCGCACAACTTGGTTAATTTATTTATGTATGCATTGTTTGTTGGATACACGTATCCGATAAACACTACATAAATAAATAAACCACTTTTGTTCAAGGAGCAAAAGGAAAAGTGGTGAACAGAAGCCATGCAAAGAGGGGAACAATGGAAATACACGACCCGGTTTATTTATGCAGTGTTTGCCAGGTGATTTATCTATTTACTTTGTACCAAGCAGACTGTGTTGATATGCACTTAGTGGCCACACCCATCAAGTCATAGACCACGCCCGTCATGCAAGCCACAGCCCTGAATGAGGGCCCTCCCCTCAATTTCTTGCCCCACTTAAAACACTGGTGATGATCCCAGGGTCTTAGCTCATTTACCCCGTCACTCCTTCCACTGCGCGTTGATCTGTACCTGTGATGCAGGTAGTCCTTATGCACAGCCACTGTTCTAATGCACACCAATACTGAAGCATTAGAACATATAGCACTAACACTCAACTTGAACCTAAGGAAAGTCGAGGTACAAAGCAGGGTTGAGGGAGTACAACTAGAGTAGATGGTAGAGCTGGGTGGAAATAGAAAAGGTGGAGAAATGAAAGAATCAGAGCGAGGGCCCCATAGACAATCCAGCATTGGAACATGATAGTGTGCTTCATGAATGTGCTATCCCTGGAATGTTTAGGGGCATCAGAAGCCACAGTACATTTTCCCTCACAGAGCTGCCCAGTCTCCCAATGGAAGAAGAGTGTATTCTATGTCTGTGAGATGCTACACAGCATGTCTAGAACAGGACTAATTGGTACTTTCAGGATGGACTAACTCTGGTACCACCAGAAAGGATAGGAATACACACGTGACATTAGAAATACTACAGAGGTAGAGCAAGACAGGCAAAAATCCTATAGCAAATTATCTCTGGGAACACTGGAAAGGATAACTGGGGCTGTACACAAACAGGAAATGCTAGAGGTTTACACAGAAGCTGTACACATGTGGGAGCAGACAGACGTGAACAGAAGTAGCATTACACAAAAAATAACACTCAAGAAAAACAAAAGCCGTTCATCACCACAAAGAGGCAAAATACTGTCTGAGAAGTTCGATCAGAGTGATAGAGGAGCTATGGAGAACAATGTTGCAAGCACCCTGTCTTTCAGGCTCAATGTTTTTAAATAGACAGCCCCCAGGTGGTACACATGGGGATTCACATATGCCCCATCAATTAAAGCATCACGCAATATATAATGTGTCTGATTCAGACTGGCCCCCCTGTCTATGACTCATATAGCGACACCTAGATCACTTTCCATGTACCACCAATAAGCCAAGAACTAGGCCAGGTTACAGAAGGGATATATATTTATTGAATAATACGTTCAATGAATATTTGCACCAAATGATTACACAAACCACCTTCTATGTGGCGCAAAACAAAGCTTCAAAACAAAACTCATTATTTGGGACTTCACTTTTGGGTCTCATGTACATGGAACACAGGCCAAATAAACAGTTCAACCCGCCTGTCCCACAAAAGAAGCCTGAATGTCAAAATTTAACGATAACTTGGAACATAAAAAGATCATAAGCATTAACATTCTTTGAGAAGGTTTAGATTGAAACCAACTGCACACTTTTTCTATTTTTAAAAGCAATTTCACAATGCAGTGCTTTGTATATTTAATTTCCATGAAAACTTGAAAATGCTAGCAGTTTTGAAAGCACAACAGACTTCTGATAATTCTTTGGATTGATAGAACTCTTCTTTCTTCGCCTCTATGCAATGCAGAATCTCTTTTACCAGGACTCATTTTCTCACTCTCTGCACAGAGTGTCCATTTCAATTAGGCACCTCACTTTATTTTGTTTAGCAAGACACCTCCCTGCCCCAGCACCAGACACTTGGACATTCAGTGTACATTTATCACCACTCTGCTTTAAGGCCAGATCTGAGGAATGGAGAACAATTAGGAATTTTAATTTTTAGATGAGGACACTACTTCCCTTGAGGGAGTTTTCGGGTTGGAAATGAAATTAGGAATAACATCTAATTTTAAATGACTATATTTCTCATTCATACTGGGAGTGGTTTTGTTAATTTAGAATGCTAATAAAATCACCCTCTGCTATTTAGCTATAGGGGAATTAAGTGAACTATTGAAATACTAGCTGTTCCCACGCGTAACAAACACCATTCTAGCATATCTTAAAGGTCAAAATCGGTCACTATTTTGTAGGGCCACTTTTGTACCCCTTCTTAAATATCAGAAATATCACTGATCGCTTCCAGGAAGGGGGCGTAGGTCCCTGTGATTTAATTATGGCAATTGAAAAGGCTACCAATATAGGTAACTCTCTTCTTTTGAATTTGAAAGGCATATTTGTAGCAGATGGAAGGAGAGGTATGCACGGTATAAGAACAGTATCTAAATGTTAACCATCGATCACATAGATCTCTATGATGTGTCTTTGTAGATGCATAATTGTCAACCGTGTTCCATTGCAGAGTCCCTGTGATGGCATAAGATTGTGTAGAAGCATAATTTACGGCACCTACTTTCAGTTTTAGCTCATGAGCAGGCATCTGTCCAACAGCGTTTCGATCTTTAGAGACTGAAATATTGAGCTGGTAATTAACTGTTCATTGACACTGCAACGGCAGTGCCCTGTGTGAAGAGAAGTGGGTGGGGAAAGAAACATCCTGCAGTTATTCTGAATGTTTGCGATAGTGGAAGGTGAAAGTGACCCCATAGAACTGTGCTCATTCTGTTAAAATTATAACTGTTGTTGAAATGCACTTTGCCATTTGGACAGCAGAGGGCAACCTATCACTGATAAATTGCACCAGTTGAGTACGGAAACATAACAAAGCATTATATATATATATATATATATATATATATATATATATATATATATATATATATATATATATATATATATATATATTAAGGGGAAGGTATCAAACAGACCCCCCACACTCTTGGGTCTGTTAGACAAGCTACTTACATTGAAAATCTCTGTTTATGGTGCACAGGAAAGATATCAGAATTTCAGGACTCTCTTGGGGAAGTACAGGGACCTGGTCAGGCACTTCAGTCATGGATAGCCACCAACATCCATCCCTCTATGTTGCCCTCTTTCCAAAGATCCCAGCATCTTTAGTCATTCCCAATTGCTGTCTCCCAGGCAATGTTAAGTCTGCAACATTCTTTCAATAGTTGCACCCAAATGGTTTTTATGCAGCTCCCATGCTAGATTAGATTCTTAAACCCTCTTTTTGTATTCACCCAGATGATTTTAGGCAGCTCTGTGGCAAGGTTAAATTCTGCAACCCTCTTTCAGTATTCACCAAGATAATTTTGGGCAGCTCTCCCCTCTTTGACTTGTGCATCCACTTTTTAACCTCAAAGCCACACCGGAGAAATATGAAAATGAGAAGGTGCTAGCTTATTAGCCCTGAATTCTAATCAGACCTCTAAGCTCCTCTCCACACGCAAGTTACAGCCCCTCCCTGTGGATAGGCCCCTGGAATTATATAGTTGAAATGATGGGAGGGATGAATCCACCAACTGGAGTTTTCATTTTACACTTTTCAATTTTTCATCTAAAAAGTAACTACACAGCAACCTTCTTCATTTTACACATAAACCTAAAAACAATCACATGTTTGGGTTCCTCTAATCATGCCACTCCTAATTAACCATCTCCCATCTCCACAGGAGTTTGCAGTTGTGAACAGCAACTTTTCACAGTTTGTACAAACATTATAATAGTTATGAACATGAGAGTTTCCACCCAGATATCTTATTGATTAATTCATCACATACCCAAATCTCTGCTTTGTGACATTTTCTGGGGAGTTAAAACACATTTTAGGTTGTAACTCTTGTCCCCGCCGTTGGATTTTGATAAGGGTTACTTCAATAAATAGGCCTGTTCGATGGCTTTTTAGTGATACCATTACGGTGAGACTTATTCTTGAGAAAAAAACAAACTATGATCGTCCATTTAAACTAATGGGAATCTTCAAACATATATGCAGATCCTGACTTTCATTTCACAGTTAAGTTCAATTTTTCTTTGGAGAATCTGCTCAAGTCTCTTCTGCTTCGTTGTTGACTTTAGACTCCAATTACCCCATAAGTCTTTCCTCTCGCAGGGCTATTGGTCATCTTATTGATTATGTCAAAGAACAGGCCCCAATAAAACTCCTTCCTGGTCACAGCTTGAGTGTTCTGAATAGAAACCGAGCCCTTCTAAGGAAATAAAATCTTAAAGTGATGCCTCTTAAAACAGACACTAATATTTGTGAAGGTTACATTTCCTTGGGCACATGAGGCCTTTTTAATATAATTGAGTCTTGCAGCCACTTGTTCATTTTCTCATCATAATAGGTTCCTTTTGGCAAGGGAAATTCTAACTGTGTGTTTATTATTTCAGCTGTAAAATGCATGCACTTCCATGATCACAGTTTCTGTGTTTGCAATTGCCATGCTTTCCATGTAGAGTAAGCCTTTCTTTTATCTTGGCTTTATCAGTTACATTCAAGTTCCAATAAGTAAGTGGATTTCTCTTTATTTGAAACAGCTTTATATTATGTGGCAAATATGTGGCGTTATAATATGTGGCATCTCAGTATGTTTTGAATGCCCTGCATTTTAGTAGGCCCAAATTAGCTAAATGCAGTTTCCTTCTTCTTGGAAAAAATATAACCCACACTTTGACTGCTTGGTAAACACACCCTCTTATCCTGAAAAATGCTTTCCTGTGGAGCTGACATATTTATAGTTTTTACACATTCCTCTGCTTATTTTATGTAGTACTTGAGATGATGGCAAAACTAAGAATTCTACGAGGAAGCAAATCCAATGAGTGCCATGCAACAATGCAAATGGCAGCCATGATTGATTTAAAACTCAACAACATAACATGAAATAATATACCATAGCACTATGAAACAGTTTCTTTCACCATAGATGATGCTTGCCATTCTTCAAGGAACTACACATTATCTACCACATGTAAACTATTACATGTCTCCTGTGCTTATCCAATGTTTTCATTTTACGTTGGACTGTGGATCAGCCTGACAATGGACATGCACCCAAGGTATGATTGAATGTATTTTATGACATATCTGACAAATGTGCAGCTAATGTGCATGTGATTGCATGATATTAATTGCTGAATACTCAACTGTAGACAATTGCCCTTTTGGTTGGAGGCCTTACTTATACTAGCCCATACAACCTTTAGCACTGGGTCTTATACAATATGGAGTCCATTGAAAAAGTGTATCCAGCTATCACAAAGTCACTGACATAGCAATCCACGCCACACCTGAACACTCTACACACTATGGCCCTCATTCCGAGGTTGGAGGTAAGGGAAAAACAATGCCGGTAAAGGATTACCGGCATCGCATACCGCTACGAGCTATTCTGACCTGTCAGACCGCTATTTACGGCACCGTAAACTACGATGCCATAATTATGGGTCATGGGTCACGCGCGCGCCCCACCATGCTGAAATTAGCAGCATGGCGTAAACGGAAGCTGATCACAAGTAAGGAGCACACGTAAATAACGGCCTCCTTAAGGCCGTAAAGTACCTTACCGGCATGGAGTACATACAGGCATCTCAGAGAAGGAGTAAAGAACCCTGAGCAGTGGTACCCAGAGCCACAGGTGCACACAATCAGCACAGGTGGAGGCAATGGAGTCTGCCACAGCAGAAAGGATCAGACCCACACACCACACCCCTCCCACACCAAGATGAGACCAATAGTTGTAGCAGGACATGAAGCAGGAGACCCTGCCAGCAAGGGCACAACCACAAGAACTATACCAACAACACCAGGCCCCCCCCACTGAGGAGAACAGCGAGAGACGGAGGGGGAGACAGACCCAGCATGTAGCACCAGTGCAGCCTCCGTCACCACCTCAGCAGCCCCCATTCCCATGCAGCAGATCCGGTCCCTCAAGGAAACCCCAGAGCAGATACACACCCCCTACCAGCTTGGCTGTGACACCATCACCACCAAAGTTGGGCCGAGAAATTACGAGATAAGCGAGCAGCATACAAATACACACCGCTATCCCGGCACAACTGAAGGTGGTGCCTGTGCCCCACACCCATGCCACAGGCACCTACAAGCACACAGTTGGGCCCATGCATGGCATGTCACAACTGTCCATTACACGGACGCAGAACCAAGTGCTGGATCACCTCCCCAAGCACACAAGGGGCTACAAATCCCTAACATGGACTACCCAGGAGATATACGACACAAAAGTTGGCCCCCATGCATTGGCAGGCATGCCAAATGACATGGGTGCCCCTGACAGCACCCACTTGGATTAGGTGGACCTCCATGGCATGCAGGTGGCGGATCGCAAACACAAGCAATACCACTCCCCCAACGTGCAGACGTAATGCAATGCAAGCAAGAACTTCACACATGGGTGGGCCCGACATCCAGGAACAACTCATGCTTCAATGGGCCAGCTGAACTCCATGCTACTGTGCTGCATGGGGCAACATGCAGGATGATGTGCCTGGCTGCTTGGTGAGTCGTCTGAATGTGTCATTCCAGTGCATTGGTGGCATGAGGTGGGTGCCTGCATAAACAAACTGGGTCGAAATGATGAAGCCAGTGCACAATGTTCACCCCACCAAACACCGTGCCACAGAACCAGTGTAACGGCACATGAGTACAGATTCCAACATCGATGGAGTAAGGCACACACCAAACATAACATTACCAACATCTGACAAGGCCAAATCCCACAACACATGCACCACTCATTGGCGGCCCCCACAACACTGCATATGCAGAATGTGGCTGCCTCCAGCATGTCACCACACCGGAGAGTCATCCCTGAGAGTGGATTGTACTGAGGGCAGCAGGGATACCACACCACATCACCGGTTTGGCATACCCATAGGAGTGGTGGAATTCACCATAGTATGGATCAGAGCAGTATGATGAATATGAGCCACTGACTACAGCCAACACACCCAACTACGGATTCACACAGTACACAGCACTTCATGGATCTAACATCAAGACTGCTGCATCCATCAACGAAGCACGTACCACGAGATGTGCGTGCCATTGTTCATGGACCATCTCGTAGACGTGCCCCCGTACAGCATTCCATTGCACTGGACACATATTGTGGCCATGAATGGGCTGACTGCATCCATGGACATGTGCGTATGGGCATCAATGACCTGCTGCCAAGTCAGAGAAGTTCAGTTCTCCACCATGACTGACCAAACACTTACCTTAATTGGCTAGACATGCAGGTGTTGGTGGCTGTCCCTTGACACCATGGTACGGGACCCCTGTCAGAAACCCACAGAACAGGCCCAGGGAGCCCTAAAATACTGGCCATACCCGTGCATGCGTGGAGATGAAGCAGTCACTTGGCTTGCATAAGGCACATATGAGTTGCCGAAGCTGGACAGGTGGGGGACCCATCTACTGCAATGTGGTATCCAAGACCCCCATGTCATGTGTAAAGCTGAACAAAATGTGCATCCCTTGGAATGTGGCTCTGTCCCCTGACATGGGACTGCTAGCACCAGATGAAGATGGAGTGAAGGAGCATCATGAAGGCGGTGCATGGGAGGGACCTGTCGTGTGGAAAACATTGATTGGACATAATAACCAAAACACAAGTCAGTAGAGGGCGGCATTACATGGGCACACAGGGCACTGGGTGTGTGTATACTTGTAGACCATGCACTGTCAGACGTCATAATACACATGCTCACTGATGAATGTCCACACAGGTTAAACTTTGCAACTCCAATGGTGTATTGAAAATTTAAATGGATGAGTGTGAAAATTCCCCAAAAAAACCCACCCACCTCCCCCCAACTCCACAACAAACCCTCACCCCCCACCCACCTCTCCCCAACTCCACAAAAAAACCCCACCCCCCACCCACCTCCCCCCATCTCCACAACAAACCCCCACCCCCCACCCCCTCCCCCCAACTCCACAACAGTAGTCCCATGTTTTCCATTAAGGCCACATGTGGCAGCAATGCCGATTAATCCATGCTCCCGGGGCCCGGGGGAGGCATGTCCTGGTGCTGCATAGAACGCAGAGTGCGTCGCGGTGGCCTTGCCGGGGTGGATCGACTGGATGAGGGCATATCCTCCTGCTGAGGCTGCTGATTGGTATGCGCAGCCTCAAGGGCATCTGCGATGCGTCCTGGGACGTCACATAACCTGTTGCTGCTCTCTGTGACTGCCTGATGCATTTCCCTAAGTTCATCTAGCCACTCCACCCTGGCCTGGCAGTTGTCCTCCATCAACCCAGTGAAGTGATGAGGGCAGTCAGCTGTGTTGCACGAAGTGCATCCATTGATGGTTGTTCATCCCTGCAGGGTATTGGGCCTACATGCCCTGGCATGGCCTCGACTGGGCAACTGGGGCCAGGATCAGCGTCTCCCTGTGTATCAGCATGTGCACTAGGGCCAGGTGTTTCAGGCTCCCCAGAGTCACTGCACGACGCCAGTGGGACATTGCTGGGCTCTGGGGTGTGGACTGTGGGGTAGAACTCCTCCTCGGACACCCCACAGATGGACAAGGGGCTTTCCACATTCTCCTGGGGGACTGTAGTTGACACCTCCCCAGAAATGCTAGACTCCTCTGACCCTGGGGTGGGCATTGTGGCAGACGCCGATGCAGGGAGGGATTGGGGTGGTGCATCCTCCACTGACCTTTGGGGAGCCGGGGTGGCTGTTTTTGTCCGGGCTGGTATGCGGCGGACCCTGCCTCTGCCCGTGGAGGTGGTTGGACGGCTCATCTCGGTCTCCCCGCTCTCATGCTCAGTGCCTGTGGGGGTAGAAGAGAGGGACGACATGAGTGATTGTTTGAGAAGCTAATTACATTGATGGCTACATTCACATTTCAGTCATTTGGGGTTTGTGGCCTTTTGGGCATTGCAAATTCACTGGTACATATGCATGTGTATGATATGTACGCAGGTGTCGGAGTAACTCAACCTGCCCTGGTAATGTGCAGTCTGGCTCGCATACTGCCGAACCTGGTGCACAGTGTGCATAATGTGATGTGCAAGTTAGTGCACTATGGTTGATGTGCGTTATGTACGTGCACTTGTCCCTTGATTGCGTGGCAGTTGGCTCTGCATTATTTGGATGAGGGGGAAGGCAGCATGACAAGGTGCCTTTGACGGCCCTTGGGGGAGTATACATCATGTAAATGCCATTGACAGTGTTGTCTTTGGACACTCACCTCCATCGGCAGATGACGTTGCCCCGCACTCCATATCACCGACGCCCTCTATCGATTCGGTCCCAATCAATGACGCGCATGTCTCCTCCCATGGCTCCAGTCTCATTGGGGAACTTGGGCCCCCTCCGGTCTGCAGTGCCTGACTCTGGTTGGTGGAGAGGAGGCTCCGCACCCGCACCCACAAGTCATCCCACCGCTTGCCGCAGTCCTTGGGAGTGCGGGGGGTGGTGCCTACTGCGCTCACCCTTTGTTGGTTTGTGCCCAGATGTTTTTTTTCCGGATTATTGCCTCTCGCCGCATGTTGGTGCTGAACACGAGATCAGCGTGCTCCGCCAGGTTGTCCACCATGGCCTGCAGCTCTTCTGGGCTGAATCGCTTCTTGCGGAGCCGTTCCTCAGACTTCTTTGGGGCTTTTGGCATTGTTCCTGGGTGTGTGGTCCTTTCCCAAACTTCGTATTGCTCCCAAGGGTGCTGCCTGATGAGGATGGCAATGGATTGTGTTTTTAAAGATGGCTGACGCGCTCCTTCCCGTTCCTGTGCGATGACGAAATTTCCAGTTCTGTTATTTTGCGCTGACCGTAATTTACGGGATCCGTAAATTACGGTCACCGTTATTTACAGACGTTGCTGCTTCCGTGGCGGTGTTGTTAAGTACGTCTCGCAGCATGCCGGTAGGTGGTTTTACGGGTCATTTAGCTGCATGCCGCTAAGTACTTTTCCGGCATGGTGAAAAGCTTGTGCCCGCGACGTTGTAATGGGCCGCAATTGGCGGTCTGTCACCAGGTCGGTCTCGTACTTTCCGCCATGCCGGAAAGTACCTGTACTTACCTCCAAGCTCGGAATGAGGGCCTATGACTTTAAAAATGTGACAAAACTAGTCATTGCTGTGGAATTATTGTACTGTTGCTTGTTATTATTAATACTATTGGCATGCAATGTAAAGCTTTTTACTATTTCCTGCATATTCACACTTTGGCATGCCAAAGGGTCACTCATGCCACAGTGCTTCTAAGCCATACAAATGGCAGCAGGGCACTATACATATGTCAAGTAGCACCACATATTGTGTGTATATTTTTACTGGAGACCAAAATTAAACCTGGTACAAATTAGTTTGCTTATACTTTATCGTCTCACTCTCTTGATGGAAAGTTAAATTTTGAATTATTGCAATGGTGTAATGATTCAACATCATAAGGCAACATAACCAGAAAGTATTTTGGTTGCAGGAGGAATGATGCAAACGAAAATGAACATAAGATGTAATGGGTTGCTGTGCGTGTGCACCAACCAATCAATGCAAACTTTTAATAAGAAAGCAATATGAGATTCCAAAACATGATTAATAATCAAACAGCAATCAAGCTGTCACTAAACGAGAGAAAAAGTGCATTTTTTTTTCTTCCGAACAACTTTTCATTTCCCATATCAATCATGGGAACAAGTTGAAGTTCAGATAATGGATGGTGGAGCTCAGCCTAATTGTCAGGGACTTAAGCTGACTGTTTGCATTACAGAGTGCGGCCACTGGGCTCTCAGCAGGGGGCTGCGGCCTGCTCCATCCCATAACAAACCCATGTTCATGCGTCGATTCCGATCCATCACCCCCAGATAAACTCTGAATATTGCCCTTTTGTGCTGGGCCGCATTCTTGCATGCATTGTGTGGCGCCTTTTTCAGGGATTCAAATCTCATTTGCGCAATTCTTTTGTCAGGCGCCTTGGTATAGAATGGACAAGTGATGGCTCCTCTGCCTGGGTTATGCCCCGAAGCTTTTGTGGGAGCGAGTTGCATACATGCGTTTTTCCCAACCTTTTTTTTTATTTACTTTTTTACACACGCAGAACATCAATATCGGGACAGAAAAGACCTGTCTCTCTCACTCACATGGGTTAATGCATGAAAGGATTTGCTTTCCTCTTTTGGGGGACTGAAAACATACAAGAAGACGCTGTAGAGCTCTACCTGGATTCATTGGGGGTTTTATGCAACGGGATGAAAGAAAGACTGCCGCGTAAACAAACCATGGCTCTCGATGCTCGGGCTTCACTCACGGCGGAGTCTCCACAGGGTATATGGGAGATCAGGAAGAGGCGTCGTTGAGTACAAAACGACTGGGACACTATATATTGTTTAAAGGAGCATTTTGAAGGGAGACACAAGGTGCTCCACTGCCAAGGGGATACATGGACCACTCCAGAAAGTTCAGCGCCAGCAAGACACAGGCCAGAGACCATTGCCAATGTGTTTGAATGCAGGTTGTTATGTAGGCCTATTAGAAAATGTAAGTGCAAGGAGACAGGCACTGAGTATGCTAAAGGAGACACGCACTCAGCATGAAAAGGAGAATGTTCACTTTATTCCTTTCTCTTACACAGCTTCTTTCCCAGGCTTCTTCTTCTTCTTGTTGATAGATTTTATCCATCAGCTGTGATTTTCGGATACCGAAGCTTGAGCCTCATTACTCCATCTTCTCGGGTTTAGTGTATAGTCATGGGTTAGGATTCTTCTTGGTTTGTGTAGACTTGTCACAGCAGGGCTGGTTTCACAGGGTCTTCGCCGCGATGGGCCACGGGCAGCGGTCAAAGGGGTTTGCAGTGGTGGTAGTGAGTCTTCTGATCAGAGGGTTCAAGTTCTGATCTAGTCCTTGGCAGAAGTTCTTACTCAGCTTTGCTAGATGTTCGTCCAACATCTCAAAGTCCAGGTCTCCGTGAAGGTCTGCTATCCTTGTGAAGATTGGAGCTCTGGACGATATCCACAGGACCTTGTTCTGGACTATCTGAAGACTCTTTCGGTGTCGCTCATGGCAGGTCATCCATGCTGGGGAGGCATACGTCAGGGCCCGCTGCGCCGCCTTCCTTTTAACCCGTCCACTCTTCTCCTCTCTCTTGCCTCCCTCCCATGAAGTCACTTCCTCTGAGGTGCTGCCTGGTGGCTCTTAAAGGGGCAGGGCCTCCACCTCACTTAGGTCCTTGCTATTGGTCACATTTCCTCAACCCTGATCTTTCAAGGTCACCTGCCTCTGCCGCCCAGGGTCGGACTGGGCCATTAAATTGTCTCAGGCACCAATGAAAAAGTGGGCCACATTTGTAAATGGCTAATAATTCCTTTTGTGACACTGAATAGTAACCAAGTGCGAATTATTTCGAAAAATGTGATGCAAATTGTGCATTTTAAAGAATATTTATTCAGCAACATTGGTCAGAACTATTAGCCACAGAGTGGAGTAACTCATCAAACTGTCCCACATTGTCCCAAAATGTTGCCTAAATTGACCAAAAAACTGGCACACACCAACACTTTGCATATTTGGTACAGCCATGGGCCTATTGCCCTAAAGGCCAGCCCAAATCTGCTGTCACCAGCTCTGTTCTGGCCTCCTCTTAACTTTGTGGCATACTCACCGTCTCTGATATCAGTGCCTCTTATTATTCATCTTCTGTCGCATGATCTCCTTCTGTTGTTTCCTCTTCTATTGGCGTTCTTAAGAGTTTGATGTGTGATGCATTTGTTGTTGTTTCTTGGCTGTCAATTTTGCAGTTTTATCATTGTTCCTTTCATGTTGGTCACAGTGAATGGCGTGGTAGCGGTATCTCAAATATGTCTTTTGCGTTATTTCTGTTGCACAAGTGCTTTGTATCCAAAGCTGAATTTTTTGGGTACTGCTCGTCTTCTGACATCAGTTGCTCATCGGTATCCTGCTTTTGCTTTGTGTCTCTCATTCTTTTGACTCAATCTTTACTTTCGATCTGATTGTCAACTCTAGGCATTCTTCTTTGTGGCTGGTACATTATCATCATTTCAGCAGACGTTTTGCCTGTGGAGTTGTCTGTGTATTTCTGTGATGACGCAGCATCCCACAAAAAGCTTGATGTATAGACATTTTATCAATGAGTGCTTTCTGTTTTGTTCGTTGGATTGATGTCACAAATCTTTCAGCCATTCCTTTGGCCTGCGGCCACAGGGGTGTGATCTTCCAATAAACAAACTCCAAGTGTTTACCAAACCTACTGAAATCGAGACTGACAATGGCCATTAAATGGTGGGCCATTGTCAGTCTTGACTGTGAGGGTAATGCCCCATTCACTGAAGAGTTCATCAAGTACTCCTGCTATGTAGGGGAATGCAATTGTGTGGGCTTAAATATTGGGAATCTTGAGTATTTATTTGTATATTACCCATAGAGCTAGTTTCCATCTGACATGGGTTCGCAGAAGTCAAGGGCATGGCATCTCCGTGAGCTGTAGTGGTAGGGCAGGGTCTGTTTTCGATGTACATTAATTAATTCATCTTTTATAAGGCGCTTAATACTGGAGACCAGTGTCTAAGCGCAGGACTGGATTTCAAACCTATGTTGTTCGTTCTGCATTGTATTGCTTCCAAGGCAAACCCTTTTCCCCTGCGCTATCCTCTCGGCTAAATTGACATGGCAAGCAATGGCATACCACCTCTACCACCGGGACCTCCATGAATGGGAACACGTGGACTCATAGTTTCTTAATTATTCTGATTCCTCTATGGCCTTCATGTGCAGTCTGTACCACTGCCCACTTAAGGGATGTAGGAAACACTAAACTGTATCCCATAAGTAGCAGCCGTTGTTCGGATACCACAATTTCTGTACGTATTTCGGCTATTCATTTGTGGTCTGTCTAGTTAGCTTGTGGATAGTGTTCAAGTACTTTGCGGTTATTGTTCCATTCATTTGCGATGGTACGTTCCTTTGCCAATGTCTCTGATGCTTCTTGGAATACCTTCATTGTGAGCACAGGTTGGAGGGTGTTCTCAGAGATATATTGCAAGTATTCTTCTATTTCTTCATGTGTCGGGATCTGTTATTACTCTTTGGTTGTCTTAAGATATAATCTGCGGGGTTGAGATCACCCCTGGTCGGTGAAAAATGTCTTAATCATAATCATGCAAGCAGATGCCCCAATTGTTTGATCCATGGGGCATTTTGGTGCGGTGGTGCCAAATAAGGGAAGTAGGGCCTGGTGGTCAATCACATGTGTGAATTTCTAGCCAATCACAAAATAGTGAAAGTATTCACAAACCCAAACAAAAGGTCAGGCTCTACTTCTCCCCCTGTGAATGTGGCATTTCAGTCAAAGAGAGGGCCACCAAAGTTTAGTGACATTCGTTGTCCATTTTGGTCATCTGATGAGGCATCCATTAGCATAACATGTTCAGCAGTATAGCGATCATCAGGGGTATCTGGTTCAGGCATTTCTTGTTAGCGTGTCTCATCCATTGCTCAGATCATCCTGCGTGAGATGGAGGCAGGTAATGATGGCAGTCTCATGGACGCTTGTCTTGTTCAGTTTGGGGTAAGCGTTCTCGGTGGAAAAGGTCTTCCTTCCCTACAGACAGACTGGAAGTGGTTCTTCCACACTTGGTGCACTGTTGCCTAGCTAGGCATGTCCTGGTGTGAGGAAATGTACATCCACATCTGTAGCATAATCTGGGTGAAATGTTAGACTGTGATGGAGGTCGTGAAGAGGGCACTGGAGTGTGTAGTGCTGCTTTTGGAGCAAGCAGTTGTCGTTCAGGCTAACTGGAGGCTTGCACTGCCGCTATGGATTCCTGCTTCGTTGGTGATTCTATGGCACTTGATTGAATATCCGCCCTCTCATATATGTGGGCCAACTCGATAATTTCATCCAGAGGTAGGCACATCTTTAGTAGGTGTATGGGGAAAGTAGAAGAGGTACACCCTTCGACAATACAAAGAAGAATGGCTTCATCATCGGAGAAATTTGAGAACTGCAATGTGAAACCCTTTGCCACAGTCTAGTTGCAAATGTGTCAAATGTCTCATGTGAGAGCTGATGACATTGGTTAAATGCGTATCTTTCATAGTTCCTGTTAGGTTGGGTGACAAGCTTCTTATTGAGGGCTGTGACGAGTGTATCATATGACATTTTGTAAGTATCGGGCATTGTCTTTATTAATGTTTTGATTTCCTTGCTGGCCAAATTGACAAAGATGTTGGCTTCTGCAGGCATTTTACTGTCTCCTTCCGATTTGATGAAGTCAGAACAATCTTCCATCCACTCAGCCCACCTAGGTCCTTTATCTTGCTGGGTCTGTAATTGGAAGGGTAGTGGTTTCCTAAGAAATACAGCCTTGGATCCCATACACAGTGCAGCTGAGTGTAGATCTGCAGCGGCATTAGCACCTTCCATGATGCATTTAGCAGCAGGCCCTTGAAAGTTTTTATTAGGGAGCGTGTACATCATTAATAGCACGTGTTAGGGATATGAGCAACATTTGTTTGTTGTATTGCACTTACTCACTGTAAGTTGTGGGTGTCCTCAGCAAAAGGATGTGCAGGTGGCTAGCTGGAGGTAGCGGCATGCTGCAGAGGTGGCCGCTGGTGTCTCTTAGCTGCCGAAAGAGAGCACTGTATAGTTGCCGGATAACTGCAGCACCACTGTATGTTGTAGGTGCCCATGCACGGCCAGACAGGAATTCGGTGTGGCACGCCTGGAGGAGTCACAGAAGGTTGGGAGAGCAATCGGGGCGAGGAGTCCCTTGGATGGGACGGAGGCAAATGTGGCAGGTACGTAGTCCCTCGTTGACAGTTGTTAGGTTATGTAGGCCTTTTGGCCTATTAGGAAATATGAGCGTGGGGAGATGTACACTCAGTATAAGGAGGAGAATGGTATCTTCATTCCTTTCTCTTCTACGGCTTCTTTACCACTGTTACTCGTCCCTTTTTACCCATCCCTCTTCCTACTTTGTAGGCAGTCACATTTGGCACCACCAGCATGGAAGGCACTCGGTGACATCAGATTCAGCATGTCAGCACAAATCTGCTAATTTACAAGTGAGGGGGAAATTAAAATAGAACTTTGTGTAAGGTGGCATATGTCTATGCATGAAGGCTGCACAGCAACATGCAGTCTGTCCCTGCAACCCCAAAATGCAGCCAGTGTCTGTGATGTGTGACCCTACCATGTGTATTAACCTTTTAAGGGCTGTGTCCCTCCCACGTGTATTGCCCTTTTAAGATGGGTCATGACTGTTTCATGGCCCAAGCTAATAAAAGGAGCCCCAACTATGGAACTCCTGTTGTCTCGTTCCCTCATTTTGGGCCTGCAGGCCTACACCATGTGATCATGGGCCTGTGGCCCTGGCCTACAGACCCCACGCCATGTGACCACATCCCTGCAGGTCCCTGCTGGTCTGGGCCCCCCAAACCAGCCTGGTGCCCTGCGTCCAGCCCAGGCACCCACCATCGAGGATGTTACAGGCATCCACTGTGCTGCGGACCCTAGCCTGTGCCCTACAGTCTTACAGGGCCCTGCCCTGCACCTACCTATAAGTCTAGGTGACCCCGGCACACCAGCATGGTGCTGGGCCCCCCAGCACCAGTGAGGCCGACCGCATGACCACTGCCGGCTCCACAATAATGGAGATGAGGGAGTGGAACCCCGCTATGTCCCCCGCTCCATCCCTGTCCCTCATTTTCTTTTCTTTGTGGGAAGAATGAGGAGGGAGAAGGGAGGAGGAGCAGCAGTCCATCACTGTGGAGAAGTGCAGGGATGCCCTTGCATGCTTCATCCCGGCCGCGGCCCTCATTCATGAGGGTACTTGTGCAGATGGGATCAGAGTGTGCTTGAACCACCTGCGACATCCGCAGTCCCCCTGCAGCATCCGCCACCGTGAAGGGAGAAGAAATAAAGTGGCTGCAGCCACGAGAAAAGAGGGACCTCCCGCCTGGGGAGATAGTTGTGCTGTCCCCCAGGAGAAAGAAAAGAGAAGAGGCAGTCTTTGTTGCATCATGGAGGAGGAGCCCCATGGTCAGAACCCTGCTGGTGGATCCTCCCTGGCCGTGGCCCTCTACGAGGAGGGACCTTGTGCAGCCAGGGGAGGACCTAGCATGCTGCCCCCTGCGGCGTCCACCGCCAGAAGAAGAAAGAAACTGTGCAGACGTCCATGGAGCACCATCTGCCCCTGAGAAGAAAGGAGGTGAGTGCCCGTCACAACATCGGAATAGTACCCTCTGGATTCAACTCATTAATACATCTCTCAGTGGTGACAAAATCCACCACATGCTGAAACATGCCTTCATCCATCAGTTGTTCTTGAACCCCACTGCAGACCCAGCGTTTCTGGAATACCCCTGACCTTGCTCTGACCTCACCTGATAAGCAAAACATCTCAATACATTGATCGCATCACGTCTTCAACCGTCTTGGCCACAAAGTTATACTGGACACTTATCAGTCCATCTTCTACCTTGGCATGGCAGTGAATCCACAGTTATGGATATAACAAAAGAGATACTCACAGCCCAAGCCTTCTGCTGTGCACTGACTCTGGAATAATATTATTAAGCTTTCAGTATGGCTGATCACAGCAGTCGCCTTTACCACTTAAATTCATTAATGGATATTGACTGCAATACACATTTATTGTGTCTCCTTCCTATTAAACTGCCATCAACACATATAGATAGTCCCTTCCTCTACCATAACATCTCATGAGGCAGGTTTCAGGGATCCTTCCTCCTGTAAATCCGTTTTAGCATCCACATAAACGCACTGGAACACATCTACTTTAGCTAAGCAACTGACCACTGACTGTTTGTTCAAAAAATCAAAAACAAAGGCAGAGGCCTTACTCCTCAGCCCGGTGTACCTTGAACCAATCTCATTATTAAAGCAACCAGAAATGACACAACATGATTGGATCTTTTCAGATGTCTAGAACGGGACCACTCTTGCGTGGCAGATTGATGATTTAAGGGAGTGTGACCAACCCGTCTGTTGAACCTTCCAGAATCATCTTTTGACTGCACATGAAGAAGGATTTCACTTAGTATGTTATTGGGGTTACAGTCTGTGCCAACATTCCGGTGTGCAGTGTTTATATCGAAATATTTTATATTGAATGAACAAATGTCGAATATTTTATTTTGAAAACTTTTATAGTGATTGTATTTTGGGAAACAGTCGGGGTGAGTTTTAGGGGAGGGAAACAGCGGTTTGGGGGGACCCCCCAAAACAAAACAAAACAAAACAAGACAAAATAAATAAAGTGCATTCACTATAAAAGTTTTCAATATAAAATGTTCGAGATATGTTCATTCAATATAAAATATTTCGGTATAAAGACATGTAACACACAATTCCTGTCATAGAGATGAAGATAAAGGCTCCAAAAAGAGAGAAAGACTCTTCTCTCACCCATCCCAGAGGAACATTTGGGGTGAACGTCTGTTTGACAAGGCCAGTCTGCAAACAGAGCACTGGTACCCATGATCCTGCTCACTGGAGGTGGCAGCTCCCATAAGTTCTCTCTGGAAACCTTCAGCGCGTGGAAGAGCGGAACAAGGACTCAGTTTATCATTTGCAACACTGGACAAGGAATTGTTCTGTGCTCCGGTTCCCACCTCGAGCCACATGTGAACGGCACTGACCTAGACAGCATCTGCCTGTCCCAAGTTACTTTGTGCCACGTACCATTACTGGCTGCTTGTTGAACTGCTCTGTCTTGGACCCAGTCAATCCATGGAACAACCTAATGCCAAATCGCCACCTCAGAAAAATCTAAAACTTCTGGATCGATTCTGTAGAACCTCAGGAAAATGACTAAAAGCTATTTGAAGTGATTCTGTTCCCCAGGTGTGCCTTAATGAGCCCTAGTGGCAATTAAGACACTCCAACCCATATCTATTTGAAGACATTTCTATTGAACTTGTACAATGTTGGTGAAAGTATTTCCTGGCTACCCCTGACTTCAGAACCAGAATACCCTCTTTTATGCTAAAGTATGCATTTCTGTAACTTCTCTTAAAGAGGTGGGATATTAGTGTTTTTACTAGTTGTGTGTAATTTTAGTTTAGTTAAAGACTCTTATTTCTTTTAGAACCTTGGTTATGCTTTCTTTCTTTGGGTATCACAGTACTATTGCTGTTTGGAGGCCTCTATGCTAACTCATACACCCTCTTGAATAGTATACCCTGCCCTTGGTCTATGCTACCATAAAGAGGCAAAGGAGGTGTACCATTCATGTTCTGCCTGTTTCACTGTATGATGGAGATCATTGTTGGTTTAGTAGAAGGGTGGGGCTGAACAGAAGTTTCAATCACTAAGTAGCCCTCTATGCCTCTATGCCTGTAAAAAGTACTTGTTTCATAATAGTGATTGGCACCGTTTGCTTTTGCTGTACATGGTCTGGTTCTAATAGCATTTCAATGTCAGCTGGTGAATGACTTAACGTATGATATATGAGACTGAAATGTACCTGGGATGTGTGTATTTGTTTATTTAATGGTTGGATCTGGTCACTTGAAACTATGGTGAACAGTTATAAACAGATGGCCAAATTGGGTAAAGTCAGAGGGCAGATGCTTTGCAAATCCTGAAAAATACATTTAGGTAAGCAAAAGTGGTAGCAAGATGGATAGATCCTTCCATGCTCAGCCAACACATTGGAAGGCACACTTTGTGTCATTGCTGTCACAGATGGCCTGAATAACTTGCAGAGTCTCAAGAATGTTTCAAGGGATGTATCAATATATACAGCAACAGTGTGGATTTATTTGTGAAAAGATAATGAGATTAATCAAAACAGATTGAGGTGAGTGTTGGATCGAAAGGCACTGACTGGAAAAGGGATTTGGGAAGTGGTGCCAGGGTCGTCCCTCTCTCTCGCTTCCCATGGGATTCCCTCCCTGTCCCAGGCCTCTTTAATCCCTGGTTAATGCTACTGACTGGAAATCCGTACTGTCTATATAGTGCATTCTCCTAATGGCGGTGTCCCTGTATGCAGGCTTTCCAATCTTCTTCCGGGACTTCTACTTGGTGCTACAATATTGTTGGTTAGTTCTAATGGATGGTATAGGTGTGCTGTTTGATCTGCAAAACCTCTATATCTTGTTACAATTCTCCTTATGCACATACTCTCCTACATTCTACCAACTCCACACACCTTCTCTCCTGTCCATGTCCTTGTCCTCTCTTTGAAGATCCTCTCTCTCCTAATCCCTACCGCTGATGTTACTATCTTCCTTCCTAACATGCTCCCTGCTGGTCTCTTTTACTATTACTATAATCTACACTACTATTATTCTCACTTATTTGGCACCACTACTCTTCCTGCACTACCAGTACTACCACTCTCACTACTACTGCTTAAATTTCTCCTTACTTCTCTCTATTGGCTTCCACACTCTAGTCCTTGCCTCCACACTTTGATGTTAAACCTCCATCAATTCTACCAAAACCACACTTTCTGCACTACTCCTGCTTTTCTTCAATCTACTTCCCACTTCTTTGCACTACTTCTTGCTCTTCCCCAAATGCAGGTATGATGCCCCGCTCTCCCTTCCACTACACTCACTCTTACTCCTTCCCACCTTCTCTAAACCCCTCTCTCGCACAGACCCCTACACTTCTCTAAACTAGCCACGCTCTTCCTAAAACCCAGTACCCAGTGCCTCTCACACTACAACTACCCCACTCCCCTACTTCTATCTTTCACATTACCTCTATCTCACTCAATCACACACTTTCTATACACCCCCCCCACTTCCTACAATGCACTCTACCGGTACCACTCTCTCTTACAAATACCTCACCTTAGCTAATCTCTGCCATTAACTCCCCAACACTGCACCCGTCTCTGCATCCTCCCCTTGGTCACTCGGACCACCTCCAGATACCCTTGTGATCAGACCCATACAACCCACAATCTGCCTTTCATACCGTCCCTTCTTTCACTGTGGAGCTGGTGGTTCTGTGTCTCCTTCCGCTTTACATTGGCTGCAGCAGTCACCTGACATCAGGCACCATTCAGTGTCTGTCTGTTCAACAGGACCCAGGTGAGAGGCTTTAAACTCTCTAAGACCACCTACCCCTTTTCAGCACGTTTTTTCTGACAGTTTCTGAAGTTTCCCAGGCTGTTTCCCTGGCGTGCTGGGGTTCTGGAAATGTGATTTGTTGTTGGCATGGTGTGTCTGCTGCTCTTATGCAATGCTAGTTGTTGTTTTGGGGGCATGGTGCTGTTTCACAGCCTGCATGAATGGTATCAGGTAATATTATGGTCTCCATAAATAATATCGCCGGGAAAAGGTTGCAGCAATGTTATATGGGTGACCATATATATGGGGACAGGGGCAAAAAAAAAAAGTTTGGGGTTTGCGGGGGTGTCCTCCGCATTTTCCGTGCAATAATGTCGCCACACAAAACGGCCATTTTTCAGCAATATTTCTGCATGGCGAGATTTTTGTGGTGACATTATTACATGGAACCACATGAATTGCAGATTTCTATTTTTGTTTTTGATAATTTTGTTCCAGTCAATGTTTTTTGGGCAGATTTAGATTAAGCAGCCAATAAACCAGATATTCTTGTTGTTTTGTCCACTAGATCTGGATTGCAATAGTCTCTGATCTAATGATGGCTTAGTTTGTCTGAGGGATCACTCAAAAGTACATCAACAATAGAGCAGTGACGGACCTTCTAGATCAAGCTGATTACATTGAGTTGGGGGATGATATGTTGTTCATTTTTCATACTTGAATATTTAATTCCATGAGAAAAGTGGGAAATGACCCTTGTCCCTTAGTGAGCTGAAAGTAAGGTTTCTACTTTCTAATAGACACATTGCATTTGCATTTAATCATGGCTCCCGTTTATTCTACAAACACAGCATTCTCAATGCACCCCAGTGTCTTGCCTAGCACTGAATGCATATCCTACACAGGCCTAGCCCAGCA
This sequence comes from Ambystoma mexicanum, assembly GCF_040938575.1. Lineage (NCBI taxonomy): Eukaryota > Metazoa > Chordata > Amphibia > Caudata > Ambystomatidae > Ambystoma > Ambystoma mexicanum. The sequence continues at coordinate 401,973,090 of NC_090927.1, forward strand.
CTAGTGGGCCGACAGGTTTTCAGCTACTGTCTACCGAATTCAATTTTCAGCGTCCTTCAGCGTGGACCAGGTGCTGATCACATGGCATATGGCTCACTAAATTTCTCAGGCCATCTCACTTCCAACATCTCCACAGTACTGTGTGGGTCTTCTGGCTCCTGATAACATGACCTACCTTTCCACACTACATTCCAATGGATGGGCCTCTTCGTGTGAGGCTTTTCGTAGCAGGTCAGGAGGATGCCTTTGATTTTGAAACACAGTTTCTGAATTCGGACAGGTCAGCAACTTACGTTCTTTCCAATTTTTCTTTCGATGTTCATTTTCTTTCAGTTTTGGAGGGGAGAATGAAGGGTACAGGCAAGCTCTGAAGATTCCCATCCACGTAGCAACATGCATGTTTTTCTGCCTGGGCAACTGGGGATATGTTATCAGCAATCATGTTGATACCTGGTGCACTCCTAGAAGGGTGACAAAATAACATCCTGGCATGGCTTTTGACAGGGTTTCCTCACTGAAGTTTCAACCGTTCTAGGTCAAAAGACCTTTTAAAAAAAAAAAACAATAAAAAAAAAAGATTTAGAAAGACCACTCTGAGAACACTCAGGGGTCGATTCATGGAGCAAACGTGCGCCGAAAATCCCAGCGCAAGCAGGCGCAAGGTTGCGCAAGCGCGAGAAACGCAGCGCACGCGCACGTGTGCGATTCAAGGAAGACGCTGCGCGTTTTTCCCGCTGTCCGTGCGCCCGTACGTCCACCTAGGGCCACTGAGCACATCTACCGAAACCGCAAGCACTGGCATTCCATCAATGTACAGGTGGTATGCGATGCAAAGGGAATCATCACCTCTGTCTATGCAAACTACCCTGGCTCCACCCATGACAGTTTCATATACAGAATGTCCGCCCTGAGCCGGGCCCTGGAAGCTGGGCAGCATGGCGACACCTGGCTCCTAGGTGAGTACAAATGCCCTTGCACATGCATGCATGTCACACACATACATCCAAATAAACAAACCCCAATAATCACAACCATTTACACCTCCCCAGGGGACAGTGCCTACCCTCTGAGCAACCACATGATAACGCCAATCCGGAACCCCACCACACCACCCCAGGTAAGATACAACGCCGCCCATATTGCAACCAGGGCCATAGTGGAGCGCACATTCGGAGTGCTCAAGTCACGTTTCCGCTCCCTTGACTTCTCTGGCGGGCAGCTACTCTATGCACCACCAGTAGTGTGCAGGATCATTGTGGCAGCATGTGTCCTGCACAATGTTGCAACACGGCAGGACGTCCCGGTGGACATGGTGGTGCCCCCACATCCCCAACCACAGGCACAGGCGCTGCCCATGGGAGGGGACAGGGCACGTGGCGAGGAAGCCCGGACCCAGCTTGTGGCCACATTTTTCACCTAAACTCCCACCACTGAGGTGTGCACACAGGCCTGGCACATACCAGGTGACAATCGATGATGACAAAGAGACAGTCAACTGTCACAACCCTATCACCCTGAGATAGTTGCCATGGAAGTGCCACATTGTCTGCATCCCTAGCTACTTAAACACAAGCTATCCTGTGTGACCAAAAGGCACACATATGACATGACATGATAAGGCCTATACACAAGTATTTCAAGGTGCGATGAGGCAGGGAGGGGGGAACAAGGGAAGACAGACAACAGTACTACTAGGCCAGGTGTCATTTAGATTGTGCAAGCGCAGGGGTAGGGGGAAGGGAAAAGTGCATGGGGAAGGGGAGGGGGGGAGTGCAGTACAGGGTAAGTAGACCAAAAAACAAATACATAGGCCAGCTGGTGGCAACTGCAAAGGTAAGTGCAGACAAGTGCTGGGAAGGGGGGGCTGTAGGGATAGAGAGACAGTCCCGCAGTGCAGGGGTTGCCAGGGAGGCAGTGCAAGTGGAGAGTGGCTGGGCCAGGGACCGAGGTCAGTGAGAGTGGCCCAGTTGCAGATCCAGTGCAGTTCCAGTGAAGAATTTAGCAAGGGAGAGGCAGAGAGAAAGCAGAAGCAAAGAGGAAGGTCTTGAGGTGCTTCCCGAACTGGAGATGGTTCTCCTCAAGTTCCAGTGAGGCGGGAAGGCTGTTCCAGAGGGAGGGCCCTGCCGCGGAGAGAGATCTACCCTCAGCTAGTTGCTTTGAGAAGCAGATGACCCTGACATGCAAGGTGTGAATCACACACACCTGCAAAACAGGCCATGGCCATCACTGTTATGTCACTCAAACCCTCCCAAACCACAACATGACATGGCAAGCAATACCCATACACCAACACAGTAACAATAAGGTACACATAGCCATGTCCAAAATGTACAGTGGCATCAGACAATGATGCCTGACCTGGAATCAGATGAAATGACTGACCAACAACCTCCCACCCAAAATAAGTCATTTCCAAATGCATTACAAGAGTTGTAGACGTAACATAACAATGAATGCCTGTCTACATGCACATTGTGCATTGCAAAATCAACACTGCAGCTTCTGTGTGCTGTGTCCTACTCCTGCAACACACTGCCCAGCGCACAGCACAGTGAACAGCCATTGTGTGTGATGCACACCCTGAGCATCACATCTAAGCGACAGACCACACCAAAAAGCAAATTGGGCATGTACAGGATCCATAATTGGTCACAGAACATGTGCTGCAGGGACACAGTGGGCACCAGAAGGCAAACAGTGTACACATGGATATGCAAGGGTGGTTGTACATGTAGTGCATCAGAGTGCAAGTGTGTGGGTCAGCAAGGACATGCACTCAACATATGCATGTGCAATCAAGTGACCATCAGTGTTCTCTACACATCACGTGAAAATTCACCATGTGTACACCCCAGCATGTCAAACCACAACTATCCCCTCGCACCTGAAAGGTAAACACAACACATGAACAGGCATTGATCAGCAGAACACAACATGTACATAGGATACCATCATTACAATGTCAGGGTTCCCATCACACTGCAGGGCAAGGCAACTATCAACAACAACCCCCCCTCCCTCACAAATGACCATGACCCACTGAACAACTGCACCTGGGTCATGGAGCCTTCAACCCTCAATTCCACCTGGCCACAGGATCACCTTTCCCCTTCGTCACCATCTCCCACCTTGTGTGTAAAAAGGTGCCTGCACCCTCAGAATCCACACTCATTTCCAAAATCACGAAATCCAAGCCAGAAAAACGAACCAGAACACCCTCCAGTAGATGACTTGACGTAGCAGTACCTCACAAAGGCCAAGTACTACCACAATGATGCAACAACCAAGGTAGCACAGTAAAACAATGTCACAACAGGATGTGAACCATGTGTGGTACATAACATAGAATGATGCACCATGAACGGATGTGTACTGTCACAGGTCCCGTGTACAGGCGCGGGAGTGTCACGAAACAACCACCCCCACCGTGTCCCGGGTGCCTGCAAGGTCAAACTCACACAGGCCCCTGAGACCCTGGTGGGGAAGGAGGGTCAGGGATATGCAGTCGGGACAGGTGTTGGCACACTGGATAACTGGAATGAGTGGCAGGAGAGGGGAGGAGGAATGACACATGAAAGTAGGGAATGCACGAAAATGTACTACCTGCATGAACACATACACACATCATTGTCATGGCCTTCTGTAGTCCAGGCTTAGGAGTGGCATGAACCAACCACCCCTTCTAGGGTTTTGGCGCCTGCAAGTTTTGGGCTTACACAGGCATCCGCAACCCCAGCGGGGAAAGAGGGTTAGGGAACGTTGCTTGGATAGGTACGGGAAGTAGGAACACCGGGTAGAGGGTACAGGGTTCAAAATTGCATAGGATTCCAGGTGATTAGGGGGAAAAAACATACCAAATTGAATTACACATTCATCCATGCATTAGTGCACCCCCCAGCAAGCCTATGCAGAGCAGTTTGAAAGAAAAACAACAAGACGCTTAGCTCTGGTTTTGAGTGCTGGCCTCCTGCCTGCGCACTCTCAGGTCCGGTTACAGGAGCACTGCAATGCTGCAAAGAGAGCCACAGTCAACAACCTGTACGTGCCAATTACACAAAAACACACATGCCCCATAGCAACAAACTACTCTACAATCAGACAGTCTGGTGTAGATGCTTCGTACCCATATATAACATTACCCTTGTGATGGGTCATACACAGTCAATGCAGTAAGTCAGCCGCCGGTGGGTGCGTGGCAAAAGGAACACCAATGTGTCACAATTCACACAACATGCAATGTTCCCTGGGTAAGCAGACATACCCATAAAGCAAGCCATGACTTCAGAGCAAGTTGTGTACCACCATGACCGAAACAAAGTTGGCAGTGCATTTATCAAAATGTACATGGAAATGAAATGCACTGCACCCGAGTATGTCCCTTGCTGTATGTCCCTGTGAGCTGCCCCTTTCCATGTCTCGGAAGGCTACATGGTTGATACAAGTGCCTCAATGGACCTTGGTGTACCGGAGGGTATGTGCCACTGCCCCTGCAGGTGTCCCAGACAACCTTACAATCAACAGCCATCAGTCCACCAACACATCTGAGCGGCATTGTGTGCTTGAACACCAATATTCGTCCAAGCTCACCCTCAGTGCTGTGACTAAGCCTGCATGTGCACTCGCCTGGTGCAAGCTTTGCTGTGTTGTGGCCCCCCTGTGCTGCTCACCTTGCCTGGAGTTCCTTGGAACATGTCAGCAGTTCTAGGATGTAGGTCTGCAATCCCTGTGCCTCTGCTTGTGAACACATGTGCATGTGGGCACCAACAAACGTGTCCAGAATTCCGACGTCCAATGGGCCATGTCTGCTGGCAAAGCTGCTCTGGAGGCTCTTCCCCCTGCAGAAAGGGCATGAAACACATGATTAATGCTTCAAAGTCATCTGTGTGTGTCTCTTCAGGCATTTCATTACTTGATCATGTCAGAGAGTCACATCAGAAATCACACCATCAGTCCGTCTTTCACATCCAAAGTGTGGAACACTATCTACGGCATGAATTACAACAAGCACGTGTACAGTAAAGATAAGAAACATACTACACAATGCATAGCAATGAATGTACACATTAATCATGAAACACCCCATCTAGCAAAAGCAGAACAGTGGACAATAACACCAAAATCATCCCCACTAGGGGTGTAAACACAAGTCACACAGCACCAGACATGCCACAGATATGACAGTCCAAAGCCCTTGTGTAAAAGGTTGTGACACCGAACCATCCTTGCGAGCCCATGGATAAGGGAGGCAGGAGTGGCATATGTGAGTCAAGGACCCCAAACAGCAAACACATACACAAGACAAGCCTGAAGGGCCCAGCTGGAACAGACAGTGGATGCCTTCAAAAGCCACAAAGCACTGCTCCATCACATGAAAGAACAACAGACAAGCAATTTTAAACTATATTAACTAATTACACTAACTATGGAAAACCTACATTACCTAATTAAACTAACTATCATACAGAAACTAAACTAACTAAACTAAAAGAAAAATCAAAAATGGCCACATATGACCCGGGGGGGAGGGGAGGCACCCAGGAGGGGGGAAGTACAGGGTGCTGCTCAACATCCACATGCGATGATACTGAGCCAAAAAAAAGACCTCCATGGGCTCAACGCCTGCACAGCCCGACCTATGTGGGAGATAGATGGTCGTCCGAGTCTGGCTCATCCTGGAAAGGAGGACGTGGCACAGTAGCCTGGCCACGCCTAGCCGCAGCTTGCCCCTCGTCGGCAGCAAGTCTGCCGGACGGGTGAGCCTGGTTCTGTGTGGCGATGTGACGTAGGTCTGCATGCAGAACCTCACGTGATACACGTGCTTCCTCTTGCAAGGTAGCACGTGTAACACGGAGTTCCTCCTGCAAGGCCTGGCTGGACAACTGCTGCACCTCCCGGCAAGCCTGTAGCTCAGTCGAGATGGTACGCTCAAGCTGTGCAAACCTCTCCTCTGCCCGCTGCCCCTGGGACATCATAAGGACACCCAGAGTGGATTTGGGGGAAGCATACTCCTCCCTCAGGGCATCCATGTGCGCCTCTGTGTGAGCAGCAATTGCTTGACGCAGAGACGACATTTCAGCCTGGCGTGCCCTGTCTGAGGCCGCCATGCCCAGCCTGAGCGAGCGGGCCGTGGACTGGGCCGCCTGCTGCTGGAGAAGCACCTGCCTAGCAGGTGGGAGCACAGATCGGGCCACACGCTCCATGCTCTCAGCGATGTTCTCCATTGCTGCCCCCTGCCGTTCGGAATTGGCAGTCATGTCTTGCTCCCACTCAGTATACTGCGGTTGCGCGCGGCGACCGCGTTGCCGGGCTTGACCCCTGCGGGTCCCAAGGACCGGGGGTCCTCGCTGTGTTGGCACCAGCCGCGGCTGCACGACTACATGCCCCCGTCGATGTGATGTCCCAGGCACATCAATGACTGGTGTGGAGGGTGACCCTGCGTCCCGATCCACCACGGGCGGAGGAACCAAGACTGTCTGATCCCTCAGTGCAGGTGTCACGGACAGAGGAGTGTCCACATCAGAATCACTCACCCCTGACACATGGGCTTGATGCTCATCCAACTCAACATGGACGTCAGAGTCGTCATCAAGGCTGGACTCATAGGCAGCCAGAGACAAGATGGACTGTAGCACTTGGGGGTTTTCGTGGCCTACCACCCCACGACCCCCACTAGTGCCGGATTGATGTAGTGGTAATAACCCCGTGTCTGGCATGACAACACCATCCTCCGCCTCCATTGCGTCATCAGCTGAAAAATAGAGAAAAAAGGTCACTACACATGCCAGAAGCACACAACACACACACACACCGACAGCAAACGCATCAGGCAGACATGTGACACACAACATATAACCTGGCATGCATGCTGGGTCAACTTTGAATTGCTTCTGTGATCAGACCTGTTGAAAGGTGGCAGTTTCCATATAAGTGGGTCTATGCAGTGCAGAAAATGTGTACGCCACTCACTACCTACATGTACAAGGACTCCATGGTGTGTGCCAGGAAATGTGAAGGCAGTGCAATGTCAAATTCAGACATCACGTGCATTGTGCATTCAATGTGTACCATATCTAGAAGCCAAGCACGCCTCCACCCCAGTACCAAAGCAGGGATGCCTAGCATGGTATCAAAAGGCTGACCATACACCTGTGTATTGACAGGCAGTGTTGACTGGCATCAACAGCTTAATGTGATTCAAGTGACAACACTGCAAATGATGCTGGGACAGTAAGCAGGACACATGATGAAAACTCTGGATGCCGCCCATGTGTGAAGAAGACACAACAACAGTTGGACAGAGTCATTGGCCATTGAACAGGCTGAGGCCTGTGAGCCACACAGATTGTCAGACCCTAAACATGTGTGCAACACAGGACTGAGCAACAGTTGACATGGGAAGGCTGATGAGATGCCAGGCAATGTATGTAACCAAGGACTTGTATTACAGTGATCATCCAGTCAAGGACACATAGGGGCATGCGTGCAATGCACATGGAGCATGAATGGGCACTCATGTCCCTGCGGGACATCTGACCTATGCACAGTACAAGTGAGATACCCTGCATCAAGTACTAAGGCTGTACCACACGGCATATGTCTGGCAGATTCTATGTTGGAAGTTAGCATCTACACAGGACGCATGAACAAGAAAGTACACATTGGCAAGATTGAAGCAGACCAGTGCAAAGGTGGAACTGGGGTGCAGAGTGGCGGAGGAGGGGCAAGGGAGCATGCCTACATGGAGTCCCCGCATGCAGGTAGAGGAGACATGCATCACGGAAGCATTGCATTACTTACACATCAGAACCATGTACACGTCACATGTAGTGGCAATCATGCACAACACATCCCACAAGTGAAACACACACGTCCTCAACAAACACGCATCAACACTCACTGGACTGGGCATCAAAGTCCAGCATCTCTCCCACTCCTTCGACCAATTCAGGTGGTATGAACTCCGCAACGAGTGCCTCATGCGGAGTGAGCACTTCCTCCTCTGGTGCAGACCCACCGCCAGTCACCAGAGTCAAGTTGTAATTAGAGGCACGCTTAGCCTTAGTGTTGCGTTTGATGTCATTCCAACGCTTTTTGCACTCTTGCGCCGTGCGCACCTCTTGGCCGAATGAACTGACATGTTCTGCAACATGCTTCCAGGGGTGTCACGTTGGGCAGCCGTAGTCTGACTATTGGCACCCACTATCATGTCACGGCTGTGGCCCCGCACGTAATCCACGAGGAAGTCCAGTTCCTGCTTGCAGAAAGGCTTCTTCCTCGACGTGCAGGAGTTCGTGGCTCTGTGTGGGGTCCCAGCCTGTGCTGCAGGTGCAACCTTCCTCCTCTTGGACTGTGGCGCAGACCCTGGCTGGCTAATGCCGCCCTGACCAGTATGGCCAGTGGGTTCGGTGGATTGAGCCGAGGAAGTGGCAGGTGGAGGGACGACCAAAGGCCTGACTTGTGTCAGTGGCAGCTGGGTGCCCTCTAATGGACCCTGCGCAGCAACATCAGCTGTGGCGGGGTCATTGACCGCAACAGTCCTGGTTGGCAGACTCACAACCGGGGTGTTGTTGGGTGCATCTTGCACTTGCCAACACCCGGCTGTTCGGGGCAGCAGATGACATGACTGCCCCAGGGACACGTGTCTTGGTCTGAGCAGCCCAGCCTGCCCCTATGGTTTCCCTCCTGGCCTGTTGGAGATCTACCAAGGGCTCCACAAGTGCCAACGCAGCCTGCGCTGGCAGACCCTGAGCTTGGGTGGTGGTGTCCACAGCTGCACCTGCAGCTACCACTACCCTTGGGCCCGTGGCAGTCGATGGAACAGACTGCCGGGTCACACGGGCGCCAGTGCCAGATGCAGAAGCTGCATCCCCCTGAACCACAGGGGGTGGTGGCATGACTGCACTGACAAATGGCACAACATTGTGCTCAAGTGGCGCACCCCTGCCTCTTCCCCCTCTGTGGCCGCCCTGGACACCCTGGAGTCCCCCAACTCCCTGGTCACCACGGCCACGTCCCCGACCACGCCCGCCACAAGGAGGACGCCCAGCTGAGGCGCCCCTCACCTTTGGTGGCCTCCCAACCATGGCACAGATGTAGTAGTGCCGGCACAGATGGAGTGGTGCCAATGGGAGGTGTACACCACAATTGACCTGGGCAATTGGGGTGAAGGGGGTGGGAAGCAAGATGTTAACGGACCCCCTGCACCTGCAAGGCTGTATGTGACCCCGGTGATGTAGTGACGGGTCACGCAACGCTCAGGCACCCCAAAACTACAGTAAAACCATGCACGCAACCCTGCAGCCTACGTGCGTGGATTCAACCTCCCGCAGTATGCGGTGGCACCCAGTAACACGAATAACGCGTACGGGTGGGACACGCAGGCTATTATGACATCGAAAATGGGTGCGATACACAGGGGCACCCGCAGTGGGAAAAAGAGCGTGTGCAACTCACCGTCTGACTAGCGCGATGCAGAAAAACATGCGTAGCCAATACCCCCGCCAAAAGAAGAGATACGTCCTTGATAGCTGTGAAGTTGTGATGGCGCGCGAAACAACAGGAAGCAGCAACACACGTCGGTCTCCACGAAAGGCACGTACAGCGAACTGCTGGGCCCGCTCACCTTTAACCCGTGCTGAGGGAAACGCCCGCACGCATCACGTCACTTACACGCATGGCCCCTTTCCTCGGATTACACGCGGACGTGCAGTTTTTCACGCGCGCTGAAATGCCCATGCACGCCTGCGCGCGTCACGTCACAGGGGCGCATGCGCTTGAGGGGCCTTCTGTCCAATGAAATTGCGTATGCGTGCAGATGCGCTTACGTGCTAAGGGCCTTTCCTCGAATTACACGCTGACGTGCAGAATTTTCACGTGCCAAATCACTCCGTATCAAGCTGGTCACGCGTAAGCACACGGAAGAACAAGCTCCTTCCCAGAAGGCCGAATTACTGCCCCCCAGAGCCCCGAGCACGCTCCCACCTGCCATCTGCTGCTGCCTGACTGCCTGCTGCCCACGTGCCCTGCCATTTGCTGCCTGCACATCAGCCAGGGGTGCTGTTGCTGTGACCACCCCTGCTGGAACCGAAGACTCCCGACTGGGATTCCATCGCTCCACAGCCCAGCCCCAGGACCCAGTTGCCCACCCACTCCTGCCTCTGGGGTTGTCATGTCGGGCATTGCAACATCTGGCACCACTGACAACCCCCGGCCAGAGAGGCAGAGGGGCACCAGCTTCAGTGCCAGGGAAGTTGGTGTCCTGGTGGAGCAAGTCCTGGGGCAGTATGATGCCCTCTTCAGAAGTGTGCGCGCCGACAAGGAAGGACGGACTTGGATCTGGACGGACATCGTGACTGCCATCAACGCGGAGGGGGTGGCAGTCCGCGACTTCCAACATGTCAAGAAGCGCTGGGAGGACTTCAGGTCCAGGACCCTGAACAAGGCCCGGCGCCTCTTGAAGGCAGCGGATGCTAAGGGGCGCCGGGGCCACTTGTCGGAAGATCAGATGAGGGTCCTGGAACGCATATCCCCAGCGCTCCACGTCCAGGTCCTTGAGAGGCAGACCTGTCTGGAGTCGAGCGGTAAGTGTACATGCATCCTGCTTGTGAGCTGTGCGTGTGGTGATGTTTCAGTAGTGTGCAGGTTGCACATCTGTTTGTATGGGGCCGAGTATGGGTGGGGGTGACCAGTGCCGTGAGGCTAACACATGCGAGGGCTGTAATGTGTGAGACATGGATGGTGCTTGTGTGTGTAGGCTTGCATGCCAAATGCAGTTGTGTGGGCACACATGTTTGGATGAATGTGTATGTAAGTAGACATGTTCGTGATGTCACGCATGTATGTTGTTTTCAGCTGCATTTATCAGCACTGTGTACATGTGCATTTGTATGTATTTGACAAGGGTGTAACAGTGATGCAACATGGATGCATGTGACAGCGGGATGTGGAAGCCTGATTGGCAGATGTGACATGGATGCCCATCTGAACACTGCGACACTTGGCAGAGGTGTACACATGCATGCAAGTGTGGTGGTGTGTGTACATGTGTAGTGCACTTCCTGTGTTGCATGTGATGTCTGGCTCTGCTTTGCCTGCTCATGCTGTTGTATGTGTATGGATGGTGCTGGCAGTTGCGATATGGCTGTGGTATGGCTCATGTGTGCGAGTTGAAATGACATGTGTGTTGGGGATTGTGATGGCATGTCTGAGGTTTGCCAATGCCACTCATGTACAACTGTCATGTGTGTATGTGTCCATTGTACAGTGCCCTGATGCCTGTGTTTTATTTCTCCCTGTCTGCAGCGTCAACTGATGAAGAGGGCAGAGAAGGTGCTGTGGAGCACAGCGGCGGGGATCCCACCGCCAGCCGGAGACGCAAGGCCCGGCTCCCCTCCCAGGTTGTGATCTCGTCGGGGAGTGAGGAGTCCGGTGCCGCGTCCCAGGCCGCAGCTGCCGGGGGGAGGTCCAAGAGGCGGAGGTTGGAGTTGGACTCCTCGGCAGCAGAAGGGGCAGCTGGGACCCCACAGGGCCCAACGGGGGAAGATGGCACGGAGTCATCCAGGTTGGTGGGGGTTTGGTGGAGGAGGAGGCCGTGCAAGCAACAGAGACGGGGTCTGGAGGTGGGGATTCCACTGGTGCTAGTGGTGCAGTGCAGGACCAGGGACAGGAGGCAGCACATGCCGCCGCGGAGGTGCCTGTGTGCAATCCTGTCCCTGATCCTGTCCCTGCATCATCTTGCACCAGCAGGGATGCCTATGTCCAGACCCGTTTTCAGGCAGGGGATGAGCTCACGACAACTGGCCTTCCTCTGCCTGCGGATGTGGCTATCCGGGTCCGGGTTGAGCCTGTCCTGACTGGTGTGGCGTTGCGTCAACGGGCCATGCGAGGTGACCTGCAGTCTTTTCATGAGGAGACTGCACGTCATCTCGAATGGCTCGTTGACCGCGTCGGCCTACTGGGACAGGTCACCCAGGCCGGATTCCTCCGTTTGATGGGGCTTGCTACGACCCCCTCCTCAACTGAACCCCCTATGCGCCAGTCATCCTCCGTGCCATCTTCCCACCCATCAGTCACCTGGGTGCCCTGTGGAGCTGCCTCTGACGGTGCGGCCAGGCTGGTGGAGGAGACATCCCTGCCACAGTCGGGAGTCGGACGTCCAGCAGGGGTGGCCACATCAACGACTGCACCCCAGCCAGCGGAGGATGTGCAGGCAGCAGGAGGCAGTGCACGGGCAGAGGCACAGCAGCAGCAGCAACGTGGTGGGAGCCATGAAGGCTCGGGGCCTTCAACATCGGAGGGGCAGGCATCGGCCAGAGGGCAGGAGGACCCAGGACAGAAAGTGTCTTCCATGTGGCAGCGGTTGGGCCAAGACATAGATGCGGAGCGGCAGCGGGCGGAAGAGGTACGGCTCACGATGGTCAGGGCGGAGAACTCCATGCGGAGGGCCCTGAGGCGGGCCGAATGCCTCGAGGCAATCTGCTGGGGGTTGGAGGTGGACACGTCGACGGCCCTGCGGACCCTCGGGGCCATGGAGGAGGACCGCCTCCAGGACATTGAGCAGGAGTTCGATGATGCCCTGGCCCGGGACATCCAAAAGTGAGCCGTCTGACTAGCCCGCTGCCCTTGTACATAGTTCTGTAGTTAGTGTTAGGTTTCCTTTGGTTTTGCATTGTTTTTTTACCTTTTGGACAATGGGCCACATTTTTGTATATAGTTTTTTTTTATTAGGTAGTGTTATTAGATAGGTTTCATTTCTTCTGTTGGGATCATGGACCCTGGCTTGTTCATCTGTGCATAGTTGACTGTTGGATTTTCTTTTTTTTTTACAATTTAACCATGGAGCAATGGCTTTCAATTATAATTTTCCATTGGATTTTCTTTTGTGGACTGTGACTTTGGACACCATTCCTTTGGATTATGATTTTTGGTTTTGCATTTTTTCACGGACATGCTTCTTTTTATTTTTTTACATTCCCATTTCTGTTTGTTTATTTTTGATTCAATTTATGTTTCCTTTAATACATATTTTTTGTTCAAACTTCAATGTGTAATATCATCTCATTGGTTTCATGCATATCATGATATGGGTTTTGAGATTCACTGACACCCATTGGGTGTATGTGAGGGACATGTGTTCGTTTCCAAACTTGCAATTGGGGTTCTATCATGTTATTGCCATTTCTAAGTGGGTGGATGCAATACTCGGGTGGGTGTTTTGCATTTGGAGGCTGACCATAGGGACCAGGGATCTAGATTGTGATGACATGTTGGCTGGGGAACATGAGTTGGGGCCTGGTGGAGGGTGCACCACAGTGCTGGGGATGGGGGTGATGGGAGACATGAGTGGGGGCCTGGTGGAGGGTGCACCACAGTGCTGGGGTGTGGGGGTGCAGGGGGGACATGTGTTGGACATGAGTGGGGGCCTGCTGGCAGGTGCCCCACAGTGCTGGGGATGGGGGTGCAGGGGAACATGAGTTGGGGCCTGGTGGAGGGTGCACCACAGTGCTGGGGGTGGGGGTGATGGGAGACATGAGTGGGGGCCTGGTGGAGGGTGCACCACAGTGCTGGGGGGTGGAGGTGATGGGAGACATGAGTGGGAGCCTGGTGGAGGGTGCCCCACAGTGCTGGGGGGTGGGGGTGCAGGGGAACATGAGTTGGGGCCTGGTGGAGGGTGCACCACAGTGCTGGGGGGTGGGGGTCATGGGAGACATGAGTGGGAGCCTGGTGGAGGGTGCACCACAGTGCTGGGGGGTTGGGGTGCAGGGGAACATGAGTTGGACATGAGTGGGGGCCTGCTGGCAGGTGCCCCACAGTGCTGGGGCATGGGGGTGCAGGGGAACATGAGTGGGAGCCTGGTGGAGGGTGCACCACAGTGCTGGGGGGTGGGGGTGATGGGAGACATGAGTGGGAGCCTGGTGGAGGGTGCACCACAGTGCTGGGGGTGGGGGTGCAAGGGGACATGAGTTGGACATGAGTGGGGGCCTGCTGGCAGGTGCCCCACAGTGCTGGGGGGTGGGGGTACAGGGGAACATGAGTTGGGGCCTGGTGGAGGGTGCCCCACAGTGCTGTGGGGTGGGGGTGCAGGGGAACATGAGTTGGGGCCTGGTGGAGGGTGCACCACAGTGCTGGGGGGTGGGGGTGATGGGAGACATGAGTGGGGGCCTGGTGGAGGGTGCACCACAGTGCTGGGGGGTGGGGGTGCAGGGGGACATGAGTTGGACATGAGTGGGGGCCTGCTGGCAGGTGCCCCACAGTGCTGGGGGGTTGGGGGTGCAGGGGAACATGAGTTGGACATGAGTGGGGGCCTGGTGGAGGGTGCACCACAGTGCTGGGGGGTGGGGGTGCAGGGGGACATGAGTTGGACATGAGTGGGGGCTAGCTGGCAGGTGCCCCACAGTGCTGGGGGGTGGGGGTGCAGGGGAACATGAGATGGGGCCTGGTGGAGGGTGCCCCGCAGTGCTGGGGGGTGGGGGTGCAGGGGAACATGAGTTGGGGCCTGGTGGAGGGTGCACCACAGTGCTGGGGGGTGGGGGTGATGGGAGACATGAGTGGGAGCCTGGTGGAGGGTGCACCAAAGTGCTGGGGGGTGGGGGTGCAGGGGGACATGAGTTGGACATGAGTGGGGGCCTGCTGGCAGGTGCCCCACAGTGCTGGGGGATGGGGGTGCAGGGGAACATGAGTGGGAGCCTGGTGGAGGGTGCACCACAGTGCTGGGGGGTGTGGGTGCAGGGGGACATGAGTGGGGGTGCAGGCTAGTCCCCCGTGGTGTGGGCTGCCTGCAGGGGCCGTGGAGGTTGTGGAGCGAACACCTGGGAGGACCCACACGGCCAATTCACGTGTAGTACTCCACGGAACCCCTGAAATACATGTACCCTGCTGTTATCGCGTGTGAAACTTCCCGCGCACCCCAAGATACACGTACCCAGGACATTCGCGTGTGGAACTTCCAGCGCACCCCTGGAATACACGTACCCTGCTGGTATCGCGTGTGAAACTTCCCGCGCACCCTAAGATACACGTAGCCAGGACATTCGCGTGTGGAACTTCCAGCGCACCCCTGGAATACACGTTCCCTGCTGATATCGCATGTGAAACTTCCCGCGCACCCCAAGATACACGTAGCCAGGACATTCGCGTGTGGAACTTCCAGCGCACCCCTGAAATACACGTACCCTGCTGATATCGCGTGTGAAACTTCCCACGCACCCCAAGATAACGTACCCAGGACATTCGCATGTGGAACTTCCAGCGCACCCCTGAAATACACGTACCCTGCTGATATCGCGTGTGAAACTTCCCGCGCACCCCAAGATACACGTACCCAGGACATTCGCGTGTGGAACTTCCAGCGTACCCCTGAAATACACGTACCCTGCTGATATCGCGTGTGAAACTTCCCGTGCACCCCAAGATACACGTACCCAGGACATTCGCGTGTGGAACTTCCAGCGCACCCCTGGAATACACGTACCCTGCTGATATCGCGTGTGAAACTTCCCGCGCACCCCAAGATACACGTAGCCTGGACATTCGCGTGTGGAACTTCCAGCGCACCCCAGTAATACACGTACCCTGCTGATATCGCGTGTGAAACTTCCCGCCCACCCCGAAATACACGTACCCAGGACATTCGCGTGTGGAACTTCCCACGCACCCCTGATATACACGTACCCTGCTGAATTCACGTGTGAAACTTCCCGCGCACCCCTGATGTACACGTACCCTGATGGAATCGCGTGTGGAACTTCCAGCGCACCCCTGAAATACACGTACCCAAAAGGAATGACGTGAAGTACTTCCCGCGCACCCCAGGGATACACGTAGCCCGCTTGCCGTGCTGGTACAGGGCTAGCACAGCCCTTTGCGCTGGATTGGGGATTTTGATGGCTTTTCCCTGCGCAAGGGGCGTTCTTGGGGGCGTAACTGGCGCTGCTGCAGGGTCGCTGCGCCACTGTGCGCCACGGCTGGTTTTGGTGGCTGGAATCCATGAATACGCTGTGCGCGGAAATGTATTTTGGCGCACGCGGATGGCGCAGGGATTCGCACGCGCACACTGTGCGCCAGCCGCGTGCACCACTTGTGTGCTGAATTCTATGAATTACTCCCTCAGTGTGGTCTTGACAGGCTGACCAGGATGGGCACTGGTAGACGGGTTACAGGTAAGTGTGTGTTTGCGTACGTGTGTGTATGAAAGAGGAAAGTGTTTGTGGTGGGGAGGGAGCTGGGGTATGGCGTGTGTCTGTGTGTGTGTGTTTCTGAGTGTTTTGTCATGTAAGGGTGTGCTGATGGGGTTGGAGAGTAGTTGAAGGGAGGTTTGGTGGTGAAAACCCCAATTTCAAAAGCCATAGGGGGAGTAATTCAAGCAATTCGAATTTTAAAGACCGGCCAAAATCGGCCCAAAAAATCAGTCTAATTTTGGTGCGGCCTTTAATAGTCGAGATAATGACACAGAACCGTTTCAACTTCCTACTATGCTTTTATTTTGAAACAAAACCATTCCGGAATGGTTTCTTTTTAAAATAAAAGTCTAGGAACAGAAAAACTTAATTAGAAAAAGTAGAGGAGCACCACTACCACCACTCCCGTCCACTTCGACCACTGGTGCTTGTACATTAGTCTTTGCAATGCTGACTGATACGCCATACGCTCGATGCAATACTCAATTTTCATGAGTAGTCCACTCAAATAAAATGTCTACTTGTTGCAAATGGAATCTTGACGTCAATAAGGCAATAATAATAACGATGCACATTCATCAATAATTCAGAAATGTAAAATCGTATATTATATATATATTCACTGAAAAAACTTAGTTAAAGGGACTTTATGGTTAAGTTGCACAAATAAAAACCTATGAAATTCAATGAAAAAAAACGTTTTTAAAGGCACGTTATGCTTACAAGTAAAACCGGAAAACCTCAGAAATTCGCCAGTTATGGTAAGCTAAGCAACCATAACTCATGCCACCACCATGCACTGCTAAGACTAACACCCAGAAAATAAAAGATGATATCACAAATGTCATTGATGACATCACGTATCTGGGCCACTTGTTTTTGTTTGCTGACATATTTAGGCCAGGTGGTTTTGTTCATGACAGTCAGAATATTAAAATTCAAAAGGTGCTATATATCTAGACGTTAACATTGTCATATTTTCTTAAAGTAGTTTCCTTAGGGTTTGGTCTCAGCTCATAGTGCACATACATTGGGCAATAAGCAGTCCTCAAACACACAATTCATTTATATATAAAAAGATAAACTTTAATGTTATTTACATTTTCTGAAGATGGTGTTTCGTTCTTCCTTACTTTAGTTTCCCTGTATGTGCCTCTCATTTGTTTGCATTGTGGGTCTTCATATGTATTTTTTGTACTAGCGCAAGTGTGTAGTAAGTCTTGAATTGTTAGCCAGTTATTACATGTTTAACATTACTCAAAACTCTGATAAGGAGCATTCATTATTGTACAATCGAAACTTACAAGATTATAAATGTACTTCCATGGTGCATGCTGTAGCCATTGCCTATGTTTATGTATGATTAGGTTCCTGTATTAACAACAACTCTCCAATACAATGTTGTTCAGATGAGTACATTCTTTAATAAATTAAGTAGTTCATGATAGGTCTCCCGATCACCCCTGACATCTTGTTACCAACATTATAAACACAACCACATGTAGGGACTTTTCATCAAAATGTATTCGACATGTGATGTCATCAGTGATGTCATCAATGACATCTGTGATGTCCTCTTTGATGTTCTGGGTGTTAGTCTTAGCAGTGCACAGTGGTGGCACGAGTTATGGTTGCTTAGCTTACCATAACAGGCACATTTCAGAGGTTTTTTGGTTTAACTTGTAACCATAACGTCCCTTTAACAATGTTTTTTCATTGACTTTCATAGATTTTATTAGTGCAACTTAACCATAACGTCCCTTTAACAACATTCTTTCAGTTAATTTCATAGATTTTTATTTGTGCAACTTAACAATAACGTCCCTTTAACAAAGGTTTTTCAGTGAATTTCATGGGTTTTTACCAGTGCATGCTATTTTCCTACAACTTACTAATATCATACTTACCCCAATATAGCAACATTTTTGTCCAATTTATAAAGTTTCACCTTAAGACTCTGCCATTCCCATTTTCTAGCATAATTTTTAACACTTCTATACAATTTTAGTAACTTTTCACACATTTTTTTTGCGTTGTTCACGTCCGCGAACGTCTGACTGATGTCTTTGCGTACCTTCCAGACAGTGATACATGATGATGCACTTGTATGCGGCATGATGACGTGCACGCGACGGCGTCCCCACTTCACGATTGTGTCCGTGCTTCGAGAACAGTTCGGAACTGCATTTTCTACCAATCTAGGAACTTTCAAGTTCAAAATGTCCCCTCGTGCAGCTCCTACACCTAAACTTACTCATTATCCATTAACAAACTAGTACAAAGCACATACTTGGAAGAATATTAGCAAAACTACTATTTATCTTAAAAATTGCATATTGCCATTCCTCCTCCCCAAGAGCCACCACCACCACCAGCTGGAGGACCTACACAACAAAAAAAGTGTAGTACTTCCAAAGTCAATGAAGACGACCCAGAACATGAGGTAGAGGAAGTGCCTACCTCTAGCACCCTGAGAGAATCATGGGTGTGGCAGCTCTTTACCACTGTTGGGAATGTACCAAAGGCTAAAGCTACCAAAGTGAAATGCACTGTGTGCAACTTTGTACTCAGTCGCGGACTACCTGGACAGTACTCCTAAGGGACCACTTCATGCACCACCACACCAAATTCAACCACTGCAATGCTCTCAAAAAGGTTGTTCCTTTCTTAGCAAGTAGTAGGCTATCTTCCTCCACCTCATCCTCCTCAACCAATACTGTAACCACACAGCCTACTTCTGTGGGACACAAAATCCGAGCAGGTACCTTGCAAGCAATAAAAGAGGCTGTTGATCCATATCTTTCAAAGACAACCGTCCTCTGTATATACTGCAACACACCACTCTGCAGGGGGAAGCAATTCCAAAGTGCTTTGGAAGCTGTAATCAAGGAGCATGAGAAACACTGCCCATACCATAGAAGTAACACACGCACAACATCTTCCCCTGTCCATCTGCCCCTCCATATTAGTGCTTGGTTCCTCTTCCCTCATTTCCCTCCCCACCATACGTTCTAACCTCTCCTGCAAAAAAAGAAAACATCAAACAACAACAAAAGGAAGGTTTGTTTAGGAACCAACCTTCACAGTTAAAAAAGAGAACTAAAATAAAAAATGGTATAGACTCCATCTATTTTACATTTCTCAGTAAAGTACATAGACTCAATAAGATTTTCCAACATTTCATGCACAGAGCAACACACAACCAAGGTTCAGCATTCCTGAGAGATAAGTTACGCCTACACCAGCTGACAAGAACACTCAGATTAAGCAACGACATCTGCCTGGAACCAAAACCCTACAACAGCAAAAAAACTTGGAGGATCCTCTTTCTCTCACCAGGCCCCGAAAACTTGGAATGACTTACCAAAGAATATATGGAACACAAGAAACCACCTAATATTCAGGAAACTGCTCAAATCCTGGCTCTTCACTGCGTAACTAGAAGACCACCCACAAGAACACCTACACTGCTAAAACAATGATGAGGAAAGATACCAATCCCGGTTCCCACCAAGCAACCAAATATGAACAGAATCCAAGGAACGCACTTCACAACATACCATAAGACATAATGAGAGATAGCCCCAATAGGAGGACACTAAAGACTGAATACATAGACAGACCAAGACGGAAGCGCTTAGACGATTCATACATAGCACCCTGGCCCTGTACCACACCCAAAGTTCCAGCAGAAAACTCACGTAGATAGTAGGGAAAGAGGATACTACAACTCCCGCTCCGACACCCAAGAAGGAGAATAGACACACCAATCTCACTACACACAGTTCCTTACAATACAACAGAGAGTAGAAAAATAAAACCCTCTACAGCCAGATGGTCAAGAAAGGACAGTAGCAACTAATCCCACCATTAGTAATAATTTAAACCGAACAAGATGTGCCACAACCAGGATTCTCACCCCACTAACCCTACCTTCAAACCTGTGCATCCTAACTCATTGAAAATTCACACAACCTACTCTCGCCCAGCAAACCGAATGCACTTCACCACACCGCACCAAGAACAAACTAACAACACATACACAATACCAAGAGCACACGTGGTCGCGCCCCAGTCCAATTCTAACACCAAAGCACAGCACACAGTGTACACCAAGCTGAAGCCGCCAACAGCACACAACTTCTCTCACTCTCCTACTCCTGACTAACGAACCCTGCCAGCCCCTTCTTGTTTACAGATATGCCAGAGCCCCCGGGGACCAACTCCGTTGGTGACGGTGCATGATATAAATACCTTTAACATTTAACATT
Organism: Ambystoma mexicanum; assembly: GCF_040938575.1. NCBI lineage: Eukaryota > Metazoa > Chordata > Amphibia > Caudata > Ambystomatidae > Ambystoma > Ambystoma mexicanum. The sequence continues at coordinate 401,993,536 of NC_090927.1, forward strand.
TAACATTTACATTATCATTTTGTGTTATGCTAATGGGAATAATGTGGCATTCATTGCCCGTTCCAGGGATTGCAACGGGGGATAACGGCGCAGCAACCCAAGTTATCAGCACAAGTGAAGTGAGGGAAGATAATGAGGGCTTCAGACTGTTATCACCCACTCCAGCTGCTGCAATGGGGGATGAAGACCATTAACACCCTCGATTCCCAAAGCAGTAACCCGGGGTGCTAAAAAAATGAAGTATTTTTCTTCCTAGGCTGTAGGAAGGAAAATCCTTTTCCAAGATGGCCACCATGAAAGGGAAGGTGGAGCTCTGTACAGAACCCCTCTTGCAGTTCCATGGCATCCTGCAGAAGGTAAAGAGAGAACCCTATGACCATATTACCACGAGAACAATTTCTTTTCCCTTTCAAACCTATCCCACCTTCGAATAACTTTACCACATAGCCAGTTCAAGGTGGACATGTCTACTTCAACCCCATTTGTTGTCCCTCGTTGATTGTCCGGGTCATGACCTTATGCCATGACCAGACATCTGGCCACTGCCCATGGCCACAGGCTATACCTCAGTCACCAAAAGTATATCACTATTTTTTGTACCTACATTATGACACTTGTCAAAAAATAAAACACATTTGGCACATTTGCAAAACCATTCTTGAAGGTCCTTGCCAGTGCTCCTTACATGAGTGCACTGGAAATCGGCCCATGTTTTATTTTTTCAAAAGTGTCAAAATGTATGTACATACAATATTCATATAACTTAGCCCCCACTTAACAAAACCCATTCAGACTTTACACAAACATTCAAGGTTGGGTCTATAATCTTTCTGGAAACCTTTGTCCACATTCATCAAATGGTAACAAAGTTACAAGCTATTTCAAAATGTGGAGACCCCCCTATAATTTAGACCCCTCTTGACAAAATACCACAAAACTTTACAAAAACATTAATATGCAGTTTCATTGAGTGGAGCCAAAGTTATAAGCCATCCAAAAACTGCTTTTCACCAACCCTGTATTGCAGAAATAGGCATAGATGTCCCCGAACATCTGAAGTGTTCACGAACATCATGTGTCCGCCCCCCGATCATCCAGACTGTTTGCAGACTTCGGGGGTGAAAAACACCTGTTTTTGGCTTCTTACGGCCATATACCATCCCATCCTCATCACCCCTCACCTCCCCAGAGATTGTTTGATAAGTTTGACAATTATAATGTTGTGTTTTTTAATATCTTTTACTGTAATGTCCACGGACACCGGTGGCTGTCCGCACATCCAACATGATGGGCGTTTCCAAAAATCTGACGCACATCATGCTTTTCACCATCCAATTAATGGGTGCGTCTGATGTCCGCGGACCTCAAGTCACCCTCCAGGCCAATCAGATACCCGTTTGTGGACCGAACAGGGAAGTAGGTCTGCAGACCGAACCCATATATCACTATTTTTTTTACCTGCTTTTAACCCGTTTTAAAGAAAACTACTGGATGGATTTACACCAAATTTAATAAAAGCATTCTTTCGGGACCAAGCCGCTGCTCCAACTGAAAATTTTTGTGAGAATCCGTACATCGGTTTAGGTGGTAGGTGTGAGCAAAAGCTTGTTTCAATTGCGTCTATGGAAGAAAAAAAATGTTGGTCCCCCCTATAACTTTGCCCCCCCTTGTCGAAACCTCAACAACTTTACTAAAAGAATTCAGAGTGGGCCATATCATTTTTTTGCAAAGTTTGGTAAGGATTCGTCAAGGGGGAGGGAAATTATAAGCCACCCAAAAAGTGCTCTTACTATGAGTTGAGCAACTTAACCATAACTACACGGCCGCTACCACAGGCCGTGTAATATATTTAACAATCTCCATCTGCTAATTATTTCCAATGTGGACCAGTCCTTTGTTTAAAAAATAATACACTCAGAAGTGAACCAAATGTATAGCTGATACCTGAAAATAAAAGGATTGGGTTAAAGTAATTTTGAATTCTGTTTTAAACTTTTTCATATCATTTGCATAAATAAAGGCTTAGAAATTGTTTTGGTATCTTCTGCTTAGGTGCACCGCGCACCGGGAATGAGCACTTTCTTGTATTGTCATAATGCAAATACTGGAACTATCGCAATGTATTGCGTTGTGTGCAAAATGATTCTTTCAATTTCAGTCACAACTTTTGATCAAGTGTCACTGCTCTACAGCACCAACAGGTCAGTCACACCATCAATACTCTGTGATAGTAAATATAGTTTGTGTGACCAGAATTGCCAACATCCAACTTCATCTTCAGTTTATTTTCACTGATTTTATTCTGTGTTCTAGATCCCCAGAGGAAGTTGATATTTAGCTCACCTATTCAACAAAAGAAGAAATGTGGGATGGCAACTTGCAAGGATCTAAGTAAGTGCAACTTGGTAATTGTTTTTATTTTTTATTAGTGTTGTATGGTTTACATATAAACCTTCAACACATTAGGCAAAATAAATAATTCATATTACAATTCAAGTTATGTGCACACCTAAATCCTAAATATTTCATATATCGTAATATTTAAGCACAACATTTCTTCAAAATCACATAATTCATGAGCATAGTTTCTTCAAAATGTCCTTCCATAAAATAAACACAGTGTTAGAAACTAATATTGATAGTCCAAATTTTAATTGGACCAAAAAGCGTCATCCATAATAGAGCGTAGATCATATACATATTTACTATACATGGATTTGTATCGATGCTTACGTGTAGGACAAGAATTCAATAAATGACAAGTAGTTTCCAGAATCCTAGAGTAGCAAAGCCACATAAGCACCAGTTGTTAATAACAGTAAGCAATTAATTCGAAAGGGTATTGTTATTTGACCAATAACATTCATATGTCATTTTATATAATATGTTGTCTTATTCCAATAGATTTCTTCAAGATTAGGTGACCAGTTTATTTGATCATGAAAGTTATTACAAACTCTCACAAGTTTGTATAAGGCTGTTGTTGCTCTAGCAGCCTCTTTGCTCAGAATCCGGACACATTCACCCAGAATTAAATTAGAATCACTGGTCAATATTTTCAGGAGCCTTAGAATACGATTAGTGTTTTAGCTGATGTTTAGGAATGGTAATCCAAGTTCTAACCAGATGGCTTCAATAGGAACACCATTACTTAACCCTAACAACCTTTGCCATAAGTTACCTCTAATTCATGCAGCCATCCTAATTCTTTTTCCGAATATAATTATATGCTGTAAATTATACTTGGGACCAGACATGTGTCATACAGTTTTAGTAAGCTATCTGAGTACCCACCTGCTTTATTTATAAAGTTTGTTACTAACATAACACTGCTACTGATCTTGTTTTGTACATAACCTCTGAGCAGTTTAAAACAATTACGTGAACCTAGTAAGTAGCCCAAATATATAAAACTGGATACCTGTTGTAGCTCATGTCCTTACAAATCTGCTAGGTGGAGATTTTTCTACAATAGAGATAATTTTAGTCTTATCCAGATTTATTTGGAGGCTATTTATTTTTGAGTATTTAGACAGTGCATTCAGAGGCCAGTAGAGGTCTTGTCCATAATAACGAAACCATTGGCATAGCCGAAACATACATGTTTATTACTTTTTGGTGGGTAGTTATTGAAACAACTGATACAGCTGTCCAAGTCAAGAAGGTATAAAGTGAATAATAGGGATACTAATATGCACCTCTGTTTCAATCCATCATCAGTGCGGACACAACCAGATAACTCACTATTATTGTTTAGATTAAATCTATTGTGTGTTTCACCATACAGTTGTCTAACAAATGACAGCAGATGACTAGGCATGTCCCAGCATTCAAGTTTCTTCCACATCCTGTTTCTGTTTACAGTATCAACTAAAGCTTTGTAGTCCACAAATGCCAAGTAAATGTTTTCCCCAGAACTCAATTTTACATTAGAAATCAGACATTTCAGAGTCCAAATATTATGATATGTCCCATGACCAGCTCTGAATCCTGACTGATATGCAGGTAGCAGATGTTTCTCTTCCACCCATTTTCAAATTTCACAGAGAATGACATTTCTGAAAATGTTTCCAATTATGTCTTGCAACGCTAACAATCTATAATTATTAGAGTCTGTTCTTGGACCCTTTTTATGGATTGGTTTGATGGAAGAAAATGTTGAGGCACCTGGTCTCATGCCAGGTGCATGTATCTGTTTAAACAGGACATTGAGAAACATTGGCCACCTCCTGGGGATACTATTTATAACTTTATTTGAGAGTACATCTCGACCAGGAGCTCCAGTTGAGTGGTGGGCTATAATACATTGATAAATGTCCTTGTCATCAGATGGATAACAACTTTGAGTGCCTCCCTCAATATCATATTGTGCCTCAGAGCTGCTTTGAGTATAGTATATATCATGGATTTGATTTATCTATTGATTTTTAGTTATTGAGGTAATTATTGCCTTATCGCTATGATTATGATAGATGTTTATCAATCTCTAAAATGTAGTATTATCATTATTCCATTGTACTGTCCCGCCTAGACTATGCCAACTCCCTATACCTAGGTGCCCCTGCCTATCAACTCAGGAAACTCTAACGTGCCCAGAACTCTACAGCTAGGTTCCTCCTTGCCCTTGGCCCCGGTGAGCACATCACCCAGCTCTCAAGGGTCCTCTATTGGCTCTTGGTCAGACGACTGGCAGCTTTGAAAGTCATGTGAATCACTCACTGTGCCTACAAAAGACAGGACCAGAATACCTTCAACAGAAAATCACCCACTACCAACCTAACAGAAGCCTGCAGTCAGGTACTGCACTCCTCCTGTTGATTGGCTCTTTCAAATCAACCAGACTAGGAGGCTCCACCTTCTTCGTGTAAGCCCCCACTCTCTGGAACTCAATGCTGCTTAAGATCCCATACATTGAGGACTACTTGGCATTCTGGAGGGCCCTCAAGTCATGGCTATACCCCTTGACCCAACCAAGGACTCCAGGCAGGCCAGGGTAGCAAGCATCTTCCATACATTCTCCTAATGACAGTAAGATAAACTAATATGCTACTAATCTCCACCAGAAGAAAGGAGAAAGTCCAGGTCACTACGAAACCAAGAAGCGAGTAACTGCAGATGGGTATGTATCACACTCCATGTTTTTGGAAGATAGCCTAAGGCAAGGCCACTCACCCATGTTCATCCGCAACCATACTCCATACCCAACGACATATCGCAGATCACCCCTACCATAAGAATTCAGCTATCCCCCAGGGGCATACTTTTGGTCTAGCTGGTCACATAATTAATCTACTGACCCTGCACTCTCTCTTGTATGTTTAATATTTGAAGTCATGAATATGTAGTCAATGCTGCTATGTCTATTATTGTTATTCCATGAATACACCCAGGTTGAACAATTCATATAAATATACTTCAGCATTACAAGACCAACATTGTCTGCCAGAATTAGCCATTTAGATCCTTGCTCAACCTTCAATTAATGATAGCCATTGAAAGTGGCATCATTCGCCTGTATTATTTTTAAATCATGAACAATTTAGCAATATGCATTCAGATCCCCACATATGAATCCTTCAATATTATTCCAAATATTGATAACATTTGTAATATATAACATGATGGAATTTGTCTAAACCCCTCCTGACACCCCCATCATTTTTTCGCATAATACATTTGGGTGCTTATGATCAATTTCATATTCACGCAGAGTAAGATGGACTTTGACGCCCATAGTCAGTCCACCCTGAGGGCGGACTGAAGGACATTTCTGAGCACTTCCTATGATCAAACCATAACCATCCATATCCATCTAATCCATCAGTAAAGTATGATGCCCTGTCTCTGCATTTTCTAAAGTGGCAAGAGAGGAGGTTTACCATATCTATCTGATTGCTAGGAATGTTTCATTCAAGCAGTTTGTAATAACATTCCATGATGTTATATGGTTAAGATCATCAGATTTGGTTTGCCTATTTGATTCATAATAAACTTTTGGACCCCTAGCCCCAGTCTTGTGATCTCTGGTAGCTTGCAGGGCAAAGCAGTCAGATGGCATATACACATGCAGCGGGATTTAAAATCCTCTGTGTCCAAGAGCATGGCTATTCGAATTGTGTTCTTAAAAATAAAGCAGTTTGAAGAATTTGACATGACTAATAAAAACCCAATACCGTTTTTAAAGCTTTGTTAGAATTGGTACATGTACAAATATTGGTTATTTTCTCCCCATTTACTAACTGTCATAAAACAAACTACATTCTTTCTTTAAATACTCAGCTGGGGCTGAATTGGTCTCAACGGTGGCCCCTACATTTACAAAAAGATAGTTGCAATTTTTGATAAGATGCAGTTGATGTAAGACCATCATGATGATGTTGGGACAATATGAATACTTTATAATGTAACATAACATTATAAAAAACAAAGCCTTGTTATCATGTCCTTCATTCAGCATACTGTTATGTTATGTCATGTTATTAGGCAATTGTGTGCCGTAGATCTACCGCAGTTGTGGGCAATTTGTGCTGTTGGCTTGAAAGGAGTTTTTAGGACAGACTCTAGGTGCATGGATGGAAGAGTGCCCTGTTGTAATGTATCCTGTACAGATAATGCTGGGTGTAATGCATGAGGGCCAGGGAGGTGTTTCGATAGTAGATCTTCATTTCTTTGTCGCTGTGTCTAATTCGTGTCAGTGTACATGCACAAGATGTAAAGCCATGAGAGAAAGGCCTGCGTCTGTCTACCCAGATGGTTCCTTGGTTCAAGGTGCAAGATGGGCATATTTGCTGTGAGGCACTTGTGGTTGTTATGTATGATGACCAGGTATGTGATGCTTTTGTGCTGCTGTGAGCATTTATCTGCAGCTTTGTCTAAGACATATGCGGTCAAATGGATGGAAACCCCAGGTATTTCAATTACATTTCCACAACTAACAGAGTTATAGAAATGTAACAAATGAATGGTCAATGACATCAACTTTAAGGTCTGTCACTGCAAATATGCAACCTGCCCTCACGTGAGTGTGGAGGCTGACCTCAGCCCGCCAACCCTTGTGGGTGGCTATATATGCCAGTGTCAGGAATGTGTCCAGCAGTTAGTGTTGGTGAACAACTTCCGCTATTTTGATGTGTCATGCAATATAGCTGTAGATCTTATCTCCCCCACATGAAAAAGTGGAGGCTTATGGGAATTCCTGTGCCAATTGTCAAGAGACAGATGAATGCCTCATCCATGATGTTGGCCCTTCCCCAACCTCTATACCACAGAAATGAGGGAAGCGTATTAGTCCTGACAACTGCCCCCCCCTCCACCACCGTACTGCGGACTCAAAAGGCATTATTCACTAAGACAACCCTATTGACCTTACCCTGGTACGATCGAAGAAGAGATGATCCTACATGATCTGGCATACATGGACATGCTGTAACTAAAGAATGATGAAAGCAAGTGATGCCATCCCGCTTCTGATACACATAGATGAACGAGACACAAAGAAGATAAACATTCATCACAAAGTCACACGGATATTAGGTCAACCTGCACTTTTAAATGAAAACATTGCACTCAATAGACATTAGAAAACATATATTCGAAAATATCTGCTGTAACTCAAGATTAATGAGAACACACATAATGTCTGCTTAATGCAGTAACGTAACAGTGAAAAGCAGACATTTTGGATAAAATGGAGGGTGCTGCCATGCTCAAATGAATGACAAAGATTAAAGGAGCATCAAAGATGCAGCAAGAGCAAACTCGCTGAATTAGCTAAAAGGCACAGGAGATAAAGCAAACAGTAGCTGCACAGCTCACCAAGGTTACAGAAGAAAAGGGAGGTTTTGGACGGGGCACCAAAGAGGGCATGAGATAAACATTTCCCAAGTGGAAGACATATTTGTCTTAGATTAAATAAAGAAACAGACAGCCTCCAAGGACCAGGTGCTCATTAATTAAGACTAATACTGAGAGTGAAGTAGCTCAAACAAGTCTCCAGTTGACGGAGAGGGTAACAGCATCCATAGTAAGGTAGGCTAAAATCCTGTTAAAAGCCGAACATAATAATTCAAAACATGGCCTCCCCAGACGTGCTCTAGAGTTGGAAGTGAAGAGCAATTCATGAGCTCCAGACACAGAGAAACCAAGACCTTCACTCCCTCTGAATTCTCAGAATAAAAGATACATAATAGAACCCCATTCAAAGCTGAAGCCTTGGCACGTGGCCTATGAAATCAGAGATATTGGGTTAAAATTGTAAAAGGAGGCACCTGGATGTCATCCCCCTGCCATAAAATGTTGCTCATGTGCTGATTACCTGCCAAGTAACCAAGGTTGGTAAAGCCAATTCCAACCAATCATTGCTCTCTAAATGGTGTTGTTTTGTAACTGTTGTACTAACCAAACAAGTAGTGTAGAAATGACATGTATTCACTATTATCAATTTCGGGGTGGTTTCAGGTGGAGCCATCAGATAGAGTAAAACTAATCAGAGTGTTGACCCATATAGATTATATACTTATATGATACAATTAACCCAATCCCACCTTCCCGTAGGTTTCACTAACCCAGATAATGTTGTGAGGTCAGAAGTGATGTATTTTCGCCTTTTAAATCGTTGGTTTGCATTATGAAAAGAAAGAGCTTTGGGGCTTGTGGGCTTAACTGCTTCCCCTGTTTACAAGACTTTGTCATTTATTCTGACTCTTCAGTTTTTGGTCCTGGGATTACCCAACCTACCTGGTCTATGTGGGGATGGAATATCCGGCCACTCGATTACATATGTTAACAGAGCCAGATGGATGACCAAGACCCCCGGATGGTCGACTCTTCCCCGTCGCAAGTCTCAGCAATGCAGAGTAACCTGTGGAGACCACAGAATCAAGTGTGAACTTTGAGACGGTCGCCAGAAGCCCCCTCTGTGAAAATCCTGCCCTGATCCCCACAGAGCTGCCCTGCAGGGCAAAGGCGAGTGCCCCGGTGAGGGAGGAGTGGTACCGGAGGCCTTGTTCAATCCACAGATAATGTAAGTATGAGAGCATTGTAATGAAAAACTAAGGTGGCAGGGTTGTTTTTATACAGTGGAAAATTGTGATAAAATGTTGTATTCATAAGAAGATTCTCTGTGACAAGAGTCACGGAAGGTGACGCATTCAAACTCAAACCAGGTATCGAAGTAGTGATTGAAAAAGAGATATCCTTAGCCAAGGGGTTAGGAAGAATACGTTGCAAACATTCCAGTGGGGTGTAAAATAAGAAGATTTGCTTGCTACGAGAAGGAGAAACCTGTACGAATTTTGATTGAGGGATTTTGAAGGTATATACAAATATATATATATATATATATAAAATTGTAATTATAATTATTACATGGCCACGGTAGTGGCCATGTAGTTATGGTTAAGTTGCTGTTTTCATAGGAAGAGCACTTTTTGGGCGGCTTATAACTTCGCTCTCCCTGGACGAATCCTCAGCAAACTTGCCAAACAATGCAAAGTTTGGTGAGGATTTGTCCAGGGGGGCAAAGTTATAGGGGGGGTCCCAAAACTTTTTTTTTCCCCATAGACTGAATGGGATTTTTTTTTTGCTCGCGTCTACAGCTGAAACCGCTGGACGGATTTTCACCAAATTTGGACCAGGAGCAGCGGCTTGGTCCCGAAAGCGTGCTTTTGCAAATTTGTGGAAAATCCGTCCATTAGTTTTTTTTAAAATGACCAAAAAGTAGGTAAAAAAAAATTAGTGATATCTGTGTTCGGTCCGCGGACGGACTTCCCTGTTCGCTCCGCGGACAGAATGGTGATTGGGCCAGCAGCTTGCGTGATGTCCGCGGACATCTGACGTGCTCTCTCATTGGATGCGGTGAAAGTGTGCAGTGCGTCTGGCTTCAGAGACGCCCGCCATCTCTCTTTCCCGCATGAGAGGCTTTGTCAGTTCAGCAGGAGCGTGTCTGTCTCTTGTTCCTCCCACCCCCGCTCATGCCCGTGTCTGCCCCACCCCCTGCTCATGCCCTGTTTGTCCTTTCTGTCCCCCCTCACCCCCGCTCATGCCCCGTGTGTTCTTCCTGTCCCCCCACCCCCGCTCATGCTCCGTGTGTCCCCTATTCCTCCAGCCCCCCGCTCACGCCATCGCATACGGTGGCCAGCGGAGGGCCGAGGAGCGGGATCTGCCGCATGAACTCATATCCGTGCGGCATGTCCGTGTTTTTGTTTGAACCCGCCCACCCCCCGCTCATGCCCCGTGTGTCAATATCCCTCCCGCCCACCCCCCGCTCATGCCCCGTGTGTATCTCATTCTCCCCCCCACCCCCGCTCATGCCCTGTGTGTCTCTATCCCTCCCCCCACCCCCGCTCACGCTGCGTTTGTCTCTATCCCTCCCCCCACCCCCGCTCATGCCCCGTGTGTCTCTCTCCCTCCCCCCCACCCCCGCTCATGCCCAGTGTGTCTCTCTCCCTCCCCCCCACCCCCGCTCATGCCCCGTGTGTCTCTCTCCCTCCCCCCCACCCCCGCTCATGCCCCGTGTCGGTGGCCAGCGGAGGGCCGAGGAGCGGGATCTGCCGCACAAACTCATGTCCGTGTGGCATGTCAGTGTTTTTATGTCCCCACTCATGCCCCGTGTGTCTCTATCCCTCCTGCCCACACCCCGCTCATGCCCTGTGTGTGTCTCTCCCTCCCCCCACTCCCGCTCATGCCCCGTGTGTCTCTATGCCTCCCGCCCACCCCCCGCTCATGCCCCGTGTGTCTCTATCCCTCCCGCCCACCCCAAGCTCATGCCCCGTGTGTCTCTATGCCTCCCGCCCACCCCCCGCTCATGCCCCGTGTGTCGCTATCCCTCCCGCCCACCCCAAGCTCATGCCCCGTGTGTCTCTATCCCTCCCGCCCACCCCCCGCTCATGCCTGTGTGTCTCTCCCTCCCCCCCACCCCCGCTCATGCCCCATGTGTCTCTCTATCTCCCCCCCACCCCCGCTCATCTCATGCCCAGTGTGTCTCTCTCTCCCCCCCACCCCCGCTCATGCCCCGTGTGTCTCTCCCTCCCCCACACCCCCGCTCATGCCCCGTGTGTCTCTCTCCCTCCCGCCCACCCCCCGCTCACCCCCGCTCACCCCCCGCTCATGCCTCGTGTGTCTCTAGCCCTCCCACCCACCCCCCGCTCATGCCCCGTGTGTCTCTAGCCCTCCCACCCACCCCCTGCTCATGCCCCGTGTGTCTCTAGCCCTCCCACCCCCCGCTCATGCCCCGTGTGTCTCTCCCTCCCCCCTGCTCATGCCCCATGTGTCTCTCCCCTCACCCCCTACTCATGCCCCGTGTGTCTCTAGCCCTCCCACCAACCCCCGCTCATGCCCCGTGTGTCTCTATCCCTCCCACCCACGCCGCTCATGCCCTGTGTGTCTCTATCCCTCCACCCTCCCCCCGCTCATGCCCCATGTGTCTCTCCCCTCACTCCCTACTCATGCCCCGTGTGTCTCTAGCCCTCCCACCCACCCCCCGCTCATGCCCCTAGCTCTCCCACCCACCCCCCGCTTATGCCCCGTTTGTCTCTCCCCGAACCACTCACCCCCCCGCTCATGCCCCGTGTGTCTCTATCCCTCGCACCCACCCCCCGATCATGCCCCGTGTGTCTCTATCCCTCCCACCCACCCCCCTGCTCATGCCCTGTGAGTCTCTATCTCTCTCACCCACCCACCGCTCATGCCCCGTGTGTCTCTATCCCTCCCACCCCCGGCTCATGCCCCATGTGTCTCTATCCCTCCCAATCACCCCCCGCCCATGCCCTGTGTGTCTCTATCCCTCCCACCCACCCCCCGCTCATGCCCCGTGTGTCTCTATCCCTCCCACCCACCCCCGCTCATGCCCCGTGTGTATCTATCCCTCCCACCCACCCCCTGCTCATGCCCCGTGTGTCTCTATCCCTCCCCCCACCCCCACTCATGCCCCGTGTGTTTAACCCCTCAAGCCCACTCCCCGCGAATGCACCGTGTGTCTCAATCCCTCCCGCCCCCCCCGCTCATGCCCCGTGTGTCTCTATCCCTCCCGCCCACCCCCGCTCATACCCTGTGTGTCTCTATCCCTCCCGGCCACCCGCTGCTCATGCCCCGTGTGTCTCTATTCCCTCCCGCCCACCCCCTGCTCATGCGTCGTGTGTCTCTATCCCTCCCGGCCACCCCCCGCTCATGCCCCGTGTGTGTCTCTCCCTCCCCCCACCCCCGCTCATGCCCTGTGTGTCTCTATCCCTCCCGCCCACCCCCCGCTCATGCCCTGTGTGTGTCTCTCCCTCCCCCCAACCCCCTGCTCATGCCTGTGTGTCTCTCCCTCCCCCCACCCCCGCTCATGCCCCGTGTGTCTCTCTCTCTCCCCTCCACCCCCACTCATGCCCCGTGTGTCTCTCTCCCTCCCCCACACCCCCGCTCATGCCCCGTGTGGCTCTCTATCTCCCCCCACCCCCACTCATCTCATGCCCAGTGTGTCTCTCTATCTCCCCCCCACCCCCGCTCATGCCCCGTGTGTCTCTCCCTCCCCCACACCCCCGCTCATGCCCCGTGTGTCTCTCTCCCTCCCGTCCATCCCCCGCTCACCCCGTGCTCACCCCCCGCTCATGCCCCGTGTGTCTCTAGCCCTCCCACCCACCCCCCGCTCATGCCCCATGTGTCTCTATCCCTCCCGCCCACCCCAAGCTCATGCCCCGTGTGTCTCTATGCCTCCCGCCCACCCCCCGCTCATGCCCCGTGTGTCGCTATCCCTCCCGCCCACCCCAAGCTCATGCCCCGTGTGTCTCTATCCCTCCCGCCCACCCCCCGCTCATGCCTGTGTGTCTCTCCCTCCCCCCCACCCCCGCTCATGCCCCGTGTGTCTCTCTCCTTCCCGCCCACCCCCCGCTCACCCCCGCTCACCCCCCGCTCATGCCTCGTGTGTCTCTAGCCCTCCCACCCACCCCCCGCTCATGCCCCGTGTGTCTCTCCCTCCCCCACACCCCCGCTCATGCCCCGTGTGTCTCTCTCCCTCCCGCCCACCCCCCGCTCATGCCCCGTGTGTCTCTAGCCCTCCCACCCACCCCCTGCTCATGCCCCGTGTGTCTCTAGCCCTCCCACACCCGCTCATGCACTGTGTGTCTCTCCCTCCCCCCCTGCTCATGCCCCATGTGTCTCTCCCCTCACCCCCTACTCATGCCCCGTGTGTCTCTAGCCCTCCCACCAACCCCCGCTCATGCCCCGTGTGTCTCTATCCCTCCCACCCACGCCGCTCATGCCCTGTGTGTCTCTATCCCTCCCACCCTCCCCCCGCTCATGCCCCATGTGTCTCTCCCCTCACTCCCTACTCATGCCCCGTGTGTCTCTAGCCCTCCCACCCACCCCCGCTCATGCCCCTAGCTCTCCCACCCACCCCCCGCTTATGCCCCGTTTGTCTCTCCCCGAACCACTCACCCCCCCGCTCATGCCCCGTGTGTCTCTATCCCTCCCACCCACCCCCCGATCATGCCCCGTGTGTCTCTATCCCCCCCACCCACCCCCCTGCTCATGCCCTGTGTGTCTCTATCTCTCTCACCCACCCACCGCTCATGCCCCGTGTGTCTCTATCCCTCCCACCCCCGGCTCATGCCCCATGTGTCTCTATCCCTCCCAATCACCCCCCGCCCATGCCCTGTGTGTCTCTATCGCTCCCACCCACCCCCCGGTCATGCCCCGTGTCTCTATCCCTCCCACCCACCCCCGCTCATGCCCCGTGTGTATCTATCCCTCCCACCCACCCCCCGCTCATGCCCCGTGTGTCTCTATCCCTCCCCCCCACCCCCACTCATGCCCCGTGTGTTTATACCCCTCAAGCCCACTCCCCGCAAATGCACCGTGTGTCTCAATCCCTCCCGCCCACCCCCCGCTCATGCCCCGTGTGTCTCTATCCCTCCCGCCCACCCCCGCTCATACCCTGTGTGTCTCTATCCCTCCTGGCCACCCCCTGCTCATGCCCCGTGTGTCTCTATTCCCTCCCGCCCACCCCCTGCTCATGCGTCGTGTGTCTCTATCCCTCCCGGCCACCCCCCGCTCATGCCCCGTGTGTGTCTCTCCCTCCCCCCACCCCCGCTCATGCCCTGTGTGTCTCTATCCCTCCCGCCCACCCCCCGCTCATGCCCTGTGTGTGTCTCTCCCTCCCCCCAACCCCCTGCTCATGCCTGTGTGTCTCTCCCTCCCCCCACCCCCGCTCATGCCCCGTGTGTCTCTCTCCCTCCCCTCCACCCCCACTCATGCCCCGTGTGTCTCTCTCCCTCCCCCACACCCCCGCTCATGCCCCGTGTGTCTCTCTATCTCCCCCCCACCCCCACTCATCTCATGCCCAGTGTGTCTCTCTATCTCCCCCCCACCCCCGCTCATGCCCCGTGTGTCTCTCCCTCCCCTACACCCCCGCTCATGCCCAGTGTGTCTCTCTCCCTCCCGCCCACCCCCCGCTCACCCCGTGCTCACCCCCCGCTCATGCCCCGTGTGTCTCTAGCCCTCCCACCCACCCACCGCTCATGCCCCGTGTGTCTCTAGCCCTCCCACCCACCCCCTGCTCATGCCCCGTGTGTCTCTAGCCCTCCCACCCCACGCTCATGCCCCGTGTGTCTCTCCCTCCCCCCCTGCTCATGCCCCATGTGTCTCTCCCCTCACCCCCTACTCATGCCCCGTGTGTCTCTAGCCCTCCCACCCACCCCCTGCTCATGCCCCTAGCCCTCCCACCCACCCCCGCTCATGCCCCATTTGTCTCTCCCCTCCCACCCACCCCCCGCTCATGCCCCTCCCCTCCCACCCACCCCCCGCTCATGCCCCTCCCCTCCCACCCACCCCCCGCTCATGCCCCGTGTGTCTCTTTCCCTCCCACCCAGGCCGCTCCTGCCCCGTGTGTCTCTATCCCTCCCACCCACCCCCCGCTCATGCCCCATGTGTCTCTCCCCTCACCCCCTACTCATGCCCCGTGTGTCTCTAGCCCTCCCACCCACCCCCCGCTCATGCCCCTAGCTCTCCCACCCACCCCCTGCTTATGCCCCGTTTGTCTCTCCCCGAACCACCCACCCCCCGCTCATGCCCCGTGTGTCTCTATCCCTCCCACCCACCCCCCGATCATGCCCCGTGTGTCTCTATCCCTCCCACCCACCCCCCTGCTCATGCCCTGTGTGTCTCTATCTCTCTCACCCACCCACCGCTAATGCCCCGAGTGTCTCTATCCCTCCCACCCCCGGCTCATGCCCCATGTGTCTCTATCCCTCCCAATCACCCCCCGCCCATGCCCTGTGTGTCTCTATCCCTCCCACCAGCCCCCCGCTCATGCCCCGTGTGTCTCTATCCCTCCCACCCACCGCCGCTCACGCCCCGTGTGTATCTATCCCTCCCACCCACCCCCCGCTCATGCCCCGTGTGTCTCTATCCCTCCCCCCCGCCCCCACTCATGCCCCGTGTGTTTATACCCCTCAAGCCCACTCCCCGCAAATGCACTGTGTGTCTCAATCCCTCCTGCCCACCCCCCGCTCATGCCCCGTGTGTCTCTATCCCTCCCGCCCACCCCCGCTCATACCCTGTGTGTCTCTATCCCTCCCGGCCACCCCCTGCTCATTCCCCGTGTGTCTCTATCCCTCCCGGCCACCCCCTGCTCATGCCCCGTGTGTCTCTCTCCCTCCCCCACACCCCCGCTCATGCCCCGTGTGTCTCTCTATCTCCCCCGCACCCCCGCTCATCTCATGCCCAGTGTGTCTCTCTATCTCCCCCCCACCCCCGCTCATGCCCCGTGTGTCTCTCCCTCCCCCACACCCCCGCTCATGCCCCGTGTGTCTCTCTCCCTCCCGCCCACCCCCCGCTCATGCCCCGTGTGTCTCTAGCCCTCCCACCCACCCCCTGCTCATGCCCCGTGTGTCTCTAGACCTGCCACCCCCCGCTCACGCCCCGTGTGTCTCTCCCTCCCCCCCCTGCTCATGCCCCATGTGTCTCTCCCCTCACCCCCTACTCATGCCCTGTGTGTCTCTAGCCCTCCCACCCACCCCCCCCTCATGCCCCTAGCCCTCCCACCCACCCCCGCTCATGCCCCATTTGTCTCTCCCCTCCCACCCACCCCCCGCTCATGCCCCTCCCCTCCCACCCACCCCCCGCTCATGCCCCTCCCCTCCCACCCACCCCCCGCTCATGCCCCGTGTGTCTCTTTCCCTCCCACCCAGGCCGCTCATGCCCCGTGTGTCTCTATCCCTCCCACCCACCCCCCGCTCATGCCCCATGTGTCTCTCCCCTCACCCCCTACTCATGCCCCGTGTGTCTCTAGCCCTCCCACCCACCCCCCGCTCATGCCCCTAGCTCTCCCCCCCACCCCCCGCTTATGCCCCGTTTGTCTCTCCCCGAACCACCCACCCCCCGCTCATGCCCCGTGTGTCTCTATCCCTCCCACCCACCCCCCGATCATGCCCCGTGTGTCTCTATCCCTCCCACCCACCCCCCTGCTCATGCCCTGTGTGTCTCTATCTCTCTCACCCACCCACCGCTCATGCCCCGTGTGTCTCTATCCCTCCCACCCCCGGCTCATGCCCCATGTGTCTCTATCCCTCCCAATCACCCCCCGCCCATGCCCTGTGTGTCTCTATCCCTCCCACCCGCCCCCCGCTCATGCCCCGTGTGTCTCTATCCCTCCCACCCACCCCCGCTCACGCCCCGTGTGTATCTATCCCTCCCACCCACCCCCGCTCATGCCCCGTGTGTCTCTAGCCCTCCCCCCTACCCCCACTCATGCCCCGTGTGTTTATACCCCTCAAGCCCACTCCCCGCAAATGCACTGTGTGTCTCTCCCTCCCCCCCACCCCCACTCATGCCCTGTGTGTCTCTATCCCTCCCCCCCACCCCCGTCGCGTTTGTCTCTATCCCTCCCCCCACCCCCGCTCATGCCCCGCGTGTCTCTCTCCCTCCCCCCCACCCCCGCTCATGCCCAGTGTATCTCTCTCCCTCCCCCCCACCCCCGCTCATGCCCCGTGTGTCTCTCTTCCTCGCCCCCACCCCCGCTCATGCCCCGTGTCGGTGGCCAGCGGAGGGCCGAGGAGCAGCGGGATCTGCCGCACAAACTCATGTCCGTGTGGCATGTCCGTGTTTTTATGTCCCCGCTCATGCCCCGTGTGTCTCTATCCCTCCTGCCCACACCCTGCTCATGCCCCGTGTGTGTCTCTCCCTCCCCCCCACTCCCGCTCATGCCCCGTGTGTCTCTATGCCTCCCGCCCACCCCCCGCTCATGCCCCGTGTGTCTCTATCCCTCCCGCCCACCCCAAGCTCCTGCCCCGTGTGTCTCTATGCCTCCCGCCCACCCCCCGCTCATGCCCCGTGTGTCGCTATCCCTCCCGCCCATCCCAAGCTCATGCCCCGTGTGTCTCTATCCCTCCCGCCCACCCCCCGCTCATGCCTGTGTGTCTCTCCCTCCCTCCACCCCCGCTCATGCCCCGTGTGTCTCTCTCCCTCCCCCACACCCCCGCTCATGCCCCGTGTGTCTCTCTATCTCCCCCCACCCCCGCTCATCTCATGCCCAGTGTGTCTCTCTCTCCCCCCCACCCCCGCTGATGCCCCGTGTGTCTCTCCCTCCCCCACCCCCCGATCATGCCCCGTGTGTCTCTATCCCTCCCACCCACCCCCCTGCTCATGCCCTGTGTGTCTTTATCTCTCTCACCCACCCACCGCTCATGCCCCGTGTGTCTCTATCCCTCCCACCCCCGGCTCATGCCCCATGTGTCTCTATCCCTCCCAATCACCCCCCGCCCATGCCCTGTGTGTCTCTATCCCTCCCACCCACCCCCCGCTCATGCCCCGTGTGTCTCTATCCCTCCCACCCACCCCCGCTCACGCCCCGTGTGTATCTATCCCTCCCACCCACCCCCCGCTCATGCCCCGTGTGTCTCTATCCCTCCCCCCCACCCCACTCATGCCCCGTGTGTTTATACCCCTCAAGCCCACTCCCCGCAAATGCACCGTGTGTCTCAATCACTCCCGCCCACCCCCCGCTCATGCCCCGTGTGTCTCTATCCCTCCCGCCCACCCCCGCTCATACCCTGTGTGTCTCTATCCCTCCCGGCCACCCCCTGCTCATGCCCCGTGTGTCTCTATCCCTCCCGCCCACCCCCTACTCATGCGTCGTGTGTCTCTATCCCTCCCGGCCACCCCCCGCTCATGCCCCGTGTATGTCTCTCCCTCTCCCCACCCCCGCTCATGCCCCGTGTGTCTCTATCCCTCCCGCCCACCCCCCGCTCATGCCCTGTGTGTGTCTCTCCCTCCCCCCAACCCCCTGCTCATGCCTGTGTGTCTCTCCCTCCCCCCGCCCCCGCTCATGCCCCGTGTGTCTCTCTCCCTCCCCTCAACCCCCGCTCATGCCCCGTGTGTCTCTCTATCTCCCCCCCACCCCCGCTCATCTCATGCCCAGTGTGTCTCTCTATCTCCCCCCACCCCCGCTCATGCCCCGTGTGTCTCTCCCTCCCCCACACCCCCGCTCATGCCCTGTGTGTCTCTCTCCCTCCCGCCCACCCCCCGCTCACCCCCCGCTCACCCCCCGCTCATGCCCCGTGTGTCTCTAGCCCTCCCACCCGCCCCCGCTCATGCCCCGTGTGTCTCTAGCCCTCCCACCCACCCCCTGCTCATGCCCCGTGTGTCTCTAGCCCTCCTACCCCCCGCTCATGCCCCGTGTGTCTCTCCCTTCCCCCCCTGCTCATGCCCCATGTGTCTCTCCCCTCACCCCCTACTCATGCCCCGTGTGTCTCTAGCCCTACCACCCACCCCCCGCTCATGCCCCTAGCCCTCCCACCCACCCCCGCTCATGCCCCATTTGTCTCTCCCCTCCCACCCACCCCCCCCTCATGCCCCTCGAAGCCCACCCACCCCCCGCTCATGCCCCTCCCCTCCCACCCAGGCCGCTCATGCCCCGTGTGTCTCTATCCCTCCCACCCACCCCCGCTCATGCCCCATGTGTCTCTCCCCTCACCCCCTACTCATGCCCCGTGTGTCTCTAGCCCTCCCACCCACCCCCCACTCATGCCCCTAGCTCTCCCACCCACCCCCCGCTTATGCCCCGTTTGTCTCTCCCCGAACCACCCACCCCCCCGCGCTCATGCCCCGTGTGTCTCTATCCCTCCCACCCACCCCCCGATCATGCCCCGTGTGTCTCTATCCCTCCCACCCACCCCCCTGCTCATGCCCTGTGTGTCTCTATCTCTCTCACCCACCCACCGCTCATGCCCCGTGTGTCTCTATCCCTCCCACCCCCGGCTCATGCCCCATGTGTCTCTATCCCTCCCAATCACCCCCCGCCCATGCCCTGTGTGTCTCTATCCCTCCCACCCACCCCCCGCTCATGCCCCGTGTGTCGCTAATACCTCCCACCCACCCCCGCTCACGCCCCGTTTGTATCTATCCCTCCCACCCACCCCCCGCTCATGCCCCGTGTGTCTCTAGCCCTCCCCCCCACCCCCACTCATGCCCCGTGTGTTTATACCCCTCAAGCCCACTCCCCGCAAATGCACCGTGTGTCTCAATCCCTCCCGCCCACCCCCCGCTCATGCCCCGTGTGTCTCTATCCCTCCTGCCCACCCCCGCTCATACCCTGTGTGTCTATATCCCACCCGGCCACCCCCTGCTCATGCCCCGTGTGTCTCTATCCCTCCCGGCCACCCCCCGCTCATGCCCCGTGTGTGTCTCTCCCTCCCCCCACCCCCGCTCATGCCCTGTGTGTCTCTATCCCTCCTGCCCACCCCCCGCTCATGCCCTGTGTGTGTCTCTCCCTCCCCCAACCCCCTGCTCATGCCCCGTGTGTCTCTCCCCTCACCCCCTATTCATGCCCCGTGTGTCTCTAGCACTCCCACCCACCCCCGCTCATTCCCCTATCCCTCCCACCCACCCACGCTCATGCCCTGTTTGTCTCTATCCCTCCCGCCCACCCTCTGCTCATGCCCCGTGTGCCTATATCCCTCCTGGCCACCCCCCGCTCACGCCCCGTGTGTGTCTCTCCCTCCCCCCACCCCCGCTCATGCCCCGTGTGTCTCTATCCCTCCCGCCCACCCCCCGCTCATGCCCCGTGTGTGTCTCTCCCTCCCCCAACCCCCTGCTCATGCCCTGTGTGTCTCTCCCCTCACCTCCTACTCATGCCCCGTGTGTCTCTAGTCCTCCCACCCACCCCCACTCATTCCCCTAGCCCTCCCACCCACCCATGCTTATGCCCCGTTTGTCTCTATCCCTCCCACCCACCCCCCGCTCATGCCCTGTGTGTCTCTATCCCTCCCACCCACCCCCCGCTCATGCCCCGTGTGTCTCTATCCCTCCCACCCACCCCCGCTCATGCCCCGTGTGTCTCTATCCCTCCCGCCCACCCCCGCTCATACCCTGTGTGTCTCTATCCCTCCCGGCCACCCCCTGCTCATGCCCCGTGTGTCTCTATCCCTCCCGCCCACCCCCTGCTCATGCGTCGTGTATCTCTATCCCTCCCGGCCACCCCCCGCTCATGCCCCGTGTGTGTCTCTCCCTCCCCCCACCCCCGCTCATGCCCCGTGTGTCTCTATCTCTCCCGCCCACCCCCCGCTCATGCCCTGTGTGTGTCTCTCCCTCCCCCCCACCCCCACTCATGCCCTGTGTGTCTCTATCCCTCCCCCCCACCCCCGCCGCGTTTGTCTCTATCCCTCCCCCCACCCCCGCTCATGCCCCGCGTGTCTCTCTCCCTCCCCCTCACCCCCGCTCATGCCCAGTGTGTCTCTCTCCCTCCCCCCCACCCCCGCTCATGCCCCGTGTGTCTCTCTTCCTCCCCCCCACCCCCGCTCATGCCCCGTGTCGGTGGCCAGCGGAGGGCCGAGGAGCGGGATCTGCCGCACAAACTCATGTCCGTGTGGCATGTCCGTGTTTTTATGTCCCCGCTCATGCCCCGTGTGTCTCTATCCCTCCTGCCCACACCCTGCTCATGCCCCGTGTGTGTCTCTCCCTCCCCCCCACTCCCGCTCATGCCCCGTGTGTCTCTATGCCTCCCGCCCACCCCCCGCTCATGCCCCGTGTGTCTCTATCCCTCCCGCCCACCCCAAGCTCCTGCCCCGTGTGTCTCTATGCCTCCCGCCCACCCCCCGCTCATGCCCCGTGTGTCGCTATCCCTCCCGCCCATCCCAAGCTCATGCCCCGTGTGTCTCTATCCCTCCCGCCCACCCCCCGCTCATGCCTGTGTGTCTCTCCCTCCCCCCACCCCCGCTCATGCCCCGTGTGTCTCTCTCCCTCCCCCACACCCCCGCTCATGCCCCGTGTGTCTCTCTATCTCCCCCCACCCCCGCTCATCTCATGCCCAGTGTGTCTCTCTCTCCCCCCCACCCCCGCTGATGCCCCGTGTGTCTCTCCCTCCCCCACCCCCCGATCATGCCCCGTGTGTCTCTATCCCTCCCACCCACCCCCCTGCTCATGCCCTGTGTGTCTTTATCTCTCTCACCCACCCACCGCTCATGCCCCGTGTGTCTCTATCCCTCCCACCCCCGGCTCATGCCCCATGTGTCTCTATCCCTCCCAATCACCCCCCGCCCATGCCCTGTGTGTCTCTATCCCTCCCACCCACCCCCCGCTCATGCCCCGTGTGTCGCTATCCCTCCCACCCACCCCCGCTCACGCCCCGTGTGTATCTATCCCTCCCACCCACCCCCCGCTCATGCCCCGTGTGTCTCTATCCCTCCCGGCCACCCCCTGCTCATGCCCCGTGTGTCTCTATCACTCCCGCCCACCCCCTACTCATGCGTCGTGTGTCTCTATCCCTCCCGGCCACCCCCCGCTCATGCCCCGTGTGTGTCTCTCCCTCTCCCCACCCCCGCTCATGCCCCGTGTGTCTCTATCCCTCCCGCCCACCCCCTGCTCATGCCCCGTGTGTGTCTCTCCCTCTCCCCACCCCCGCTCATGCCCCGTGTGTCTCTATCCCTCCCGCCCACCCCCCGCTCATGCCCTGTGTGTGTCTCTCCCTCCCCCCAACCCCCTGCTCATGCCTGTGTGTCTCTCCCTCCCCCCGCCCCCGCTCATGCCCCGTGTGTCTCTCTCCCTCCCCTCCACCCCCGCTCATGCCCCGTGTGTTTATACCCCTCAAGCCCACTCCCCGCAAATGCACCGTGTGTCTCAATCCCTCCCGCCCACCCCCCGCTCATGCCCCGTGTGTCTCTATCCCTCCCGCCCACCCCCGCTCATACCCTGTGTGTCTCTATCCCTCCCGCCCACCCCCTGCTCATGCGTCGTGTGTCTCTATCCCTCCCGGCCACCCCCCGCTCATGCCCCGTGTGTGTCTCTCCCTCCCCCCACCCCCGCTCATGCCCTGTGTGTCTCTATCCCTCCTGCCCACCCCCCGCTCATGCCCTGTGTGTGTCTCTCCCTCCCCCAACCCCCTGCTCATGCCCCGTGTGTCTCTCCCCTCACCCCCTATTCATGCCCCGTGTGTCTCTAGCACTCCCACCCACCCCCGCTCATTCCCCTAGCCCTCCCACCCACCCACGCTCATGCCCTGTTTGTCTCTATCCCTCCCGCCCACCCTCTGCTCATGCCCCGTGTGCCTATATCCCTCCTGGCCACCCCCCGCTCACGCCCCGTGTGTGTCTCTCCCTCCCCCAACCCCCTGCTCATGCCCTGTGTGTCTCTCCCCTCACCTCCTACTCATGCCCTGTGTGTCTCTAGTCCTCCCACCCACCCCCACTCATTCCCCTAGCCCTCCCACCCACCCATGCTTATGCCCCGTTTGTCTCTATCCCTCCCACCCACCCCCCGCTCATGCCCTGTGTGTCTCTATCCCTCCCACCCACCCCCCGCTCATGCCCCGTGTGTCTCTATCCCTCCCACCCACCCCCGCTCATGCCCCGTGTGTCTCTATCCCTCTCACCCACCCCCCGCTCACGCCCCATGTGTCTCTCCCCCCACCCCCGCTCATGCCCCGTGTGTCTCTATCCCTCCCGCCCACCCCCCGCTCATGCCCCGAGTGTGTCTCTCCCTTCCCCCACCCCCTGCTCATGCCCCGTGTGTCTCTCCCCTCACCCCCTACTCATGCCCCGTGTGTCTCTAGCCCTCCCGCCCACCCACCCCCCGCTCATGCCCCTAGCCCTCCCACCCACCCCTCGCTCATGCCCTGTGTGTCTCTATCCCTCCCACCCAACCCCCACTCATGCCCCGTGTGTCTCTATCCCTCCCACCCACCCCCCGCTCATGCCCCGTGTGTCTCTATCCCTCCCACCCACCCCCCGTGTGTCTCTATCCCTCCCGCCCACCCCCCGCTCATGCCCCGTGTGTCTCTCCCCTCACCCCCTACTCAAGCCCCGTGTGTCTCTAGCCCTCCCACCCACCCCCGCTCATGCCCCTAGCCCTCCCACCCACCCCCCGCTCATGCCCTGCGTGTCTCTATCCCTCCCACCCACCCCCCGCTCATGCCCCGTGTGTCTCTATCCCTCCCACCCACCCCACGCTCATGCCCCGTGTCCCGTGTGTCTCTATCCCAGCCACCCCCCGCTCATGCCCCGTGTCTCTCCCTCCCCCCCACCCCCTGCTCATGCCCCTTGTGTCTCTACCCTCACCCCCTACTCATGCGCTGTGTGTCTCTAGCCCTCCCACCCACCCCCCGCTCCTGCCCCGTGTGTCTCTATCCCTCCCACCCACCCCCCGCTCATGCCCCGTGTGTCTCTATCCCTCCCACCCACCCCCGCGTGTCTCTATCCCTCCCACCCACCCCCGCTCATGCCCCGTGTGTCTCTATCCCTCTCACCCACCCCCCGCTCACGCCCCGTGTGTCTCTCCCCCCACCCCCGCTCATGGCCCGTGTTTCTCTATCCCTCCCGCCCACCCCCCGCTCATCCCCGTGTGTGTCTCTCCCTCCCCCCACCCCCTGCTCATGCCCCGTGTGTCTCTCCCCTCACCCCCTACTCATGCCCTGTGTGTCTCTAGCCCTTCCGCCTACCCACCCCTCCCTCATGCCCCTCGACCTCCCACCCACCCCTCGCTCATGCCCCGTGTGTCTCTATCCCTCCCACCCAACCCCCACTCATGCCCCGTGTGTCTCTATCCCTCCCACCCACCCCCCGCTCATGCCCCGTGTGTCTCTATCCCTCCCACCCACCCCCCGTGTGTTTCTATCCCTCCCGCCCACCCCCCGCTCATGCCCCGTGTGTCTCTCCCCTCACCCCCTACTCATGCCCCGTGTGTCTCTAGCCCTCCCACCCACCCCCCGCTCATGCCCCTAGCCCTCCCACCCACCCTCCGCTCATGCCCTGTGTGTCTCTATCCCTCCCACCCACCCCCCGCTCATGCCCCGTGTGTCTCTATCCCTCCCACCCACCCCCCGCTCATGCCCCGTTTCCCGTGTGTCTCTATCCCAGCCACCCCCCGCTCATGCCCCGTGTCTCTCCCTCCCCCACACCCCCTGCTCATGCCCCTTGTGTCTCTACCCTCACCCCCTACTCATGCCCTGTGTGTCTCTAGCCCTCCCACCCACCCCCCGCTCATGCCCCGTGTGTCTCTATCCCTCCCACCCACCCCCCACTCATGCCCCGTGTGTCTCTATCCCTCCCACCCACCCCCGCTCATGCCCCGTGTGTCTCTATCCCTCCCGCCCACCCCCCGCTCATGCCCCGTGTGTGTCTCTCCCTCCCCCCACCCCCTGCTCATGCCCCGTGTGTCTCTCCCCTCACCCCCTACTCATGCCCCGTGTGTCTCTAGCCCTCCCTCCCACCCACCCCCCTGCTCATGCCCCTAGCCCTCCCACCCACCCCTCGCTCATGCCCTGTGTGTCTCTATCCCTCCCACCCAACCCCCAATCATGCCCCGAGTGTCTCTATCCCTCCCACCCACCCCCCGCTCATGCCCCATGTGTCTCTATCCCTCCCACCCACCCCCCGTGTGTCTCTATCCCTCCAACCCACCCCACGCTCATGCCCCGTGTGTCTCTCCCCTCACCCCCTACTCATGCCCCGTGTGTCTCTAGCCCTCCCACCCACCCCCCGCTCATGCCCCTAGCCCTCCCACCCACCCCCCGCTCATGCCCTGTGTGTCTCTATCCCTCCCACCCACCCCCCGCTCATGCCCCGTGTGTCTCTATCCCTCCGACCCACCCCCCGCTCATGCCCCGTGTCCCGTGTGTCTCTATCCCAGCCACCCCCCGCTCATGCCCCGTGTCTCTCCCCCCCACCCCCTGCTCATGCCCCTTGTGTCTCTACCCTCACCCCCTACTCATGCCCTGTGTGTCTCTAGCCCTCCCACCCACCCCCCGCTCATGCCCCGTGTGTCTCTATCCCTCCCACCCACCCCCCGCTCATGCCCCGTGTGTCTCTATCCCTCCCACCCACCCCCTGCTCATGCCCCGTGTGTCTCTATCCCTCCCACCCACCCCCGCTCATGCCCCGTGTGTCTCTATCCCTCTCACCCACCCCCTGCTCACGCCCCGTGTGTCTCTCCCCCCACCCCCGCTCATGCCCCGTGTGTCTCTATCCCTCCCGCCCACCCCCCGCTCATGCCCCGTGTGTGTCTCTCCCTCCCCCCAACCCCTGCTCATGCCCCGTGTGTCTCTCCCCTCACCCCCTACTCATGCCCGGTGTGTCTCTAGCCCTCCCGCCCACCCACCCCCCGCTCATGCCCCTAGCCCTCCCACCCACCCCTCGCTCATGCCCCGTGTGTCTCTATCCCTCCCACCCAACCCCCACTCATGCCCCGTGTGTCTCTATCCCTCCCACCCACCCCCCGCTCATGCCCCGTGTGTCTCTATCCCTCCCACCCACCCCCCGTGTGTCTCTATCCCTCCCGCCCACCCCCGCTCATGCCCCGTGTGTCTCTCCCCTCACCCCCTACTCATGCCCCGTGTGTCTCTAGCCCTCCCACCCACCCCCCGCTCATGCCCTGTGTGTCTCTATCCCTCCCACCCACCCCCCGCTCATGCCCCGTGTGTCTCTATCCCTCCCACCCACCCCCCGCTCATGCCCCGTGTCCCGTTTGTCTCTATCCCAGCCACCCCCCGCTCATGCCCCGTGTCTCTCCCTCCCCCCCACCCCCTGCTCATGCCCCTTGTGTCTCTACCCTCACCCCCTACTCATGCCCTGTGTGTCTCTAGCCCTCCCACCCACCCCCCGCTCATGCCCCGTGTGTCTCTATCCCTCCCACCCACCCCCCGCTCATGCCCCGTGTGTCTCTATCCCTCCCACCCACCCCCCGCTCATGCCCCGTGTGTCTCTATCCCTCCCACCCACCCCCGCTCATGCCCCGTGTGTCTCTATCCCTCCCGCCCACCCCCCGCTCATGCCCCGTGTGTGTCTCTCCCTCCCCCCACCCCCTGCTCATGCCCCGTGTGTCTCTCCCCTCACCCCCTACTCATGCCCCGTGTGTCTCTAGCCTTCCCGCCCACCCACCCCCCGCTCATGCCCCTAGCCCTCCCACCCACCCCTCGCTCATGCCCCATGTGTCTCTATCCCTCCCACCCAACCCCCACTCATGCCCTGTGTGTCTCTATCCCTCCCACCCACCCCCCGTGTGTCTCTATCCCTCCCGCCCACCCCCCGCTCATGCCCCGTGTGTCTCTCCCCTCACCCCCTACTCATGCCACGTGTGTCTCTAGCCCTCCCACCCACCCCCTGCCCCTAGCCCTCCCACCCACCCCCCGCTCATGCCCTGTGTGTCTCTATCCCTCCCACCCACCCCCCGCTCATGCCCCGTGTGTCTCTATCCCTCCCACCCCCCGCTCATGCCCCGTGTCCCGTGTGTCTCTATCCCAGCCACCCCCCGCTCATGCCCCGTGTCTCTCCCTCCCCCCCACCCCCTGCTCATGCCCCTTGTGTCTCTACCCTCACCCCCTATTCATGCCCTGTGTGTGTCTCTCCCTCCCCCCACCCCCGCTCATGCCCTGTGTGTCTCTATCCCTCCTGCCCACCCCCCGCTCATGCCCTGTGTGTGTCTCTCCCTCCCCCAACCCCCTGCTCATGCCCCGTGTGTCTCTCCCCTCACCCCCTATTCATGCCCCGTGTGTCTCTAGCACTCCCACACACCCCCGCTCATTCCCCTAGCCCTCCCACCCACCCACGCTCATGCCCTGTTTGTCTCTATCCCTCCCGCCCACCCTCTGCTCATGCCCCGTGTGCCTATATCCCTCCTGGCCACCCCCCGCTCACGCCCCGTGTGTGTCTCTCCCTCCCCCCACCCCCGCTCATGCCCCGTGTGTCTCTATCCCTCCCGCCCACCCCCCGCTCATGCCCCGTGTGTGTCTCTCCCTCCCCCAACCCCCTGCTCATGCCCTGTGTGTCTCTCCCTCCCCCCCACTCCCGCTCATGCCCCGTGTGTCTCTATGCCTCCCGCCCACCCCCCGCTCATGCCCCGTGTGTCTCTATCCCTCCCGCCCACCCCAAGCTCCTGCCCCGTGTGTCTCTATGCCTCCCGCCCACCCCCCGCTCATGCCCCGTGTGTCGCTATCCCTCCCGCCCATCCCAAGCTCATGCCCCGTGTGTCTCTATCCCTCCCGCCCACCCCCCGCTCATGCCTGTGTGTCTCTCCCTCCCCCCACCCCCGCTCATGCCCCGTGTGTCTCTCTCCCTCCCCCACACCCCCGCTCATGCCCCGTGTGTCTCTCTATCTCCCCCCACCCCCGCTCATCTCATGCCCAGTGTGTCTCTCTCTCCCCCCCACCCCCGCTGATGCCCCGTGTGTCTCTCCCTCCCCCACCCCCCGATCATGCCCCGTGTGTCTCTATCCCTCCCACCCACCCCCCTGCTCATGCCCTGTGTGTCTTTATCTCTCTCACCCACCCACCGCTCATGCCCCGTGTGTCTCTATCCCTCCCACCCCCGGCTCATGCCCCATGTGTCTCTATCCCTCCCAATCACCCCCCGCCCATGCCCTGTGTGTCTCTATCCCTCCCACCCACCCCCCGCTCATGCCCCGTGTGTCGCTATCCCTCCCACCCACCCCCGCTCATGCCCCGTGTGTATCTATCCCTCCCACCCACCCCCCGCTCATGCCCCGTGTGTCTCTATCCCTCCCGGCCACCCCCTGCTCATGCCCCGTGTGTCTCTATCACTCCCGCCCACCCCCTACTCATGCGTCGTGTGTCTCTATCCCTCCCGGCCACCCCCCGCTCATGCCCCGTGTGTGTCTCTCCCTCTCCCCACCCCCGCTCATGCCCCGTGTGTCTCTATCCCTCCCGCCCACCCCCTGCTCATGCCCCGTGTGTGTCTCTCCCTCTCCCCACCCCCGCTCATGCCCCGTGTGTCTCTATCCCTCCCGCCCACCCCCGCTCATGCCCTGTGTGTGTCTCTCCCTCCCCCCAACCCCCTGCTCATGCCTGTGTGTCTCTCCCTCCCCCCGCCCCCGCTCATGCCCCGTGTGTCTCTCTCCCTCCCCTCCACCCCCGCTCATGCCCCGTGTGTTTATACCCCTCAAGCCCACTCCCCGCAAATGCACCGTGTGTCTCAATCCCTCCCGCCCACCCCCCGCTCATGCCCCGTGTGTCTCTATCCCTCCCGCCCACCCCCGCTCATACCCTGTGTGTCTCTATCCCTCCCGCCCACCCCCTGCTCATGCGTCGTGTGTCTCTATCCCTCCCGGCCACCCCCCGCTCATGCCCCGTGTGTGTCTCTCCCTCCCCCCACCCCCGCTCATGCCCTGTGTGTCTCTATCCCTCCTGCCCACCCCCCGCTCATGCCCTGTGTGTGTCTCTCCCTCCCCCAACCCCCTGCTCATGCCCCGTGTGTCTCTCCCCTCACCCCCTATTCATGCCCCGTGTGTCTCTAGCACTCCCACCCACCCCCGCTCATTCCCCTAGCCCTCCCACCCACCCACGCTCATGCCCTGTTTGTCTCTATCCCTCCCGCCCACCCTCTGCTCATGCCCCGTGTGCCTATATCCCTCCTGGCCACCCCCCGCTCACGCCCCGTGTGTGTCTCTCCCTCCCCCAACCCCCTGCTCATGCCCTGTGTGTCTCTCCCCTCACCTCCTACTCATGCCCTGTGTGTCTCTAGTCCTCCCACCCACCCCCACTCATTCCCCTAGCCCTCCCACCCACCCATGCTTATGCCCCGTTTGTCTCTATCCCTCCCACCCACCCCCCGCTCATGCCCTGTGTGTCTCTATCCCTCCCACCCACCCCCCGCTCATGCCCCGTGTGTCTCTATCCCTCCCACCCACCCCCGCTCATGCCCCGTGTGTCTCTATCCCTCTCACCCACCCCCCGCTCACGCCCCATGTGTCTCTCCCCCCACCCCCGCTCATGCCCCGTGTGTCTCTATCCCTCCCGCCCACCCCCCGCTCATGCCCCGAGTGTGTCTCTCCCTTCCCCCACCCCCTGCTCATGCCCCGTGTGTCTCTCCCCTCACCCCCTACTCATGCCCCGTGTGTCTCTAGCCCTCCCGCCCACCCACCCCCCGCTCATGCCCCTAGCCCTCCCACCCACCCCTTGCTCATGCCCTGTGTGTCTCTATCCCTCCCACCCAACCCCCACTCATGCCCCGTGTGTCTCTATCCCTCCCACCCACCCCCCGCTCATGCCCCGTGTGTCTCTATCCCTCCCACCCACCCCCCGTGTGTCTCTATCCCTCCCGCCCACCCCCCGCTCATGCCCCGTGTGTCTCTCCCCTCACCCCCTACTCAAGCCCCGTGTGTCTCTAGCCCTCCCACCCACCCCCGCTCATGCCCCTAGCCCTCCCACCCACCCCCCGCTCATGCCCTGCGTGTCTCTATCCCTCCCACCCACCCCCCGCTCATGCCCCGTGTCCCGTGTGTCTCTATCCCAGCCACCCCCCGCTCATGCCCCGTGTCTCTCCCTCCCCCCCACCCCCTGCTCATGCCCCTTGTGTCTCTACCCTCACCCCCTACTCATGCGCTGTGTGTCTCTAGCCCTCCCACCCACCCCCCGCTCATGCCCCGTGTGTCTCTATCCCTCCCACCCACCCCCCGCTCATGCCCCGTGTGTCTCTATCCCTCCCACCCACCCCCGCGTGTCTCTATCCCTCCCACCCACCCCCGCTCATGCCCCGTGTGTCTCTATCCCTCTCACCCACCCCCCGCTCACGCCCCGTGTGTCTCTCCCCCCACCCCCGCTCATGGCCCGTGTTTCTCTATCCCTCCCGCCCACCCCCCGCTCATCCCCGTGTGTGTCTCTCCCTCCCCCCACCCCCTGCTCATGCCCCGTGTGTCTCTCCCCTCACCCCCTACTCATGCCCTGTGTGTCTCTAGCCCTTCCGCCTACCCACCCCTCCCTCATGCCCCTCGACCTCCCACCCACCCCTCGCTCATGCCCCGTGTGTCTCTATCCCTCCCACCCAACCCCCACTCATGCCCCGTGTGTCTCTATCCCTCCCACCCACCCCCCGCTCATGCCCCGTGTGTCTCTATCCCTCCCACCCACCCCCGTGTGTTTCTATCCCTCCCGCCCACCCCCCGCTCATGCCCCGTGTGTCTCTCCCCTCACCCCCTACTCATGCCCCATGTGTCTCTAGCCCTCCCACCCACCCCCCGCTCATGCCCCTAGCCCTCCCACCCACCCTCCGCTCATGCCCTGTGTGTCTCTATCCCTCCCACCCACCCCCCGCTCATGCCCCGTGTGTCTCTATCCCTCCCACCCACCCCCCGCTCATGCCCCGTTTCCCGTGTGTCTCTATCCCAGCCACCCCCCGCTCATGCCCCGTGTCTCTCCCTCCCCCACACCCCCTGCTCATGCCCCTTGTGTCTCTACCCTCACCCCCTACTCATGCCCTGTGTGTCTCTAGCCCTCCCACCCACCCCCCGCTCATGCCCCGTGTGTCTCTATCCCTCCCACCCACCCCCCGCTCATGCCCCGTGTGTCTCTATCCCTCCCACCCACCCCCGCTCATGCCCCGTGTGTCTCTATCCCTCCCGCCCACCCCCCGCTCATGCCCCGTGTGTGTCTCTCCCTCCCCCCACCCCCTGCTCATGCCCCGTGTGTCTCTCCCCTCACCCCCTACTCATGCCCCGTGTGTCTCTAGCCCTCCCTCCCACCCACCCCCCTGCTCATGCCCCTAGCCCTCCCACCCACCCCTCGCTCATGCCCTGTGTGTCTCTATCCCTCCCACCCAACCCCCAATCATGCCCCGAGTGTCTCTATCCCTCCCACCCACCCCCCGCTCATGCCCCATGTGTCTCTATCCCTCCCACCCACCCCCCGTGTGTCTCTATCCCTCCAACCCACCCCACGCTCATGCCCCGTGTGTCTCTCCCCTCACCCCCTACTCATGCCCCGTGTGTCTCTAGCCCTCCCACCCACCCCCCGCTCATGCCCCTAGCCCTCCCACCCACCCCCCGCTCATGCCCTGTGTGTCTCTATCCCTCCCACCCACCCCCCGCTCATGCCCCGTGTGTCTCTATCCCTCCGACCCACCCCCCGCTCATGCCCCGTGTCCCGTGTGTCTCTATCCCAGCCACCCCCCGCTCATGCCCCGTGTCTCTCCCCCCCACCCCCTGCTCATGCCCCTTGTGTCTCTACCCTCACCCCCTACTCATGCCCTGTGTGTCTCTAGCCCTCCCACCCACCCCCCGCTCATGCCCCGTGTGTCTCTATCCCTCCCACCCACCCCCCGCTCATGCCCCGTGTGTCTCTATCCCTCCCACCCACCCCCTGCTCATGCCCCGTGTGTCTCTATCCCTCCCACCCACCCCCGCTCATGCCCCGTGTGTCTCTATCCCTCTCACCCACCCCCTGCTCACGCCCCGTGTGTCTCTCCCCCCACCCCCGCTCATGCCCCGTGTGTCTCTATCCCTCCCGCCCACCCCCCGCTCATGCCCCGTGTGTGTCTCTCCCTCCCCCCAACCCCTGCTCATGCCCCGTGTGTCTCTCCCCTCACCCCCTACTCATGCCCGGTGTGTCTCTAGCCCAACCCGCTCATGCCCCTAGCCCTCCCACCCACCCCTCGCTCATGCCCCGTGTGTCTCTATCCCTCCCACCCAACCCCCACTCATGCCCCGTGTGTCTCTATCCCTCCCACCCACCCCCCGCTCATGCCCCGTGTGTCTCTATCCCTCCCACCCACCCCCCGTGTGTCTCTATCCCTCCCGCCCACCCCCGCTCATGCCCCGTGTGTCTCTCCCCTCACCCCCTACTCATGCCACGTGTGTCTCTAGCCCTCCCACCCACCCCCTGCCCCTAGCCCTCCCACCCACCCCCCGCTCATGCCCTGTGTGTCTCTATCCCTCCCACCCACCCCCCGCTCATGCCCCGTGTGTCTCTATCCCTCCCACCCCCCGCTCATGCCCCGTGTCCCGTGTGTCTCTATCCCAGCCACCCCCCGCTCATGCCCCGTGTCTCTCCCTCCCCCCCACCCCCTGCTCATGCCCCTTGTGTCTCTACCCTCACCCCCTACTCATGCCCTGTGTGTCTCTAGCCCTCCCACCCACCCCCCGCTCATGCCCCGTGTGTCTCTATCCCTCCCAGTAAACAGAAAGAGGATTCAACTTGGGAACCCTCCCGTCCCCTGCACACTTTCAAATGTTTGGATTAATCCAATACAGTTGTTTAAACTGCGTTATATGCATTGTACATACATTTGTTTCTAACACATATGGTCAGACACAGGAGTGTGAGATAAAAAAATATATATCTTTATAGTCAGGCTGTATTATTTTCAGCAAAAATTATAGTTCAGACAAAGATTATTTACAGTGCATAGAAACAGTATCAATAGATAAAGCTCAAATTGAAGAAAAATGGAGTCCAAATTGATTAGCGACGCGTTTCGAGGAAGTTCTCCTCTTCTTCATAAGGCCACACTTGGACTCTTAATGTAAAAGGAAAGCATAAATTCAGTAAAGAAAATTTTGTAAGCACAATGCATAGACTGTTCATGTCATATTAAATGTATACAGTTAAAAAATAAACGGCATTAATTTTATTTAGAACATTAATCTGTCCCTAAAAAATACGGAATCGAAACAATGTAACATGTTCTAATATGCATTGTAATTCATGCAACATTATAAGATTAACTAGGTTGCCCCTGCTCGAGAGAGGGGCTGAAGGTCTACTGAAGCATCTTTTACTGCAAAATTAACTGTATAACGTCCATCATGCTGTAATTTAGTAGAGTACTACCTCTAATGGGATCTATCACGTGGATGGTGAAACATAAGCTAAAGAAAATTAAATATGTAGGTAAAACAACACACAGATAATTCTTAGGTTATATCAATCTAATATGGAAGAAATACAAAAATCGTTACCTCTGTGAGTAGAAAATGCCGGAAACAGAGAACCGGACGGAGCGGTGAAAATAGATAGACAGTCTTCGTACATCAGTTAGTTCCTTAAAACATGGCTAATTCCCAAAAAGATACCAGAAATCTAAAGAAAACAAAGCCTGATCAATGCCAAGCTCAATGTTCAAACGTAACAGTCATAGGTGTGAGATAAAAAAAATTGAGTAACATACCTAACCAAAATATGGAGGGCGGAAAATAATCAATACAGCGGCCCACATAAGGATGTAGAACTTAAGTTTCCCGCCGTCACTTCAGAGGTGCCTCAGTATGTGGGAATTCTGTCATACGAATAGCCAAACTGAACAGGAATGAAGTCCTGATTAGTATAATATACCTAGCAATCTGATATGAAGTAATGGAAACATAATATGATGTTTAATCAAGGCAAAAAATGTAAAGAATTACCGTGGTAAGAATGTGCAAATGGCACAATTCTCAAAGCTGATGTGTAACTGATGTCAAGATTGTGTGGCCGGTCAACAGCTGAAGAATCCGGCAGTAATAGGTCAGTTAGAGTATCAACTAAAGAAAGTGTAAGGAAAACAGAAAAAAAAGAATCATGAGACTAAGGAACTATTTCCCTGGTCCCTAGATAGATAAATGCACATGCATTCACGCTTACCTGGAGCATAGGGGGGCAATCCTGAACAGAGTCTGTTCAGCCGAGTGGCTTGTTGTTCACAAACCATGGAGACTACATGTGACCATGGAGATAAATAGAGGACTGAAGTAATAGGTAAAGAAAAAGGACTAAGAAGTAAATGGGCCTCAAGGTCGGCCATCTTGGAACGAGGTTATATTGTAATGAAGGTGTAAATCTCTAGGCATTCAATGACAAGAAGTGACTTAAATCGGGAAGCGTAAAGGTGCGTAACTAAATAAATTAAAAGGAAAAAATTCATACAGTACAGAAACCTATTGTGCGATGTAAATCGGACATTACAAATACTAGTCCGCACATCGTAGAACGGGGAGAGGAAAGTTGAGAAAAATAGTGTACCATGTGAAATAGAGTCGAAATTAGCAATGACAAATGGTCTTGAATCGAACGAAACGCTCGGATCTTAAAAGGGAAAAAAATAGCACGGAAAAAATGAATATAATGTTCAGATTATCTGGCTAAGGTCATTTAATGACCATGTGTAACCTATCAGTTCAAAATAGGTGGATCACATGGATTCACATTATGCAGGAAGAGGGAAAAAAACCTTAAGTCTCTCTCTCATTGCATGGACAACCTAGTGCAATATAGCAATCTCAATGGGGTAAATGCATTTATTTTACAAAAGATCAAAATTAAATGTGATAAGTATAACAGAATGACAAAAAATGAAAATTAAGAATAAGAACAATTTTTACACTGTGTTTACAGGCAATTATTTTTATGGCAATCATCTACTAGTCTCAACAAAGTAGTGCCTTAGATCACAGTCAGACACAGGAATAGCGATGTGACTCTCAATTTTATATTGAAGACCAATCATTCCTTATTGTCAAATTCAAATCACAGAAAACAGTTCAATGTGAAATCTTCATTTAGACCCCAGGGCTGTAAAGAGCTTAACTTATCAATCCAATAAGCTTCTCTTTGTAGTAAGAGTGACTGATAGTCACCTCCTCTTGTAGGTCGTTTAACAACTTCTAGCACCTGGTATTTTAGTTGGGCAATTGTATGTTTTTGCATGTTGAAGTGGCGAGCTACCGGTGAGTATTGATTATTACATCTTATGTTCGACTTGTGTTCAGACAGTCTTGATTTAACAGGTCTTTTGGTCTGTCCTACATACACTTTGCCACAAGGGCACTTCAACATATATATGACACCTGATGTCAGACACGTAGAATAGTCTCTTAATTTGATTTTTTGACCATTCCTGGGGTGAGTCACTACATTACCTTTGATTGTGTTATTACAGTGTATACATCCTAAGCAGGGGAAGGTGCCTAGTTTTTTGGTAGCTAGGAGAAGTTGTTTCTCCTTTGGTACTCTTTCAGCTTTCACCAGCTTGTCTCTTATATTTTTACCCCTTTTAAAACACATCATTGGTGGTGTGGGGAACAATTCCAATAGAGTTTGATCATTATGAAGAATATTCCAATGTTTCTTTATACTTTTTGTGATCTGAAAACTCTGTCTTGAGAATTTTGATATGTATAAAAGTGGGGTGTCTTTAACCTCCGATTTAGGTTTCAGTAAATCTGTACGGGGGATCTCTGAAGCTCTGTCTTTGGCAATTTCCAAAATTTCTGGTGGATAGCCTCTGTTCTGAAATTTACTAACAAGATTTGTGCATTCCTTATCTAGAACTTCTGGGTCCGAAATTATTCTTTTCAGGCGTAATATTTGACTATATGGTAGACTTTGGAGCATCGCCCTCGGGTGGAAGCTGGAATAGTGAAGCAGATTGTTTACATCAGTCGGTTTGTGGTATATAGACGTAGCTATCTTATTGTTAACAATACTTAAGTTAACGTCAAGAAAATGTAAATAAGGGTTACCAATCTCAATAGTAAATTTAATCCTAGGATGCACTAAATTGAGGTATTCAAAAAATTGGTCCAAGTCATCTCGTGTGCCACACCAAATGCAGAAAATGTCATCAATAAACCTCTTCCAGGTTAAAATGTATGCTGCCCATGTGGGATGTTCCAGTACATGCTGACTTTCGAACTGAAACATAAAAGTATTAGCGTACACGGGCGCCATCGATGATCCCATCGAGGTACCCGATGTTTGTAAAAAGTATTCGCCCAGATGTCTAAAATAGCTATTGTAGAGGATTAAGTTTAGTAGCTCCAGAATGAATTGAGGATTACCTTTCACACCTGAATTGTTAAGTAACAACCATTCAACAGAATCTATACCTTCACTATGGGGTATTGAGGTATATAAGCTACATACGTCCAGGCTGAATAGTATGCAGTCTTCACTGATAGCTGAAAAGTCTTTAAGTCCATTAAGGAAATCTGTTGTATCCTTTAGGTATGTGGATGATGCCTGTATAAGCGGTTGTAGTAATCTGTCAATGTAGACTGCCAGTGGGTCGAAGATACTTTCTGTCCCAGCAACAATCGGTCTGAGGGGTGGATTTTGTTTATCTTTGTGAATCTTAGGGAGCCCATAAAAGACTGGTGTAATCGGATGGGAATTAGTGAGATATTGATGTGTTTTATCATTAATCCATTCGTTTTCTTTGGCTTTTAACAGAGTATTGTTAATTAGTTCTCTGATTTCTGGTAGCGGGTCCCTATCTAGTATGGCATAGGTGTCTGTATCGCTAAGGAGTTCAATGCATCTTTTGACATAAAAGGATGTATCCATGATTACGATTGCTCCCCCTTTGTCAGCCGGTTTAATCGTAATATCTTCACTTTTCGCCAATTTATCTATTAGATCTAGTTGGCGGTTTTTGATATTAATGGGTGTTTTTCTTCTATAGTCAATTCTGCTTAAATCTTGTAGGACACTCTTCTCAAATAAATTCAAAATTGAATTTTGTACCTGTGGGTCAAATGTACTCTTGGGACGTATTACCAGTAAATCACTTTCTGGTAGTCTAGATTCCTTTTCAGGTTGCGAGTCAAAGAAAATTTTAAGTCTTAATTTTCGCATCAATCTGTGTAGACAGATTTTTTCTTGAAATAATGAAGTATTACACGTAGGAACAAACGATAATCCTTTGTTCAAAATGTTAAGTTGTTCTATTGAAAGAATCTTGCTGGAGATATTCACCACTAGATTATTGTCCTTTATTTGTTTCTCTTTTTTGTTTGTGGCTTTCTTCCCTCTCCGGGTCTTTCTCTTATGCCTAAAAAAGCCCCCGTTGATGTATAAGGTTCAGCGTCTTTATTAGTTGGAGATGTGGACACCCCTGGTCTATTGGTGTCTTCTGTTTGTTCACGTTCACTAGTGCGGTCTGTGGAAGGCCTCTGGATGGGTTCACCAACACTGCTGTCGCTACTGTTACCTGAGTTTGCGAAGTTAGAGTCTTGTTGGTTATTACGATTAAAATTTCGCTGTCGGTAATATTCTTGCCAATTGTATACTATATCATTGAGATAGTCAAAGGTGTCTCTTTTAAATTTTCTCAATTTCCTCTGTTCAATTTCAGTCTTATAGTTTGCCAATTTCAGGTTGATATCCTCTAGTATCTCAGAGAGATCTTTTGCCGATTTAAATTTAGATATTTGGTCTTGGAGAGTTTTAATTTCAGAATCAATAGTTACAAGGGATTTTGACAGCTCCTCAATAGTTAGTAGTATAAGGTCCAAAGAACACTTATTCAAGATCTGGTCCCATTTTTGTACAAATATCTTATTTTCACTACAAAGTGTTGGTCTTAGGTAAACCCTCAGACCTCTGGGAATTTTCTTAGCTTTATAATATTCCACTAGTGTGCTAGCATGTAATTTTTGGGAGATCTCACGTCTAATGAGTTTTTCTAGTTTCTGAATAGTTTTTTCGGGGTTGTCTTCACTTTGTAAAGTTTTTTCAGTATCTTTGATGAGACCTAAGATACGGGTTGCTTCTTCTGCACTGAAAGCTAGTGTTGTGGCGTGCTTGTCGGTTAGCTCATTTAACCTTGAGAAGGACATTCTAAAGTTAAGTAGTTAGTTAAGTTAAATGTGGGTGCACCCTATGATTTGTGCCACACTAGATGACTAGTGAACAAAATAGCGAAGGGTTTAGATAGAGGCGCACACCTATAGTAAGTAAGATTAGTAAAGAGATTCGAGGATTATGTTGTATAAACTTTTAGGTGCGGGGGGGAAAACTGAGGTCATGGCACAAGACCCCGACAATAAACAGTAAACAGAAAGAGGATTCAACTTGGGAACCCTCCCGTCCCCTGCACACTTTCAAATGTTTGGATTAATCCAATACAGTTGTTTAAACTGCGTTATATGCATTGTACATACATTTGTTTCTAACACATATGGTCAGACACAGGAGTGTGAGATAAAAAAATATATATCTTTATAGTCAGGCTGTATTATTTTCAGCAAAAATTATAGTTCAGACAAAGATTATTTACAGTGCATAGAAACAGTATCAATAGATAAAGCTCAAATTGAAGAA
This sequence comes from Ambystoma mexicanum, assembly GCF_040938575.1. Taxonomy (NCBI): domain Eukaryota; kingdom Metazoa; phylum Chordata; class Amphibia; order Caudata; family Ambystomatidae; genus Ambystoma; species Ambystoma mexicanum. Next base: position 402,031,805 of record NC_090927.1, read on the forward strand.
AAATGGAGTCCAAATTGATTAGCGACGCGTTTCGAGGAAGTTCTCCTCTTCTTCATAAGGCCACACTTGGACTCTTAATGTAAAAGGAAAGCATAAATTCAGTAAAGAAAATTTTGTAAGCACAATGCATAGACTGTTCATGTCATATTAAATGTATACAGTTAAAAAATAAACGGCATTAATTTTATTTAGAACATTAATCTGTCCCTAAAAAATACGGAATCGAAACAATGTAACATGTTCTAATATGCATTGTAATTCATGCAACATTATAAGATTAACTAGGTTGCCCCTGCTCGAGAGAGGGGCTGAAGGTCTACTGAAGCATCTTTTACTGCAAAATTAACTGTATAACGTCCATCATGCTGTAATTTAGTAGAGTACTACCTCTAATGGGATCTATCACGTGGATGGTGAAACATAAGCTAAAGAAAATTAAATATGTAGGTAAAACAACACACAGATAATTCTTAGGTTATATCAATCTAATATGGAAGAAATACAAAAATCGTTACCTCTGTGAGTAGAAAATGCCGGAAACAGAGAACCGGACGGAGCGGTGAAAATAGATAGACAGTCTTCGTACATCAGTTAGTTCCTTAAAACATGGCTAATTCCCAAAAAGATACCAGAAATCTAAAGAAAACAAAGCCTGATCAATGCCAAGCTCAATGTTCAAACGTAACAGTCATAGGTGTGAGATAAAAAAAATTGAGTAACATACCTAACCAAAATATGGAGGGCGGAAAATAATCAATACAGCGGCCCACATAAGGATGTAGAACTTAAGTTTCCCGCCGTCACTACAGAGGTGCCTCAGTATGTGGGAATTCTGTCATACGAATAGCCAAACTGAACAGGAATGAAGTCCTGATTAGTATAATATACCTAGCAATCTGATATGAAGTAATGGAAACATAATATGATGTTTAATCAAGGCAAAAAATGTAAAGAATTACCGTGGTAAGAATGTGCAAATGGCACAATTCTCAAAGCTGATGTGTAACTGATGTCAAGATTGTGTGGCCGGTCAACAGCTGAAGAATCCGGCAGTAATAGGTCAGTTAGAGTATCAACTAAAGAAAGTGTAAGGAAAACAGAAAAAAAAGAATCATGAGACTAAGGAACTATTTCCCTGGTCCCTAGATAGATAAATGCACATGCATTCACGCTTACCTGGAGCATAGGGGGGCAATCCTGAACAGAGTCTGTTCAGCCGAGTGGCTTGTTGTTCACAAACCATGGAGACTACATGTGACCATGGAGATAAATAGAGGACTGAAGTAATAGGTAAAGAAAAAGGACTAAGAAGTAAATGGGCCTCAAGGTCGGCCATCTTGGAACGAGGTTATATTGTAATGAAGGTGTAAATCTCTAGGCATTCAATGACAAGAAGTGACTTAAATCGGGAAGCGTAAAGGTGCGTAACTAAATAAATTAAAAGGAAAAAATTCATACAGTACAGAAACCTATTGTGCGATGTAAATCGGACATTACAAATACTAGTCCGCACATCGTAGAACGGGGAGAGGAAAGTTGAGAAAAATAGTGTACCATGTGAAATAGAGTCGAAATTAGCAATGACAAATGGTCTTGAATCGAACGAAACGCTCGGATCTTAAAAGGGAAAAAAATAGCACGGAAAAAATGAATATAATGTTCAGATTATCTGGCTAAGGTCATTTAATGACCATGTGTAACCTATCAGTTCAAAATAGGTGGATCACATGGATTCACATTATGCAGGAAGAGGGAAAAAAAACCTTAAGTCTCTCTCTCATTGCATGGACAACCTAGTGCAATATAGCAATCTCAATGGGGTAAATGCATTTATTTTACAAAAGATCAAAATTAAATGTGATAAGTATAACAGAATGACAAAAAATGAAAATTAAGAATAAGAACAATTTTTACACTGTGTTTACAGGCAATTATTTTTATGGCAATCATCTACTAGTCTCAACAAAGTAGTGCCTTAGATCACAGTCAGACACAGGAATAGCGATGTGACTCTCAATTTTATATTGAAGACCAATCATTCCTTATTGTCAAATTCAAATCACAGAAAACAGTTCAATGTGAAATCTTCATTTAGACCCCAGGGCTGTAAAGAGCTTAACTTATCAATCCAATAAGCTTCTCTTTGTAGTAAGAGTGACTGATAGTCACCTCCTCTTGTAGGTCGTTTAACAACTTCTAGCACCTGGTATTTTAGTTGGGCAATTGTATGTTTTTGCATGTTGAAGTGGCGAGCTACCGGTGAGTATTGATTATTACATCTTATGTTCGACTTGTGTTCAGACAGTCTTGATTTAACAGGTCTTTTGGTCTGTCCTACATACACTTTGCCACAAGGGCACTTCAACATATATATGACACCTGATGTCAGACACGTAGAATAGTCTCTTAATTTGATTTTTTGACCATTCCTGGGGTGAGTCACTACATTACCTTTGATTGTGTTATTACAGTGTATACATCCTAAGCAGGGGAAGGTGCCTAGTTTTTTGGTAGCTAGGAGAAGTTGTTTCTCCTTTGGTACTCTTTCAGCTTTCACCAGCTTGTCTCTTATATTTTTACCCCTTTTAAAACACATCATTGGTGGTGTGGGGAACAATTCCAATAGAGTTTGATCATTATGAAGAATATTCCAATGTTTCTTTATACTTTTTGTGATCTGAAAACTCTGTCTTGAGAATTTTGATATGTATAAAAGTGGGGTGTCTTTAACCTCCGATTTAGGTTTCAGTAAATCTGTACGGGGGATCTCTGAAGCTCTGTCTTTGGCAATTTCCAAAATTTCTGGTGGATAGCCTCTGTTCTGAAATTTACTAACAAGATTTGTGCATTCCTTATCTAGAACTTCTGGGTCCGAAATTATTCTTTTCAGGCGTAATATTTGACTATATGGTAGACTTTGGAGCATCGCCCTCGGGTGGAAGCTGGAATAGTGAAGCAGATTGTTTACATCAGTCGGTTTGTGGTATATAGACGTAGCTATCTTATTGTTAACAATACTTAAGTTAACGTCAAGAAAATGTAAATAAGGGTTACCAATCTCAATAGTAAATTTAATCCTAGGATGCACTAAATTGAGGTATTCAAAAAATTGGTCCAAGTCATCTCGTGTGCCACACCAAATGCAGAAAATGTCATCAATAAACCTCTTCCAGGTTAAAATGTATGCTGCCCATGTGGGATGTTCCAGTACATGCTGACTTTCGAACTGAAACATAAAAGTATTAGCGTACACGGGCGCCATCGATGATCCCATCGAGGTACCCGATGTTTGTAAAAAGTATTCGCCCTGATGTCTAAAATAGCTATTGTAGAGGATTAAGTTTAGTAGCTCCAGAATGAATTGAGGATTACCTTTCACACCTGAATTGTTAAGTAACAACCATTCAACAGAATCTATACCTTCACTATGGGGTATTGAGGTATATAAGCTACATACGTCCAGGCTGAATAGTATGCAGTCTTCACTGATAGCTGAAAAGTCTTTAAGTCCATTAAGGAAATCTGTTGTATCCTTTAGGTATGTGGATGATGCCTGTATAAGCGGTTGTAGTAATCTGTCAATGTAGACTGCCAGTGGGTCGAAGATACTTTCTGTCCCAGCAACAATCGGTCTGAGGGGTGGATTTTGTTTATCTTTGTGAATCTTAGGGAGCCCATAAAAGACTGGTGTAATCGGATGGGAATTAGTGAGATATTGATGTGTTTTATCATTAATCCATTCGTTTTCTTTGGCTTTTAACAGAGTATTGTTAATTAGTTCTCTGATTTCTGGTAGCGGGTCCCTATCTAGTATGGCATAGGTGTCTGTATCGCTAAGGAGTTCAATGCATCTTTTGACATAAAAGGATGTATCCATGATTACGATTGCTCCCCCTTTGTCAGCCGGTTTAATCGTAATATCTTCACTTTTCGCCAATTTATCTATTAGATCTAGTTGGCGGTTTTTGATATTAATGGGTGTTTTTCTTCTATAGTCAATTCTGCTTAAATCTTGTAGGACACTCTTCTCAAATAAATTCAAAATTGAATTTTGTACCTGTGGGTCAAATGTACTCTTGGGACGTATTACCAGTAAATCACTTTCTGGTAGTCTAGATTCCTTTTCAGGTTGCGAGTCAAAGAACATTTTAAGTCTTAATTTTCGCATCAATCTGTGTAGACAGATTTTTTCTTGAAATAATGAAGTATTACACGTAGGAACAAACGATAATCCTTTGTTCAAAATGTTAAGTTGTTCTATTGAAAGAATCTTGCTGGAGATATTCACCACTAGATTATTGTCCTTTATTTGTTTCTCTTTTTTGTTTGTGGCTTTCTTCCCTCTCCGGGTCTTTCTCTTATGCCTAAAAAAGCCCCCGTTGATGTATAAGGTTCAGCGTCTTTATTAGTTGGAGATGTGGACACCCCTGGTCTATTGGTGTCTTCTGTTTGTTCACGTTCACTAGTGCGGTCTGTGGAAGGCCTCTGGATGGGTTCACCAACACTGCTGTCGCTACTGTTACCTGAGTTTGCGAAGTTAGAGTCTTGTTGGTTATTACGATTAAAATTTCGCTGTCGGTAATATTCTTGCCAATTGTATACTATATCATTGAGATAGTCAAAGGTGTCTCTTTTAAATTTTCTCAATTTCCTCTGTTCAATTTCAGTCTTATAGTTTGCCAATTTCAGGTTGATATCCTCTAGTATCTCAGAGAGATCTTTTGCCGATTTAAATTTAGATATTTGGTCTTGGAGAGTTTTAATTTCAGAATCAATAGTTACAAGGGATTTTGACAGCTCCTCAATAGTTAGTAGTATAAGGTCCAAAGAACACTTATTCAAGATCTGGTCCCATTTTTGTACAAATATCTTATTTTCACTACAAAGTGTTGGTCTTAGGTAAACCCTCAGACCTCTGGGAATTTTCTTAGCTTTATAATATTCCACTAGTGTGCTAGCATGTAATTTTTGGGAGATCTCACGTCTAATGAGTTTTTCTAGTTTCTGAATAGTTTTTTCGGGGTTGTCTTCACTTTGTAAAGTTTTTTCAGTATCTTTGATGAGACCTAAGATACGGGTTGCTTCTTCTGCACTGAAAGCTAGTGTTGTGGCGTGCTTGTCGGTTAGCTCATTTAACCTTGAGAAGGACATTCTAAAGTTAAGTAGTTAGTTAAGTTAAATGTGGGTGCACCCTATGATTTGTGCCACACTAGATGACTAGTGAACAAAATAGCGAAGGGTTTAGATAGAGGCGCACACCTATAGTAAGTAAGATTAGTAAAGAGATTCGAGGATTATGTTGTATAAACTTTTAGGTGCGGGGGGGAAAACTGAGGTCATGGCACAAGACCCCGACAATAAACAGTAAACAGAAAGAGGATTCAACTTGGGAACCCTCCCGTCCCCTGCACACTTTCAAATGTTTGGATTAATCCAATACAGTTGTTTAAACTGCGTTATATGCATTGTACATACATTTGTTTCTAACACATATGGTCAGACACAGGAGTGTGAGATAAAAAAATATATATCTTTATAGTCAGGCTGTATTATTTTCAGCAAAAATTATAGTTCAGACAAAGATTATTTACAGTGCATAGAAACAGTATCAATAGATAAAGCTCAAATTGAAGAAAAATGGAGTCCAAATTGATTAGCGACGCGTTTCGAGGAAGTTCTCCTCTTCTTCATAAGGCCACACTTGGACTCTTAATGTAAAAGGAAAGCATAAATTCAGTAAAGAAAATTTTGTAAGCACAATGCATAGACTGTTCATGTCATATTAAATGTATACAGTTAAAAAATAAACGGCATTAATTTTATTTAGAACATTAATCTGTCCCTAAAAAATACGGAATCGAAACAATGTAACATGTTCTAATATGCATTGTAATTCATGCAACATTATAAGATTAACTAGGTTGCCCCTGCTCGAGAGAGGGGCTGAAGGTCTACTGAAGCATCTTTTACTGCAAAATTAACTGTATAACGTCCATCATGCTGTAATTTAGTAGAGTACTACCTCTAATGGGATCTATCACGTGGATGGTGAAACATAAGCTAAAGAAAATTAAATATGTAGGTAAAACAACACACAGATAATTCTTAGGTTATATCAATCTAATATGGAAGAAATACAAAAATCGTTACCTCTGTGAGTAGAAAATGCCGGAAACAGAGAACCGGACGGAGCGGTGAAAATAGATAGACAGTCTTCGTACATCAGTTAGTTCCTTAAAACATGGCTAATTCCCAAAAAGATACCAGAAATCTAAAGAAAACAAAGCCTGATCAATGCCAAGCTCAATGTTCAAACGTAACAGTCATAGGTGTGAGATAAAAAAAATTGAGTAACATACCTAACCAAAATATGGAGGGCGGAAAATAATCAATACAGCGGCCCACATAAGGATGTAGAACTTAAGTTTCCCGCCGTCACTACAGAGGTGCCTCAGTATGTGGGAATTCTGTCATACGAATAGCCAAACTGAACAGGAATGAAGTCCTGATTAGTATAATATACCTAGCAATCTGATATGAAGTAATGGAAACATAATATGATGTTTAATCAAGGCAAAAAATGTAAAGAATTACCGTGGTAAGAATGTGCAAATGGCACAATTCTCAAAGCTGATGTGTAACTGATGTCAAGATTGTGTGGCCGGTCAACAGCTGAAGAATCCGGCAGTAATAGGTCAGTTAGAGTATCAACTAAAGAAAGTGTAAGGAAAACAGAAAAAAAAGAATCATGAGACTAAGGAACTATTTCCCTGGTCCCTAGATAGATAAATGCACATGCATTCACGCTTACCTGGAGCATAGGGGGGCAATCCTGAACAGAGTCTGTTCAGCCGAGTGGCTTGTTGTTCACAAACCATGGAGACTACATGTGACCATGGAGATAAATAGAGGACTGAAGTAATAGGTAAAGAAAAAGGACTAAGAAGTAAATGGGCCTCAAGGTCGGCCATCTTGGAACGAGGTTATATTGTAATGAAGGTGTAAATCTCTAGGCATTCAATGACAAGAAGTGACTTAAATCGGGAAGCGTAAAGGTGCGTAACTAAATAAATTAAAAGGAAAAAATTCATACAGTACAGAAACCTATTGTGCGATGTAAATCGGACATTACAAATACTAGTCCGCACATCGTAGAACGGGGAGAGGAAAGTTGAGAAAAATAGTGTACCATGTGAAATAGAGTCGAAATTAGCAATGACAAATGGTCTTGAATCGAACGAAACGCTCGGATCTTAAAAGGGAAAAAAATAGCACGGAAAAAATGAATATAATGTTCAGATTATCTGGCTAAGGTCATTTAATGACCATGTGTAACCTATCAGTTCAAAATAGGTGGATCACATGGATTCACATTATGCAGGAAGAGGGAAAAAAACCTTAAGTCTCTCTCTCATTGCATGGACAACCTAGTGCAATATAGCAATCTCAATGGGGTAAATGCATTTATTTTACAAAAGATCAAAATTAAATGTGATAAGTATAACAGAATGACAAAAAATGAAAATTAAGAATAAGAACAATTTTTACACTGTGTTTACAGGCAATTATTTTTATGGCAATCATCTACTAGTCTCAACAAAGTAGTGCCTTAGATCACAGTCAGACACAGGAATAGCGATGTGACTCTCAATTTTATATTGAAGACCAATCATTCCTTATTGTCAAATTCAAATCACAGAAAACAGTTCAATGTGAAATCTTCATTTAGACCCCAGGGCTGTAAAGAGCTTAACTTATCAATCCAATAAGCTTCTCTTTGTAGTAAGAGTGACTGATAGTCACCTCCTCTTGTAGGTCGTTTAACAACTTCTAGCACCTGGTATTTTAGTTGGGCAATTGTATGTTTTTGCATGTTGAAGTGGCGAGCTACCGGTGAGTATTGATTATTACATCTTATGTTCGACTTGTGTTCAGACAGTCTTGATTTAACAGGTCTTTTGGTCTGTCCTACATACACTTTGCCACAAGGGCACTTCAACATATATATGACACCTGATGTCAGACACGTAGAATAGTCTCTTAATTTGATTTTTTGACCATTCCTGGGGTGAGTCACTACATTACCTTTGATTGTGTTATTACAGTGTATACATCCTAAGCAGGGGAAGGTGCCTAGTTTTTTGGTAGCTAGGAGAAGTTGTTTCTCCTTTGGTACTCTTTCAGCTTTCACCAGCTTGTCTCTTATATTTTTACCCCTTTTAAAACACATCATTGGTGGTGTGGGGAACAATTCCAATAGAGTTTGATCATTATGAAGAATATTCCAATGTTTCTTTATACTTTTTGTGATCTGAAAACTCTGTCTTGAGAATTTTGATATGTATAAAAGTGGGGTGTCTTTAACCTCCGATTTAGGTTTCAGTAAATCTGTACGGGGGATCTCTGAAGCTCTGTCTTTGGCAATTTCCAAAATTTCTGGTGGATAGCCTCTGTTCTGAAATTTACTAACAAGATTTGTGCATTCCTTATCTAGAACTTCTGGGTCCGAAATTATTCTTTTCAGGCGTAATATTTGACTATATGGTAGACTTTGGAGCATCGCCCTCGGGTGGAAGCTGGAATAGTGAAGCAGATTGTTTACATCAGTCGGTTTGTGGTATATAGACGTAGCTATCTTATTGTTAACAATACTTAAGTTAACGTCAAGAAAATGTAAATAAGGGTTACCAATCTCAATAGTAAATTTAATCCTAGGATGCACTAAATTGAGGTATTCAAAAAATTGGTCCAAGTCATCTCGTGTGCCACACCAAATGCAGAAAATGTCATCAATAAACCTCTTCCAGGTTAAAATGTATGCTGCCCATGTGGGATGTTCCAGTACATGCTGACTTTCGAACTGAAACATAAAAGTATTAGCGTACACGGGCGCCATCGATGATCCCATCGAGGTACCCGATGTTTGTAAAAAGTATTCGCCCTGATGTCTAAAATAGCTATTGTAGAGGATTAAGTTTAGTAGCTCCAGAATGAATTGAGGATTACCTTTCACACCTGAATTGTTAAGTAACAACCATTCAACAGAATCTATACCTTCACTATGGGGTATTGAGGTATATAAGCTACATACGTCCAGGCTGAATAGTATGCAGTCTTCACTGATAGCTGAAAAGTCTTTAAGTCCATTAAGGAAATCTGTTGTATCCTTTAGGTATGTGGATGATGCCTGTATAAGCGGTTGTAGTAATCTGTCAATGTAGACTGCCAGTGGGTCGAAGATACTTTCTGTCCCAGCAACAATCGGTCTGAGGGGTGGATTTTGTTTATCTTTGTGAATCTTAGGGAGCCCATAAAAGACTGGTGTAATCGGATGGGAATTAGTGAGATATTGATGTGTTTTATCATTAATCCATTCGTTTTCTTTGGCTTTTAACAGAGTATTGTTAATTAGTTCTCTGATTTCTGGTAGCGGGTCCCTATCTAGTATGGCATAGGTGTCTGTATCGCTAAGGAGTTCAATGCATCTTTTGACATAAAAGGATGTATCCATGATTACGATTGCTCCCCCTTTGTCAGCCGGTTTAATCGTAATATCTTCACTTTTCGCCAATTTATCTATTAGATCTAGTTGGCGGTTTTTGATATTAATGGGTGTTTTTCTTCTATAGTCAATTCTGCTTAAATCTTGTAGGACACTCTTCTCAAATAAATTCAAAATTGAATTTTGTACCTGTGGGTCAAATGTACTCTTGGGACGTATTACCAGTAAATCACTTTCTGGTAGTCTAGATTCCTTTTCAGGTTGCGAGTCAAAGAAAATTTTAAGTCTTAATTTTCGCATCAATCTGTGTAGACAGATTTTTTCTTGAAATAATGAAGTATTACACGTAGGAACAAACGATAATCCTTTGTTCAAAATGTTAAGTTGTTCTATTGAAAGAATCTTGCTGGAGATATTCACCACTAGATTATTGTCCTTTATTTGTTTCTCTTTTTTGTGTGTCTCTCCCTCCCCCCACCCCCGCTCATGCCCTGTGTGTCTCTATCCCTCCTGCCCACCCCCCGCTCATGCCCTGTGTGTGTCTCTCCCTCCCCCAACCCCCTGCTCATGCCCCGTGTGTCTTCTCCCCTCCCCCCCTATTCATGCCCCGTGTGTCTCTAGCACTCCCACCCACCCCCGCTCATTCCCCTAGCCCTCCCACCCACCCACGCTCATGCCCTGTTTGTCTCTATCCCTCCCGCCCACCCTCTGCTCATGCCCCGTGTGCCTATATCCCTCCTGGCCACCCCCCGCTCACGCCCCGTGTGTGTCTCTCCCTCCCCCCACCCCCGCTCATGCCCCGTGTGTCTCTATCCCTCCCGCCCACCCCCCGCTCATGCCCCGTGTGTGTCTCTCCCTCCCCCAACCCCCTGCTCATGCCCTGTGTGTCTCTCCCCTCACCTCCTACTCATGCCCCGTGTGTCTCTAGTCCTCCCACCCACCCCCACTCATTCCCCTAGCCCTCCCACCCACCCATGCTTATGCCCCGTTTGTCTCTATCCCTCCCACCCACCCCCCGCTCATGCCCTGTGTGTCTCTATCCCTCCCACCCACCCCCCGCTCATGCCCCGTGTGTCTCTATCCCTCCCACCCACCCCTGCTCATGCCCCGTGTGTCTCTATCCCTCCCGCCCACCCCCGCTCATACCCTGTGTGTCTCTATCCCTCCCGGCCACCCCCTGCTCATGCCCCGTGTGTCTCTATCCCTCCCGCCCACCCCCTGCTCATGCGTCGTGTATCTCTATCCCTCCCGGCCACCCCCCGCTCATGCCCCGTGTGTGTCTCTCCCTCCCCCCACCCCCGCTCATGCCCCGTGTGTCTCTATCTCTCCCGCCCACCCCCCGCTCATGCCCTGTGTGTGTCTCTCCCTCCCCCCCACCCCCACTCATGCCCTGTGTGTCTCTATCCCTCCCCCCCACCCCCGCCGCGTTTGTCTCTATCCCTCCCCCCACCCCCGCTCATGCCCCGCGTGTCTCTCTCCCTCCCCCTCACCCCTGCTCATGCCCAGTGTGTCTCTCTCCCTCCCCCCCACCCCCGCTCATGCCCCGTGTGTCTCTCTTCCTCCCCCCCACCCCCGCTCATGCCCCGTGTCGGTGGCCAGCGGAGGGCCGAGGAGCGGGATCTGCCGCACAAACTCATGTCCGTGTGGCATGTCCGTGTTTTTATGTCCCCGCTCATGCCCCGTGTGTCTCTATCCCTCCTGCCCACACCCTGCTCATGCCCCGTGTGTGTCTCTCCCTCCCCCCCACTCCCGCTCATGCCCCGTGTGTCTCTATGCCTCCCGCCCACCCCCCGCTCATGCCCCGTGTGTCTCTATCCCTCCCGCCCACCCCAAGCTCCTGCCCCGTGTGTCTCTATGCCTCCCGCCCACCCCCCGCTCATGCCCCGTGTGTCGCTATCCCTCCCGCCCATCCCAAGCTCATGCCCCGTGTGTCTCTATCCCTCCCGCCCACCCCCCGCTCATGCCTGTGTGTCTCTCCCTCCCCCCACCCCCGCTCATGCCCCGTGTGTCTCTCTCCCTCCCCCACACCCCCGCTCATGCCCCGTGTGTCTCTCTATCTCCCCCCACCCCCGCTCATCTCATGCCCAGTGTGTCTCTCTCTCCCCCCCACCCCCGCTGATGCCCCGTGTGTCTCTCCCTCCCCCACCCCCCGATCATGCCCCGTGTGTCTCTATCCCTCCCACCCACCCCCCTGCTCATGCCCTGTGTGTCTTTATCTCTCTCACCCACCCACCGCTCATGCCCCGTGTGTCTCTATCCCTCCCACCCCCGGCTCATGCCCCATGTGTCTCTATCCCTCCCAATCACCCCCCGCCCATGCCCTGTGTGTCTCTATCCCTCCCACCCACCCCCCGCTCATGCCCCGTGTGTCGCTATCCCTCCCACCCACCCCCGCTCACGCCCCGTGTGTATCTATCCCTCCCACCCACCCCCCGCTCATGCCCCGTGTGTCTCTATCCCTCCCGGCCACCCCCTGCTCATGCCCCGTGTGTCTCTATCACTCCCGCCCACCCCCTACTCATGCGTCGTGTGTCTCTATCCCTCCCGGCCACCCCCCGCTCATGCCCCGTGTGTGTCTCTCCCTCTCCCCACCCCCGCTCATGCCCCGTGTGTCTCTATCCCTCCCGCCCACCCCCTGCTCATGCCCCGTGTGTGTCTCTCCCTCTCCCCACCCCCGCTCATGCCCCGTGTGTCTCTATCCCTCCCGCCCACCCCCCGCTCATGCCCTGTGTGTGTCTCTCCCTCCCCCCAACCCCCTGCTCATGCCTGTGTGTCTCTCCCTCCCCCCGCCCCCGCTCATGCCCCGTGTGTCTCTCTCCCTCCCCTCCACCCCCGCTCATGCCCCGTGTGTTTATACCCCTCAAGCCCACTCCCCGCAAATGCACCGTGTGTCTCAATCCCTCCCGCCCACCCCCCGCTCATGCCCCGTGTGTCTCTATCCCTCCCGCCCACCCCCGCTCATACCCTGTGTGTCTCTATCCCTCCCGCCAACCCCCTGCTCATGCGTCGTGTGTCTCTATCCCTCCCGGCCACCCCCCGCTCATGCCCCGTGTGTGTCTCTCCCTCCCCCCACCCCCGCTCATGCCCTGTGTGTCTCTATCCCTCCTGCCCACCCCCCGCTCATGCCCTGTGTGTGTCTCTCCCTCCCCCAACCCCCTGCTCATGCCCCGTGTGTCTCTCCCCTCACCCCCTATTCATGCCCCGTGTGTCTCTAGCACTCCCACCCACCCCCGCTCATTCCCCTAGCCCTCCCACCCACCCACGCTCATGCCCTGTTTGTCTCTATCCCTCCCGCCCACCCTCTGCTCATGCCCCGTGTGCCTATATCCCTCCTGGCCACCCCCCGCTCACGCCCCGTGTGTGTCTCTCCCTCCCCCAACCCCCTGCTCATGCCCTGTGTGTCTCTCCCCTCACCTCCTACTCATGCCCTGTGTGTCTCTAGTCCTCCCACCCACCCCCACTCATTCCCCTAGCCCTCCCACCCACCCATGCTTATGCCCCGTTTGTCTCTATCCCTCCCACCCACCCCCCGCTCATGCCCTGTGTGTCTCTATCCCTCCCACCCACCCCCCGCTCATGCCCCGTGTGTCTCTATCCCTCCCACCCACCCCCGCTCATGCCCCGTGTGTCTCTATCCCTCTCACCCACCCCCCGCTCACGCCCCATGTGTCTCTCCCCCCACCCCCGCTCATGCCCCGTGTGTCTCTATCCCTCCCGCCCACCCCCCGCTCATGCCCCGAGTGTGTCTCTCCCTTCCCCCACCCCCTGCTCATGCCCCGTGTGTCTCTCCCCTCACCCCCTACTCATGCCCCGTGTGTCTCTAGCCCTCCCGCCCACCCACCCCCCGCTCATGCCCCTAGCCCTCCCACCCACCCCTCGCTCATGCCCTGTGTGTCTCTATCCCTCCCACCCAACCCCCACTCATGCCCCGTGTGTCTCTATCCCTCCCACCCACCCCCCGCTCATGCCCCGTGTGTCTCTATCCCTCCCACCCACCCCCCGTGTGTCTCTATCCCTCCCGCCCACCCCCCGCTCATGCCCCGTGTGTCTCTCCCCTCACCCCCTACTCATGCCCCGTGTGTCTCTAGCCCTCCCACCCACCCCCGCTCATGCCCCTAGCCCTCCCACCCACCCCCCGCTCATGCCCTGCGTGTCTCTATCCCTCCCACCCACCCCCCGCTCATGCCCCGTGTGTCTCTATCCCTCCCACCCACCCCACGCTCATGCCCCGTGTCCCGTGTGTCTCTATCCCAGCCACCCCCCGCTCATGCCCCGTGTCTCTCCCTCCCCCCCACCCCCTGCTCATGCCCCTTGTGTCTCTACCCTCACCCCCTACTCATGCGCTGTGTGTCTCTAGCCCTCCCACCCACCCCCCGCTCATGCCCCGTGTGTCTCTATCCCTCCCACCCACCCCCCGCTCATGCCCCGTGTGTCTCTATCCCTCCCACCCACCCCGCGTGTCTCTATCCCTCCCACCCACCCCCGCTCATGCCCCGTGTGTCTCTATCCCTCTCACCCACCCCCCGCTCACGCCCCGTGTGTCTCTCCCCCCACCCCCGCTCATGGCCCGTGTTTCTCTATCCCTCCCGCCCACCCCCCGCTCATCCCCGTGTGTGTCTCTCCCTCCCCCCACCCCCTGCTCATGCCCCGTGTGTCTCTCCCCTCACCCCCTACTCATGCCCTGTGTGTCTCTAGCCCTTCCGCCTACCCACCCCTCCCTCATGCCCCTCGACCTCCCACCCACCCCTCGCTCATGCCCCGTGTGTCTCTATCCCTCCCACCCAACCCCCACTCATGCCCCGTGTGTCTCTATCCCTCCCACCCACCCCCCGCTCATGCCCCGTGTGTCTCTATCCCTCCCACCCACCCCCCGTGTGTTTCTATCCCTCCCGCCCACCCCCCGCTCATGCCCCGTGTGTCTCTCCCCTCACCCCCTACTCATGCCCCGTGTGTCTCTAGCCCTCCCACCCACCCCCCGCTCATGCCCCTAGCCCTCCCACCCACCCTCCGCTCATGCCCTGTGTGTCTCTATCCCTCCCACCCACCCCCCGCTCATGCCCCGTGTGTCTCTATCCCTCCCACCCACCCCCCGCTCATGCCCCGTTTCCCGTGTGTCTCTATCCCAGCCACCCCCCGCTCATGCCCCGTGTCTCTCCCTCCCCCACACCCCCTGCTCATGCCCCTTGTGTCTCTACCCTCACCCCCTACTCATGCCCTGTGTGTCTCTAGCCCTCCCACCCACCCCCCGCTCATGCCCCGTGTGTCTCTATCCCTCCCACCCACCCCCCGCTCATGCCCCGTGTGTCTCTATCCCTCCCACCCACCCCCCGCTCATGCCCCGTGTGTCTCTATCCCTCCCACCCACCCCCGCTCATGCCCCGTGTGTCTCTATCCCTCCCGCCCACCCCCCGCTCATGCCCCGTGTGTGTCTCTCCCTCCCCCCACCCCCTGCTCATGCCCCGTGTGTCTCTCCCCTCACCCCCTACTCATGCCCCGTGTGTCTCTAGCCCTCCCTCCCACCCACCCCCCTGCTCATGCCCCTAGCCCTCCCACCCACCCCTCGCTCATGCCCTGTGTGTCTCTATCCCTCCCACCCAACCCCCAATCATGCCCCGAGTGTCTCTATCCCTCCCACCCACCCCCCGCTCATGCCCCATGTGTCTCTATCCCTCCCACCCACCCCCCGTGTGTCTCTATCCCTCCAACCCACCCCACGCTCATGCCCCGTGTGTCTCTCCCCTCACCCCCTACTCATGCCCCGTGTGTCTCTAGCCCTCCCACCCACCCCCCGCTCATGCCCCTAGCCCTCCCACCCACCCCCCGCTCATGCCCTGTGTGTCTCTATCCCTCCCATCCACCCCCCGCTCATGCCCCGTGTGTCTCTATCCCTCCGACCCACCCCCCGCTCATGCCCCGTGTCCCGTGTGTCTCTATCCCAGCCACCCCCCGCTCATGCCCCGTGTCTCTCCCCCCCACCCCCTGCTCATGCCCCTTGTGTCTCTACCCTCACCCCCTACTCACGCCCTGTGTGTCTCTAGCCCTCCCACCCACCCCCCGCTCATACCCCGTGTGTCTCTATCCCTCCCACCCACCCCCCGCTCATGCCCCGTGTGTCTCTATCCCTCCCACCCACCCCCTGCTCATGCCCCGTGTGTCTCTATCCCTCCCACCCACCCCCGCTCATGCCCCGTGTGTCTCTATCCCTCTCACCCACCCCCTGCTCACGCCCCGTGTGTCTCTCCCCCCACCCCCGCTCATGCCCCATGTGTCTCTATCCCTCCCGCCCACCCCCCGCTCATGCCCCGTGTGTGTCTCTCCCTCCCCCCAACCCCTGCTCATGCCCCGTGTGTCTCTCCCCTCACCCCCTACTCATGCCCGGTGTGTCTCTAGCCCTCCCGCCCACCCACCCCCCGCTCATGCCCCTAGCCCTCCCACCCACCCCTCGCTCATGCCCCGTGTGTCTCTATCCCTCCCACCCAACCCCCACTCATGCCCCGTGTGTCTCTATCCCTCCCACCCACCCCCCGCTCATGCCCCGTGTGTCTCTATCCCTCCCACCCACCCCCCGTGTGTCTCTATCCCTCCCGCCCACCCCCGCTCATGCCCCGTGTGTCTCTCCCCTCACCCCCTACTCATGCCCCGTGTGTCTCTAGCCCTCCCACCCACCCCCCGCTCATGCCCTGTGTGTCTCTATCCCTCCCACCCACCCCCCGCTCATGCCCCGTGTGTCTCTATCCCTCCCACCCACCCCCCGCTCATGCCCCGTGTCCCGTTTGTCTCTATCCCAGCCACCCCCCGCTCATGCCCCGTGTCTCTCCCTCCCCCCCACCCCCTGCTCATGCCCCTTGTGTCTCTACCCTCACCCCCTACTCATGCCCTGTGTGTCTCTAGCCCTCCCACCCACCCCCCGCTCATGCCCCGTGTGTCTCTATCCCTCCCACCCACCCCCCGCTCATGCCCCGTGTGTCTCTATCCCTCCCACCCACCCCCCGCTCATGCCCCGTGTGTCTCTATCCCTCCCACCCACCCCCGCTCATGCCCCGTGTGTCTCTATCCCTCCCGCCCACCCCCCGCTCATGCCCCGTGTGTGTCTCTCCCTCCCCCCACCCCCTGCTCATGCCCCGTGTGTCTCTCCCCTCACCCCCTACTCATGCCCCGTGTGTCTCTAGCCCTCCCGCCCACCCACCCCCCGCTCATGCCCCTAGCCCTCCCACCCACCCCTCGCTCATGCCCCATGTGTCTCTATCCCTCCCACCCAACCCCCACTCATGCCCTGTGTGTCTCTATCCCTCCCACCCACCCCCCGTGTGTCTCTATCCCTCCCGCCCACCCCCCGCTCATGCCCCGTGTGTCTCTCCCCTCACCCCCTACTCATGCCACGTGTGTCTCTAGCCCTCCCACCCACCCCCTGCCCCTAGCCCTCCCACCCACCCCCCGCTCATGCCCTGTGTGTCTCTATCCCTCCCACCCACCCCCCGCTCATGCCCCGTGTGTCTCTATCCCTCCCACCCCCCGCTCATGCCCCGTGTCCCGTGTGTCTCTATCCCAGCCACCCCCCGCTCATGCCCCGTGTCTCTCCCTCCCCCCCACCCCCTGCTCATGCCCCTTGTGTCTCTACCCTCACCCCCTATTCATGCCCTGTGTGTCTCTAGCCCTCCCACCCACCCCCCGCTCATGCCCCGTGTGTCTCTATCCCTCCCACCCACCCCCCGCTCATGCCCCGTGTGTCTCTATCCCTCCCACCCACCCCCCGCTCATGCCCCGTGTGTCTCTATCCCTCCCACCCACCCCCGCTCATGCCCCGTGTGTCTCTATCTCTTTCACACACCCCCCGCTCATGCCCTGTGTGTCTCTATCTCTCCCACCCACCCCCCGCTCATGCCCCGTGTGTCTCTATCCCTCCCGGCCACCCCCCGCTCATGCCCCGTGTGTCTCTCTCCCTCCCCCCCACCCCCGCTCATGCCCCGTGTGTCTCTGTCCCTCCCCCCACCCCCTGCTCATGCCCTGTGTGTCTCTCCCCTCACCCCCTACTCATGCCCCGTGTGTCTCTATCCCTCCCGGCCACCCCCGCTCATGCCCCATGTGTCTCTCTCCCTCCCCCCCACCCCCGCTCATGCCCTGTGTGTCTCTGTCCCTCCCCCCCACCCCCTGCTCACGCCCCGTGTGTCTCTCCCCCCACCCCCTGATCATGCCCCATGTGTCTCTCCCCTCACCCCCTACTCATGCCCCGTGTGTCTCTAAAATCCCCACTCATGCCCCTAGCCCTCCCACCCACCCCTCGCTCATGCCCCGTGTGTCTCTATCCCTCCCACCCACCCCCCGCTCATGCCCCGTGTGTCTCTATCCCTCCCACCCACCCCCCGCTCATGCCCCGTGTGTCTCTATCCCTCCCACCCACCCCCCGCTCATGCGCCGTGTCTCTCCCTCCCCCCCACCCCCTGCTCATGCCCCTTGTCTCTCTCCCCTCACCCCCTACTCATGCCCTGTGTGTCTCTAGCCCTCCCACCCACCCCCCGCTCATGCCCCGTGTGTCTCTATCCCTCCCACCCACCCCCCGCTCATGCCCCTTGTGTCTCTATCCCTCCCACCCACCCCCGCTCATGCCCCGTGTGTCTCTCTCCCTCCCACCCACCCCTGCTCATGCCCCGTGTGTCTCTATCCCTTTCACACACCCCCCGCTCATGCCCTGTGTGTCTCTCCCCTCACCCCCTACTCATGCCCCGTGTGTCTCTATCCCTCCCGCCCACCCCCCGCTCATGCCCCGTGTGTCTCTCCCCTCACCCCCTACTCATGCCCCGTGTGTCTCTAGCCCGAACCACCCACCCCCCGCTCATACCCCTAGCCCTCCCACCCACACCCCGCTCATGCCCTGTGTGTCTCTATCCCTCCCACCCACCCCCCGCTCATGCCCCGTGTGTCTCTATCCCTCCCACCCACCCCCCGCTCATGCCCCGTGTGTCTCTATCCCTCCCACCCACCCCCCGCTCATGCCCCGTGTGTCTCTATCCCTCCCACCCACCCCCCTGCTCATGCCCCGTGTCTCTCCCTCCCCCCCACCCCCTGCTCATGCCCCTTGTCTCTCTCCCCTCACCTCCTACTCATGCCCTGTGTGTCTCTAGCCCTCCCACCCACCCCCCGCTCATGCCCCGTGTGTCTCTATCCCTCCCACCCACCCCCCGCTCATGCCCCGTGTGTCTCTATCCCTCCCATCCACCCCCGCTCATGCCCCGTGTGTCTCTATCCCTCCCACCCACCCCTGCTCATGCCCCGTGTGTCTCTATCCCTTTCACACACCCCCCGCTCATGCCCTGTGTGTCTCTATCCCTCCCACCCACCCCCCGCTCATGCCCCGTGTGTCTCTATCCCTCCCGGCCACCTCCCGCTCATGCCCCGTGTGTCTCTCTCCCTCCCCCCCACCCCCGCTCATGCCCCGTGTGTCTCTGTCCCTCCCCCCACCCCCTGCTCATGCCCCGTGTGTCTCTCCCCTCACCCCCTACTCATGCCCCGTGTGTCTCTAGCCCTCCCACCCACCCCTCGCTCATGCCCCTAGCCTTCCCACCCACCCCCCGCTCATGCCCCGTGTGTCTCTATCCCTCCCAACCCCCCCGCTCATGCCCCGTGTGTCTCTATCCCTCCAACCCACCCCCGCTCATGCCCCATGTGTCTCTATCCCTCCCACCCACCCCCCGCTCATGCCCCGTGTGTCTCTCCCCTCACCCCCCGCTCATGCCCCGTGTGTCTCTTTCACTCCCACCCACCCCCCGATCATGCCCCGTGTGTCTCTATCCCTCCCGCCCACCCCCCGCTCATGCCCCGTGTGTCTCTATCCCTCCCGCCCATCTCCCGCTCATGCATTGTGTGTCTCTACACCCTCGCGCACACCCGCCGCTCATGCGCCGTGTGTCTCTATCCCTCCCGCCCACACCCCACTCATGCCCCGTGTGTCTCTATCCCTCCCGCCCACCCCCCGCTCATGCCCCGTGTTTGTCTCTCCCTCCCCCCACCCCCGCTCATGCCCCGTGTGTCTCTATTCCTCCCGCCCACCCCCCGCTCATGCCCAGTGTGTCTCTCTCCCTCCCGCCCATCCCCCGCTCACACCCGCTCACCCCCCGCTCATGCCCCATGTGTCTCTAGCCCTCCCACCCAACCCCCGCTCATGCCCCGTGTGTCTCTAGTCCTCCCACCCAACCCCCGCTAATGCCCCGTGTGTCTCTAGCCCTCCCACCCCCCGCTCATGCCCCATGTGTCTTTATCCCTCCCACCCACCCCCGCTCATGCCCCGTGTGTCTCTATCCCTCCCACCCACACCCGCTCATGCCCCGTGTGTCTCTATCCCTCCCACCCACCCCCGCTCATGCCCCGTGTGTCTCTATCCCTCCCACCCACCCCCCGCTCATACCCCTAGCCCTCCCACCCACCCCCCGCTCATGCCATGTGTGTCTCTATCCCTCCCACCCACCCCCCGCTCATGCCCCGTGTGTCTCTATCCCTCCCACCCACCCCCCGCTCATGCCCCGTGTGTCTCTATCCCTCCCACCCACCCCCCGCTCATGCCCCGTGTGTCTCTATCCCTCCCACCCACCCCCCTGCTCATGCCCCGTGTCTCTCCCTCCCCCCCACCCCCTGCTCATGCCCCTTGTCTCTCTCCCCTCACCCCCTACTCATGCCCTGTGTGTCTCTAGCCCTCCCACCCACCCCCCGCTCATGCCCCGTGTGTCTCTATTCCTCCCGCCCACCCCCGCTCATACCCTGTGTGTCTCTATCCCTCCCGGCCACCCCCTGCTCATGCCCCGTGTGTCTCTATCCCTCCCGCCCACCCCCTGCTCATGCGTCGTGTATCTCTATCCCTCCCGGCCACCCCCCGCTCATGCCCCGTGTGTGTCTCTCCCTCCCCCCACCCCCGCTCATGCCCCGTGTGTCTCTATCTCTCCCGCCCACCCCCCGCTCATGCCCTGTGTGTGTCTCTCCCTCCCCCCACCCCCACTCATGCCCTGTGTGTCTCTATCCCTCCCCCCCACCCCCGCCGCGTTTGTCTCTATCCCTCCCCCCACCCCCGCTCATGCCCCGCGTGTCTCTCTCCCTCCCCCCCACCCCCGCTCATGCCCAGTGTGTCTCTCTCCCTCCCCCCCACCCCCGCTCATGCCCCGTGTGTCTCTCTTCCTCCCCCCCACCCCCGCTCATGCCCCGTGTCGGTGGCCAGCGGAGGGCCGAGGAGCGGGATCTGCCGCACAAACTCATGTCCGTGTGGCATGTCCGTGTTTTTATGTCCCCGCTCATGCCCCGTGTGTCTCTATCCCTCCTGCCCACACCCTGCTCATGCCCCGTGTGTGTCTCTCCCTCCCCCCCACTCCCGCTCATGCCCCGTGTGTCTCTATGCCTCCCGCCCACCCCCCGCTCATGCCCCGTGTGTCTCTATCCCTCCCGCCCACCCCAAGCTCCTGCCCCGTGTGTCTCTATGCCTCCCGCCCACCCCCCGCTCATGCCCCGTGTGTCGCTATCCCTCCCGCCCATCCCAAGCTCATGCCCCGTGTGTCTCTATCCCTCCCGCCCACCCCCCGCTCATGCCTGTGTGTCTCTCCCTCCCCCCACCCCCGCTCATGCCCCGTGTGTCTCTCTCCCTCCCCCACACCCCCGCTCATGCCCCGTGTGTCTCTCTATCTCCCCCCACCCCCGCTCATCTCATGCCCAGTGTGTCTCTCTCTCCCCCCCACCCCCGCTGATGCCCCGTGTGTCTCTCCCTCCCCCACCCCCCGATCATGCTCCGTGTGTCTCTATCCCTCCCACCCACCCCCCTGCTCATGCCCTGTGTGTCTTTATCTCTCTCACCCACCCACCGCTCATGCCCGGTGTGTCTCTATCCCTCCCACCCCCGGCTCATGCCCCATGTGTCTCTATCCCTCCCAATCACCCCCCGCCCATGCCCTGTGTGTCTCTATCCCTCCCACCCACCCCCCGCTCATGCCCCGTGTGTCTCTATCCCTCCCACCCACCCCCGCTCACGCCCCGTGTGTATCTATCCCTCCCACCCACCCCCCGCTCATGCCCCGTGTGTCTCTATCCCTCCCGGCCACCCCCTGCTCATGCCCCGTGTGTCTCTATCACTCCCGCCCACCCCCTACTCATGCGTCGTGTGTCTCTATCCCTCCCGGCCACCCCCCGCTCATGCCCCGTGTGTGTCTCTCCCTCTCCCCACCCCCGCTCATGCCCCGTGTGTCTCTATCCCTCCCGCCCACCCCCCGCTCATGCCCCGTGTGTGTCTCTCCCTCTCCCCACCCCCGCTCATGCCCCGTGTGTCTCTATCCCTCCCGCCCACCCCCCGCTCATGCCCTGTGTGTGTCTCTCCCTCCCCCCAACCCCCTGCTCATGCCTGTGTGTCTCTCCCTCCCCCCGACCCCGCTCATGCCCCGTGTGTCTCTCTCCCTCCCCTCCACCCCCGCTCATGCCCCGTGTGTCTCTCCCCTCACCCCCTATTCATGCCCCGTGTGTCTCTAGCACTCCCACCCACCCCCGCTCATTCCCCTAGCCCTCCCACCCACCCACGCTCATGCCCTGTTTGTCTCTATCCCTCCCGCCCACCCTCTGCTCATGCCCCGTGTGCCTATATCCCTCCTGGCCACCCCCCGCTCACGCCCCGTGTGTGTCTCTCCCTCCCCCCACCCCCGCTCATGCCCCGTGTGTCTCTATCCCTCCCGCCCACCCCCCGCTCATGCCCCGTGTGTGTCTCTCCCTCCCCCAAACCCCTGCTCATGCCCTGTGTGTCTCTCCCCTCACCTCCTACTCATGCCCCGTGTGTCTCTAGTCCTCCCACCCACCCCCACTCATTCCCCTAGCCCTCCCACCCACCCATGCTTATGCCCCGTTTGTCTCTATCCCTCCCACCCACCCCCCGCTCATGCCCTGTGTGTCTCTATCCCTCCCACCCACCCCCCGCTCATGCCCCGTTTGTCTCTATCCCTCCCACCCATCCCCGCTCATGCCCCGTGTGTCTCTATCCCTCTCACCCACCCCCCGCTCACGCCCCATGTGTCTCTCCCCCCACCCCCGCTCATGCCCCGTGTGTCTCTATCCCTCCCCCCCACCCCCCGCTCATGCCCCGAGTGTGTCTCTCCCTTCCCCCACCCCCTGCTCATGCCCCGTGTGTCTCTCCCCTCACCCCCTACTCATGCCCTGTGTGTCTCTAGCCCTCCCGCCCACCCACCCCCCGCTCATGCCCCTAGCCCTCCCACCCACCCCTCGCTCATGCCCTGTGTGTCTCTATCCCTCCCACCCAACCCCCACTCATGCCCCGTGTGTCTCTATCCCTCCCACCCACCCCCCGCTCATGCCCCGTGTGTCTCTATCCCTCCCACCCACCCCCCGTGTGTCTCTATCCCTCCCGCCCACCCCCCGTTCATGCCCCGTGTGTCTCTCCCCTCACCCCCTACTCATGCCCCGTGTGTCTCTAGCCCTCCCACCCACCCCCGCTCATGCCCCTAGCCCTCCCACCCACCCCCCACTCATGCCCTGCGTGTCTCTATCCCTCCCACCCACCCCCCGCTCATGCCCCGTGTGTCTCTATCCCTCCCACCCACCCCACGCTCATGCCCCGTGTCCCGTGTGTCTCTATCCCAGCCACCCCCCGCTCATGCCCCTTTTGTCTCTACCCTCACCCCCTACTCATGCGCTGTGTGTCTCTAGCCCTCCCACCCACCCCCGCTCATGCCCCTAGCCCTCCCACCCACCCCCCGCTCATGCCCTGCGTGTCTCTATCCCTCCCACCCACCCCCCGCTCATGCCCCGTGTGTCTCTATCCCTCCCACCCACCCCACGCTCATGCCCCGTGTCCCGTGTGTCTCCCTCCCCCCCACCCCCTGCTCATGCCCCTTGTGTCTCTACCCTCACCCCCTACTCATGCGCTGTGTGTCTCTAGCCCTCCCACCCACCCCCCGCTCATGCCCCGTGTGTCTCTATCCCTCCCACCCACCCCCCGCTCATGCCCCGTGTGTCTCTATCCCTCCCACCCACCCCCGCGTGTCTCTATCCCTCCCACCCACCCCCGCTCATGCCCCGTGTGTCTCTATCCCTCTCACCCACCCCCCGCTCACGCCCCGTGTGTCTCTCCCCCCACCCCCGCTCATGGCCCGTGTTTCTCTATCCCTCCCGCCCACCCCCCGCTCATCCCCGTGTGTGTCTCTCCCTCCCCCCACCCCCTGCTCATGCCCCGTGTGTCTCTCCCCTCACCCCCTACTCATGCCCTGTGTGTCTCTAGCCCTTCCGCCTACCCACCCCTCCCTCATGCCCCTAGACCTCCCACCCACCCCTCGCTCATGCCCCGTGTGTCTCTATCCCTCCCACCCAACCCCCACTCATGCCCCGTGTGTCTCTATCCCTCCCACCCACCCCCCGCTCATGCCCCGTGTGTCTCTATCCCTCCCACCCACCCCCATGTGTTTCTATCCCTCCCGCCCACCCCCCGCTCATGCCCCGTGTGTCTCTCCCCTCACCCCCTACTCATGCCCCGTGTGTCTCTAGCCCTCCCACCCACTCCCCGCTCATGCCCCTAGCCCTCCCACCCACCCTCCGCTCATGCCCTGTGTGTCTCTATCCCTCCCACCCACCCCCCGCTCATGCCCCGTGTGTCTCTATCCCTCCCACCCACCCCCCGCTCATGCCCCGTTTCCCGTGTGTCTCTATCCCAGCCACCCCCCGCTCATGCCCCGTGTCTCTCCCTCCCCCCCACCCCCTGCTCATGCCCCTTGTGTCTCTACCCTCACCCCCTACTCATGCCCTGTGTGTCTCTAGCCCTCCGACCCACCCCCCGCTCATGCCCCGTGTGTCTCTATCCCTCCCACCCACCCCCCGCTCATGCCCCGTGTGTCTCTATCCCTCCCACCCACCCCCTGCTCATGCCCCATGTGTCTCTATCCCTCCCACCCACCCCCGCTCATGCCCCGTGTGTCTCTATCCCTCCCGCCCACCCCCCGCTCATGCCCCGTGTGTGTCTCTCCCTCCCCCCACCCCCTGCTCATGCCCCGTGTGTCTCTCCCCTCACCCCCTACTCATGCCCCGTGTGTCTCTAGCCCTCCCGCCCACCCACCCCCCGCTCATGCCCCTAGCCCTCCCACCCACCCCTCGCTCATGCCCCATGTGTCTCTATCCCTGCCACCCAACCCCCACTCATGCCCTGTGTGTCTCTATCCCTCCCACCCACCCCCCGTGTGTCTCTATCCCTCCCGCCCACCCCCCGCTCATGCCCCGTGTGTCTCTCCCCTCACCCCCTACTCATGCCACGTGTGTCTCTAGCCCTCCCACCCACCCCCTGCCCCTAGCCCTCCCACCCACCCCCCGCTCATGCCCTGTGTGTCTCTATCCCTCCCACCCACCCCCCGCTCATGCCCCTTGTGTCTCTATCCCTCCCACCCCCCGCTCATGCCCCGTGTCCCGTGTGTCTCTATCCCAGCCACCCCCCGCTCATGCCCCGTGTCTCTCCCTCCCCCCACCCCCTGCTCATGCCCCTTGTGTCTCTACCCTCACCCCCTATTCATGCCCTGTGTGTCTCTAGCCCTCCCACCCACCCCCCGCTCATGCCCCGTGTGTCTCTATCCCTCCCACCCACCCCCGCTCATGCCCCGTGTGTCTCTATCCCTCCCACCCACCCCCCGCTCATGCCCCGTGTGTCTCTATCCCTCCCACCCACCCCCGCTCATGCCCCGTGTGTCTCTATCTCTTTCACACACCCCCCGCTCATGCCCTGTGTGTCTCTATCTCTCCCACCCACCCCCCGCTCATGCCCCGTGTGTCTCTATCCCTCCCGGCCACCCCCCGCTCATGCCCCGTGTGTCTCTCTCCCTCCCCCCCACCCCCGCTCATGCCCCGTGTGTCTCTGTCCCTCCCCCCACCCCCTGCTCATGCCCCGTGTGTCTCTCCCCTCACCCCCTACTCATGCCCCGTGTGTCTCTATCCCTCCCGGCCACCCCCGCTCATGCCCCATGTGTCTCTCTCCCTCCCCCCCACCCCCGCTCATGCCCTGTGTGTCTCTGTCCCTCCCCCCCACCCCCTGCTCACGCCCCGTGTGTCTCTCCCCCCACCCCCTGATCATGCCCCATGTGTCTCTCCCCTCACCCCCTACTCATGCCCCGTGTGTCTCTAAAATCCCCACTCATGCCCCTAGCCCTCCCACCCACCCCTCGCTCATGCCCCGTGTGTCTCTATCCCTCCCACCCACCCCCCGCTCATGCCCCGTGTGTCTCTATCCCTCCCACCCACCCCCCGCTCATGCCCCGTGTGTCTCTATCCCTCCCACCCACCCCCCGCTCATGCGCCGTGTCTCTCCCTCCCCCCCACCCCCTGCTCATGCCCCTTGTCTCTCTCCCCTCACCCCCTACTCATGCCCTGTGTGTCTCTAGCCCTCCCACCCACCCCCCGCTCATGCCCCGTGTGTCTCTATCCCTCCCACCCACCCCCCGCTCATGCCCCTTGTGTCTCTATCCCTCCCACCCACCCCCGCTCATGCCCCGTGTGTCTCTCTCCCTCCCACCCACCCCTGCTCATGCCCCGTGTGTCTCTATCCCTTTCACACAGCCCCCGCTCATGCCCTGTGTGTCTCTCCCCTCACCCCCTACTCATGCCCCGTGTGTCTCTATCCCTCCCGCCCACCCCCCGCTCATGCCCCGTGTGTCTCTCCCCTCACCCCCTACTCATGCCCCGTGTGTCTCTAGCCCGAACCACCCACCCCCCGCTCATACCCCTAGCCCTCCCACCCACACCCCGCTCATGCCCTGTGTGTCTCTATCCCTCCCACCCACCCCCCGCTCATGCCCCGTGTGTCTCTATCCCTCCCACCCACCCCCCGCTCATGCCCCGTGTGTCTCTATCCCTCCCACCCACCCCCCGCTCATGCCCCGTGTGTCTCTATCCCTCCCACCCACCCCCCTGCTCATGCCCCGTGTTTCTCCCTCCCCCCCACCCCCTGCTCATGCCCCTTGTCTCTCTCCCCTCACCTCCTACTCATGCCCTGTGTGTCTCTAGCCCTCCCACCCACCCCCCGCTCATGCCCCGTGTGTCTCTATCCCTCCCACCCACCCCCCGCTCATGCCCCGTGTGTCTCTATCCCTCCCATCCACCCCTGCTCATGCCCCGTGTGTCTCTATCCCTCCCACCCACCCCTGCTCATGCCCCGTGTGTCTCTATCCCTTTCACACACCCCCCGCTCATGCCCTGTGTGTCTCTATCCCTCCCACCCACCCCCCGCTCATGCCCCGTGTGTCTCTATCCCTCCCGGCCACCTCCCGCTCATGCCCCGTGTGTCTCTCTCCCTCCCCCCCACCCCCGCTCATGCCCCGTGTGTCTCTGTCCCTCCCCCCACCCCCTGCTCATGCCCCGTGTGTCTCTCCCCTCACCCCCTACTCATGCCCCGTGTGTCTCTAGCCCTCCCACCCACCCCTCGCTCATGCCCCTAGCCCTCCCACCCACCCCCCGCTCATGACCCGTGTGTCTCTATCCCTCCCACCCACCCCCCGCTCATGCCCCGTGTGTCTCTATCCCTCCCAACCCCCCCGCTCATGCCCCGTGTGTCTCTATCCCTCCAACCCACCCCCGCTCATGCCCCATGTGTCTCTATCCCTCCCACCCACCCCCCGCTCATGCCCCGTGTGTCTCTCCCCTCACCCCCCGCTCATGCCCCGTGTGTCTCTTTCACTCCCACCCACCCCCCGATCATGCCCCGTGTGTCTCTATCCCTCCCGCCCACCCCCCGCTCATGCCCCGTGTGTCTCTATCCCTCCCGCCCATCTCCCGCTCATGCATTGTGTGTCTCTACACCCTCGCGCACACCCGCCGCTCATGCGCCGTGTGTCTCTATCCCTCCCGCCCACACCCCACTCATGCCCCGTGTGTCTCTATCCCTCCCGCCCACCCCCCGCTCATGCCCCGTGTTTGTCTCTCCCTCCCCCCACCCCCGCTCATGCCCCGTGTGTCTCTATTCCTCCCGCCCACCCCCGCTCATGCCCAGTGTGTCTCTCTCCCTCCCGCCCATCCCCCGCTCACACCCGCTCACCCCCGCTCATGCCCCATGTGTCTCTAGCCCTCCCACCCAACCCCCGCTCATGCCCCGTGTGTCTCTAGTCCTCCCACCCAACCCCCGCTAATGCCCCGTGTGTCTCTAGCCCTCCCACCCCCCGCTCATGCCCCATGTGTCTTTATCCCTCCCACCCACCCCCGCTCATGCCCCGTGTGTCTCTATCCCTCCCACCCACACCCGCTCATGCCCCGTGTGTCTCTATCCCTCCCACCCACCCCCGCTCATGCCCCGTGTGTCTCTATCCCTCCCACCCACCCCCCGCTCATACCCCTAGCCCTCCCACCCACCCCCCGCTCATGCCCTGTGTGTCTCTATCCCTCCCACCCACCCCCCGCTCATGCCCCGTGTGTCTCTATCCCTCCCACCCACCCCCCGCTCATGCCCTGTGTGTCTCTATCCCTCCCACCCACCCCCCGCTCATGCCCCGTGTGTCTCTATCCCTCCCACCCACCCCCCTGCTCATGCCCCGTGTCTCTCCCTCCCCCCCACCCCCTGCTCATGCCCCTTGTCTCTCTCCCCTCACCCCCTACTCATGCCCTGTGTGTCTCTAGCCCTCCCACCCACCCCCCGCTCATGCCCCGTGTGTCTCTATCCCTCCCACCCACCCCCCGCTCATGCCCCGTGTGTCTCTATCCCTCCCATCCACCCCCGCTCATGCCCCGTGTGTCTCTATCCCTCCCACCCACCCCTGCTCATGCCCCGTGTGTCTCTATCCCTTTCACACACCCCCCGCTCATGCCCTGTGTGTCTCTATCCCTCCCACCCACCCCCCGCTCATGCCCCGTGTGTCTCTATCCCTCCCGGCCACCCCCCGCTCATGCCCCGTGTGTCTCTCTCCCTCCCCCCCACCCCCGCTCATGCCCCGTGTGTCTCTGTCCCTCCCCCCACCCCCTGCTCATGCCCTGTGTGTCTCTCCCCTCACCCCCTACTCATGCCCCGTGTGTCTCTAGCCCTCCCACCCACCCCTCGCTCATGCCCCTAGCCCTCCCACCCACCCCCCGCTCATGACCCGTGTGTCTCTATCCCTCCCACCCACCCCCCGCTCATGCCCCGTGTGTCTCTATCCCTCCCAACCCCCCCGCTCATGCCCCGTGTGTCTCTATCCCTCCAACCCACCCCCGCTCATGCCCCATGTGTCTCTATCCCTCCAACCCACCCCCCGCTCATGCCCCGTGTGTCTCTCCCCTCACCCCCCGCTCATGCCCCGTGTGTCTCTTTCACTCCCACCCACCCCCCGATCATGCCCCGTGTGTCTCTATCCCTCCCGCCCACCCCCCGCTCATGCCCCGTGTGTCTCTATCCCTCCTGCCCACCCCCCGCTCATGCCCCGTGTGTCTCTATCCCTCCCGCCCATCTCCCGCTCATGCATTGTGTGTCTCTACACCCTCGCGCACACCCGCCGCTCATGCGCCGTGTGTCTCTATCCCTCCCGCCCACACCCCACTCATGCCCCGTGTGTCTCTATCCCTCCCGCCCACCCCCCGCTCATGCCCCGTGTTTGTCTCTCCCTCCCCCCACCCCCGCTCATGCCCCGTGTGTCTCTAGCCCTCCCACCCTCCCCCGCTCATGCCCCGTGTGTCTCTATCCCTCCCACCCACCCCCCGCGCATGCCCGTGTGTCTCTAAATCCCTCCGACCCACCCCCCGCTCATGCGCCGTGTGTCTCTATAGCTCCCACCAACCCACTACTCATTGCCCCGTGTGTCTCTAACCCGATCATGCTCTGTGTGTCTCTATCCCTCCCACCCACCCCCCGCTCAAGCCCTGTGTGTCTCTATCCCTCCCCCCCACCCCCAAGTCATGCCCCGTGTGTCTCTATCCATCCCACCCACCCCCCGCTCAAGCCCCATGTGTCTCTCCCCTCACCCCCTACTCATGCACCGTGTGTCTCTAGCCCTCCCACCCACCCCCCGCTTATGCCCCTAACTCTCCCACCCACACCCCGCTAATGCACCGTTTTTCTCTCCCCGAACCACCCACCACCCCGCTCATGCCCTGTGTGTCTCTATCCCTCCCACCCACCCCCTGCTCATGCCCCGTGTGTCTCTATCCCTCCCACCCACCCCCCGCTCATGCTCTGTGTGTCTCTATCTATCCCACCCACCCACCGCTCATGCTCCGTGTGTCTCTATCCCTCCCACCCCCTGCTCATGCCCCGTGTGTCTCTATCCCTCCCAATCACCCCCCACCCATGCCCTGTGTGTCTCTATCCCTCCCACCCACCTCCCGCTCATGCCCCGTGTGTCTATATCCCTCCCACCCACCCCCACTCACGCCCCATGTGTCTCTATCGCTCCCACCCACTCCCCGCTCATGCCCCGTGTGTCTCTATCCCTCCCCCCCACCCCCACTCATGCCCCCTGTGTTTATACCCCTCAAGCCCACTCCCCGCAAATGCACCGTGTGTCTCAATAGCTCCCGCCCACCCCCCGCTCATGCCCCGTGTGTCTCTATCCCTCCCGCCCACCCCCCGCTCATGCCCTGTGTGTCTCTATCCCTCCCGTCCACCCCCCGCTCATGCCCCGAGTGTCTCTATCCCCCCCGCCCACCCCCTGCTCATGTGTCGTGTGTCTCTATCCCTCCCGGCCACCCCCCGCTCATGCCCCGTGTGTGTCTCTCCCTCCCCCCACCCCCGATCATGCCCCGTGTGTCTCTATCCCTCCCGCCCACCCCCCGCTCATGCCCCGTGTGTGTCTCTCCCTCCCCCCAACCCCCTGCTCATACCCCGTGTGTCTCTCCCCTCACCCCCTACTCATGCCCTGTGAGTCTCTAGCCCTCCCACCCACCCCCGCTCATTCCCCTAGTCCTCCCACCCACCCACGCTCATGCCCCGTTTGTCTCTATCCCTCCCGCCCACCCTCTGCTCATGCCCCGTGTGTCTATATCCCTCCCGGCCACCCCCCGCTCATGCCCCGTGTGTGTCTCTCCCTCCCCCCACCCCCGCTCATGCCCCATGTGTCTCTATCCCTCCCGCCCACCCCCGCTCATGCCCCGTGTGTGTCTCTCCCTCCCCCCAACGCCCTGCTCATGCCCCGTGTGTCTCTCCCCTCACCCCCTACTCATGCCCCGTGTGTCTCTAGCCCTCCCACCCACCCCCGCTCATTCCCCTAACCCTCCCACCCACCCACGCTCATGCCCCGTTTGTCTCTATCCCTCCCACCCACCCCCCGCTCATGCCCCGTGTGTCTCTATCCCTCCCACCCACACCCCGCTCATGCCCCGTGTGTCTCTATCCCTCCCACCCACCCCCGCTCATGCCCCGTTTGTCTCTATCCCTCTCACCCACCCCCCGCTCACGCGCCGTGTGTCTCTCCCCCCACCCCCGCTCATGCCCCATGTGTCTCCATCCCTCCCGCCCACCCTCTTCTCATGCCCCGTGTGTGTCTCTCCCTCCCCCCACCCCCTGCTCATGCCCCGTGTGTCTCTCCCCTCACCCCCTACTCATGCCCCGTGTGTCTCTAGCCCTACCGCCCACCCACCCCCCGCTCATGCCCCTAGCCCTCCCACCCACCCCTCGCTCATGCCCCGTGTGTCTCTATCCCTCCCACCCACCCCCCGCTCATGCCCCGTGTATCTCTATCCCTCACACCCAACCCCCGCTCATGCCCCGTGTGTCTCTATCCCTCCCACCCACCCCCCACTCATGCCCCGTGTGTCTCTATCCCTCCCGCCCACTCCCCGCTCATGCCCCGTGTGTCTCTCCCCTCACGCCCTACTCATACCCCGTGTGTCTCTAGCCCTCCCACCCACCCCCCGCTCATGCCCCTATCCTTCCCGCCCACCCCCCGCTCATGGCCTGTGTGTCTCTATTCCTCCCACCCACCCCCCGCTCATGCCCCGTGTGTCTCTATCCCTCCCACCCACCCCCCACTCATGCCCCGTGTGTCTCTATCCCTCCCACCCACCCCCCGCTCATGCCCCGTGTGTCTCTATCCCTCAAACCCAACCCCGCTCATGCCCCGTGTCTCTCCCTCCCCTCCACCCCCTGCTCATGCCCCTTGTGTCTCTCCCCTCACCCCCTACTCATCCCCTGTGTGTCTCTAGACCTCCCACCCAACCCCCGCTCATGCCCCGTGTGTCTCTATCCCTCCTGGCCACCCCCCGCTCATGCCCCGTGTGTCTCTTTCCCTCCCACCCAACCCCCGCTCATGCCCCGTGTGTCTCCATCCCTCCCACCCACCCACCCCCGCTCATGCCCCGTGTGTCTCTTTCACTCCCACCCACCCCCCGATCATGCCCCGTGTGTCTCTATCCCTCCCGCCCACCCCCCGCTCATGCCCCGTGTGTCTCTATCCCTCCCGCCCATCTCCCGCTCATGCATTGTGTGTCTCTACACCCTCGCGCACACCCGCCGCTCATGCGCCGTGTGTCTCTATCCCTCCCGCCCACACCCCACTCATGCCCCGTGTGTCTCTATCCCTCCCGCCCACCCCCCGCTCATGCCCCGTGTTTGTCTCTCCCTCCCCCCACCCCCGCTCATGCCCCGTGTGTCTCTATTCCTCCCGCCCACCCCCCGCTCATGCCCAGTGTGTCTCTCTCCCTCCCGCCCATCCCCCGCTCACACCCGCTCACCCCCGCTCATGCCCCATGTGTCTCTAGCCCTCCCACCCAACCCCCGCTCATGCCCCGTGTGTCTCTAGTCCTCCCACCCAACCCCCGCTAATGCCCCGTGTGTCTCTAGCCCTCCCACCCCCCGCTCATGCCCCATGTGTCTTTATCCCTCCCACCCACCCCCGCTCATGCCCCGTGTGTCTCTATCCCTCCCACCCACACCCGCTCATGCCCCGTGTGTCTCTATCCCTCCCACCCACCCCCGCTCATGCCCCGTGTGTCTCTATCCCTCCCACCCACCCCCCGCTCATACCCCTAGCCCTCCCACCCACCCCCCGCTCATGCCCTGTGTGTCTCTATCCCTCCCACCCACCCCCCGCTCATGCCCCGTGTGTCTCTATCCCTCCCACCCACCCCCCGCTCATGCCCCGTGTGTCTCTATCCCTCCCACCCACCCCCCGCTCATGCCCCGTGTGTCTCTATCCCTCCCACCCACCCCCCTGCTCATGCCCCGTGTCTCTCCCTCCCCCCCACCCCCTGCTCATGCCCCTTGTCTCTCTCCCCTCACCCCCTACTCATGCCCTGTGTGTCTCTAGCCCTCCCACCCACCCCCCGCTCATGCCCCGTGTGTCTCTATCCCTCCCACCCACCCCCCGCTCATGCCCCGTGTGTCTCTATCCCTCCCATCCACCCCCGCTCATGCCCCGTGTGTCTCTATCCCTCCCACCCACCCCTGCTCATGCCCCGTGTGTCTCTATCCCTTTCACACACCCCCCGCTCATGCCCTGTGTGTCTCTATCCCTCCCACCCACCCCCCGCTCATGCCCCGTGTGTCTCTATCCCTCCCGGCCACCCCCCGCTCATGCCCCGTGTGTCTCTCTCCCTCCCCCCCACCCCCGCTCATGCCCCGTGTGTCTCTGTCCCTCCCCCCACCCCCTGCTCATGCCCCGTGTGTCTCTCCCCTCACCCCCTACTCATGCCCCGTGTGTCTCTAGCCCTCCCACCCACCCCTCGCTCATGCCCCTAGCCCTCCCACCCACCCCCCGCTCATGACCCGTGTGTCTCTATCCCTCCCACCCACCCCCCGCTCATGCCCCGTGTGTCTCTATCCCTCCCAACCCCCCCGCTCATGCCCCGTGTGTCTCTATCCCTCCAACCCACCCCCGCTCATGCCCCATGTGTCTCTATCCCTCCCACCCACCCCCCGCTCATGCCCCGTGTGTCTCTCCCCTCACCCCCCGCTCATGCCCCGTGTGTCTCTTTCACTCCCACCCACCCCCCGATCATGCCCCGTGTGTCTCTATCCCTCCCGCCCACCCCCTGCTCATGCCCCGTGTGTCTCTATCCCTCCTGCCCACCCCCCGCTCATGCCCCGTGTGTCTCTATCCCTCCCGCCCATCTCCCGCTCATGCATTGTGTGTCTCTACACCCTCGCGCACACCCGCCGCTCATGCGCCGTGTGTCTCTATCCCTCCCGCCCACACCCCACTCATGCCCCGTGTGTCTCTATCCCTCCCGCCCACCCCCCGCTCATGCCCCGTGTTTGTCTCTCCCTCCCCCCACCCCCGCTCATGCCCCGTGTGTCTCTAGCCCTCCCACCCTCCCCCGCTCATGCCCCGTGTGTCTCTATCCCTCCCACCCACCCCCCGCGCATGCCCGTGTGTCTCTAAATCCCTCCGACCCACCCCCCGCTCATGCGCCGTGTGTCTCTATAGCTCCCACCAACCCACTACTCATTGCCCCGTGTGTCTCTAACCCGATCATGCTCTGTGTGTCTCTATCCCTCCCACCCACCCCCCGCTCAAGCCCTGTGTGTCTCTATCCCTCCCACCCACCCCCAAGTCATGCCCCGTGTGTCTCTATCCATCCCACCCACCCCCCGCTCAAGCCCCATGTGTCTCTCCCCTCACCCCCTACTCATGCACCGTGTGTCTCTAGCCCTCCCACCCACCCCCCGCTTATGCCCCTAGCTCTCCCACCCACACCCCGCTAATGCACCGTTTTTCTCCCCCCGAACCACCCACCACCCCGCTCATGCCCTGTGTGTCTCTATCCCTCCCACCCACCCCCTGCTCATGCCCCGTGTGTCTCTATCCCTCCCACCCACCCCCCGCTCATGCTCTGTGTGTCTCTATCTATCCCACCCACCCACCGCTCATGCTCCGTGTGTCTCTATCCCTCCCACCCCCTGCTCATGCCCCGTGTGTCTCTATCCCTCCCAATCACCCCCCACCCATGCCCTGTGTGTCTCTATCCCTCCCACCCACCTCCCGCTCATGCCCCGTGTGTCTACATCCCTCCCACCCACCCCCACTCACGCCCCATGTGTCTCTATCGCTCCCACCCACTCCCCGCTCATGCCCCGTGTGTCTCTATCCCTCCCCCCCACCCCCACTCATGCCCCCTGTGTTTATACCCCTCAAGCCCACTCCCCGCAAATGCACCGTGTGTCTCAATAGCTCCCGCCCACCCCCCGCTCATGCCCCGTGTGTCTCTATCCCTCCCGCCCACCCCCCGCTCATGCCCTGTGTGTCTCTATCCCTCCCGTCCACCCCCCGCTCATGCCCCGAGTGTCTCTATCCCCCCCGCCCACCCCCTGCTCATGTGTCGTGTGTCTCTATCCCTCCCGGCCACCCCCCGCTCATGCCCCGTGTGTGTCTCTCCCTCCCCCCACCCCCGATCATGCCCCGTGTGTCTCTATCCCTCCCGCCCACCCCCGCTCATGCCCCGTGTGTGTCTCTCCCTCCCCCCAACCCCCTGCTCATACCCCGTGTGTCTCTCCCCTCACCCCCTACTCATGCCCTGTGAGTCTCTAGCCCTCCCACCCACCCCCGCTCATTCCCCTAGTCCTCCCACCCACCCACGCTCATGCCCCGTTTGTCTCTATCCCTCCCGCCCACCCTCTGCTCATGCCCCGTGTGTCTATATCCCTCCCGGCCACCCCCCGCTCATGCCCCGTGTGTGTCTCTCCCTCCCACCCACCCCCGCTCATTCCCCTAACCCTCCCACCCACCCACGCTCATGCCCCGTTTGTCTCTATCCCTCCCACCCACCCCCCGCTCATGCCCCGTGTGTCTCTATCTCTCCCACCCACACCCCGCTCATGCCCCGTGTGTCTCTATCCCTCCCACCCACCCCCCGCTCATGCCCCGTGTGTCTCTATCCCTCCCAACCCCCCCGCTCATGCCCCGTGTGTCTCTATCCCTCCAACCCACCCCCGCTCATGCCCCATGTGTCTCTATCCCTCCCACCCACCCCCCGCTCATGCCCCGTGTGTGTCTCCCCTCACCCCCCGCTCATGCCCCGTGTGTCTCTTTCACTCCCACCCACCCCCCGATCATGCCCCGTGTGTCTCTATCCCTCCCGCCCACCCCCTGCTCATGCCCCGTGTGTCTCTATCCCTCCTGCCCACCCCCCGCTCATGCCCCGTGTGTCTCTATCCCTCCCGCCCATCTCCCGCTCATGCATTGTGTGTCTCTACACCCTCGCGCACACCCGCCGCTCATGCGCCGTGTGTCTCTATCCCTCCCGCCCACACCCCACTCATGCCCCGTGTGTCTCTATCCCTCCCGCCCACCCCCCGCTCATGCCCCGTGTTTGTCTCTCCCTCCCCCCACCCCCGCTCATGCCCCGTGTGTCTCTAGCCCTCCCACCCTCCCCCGCTCATGCCCCGTGTGTCTCTATCCCTCCCACCCACCCCCCGCGCATGCCCGTGTGTCTCTAAATCCCTCCGACCCACCCCCCGCTCATGCGCCGTGTGTCTCTATAGCTCCCACCAACCCACTACTCATTGCCCCGTGTGTCTCTAACCCGATCATGCTCTGTGTGTCTCTATCCCTCCCACCCACCCCCCGCTCAAGCCCTGTGTGTCTCTATCCCTCCCACCCACCCCCAAGTCATGCCCCGTGTGTCTCTATCCATCCCACCCACCCCCCGCTCAAGCCCCATGTGTCTCTCCCCTCACCCCCTACTCATGCACCGTGTGTCTCTAGCCCTCCCACCCACCCCCCGCTTATGCCCCTAGCTCTCCCACCCACACCCCGCTAATGCACCGTTTTTCTCTCCCCGAACCACCCACCACCCCGCTCATGCCCTGTGTGTCTCTATCCCTCCCACCCACCCCCTGTTCATGCCCCGTGTGTCTCTATCCCTCCCACCCACCCCCCGCTCATGCTCTGTGTGTCTCTATCTATCCCACCCACCCACCGCTCATGCTCCGTGTGTCTCTATCCCTCCCACCCCCTGCTCATGCCCCGTGTGTCTCTATCCCTCCCAATCACCCCCCACCCATGCCCTGTGTGTCTCTATCCCTCCCACCCACCTCCCGCTCATGCCCCGTGTGTCTACATCCCTCCCACCCACCCCCACTCACGCCCCATGTGTCTCTATCGCTCCCACCCACTCCCCGCTCATGCCCCGTGTGTCTCTATCCCTCCCCCCCACCCCCACTCATGCCCCCTGTGTTTATACCCCTCAAGCCCACTCCCCGCAAATGCACCGTGTGTCTCAATAGCTCCCGCCCACCCCCCGCTCATGCCCCGTGTGTCTCTATCCCTCCCGCCCACCCCCCGCTCATGCCCTGTGTGTCTCTATCCCTCCCGTCCACCCCCCGCTCATGCCCCGAGTGTCTCTATCCCCCCCGCCCACCCCCTGCTCATGTGTCGTGTGTCTCTATCCCTCCCGGCCACCCCCCGCTCATGCCCCGTGTGTGTCTCTCCCTCCCCCCACCCCCGATCATGCCCCGTGTGTCTCTATCCCTCCCGCCCACCCCCGCTCATGCCCCGTGTGTGTCTCTCCCTCCCCCCAACCCCCTGCTCATACCCCGTGTGTCTCTCCCCTCACCCCCTACTCATGCCCTGTGAGTCTCTAGCCCTCCCACCCACCCCCGCTCATTCCCCTAGTCCTCCCACCCACCCACGCTCATGCCCCGTTTGTCTCTATCCCTCCCGCCCACCCTCTGCTCATGCCCCGTGTGTCTATATCCCTCCCGGCCACCCCCCGCTCATGCCCCGTGTGTGTCTCTCCCTCCCACCCACCCCCGCTCATTCCCCTAACCCTCCCACCCACCCACGCTCATGCCCCGTTTGTCTCTATCCCTCCCACCCACCCCCCGCTCATGCCCCGTGTGTCTCTATCTCTCCCACCCACACCCCGCTCATGCCCCGTGTGTCTCTATCCCTCCCACCCACCCCCGCTCATGCCCCGTTTGTCTCTATCCCTCTCACCCACCCCCCGCTCACGCGCCGTGTGTCTCTCCCCCCACCCCCGCTCATGCCCCATGTGTCTCCATCCCTCCCGCCCACCCTCTTCTCATGCCCCGTGTGTGTCTCTCCCTCCCCCCACCCCCTGCTCATGCCCCGTGTGTCTCTCCCCTCACCCCCTACTCATGCCCCGTGTGTCTCTAGCCCTACCGCCCACCCACCCCCCGCTCATGCCCCTAGCCCTCCCACCCACCCCTCGCTCATGCCCCGTGTGTCTCTATCCCTCCCACCCACCCCCCGCTCATGCCCCGTGTATCTCTATCCCTCACACCCAACCCCCGCTCATGCCCCGTGTGTCTCTATCCCTCCCACCCACCCCCCACTCATGCCCCGTGTGTCTCTATCCCTCCCGCCCACTCCCCGCTCATGCCCCGTGTGTCTCTCCCCTCACGCCCTACTCATGCCCCGTGTGTCTCTAGCCCTCCCACGCACCCCCCACTCATGCCCCGTGTGTCTCTATCCCTCCCACCCACCCCCCGCTCATGCCCCGTGTGTCTCTATCCCTCCCACCCACCCCCCACTCATGCCCCGTGTGTCTCTATCCCTCCCACCCACCCCCCGCTCATGCCCCGTGTGTCTCTATCCCTCAAACCCAACCCCGCTCATGCCCCGTGTCTCTCCCTCCCCTCCACCCCCTGCTCATGCCCCTTGTGTCTCTCCCCTCACCCCCTACTCATCCCCTGTGTGTCTCTAGACCTCCCACCCACCCCCCGCTCATGCCCCGTGTGTCTCTATCCCTCCTGGCCACCCCCCGCTCATGCCCCGTGTGTCTCTTTCCCTCCCACCCAACCCCCGCTCATGCCCCGTGTGTCTCCATCCCTCCCACCCACCCACCCCCGCTCATGCCCCGTGTGTCTCTGTCCCTTTCACCCCCACCCCCACTCATGCCCTGTGTGTCTCTATCCCTCCCACCCACCCCCCGCTCATGCCCCGTGTGTCTCTATCACTCCCGGCCACCCCCCGCTCATGCCCCGTGTGTCTCTTTCCCTCCCCCTCACCCCCGCTCATGCCCCGTGTGTCTCTCCCCTCACCCACTACTCATGCCCCGTGTGTCTCTAGAACTCCCACCCACCCTTCGCTCATGCCCCTAGCCCTCCCACCCACCCCCCGCTCATGCCCCGTGTGTCTCTATCCCTCCCACCCACCCCCCGCTCATGCCCCGTGTGGCTCTATCCCTCCCACCCACCCTCCGCTCATGCCCCGTGTGTCTCTATCCCTCCCACCCACCCCCCGCTCATGCCCCGTGTCTCTTCCTCCCCCCAACCCACTGCTCAAGCCCCGTGTGTCTCTCCCCTCACCCCTACTCATGCCCCTTGTGTCTCTAGCCCTCCCACCCACCCCTCGCTCATGCCCCGTGTGTGTCTCTCCCTCCCCCCCACCCCCGCTCATGTCCCGTGTGTCTCTCTCCCTCCCGCTCACCCCCCGCTCATGCCCCGTGTGTCTCTTTCCCTCCCACCCAACCCCCGCTCATGCCCCGTGTGTCTCTATAACTCCCACCCACCCAACCCCGCTCATGCCCCGTGTGTCTCTATCCCTTTCACACACCCCCCACTCATGCCCTGTGTGTCTCTATCCCTCCCACCCACCCCCCGCTCATGCCCCGTGTGTCTCTATCACTCCCGGGCCACCCCCCGCTCATGCCCCGTGTGTCTCTTTCCCTCCCCCCCACCCCCGCTCATGCCCCGTGTGTCTCTCCCCTCACCCACTACTCATGCCCCGTGTGTCTCTAGCCCTGCCACCCACCCGTGCTCATGCCCCATGTGTCTCTATCCCTCCCACCCACCCCCCGCTCATGCCCCGTGTGGCTCTATCCCTCCCACCCACCCTCCGCTCATGCCCCGTGTGTCTCGATCCCTCCCACCCACCCCCCGCTCATGCCCCGTGTCTCTTCCTCCCCCAACCCACTGCTCAAGCCCCGTGTGTCTCTCCCCTCACCCGCTACTCATGCCCCTTGTGTCTCTAGCCCTCCCACCCACCCCTCGCTCATGCCCCGTGTGTGTCTCTCCCTCCCCCCCACCCCCGCTCATGTCCCGTGTGTCTCTCTCCCTCCCGCTCACCCCCCGCTCATGCCCCGTGTGTCACTAGCCCTCCCACCCACCCCCCGCGCATGCCACGTGTGTCTCTAGCCCTCCCACCCACCCCCCGCTCTTGCCCCATGTGTCTCTAGCCCTCCCACCCCCCGCTCATGCCCCGTGTGTCTCTAGCCCTCCCACTCACCCCCTGCTCATGCCCCGTGTGTCTCTCCCCTCACCCCCCGCTCATGCCTCGTGTGTCTCTCTCCCTCCCACCCACCCCCCGCTCATGCCCCGTGTGTCTCTATCACGCCCACCCACCACCCGCTCATGCCCCGTGTGTCTCTAGCCCTCCCACTTACCCCCTGCTCATGCCCCGTGTGTCTCTCCTCTCACCCCCCGCTCATGCCTCGTGTGTCTCTCTCCCTCCCACCCGCCCCCCGCTCATGCCCGTTGTGTCTCTATCCCTCCCACCCACCCCCCGCTCATGCCCCGTGTGTCTCTATCACTCCCACCCACCCCCTGCTCAAGCCCCGTGTGTCTCTCCCCTCACCCCCTACTCATGCCCCTTGTGTCTCTAGCCCTCCCACCCACCCTTGCTCATGCCCTGTGTGTGTCTATCCCTCCCCCCCACCCCCGCTCATGTCCCGTGTGTCTCTCTCCCTCCCGCTCACCCCCCGCTCATGCCCTGTGTGTCTCTAGCCCTCCCACCCACCGCCCGCTCATGCCCTGTGTGTCTCTAGCCCTCCCACCCACCCCCACACTTGCCCCATGTGTCTCTAGCCCTCCCACCCCCCGCTCAAGCCCCGTGTGTCTCTAGCCCTCCCACTCACCCCCTGCTCATGCCCCGTGTGTCTCTCCCCTCACCCCCCGCTCATGCCTCGTGTGTCTCTCTCCCTCCCACCCACCCCCCGCTCATGCCCTTTGTGTCTCTATCCCTCCCACCCACCCCCCGCTCATGCCCCGTGTGTCTCTATCACTCCCACCCACCCCCCGCTCATGCCCCGTGTGTCTCTATCCCTCCCGCCCAGCCCCCGCTCATGCCCCGTGTGTCTATCCCCTCACCCCCTACTCATGCCCCGTGTGTCTCTAGCCCTTCCACACACCGCCCACTCATGCCCCTAGAAATCCCACCCACCCCCGGCTCATGCCCCGTGTGTCTCCATCCCTCCCACCCACCCCCCGCTCATGCCCCGTGTGTCTCTCTCCCTCCCCCCACACCTGCTTATGCCCCGTGTGTGTCTCTCCCTCCCCCCCACCCCCGCTCATGTCCCGTGTGTCTCTCTCCCTCCCGCTCACCCCCCGCTCAAGCCCCGTGTGTCTCTAGCCCTCCCACCCACCCCCCGCTCATGCCCCGTGTGTCTCTAGCCCTCCCACCCACCCCCCGCTCTTGCCCCATGTGTCTCTAGCCCTCCCACCCCCCGCTCATGCCCGTGTGTCTCTAGCCCTCCCACTCACCCCCTGCTCATGCCCCGTGTGTCTCTCCCCTCACCCCGAGCTCATGCCTCGTGTGTCTCTCTCCCTCCCCCCAACCCCTGCTCATGCCTCATGTGTCTCTCTCCCTCCCCCCCACCCCCCGCTCATGCCCCGTGTGTCTCTAGCCCTCCCACCCACCCCCCGCTCATGCCTCATGTGTCTCTCTCCCCCCCTCACCCCCTGCCCATGGCCCGTGTGTGTCTCTCCCCCCCCCCCACCCCTGCTCATGCCCCCGTGTGTCTCTCTAACTCCCCCCACCCCCGCACATGCCCCGTGTGTGTCTCTCCCTCCCCCCCACCCCCGCTCACGCCCCGTGTGTCTCTCCCTCCCGCCCACCCCCCGCTCCTCACCCCCCGCTCAAGCCCCGTGTGTCTCTCCCACCACCCCCTACTCATGCCCTGTGTGTCTCTAGTGCTCCCACTCACCCCGTGCTCATGCCCCTAGCCCTCCCACCCACCCCCCGCTCATGCCCCTTGTGTCTCTATCAATCCCACCCACCCCCCGCTCATGCCCCGTGTGTCTCTATCCCTCCCACCCACCCCCACTCATGCCCCATGTGTATCTATCCCTCCCACCCACCCCCGCTCATGCCCCGTGTTTCTCTATCCCTCCCGCCCAGCCCCCGCTCCTGCCCCGTGTGTCTCTCCCCTCACCCCCTACTCATGCCCCATGTGTCTCTAGCCCTCCCACCCACCGCCCGCTCATGCCCCTAGAAATCCCACCCACATCCGGCTCATGCCCCGTGTGTCTCTATCCCTCCCACCCACCCCCCGCTCATGCCCCGTGTGTCTCTATCCCTCCCACCACCCCACCCTCAAGCCCCGTGTGTCTCTATCCCTCCCACCCACCCCCCGCTCATGCCCCATGTCTCTCCCTCCCCCCAACCCCCTGCTCATGCCCCGTGTGTCTCTAGCCCTCCCACCCACCTACCGCTCATGTCCCGTTTGTCTCTATCCCTCCCACCCACCCCCCGCTCATCCCCCGTGTGTCTCTACCCCTCCCACCCACCCCCCGCTCATGCCCCGTGTGTCTCTATCCCTCCCACCAACCCCCCGCTCATGCTCCATGTGTCAATATCCCTCCCACCCACCCCCCGTTCATGCCCTGTGTGTCTCTATCCCTCCCACCCACCCCTCGCTCATGCCCCGTGTGTCTCTATCCCTCCCACCCACCCTCGCTCATGCCCCGTGTGTCTCTCTCCATCCCCCCTCCCCCGCTCATGCCCCGTGCGTCTCCCTCCCTCCCCCCCTCCCCCGCTCATGCCCCGTGCATCTCTATCCCTCCCGCCCACCCCCCGCTCATGCCCCGTGTGTCTCTATCCCTCCCACCCCCAGCTCATGCCTCATGTGTCTCTCTCCCTCCCCCCACCACCCCCTGCTCATGCCCCGTGTGTCTCTAGCCCTCCCACCCACTCCCCGCTCATGCCCCGTGTGTCTCTAGCCCTCCCACCCACCCCCCACTCATGCCCCGTGTGTCTCTAGCCCTCCCACACC
The DNA here is from genome assembly GCF_040938575.1 of Ambystoma mexicanum. Classification (NCBI taxonomy): domain Eukaryota; kingdom Metazoa; phylum Chordata; class Amphibia; order Caudata; family Ambystomatidae; genus Ambystoma; species Ambystoma mexicanum. The sequence continues at coordinate 402,074,157 of NC_090927.1, forward strand.
CCCCCCGCTCATGCCCCATGTGTCTCTAGTCCTCCAACCCCCCGCTCATGCCCCGTGTGTCTTTAGCCTTCCCACCCACCCCCTGCTCATGCCCCATGTGTCTCTCCCCTCACCCCCCGCTCATGCCCCGTGTGTCTCTCTCCCCCCCCACCCCCGCTCATGCCCCGTGCGTCTCTATCCCTCCCGCCCACCCCCCGCTCATGCCCCGTGTGTCTCTATCCCTCCCACCCACCCCCAGCTCATGCCTCGTGTGTCTCTCTCCCTCCCCCCCACCCCCCGCTCATGCCTCATGTGTCTCTCTCCCTCCCCCCACCCCCCCGCTCATGCTCCGTGTGTCTCTAGCCCTCCCACCCACCCCCCGCTCATGCCCCGTTTGTCTCTAGCCCTCCCACCCACCCCCCCACTCATGCCCCGTGTGTCTCTATCCCTCCCACACACCCCCCGCTCATGCCCCATGTGTCTCTAGCCCTCCCACCCCCCGCTCATGCCCCGTGTGTCTCTAGCCCTCCCACCCACCCCCTGCTCATGCCCCATGTGTCTCTCCCCTCACCCCCCGCTCATGCCCCGTGTGTCTCTCTCCCTCCCCCCAACCCCCGCTCATGCCCTGTGCGTCTCTATCCCTCCCGCCCACCCCCCGCTCATGCCCCGTGTGTCTCTATCCCTCCCACCCACCCCCAGCTCATGCCTCGTGTGTCTCTATCCCTCCCACCCACCCCCGCTCATGCCCCGTGTGTCTCTAGCGCTCCCACCCACCCCCCGCTCATGCCCCGTTTGTCTCTAGCCCTCCCACCCACCCCCCCACTCATGCCCCGTGTGTCTCTATCCCTCCCACACACCCCCCGCTCATGCCCCATGTGTCTCTAGCCCTCCCACCCCCCGCTCATGCCCCGTGTGTCTCTAGCCCTCCCACCCACCCCCTGCTCATGCCCCATGTGTCTCTCCCCTCACCCCCCGCTCATGCCCCGTGTGTCTCTCTCCCTCCCCCCCACCCCCGCTCATGCCCCGTGCGTCTCTATCCCTCCCGCCCACCCCCTGCTCATGCCCCGTGTGTCTCTATCCCTCCCACCCACCCCCAGCTCATGCCTCGTGTGTCTCTCTCCCTCCCCCCCACCCCCCGCTCATGTTTCATGTGTCTCTCTCCCTCCCCCCACCCCCCCCGCTCATGCCCCGTGTGTCTCTAGCCCTCCCACCCACCCCCCGCTCATGCCCCGTTTGTCTCTAGCCCTCCCACCCACCCCCCCACTCAGGCCCCGTTTGTCTCTAGCCCTCCCACCCACCCCCCCACTCATGCCCCGTGTGTCTCTATCCCTCCCACACACCCCCCGCTCATGCCCCATGTGTCTCTAGCCCTCCCACCCCCCGCTCATGCCCCGTGTGTCTCTAGCCCTCCCACCCACCCCCTGCTCATGCCCCATGTGTCTCTCCCCTCACCCCCCGCTCATGCCCCGTGTGTCTCTCTCCCTCCCCCCCACCCCCGCTCATGCCCCGTGCGTCTCTATCCCTCCCGCCCACCCCCTGCTCATGCCCCGTGTGTCTCTATCCCTCCCACCCACCCCCAGCTCATGCCTCGTGTGTCTCTCTCCCTCCCCCCCACCCCCCGCTCATGCCTCATGTGTCTCTCTCCCTCCCCCCACCCCCCCGCTCATGCCCCGTGTGTCTCTAGCCCTCCCACCCACCCCCCGCTCATGCCCCGTTTGTCTCTAGCCCTCCCACCCACCCCCCCACTCATGCCCCGTGTGTCTCTATCCCTCCCACACACCCCCCGCTCATGCCCCATGTGTCTCTAGCCCTCCCACCCCCCGCTCATGCCCCGTGTGTCTCTAGCCCTCCCACCCACCCCCTGCTCATGCCCCATGTGTCTCTCCCCTCACCCCCCGCTCATGCCTCGTGTGTCTCTCTCCCTCCCCCCCACCCCCGCTCATGCCTCATGTGTCTCTCTCCCTCCCTCCCACCCCCCGCTCATGCCCCGTGTGTCTCTAGCCCTCCCACCCACCCCCCGCTCATGCCTCGTGTGTCTCTCTCCCCCCCTCACCCCCCGCTCATGGCCCGTGTGTCTCTCTCCCTCCCCCCCACCCCTGCTCATGCCCCGTGTGTGTCTCTCCCTCCCCCCCACCCCCGCTCATGCCCCGTGTGTCTCTCCCTCCCACCCACCCCCCGCTCACCCCCTGCTCATGCCCCGTGTGTCTCTCCTATCACCCCCTACTCATGCCCTGTGTGTCTCTAGCCCTCCCACCCACCCCCTGCTCATGCCCCTAGCCCTCCCACCCACCCCCCGCTCATGCCCCGTGTGTCTCTATCAATCCCACCCACCCCCCGCTCATGCCCCGTGTGTCTCTATCCCTCCCACCCATCCCCCGCTCATGCCCCGTGTGTCTCTATCCCTCCCACCCACCCCCCGCTCATGCCCCGTGTGTCTCTATCCCTCCCCCCCACCGCCTCTCATGCCCCGTGTGTTTATAGCCCTCAAGCCCACTCCCCGCAAATGCACCTTGTGTCTCAATTCCTCCCGCCCACCCCCCGCTCATGCCCCGTGTGTCTCTATCCCTCCTGCCCACCCCCCGCTCATGCCCTGTGTGTCTCTATCCCTCCCGCCCACCCCCCGCTCATGCCCCGTGTGTCTCTATCCCTCCCACCCACCCCCCGCTCATGCTCCGCGTGTCAATATCCCTCCCACCCACCCGCCGTTCATGCCCTGTGTGTCTCTATCCCTCCCACCCACCCCTCGCTCATGCCCCGTGTGTCTCTATCCCTCCCACCCACCCCCGCTCATGCCCTGTGTGTATCTCTCCATCCCCCCATCCCCCGCTCATGCCCCGTGCGTCTCTCTCCCTCCCCCCCTCCCCCGCTCATGCCCCGTGCGTCTCTATCCCTCCCGCCCAACCCCCGCTCATGCCCCGTGTGTCTCTATCCCTCCCACCCCCAGCTCATGCCTCATGTGTCTCTCTCCCTCCCCCCACCCCCCCTGCTCATGCCCCGTGTGTCTCTAGCCCTCCCACCCACTCCCCGCTCATGCCCCGTGTGTCTCTAGCCCTCCCACCCACCCCGCACTCATGCCCCGTGTGTCTCTAGCCCTCCCACACACCCCCCGCTCATGCCCCATGTGTCTCTAGCCCTCCAACCCCCCGCTCATGCCCCGTGTGTCTTTATAACTTCCCAACCAACCCCCTGCTCATGCCCCATGTGTCTCTCCCCTCACCCCCCGCTCATGCCCCGTGTGTCTCTCTCCCTCCCCCCACCCCCGCTCATGCCCCATGTGTCTCTCCCCTCACCCCCTACTCATGCCCCGTGTGTCTCTAGCCCTCCCACCCACCCCCGCTCATTCCCCTAACCCTCCCACCCACCCACGCTCATGCCCCGTTTGTCTCTATCCCTCCCACCCACCCCCCGCTCATGCCCCGTGTGTCTTTGTCCCTCCCACCCACACCCCGCTCATGCCCCGTGTGTCTCTATCCCTCCCACCCACCACCGCTCATGCCCCGTGTGTCTCTATCCCTCTCACCCACCCCCCGCTCACGCGCCGTGTGTCTCTCCCCCCACCCCCGCTCATGCCCCATGTGTCTCTATCCCTCCCGCCCACCCTCTGCTCATGCCCCGTGTGTGTCTCTCCCTCCCCCCACCCCCTGCTCATGCCCCGTGTGTCTCTCCCCTCACCCCCTACTCATGCCCCGTGTGTCTCTAGCCCTACCGCCCACCCACCCCCCGCTCATGCCCCTAGCCCTCCCACCCACCCCTCGCTCATGCCCCGTGTGTCTCTATCCCTCCCACCCACCCCCGCTCATGCCCCGTGTATCTCTATCCCTCCCACCCAACCCCCGCTCATGCCCCGTGTGTCTCTATCCCTCCCACCCACCCCCCACTCATGCCCGTGTGTCTCTATCCCTCCCGCCCACTCCCCGCTCATGCCCCGTGTGTCTCTCCCCTCACGCCTTACTCATGCCCCGTGTGTCTCTAGCCCTCCCACCCACCCCCCGCTCATGTCCCTATCCCTCCCGCCCACCCCCCGCTCATGGCCTGTGTGTCTCTATTCCTCCCACCCACACCCCCCGCTCATGCCCCGTGTGTCTCTATCCCTCCCACCCACCCCCCGCTCATGCCCCGTGTGTCTCTATCCCTCCCACCCACCCCCCGCTCATGCCCCGTGTGTCTCTATCCCTCAAACCCAACCCCGCTCATGCCCCGTGTCTCTCCCTCCCCTCCACCCCCTGCTCATGCCCCTTGTGTCTCTCCCCTCACCCCCTACTCATGCCCTGTGTGTCTCTAGACCTCCCACCCACCCCCCGCTCATGCCCCGTGTGTCTCTATCCCTCCTGGCCACCCCCAGCTCATCCCCCGTGTGTCTCTTTCCCTCCCTCCCAACCCCCGCTCATGCCCCGTGTGTCTCTATCCCTCCCAACCACCCACCCCCGCTCATGCCCCGTGTGTCTCTATCCCTTTCACACCCCCCCCACTCATGCCCCGTGTGTCTCTATCCCTCCTGGCCACCCCCCGCTCATCCCCCGTGTGTCTCTTTCCCTCCCTCCCACCCCCCGCTCATGCCCCGTGTGTCTCTATCACTCCCGGCCACCGCCGCTTATGCCCCGTGTGTCTCTTTCCCTCCCCCCCACCCCCGCTCATGCCCCGTGTGTCTCTCCCCTCACCCACTACTCATGCCCCGTGTGTCTCTAGAACTCCCACCCACCCTTCGCTCATGCCCCTAGCCCTCCCACCCACCCCCCGCTCATGCCCCGTGTGTCTCTATCCCTCCCACCTACCCCCGCTCATGCCCCATGTGTCTCTATCCCTCCCACCCACCCCCCGCTCATGCCCCGTGTGGCTCTATCCCTCCCACCCACCCTCCGCTCATGCCCCGTGTGTCTCTATCCCTCCCACCCACCCCCCGCTCATGCCCCGTGTCTCTTCCTCCCCCCAACCCACTGCTCAAGCCCCGTGTGTCTCTCCCCTCACCCCCTACTCATGCCCCTTGTGTCTCTAGCCCTCCCACCCACCCTTCGCTCATGCCCCGTGTGTGTCTCTCCCTCCCCCCCACCCCCGCTCATGTCCCGTGTGTCTCTCTCCCTCCCGCTCACCCCCCGCTCATGCCCCGTGTGTCTCTTTCCCTCCCACCCAACCCCCGCTCATGCCCCGTTTGTCTCTATCCCTCCCACCCACCCAACCCCGCTCATGCCCCGTGTGTCTCTATCCCTTTCACACACCCCCCACTCATGCCCTGTGTGTCTCTATCCCTCCCACCCACCCCCCGCTCATGCCCCGTGTGTCTCTATCACTCCCGGCCACCCCCCGCTCATGCCCCGTGTGTCTCTTTCCCTCCCCCCCACCCCGCTCATGCCCCGTGTGTCTCTCCCCTCACCCACTACTCATGCCCCGTGTGTCTCTAGCCCTCCCACCCACCCCTGCTCATGCCCCATGTGTCTCTAACCCTCCCACCCACCCCCCGCTCATGCCCCGTGTGGCTCTATCCCTCCCACCCACCCCCTGCTCATGCCCCGTGTGTCTCTAGCCCTCCCACCCACCCCCCGCTCTTGCCCCATGTGTCTCTAGCCCTCCCACCCCCCGCTCATGCCCCGTGTGTCTCTAGCCCTCCCACTCACCCCCTGCTCATGCCCCGTGTGTCTCTCCCCTCAACCCCCGCTCATGCCTCGTGTGTCTCTCTCCCTCCCACCCACGCCCCGCTCATGCCCCGTGTGTCTCTATCACCCCCACCCACCCCCGCTCATGCCCCGTGTGTCTCTAGCCCTCCCACTTACCCCCTGCTCATGCCCCGTGTGTCTCTCCCCTCACCCCCCGTCTCATGCCTCGTGTGTCTCTCTCCCTCCCACCCAACCCCCGCTCATGCCCTTTGTGTCTCTATCCCTCCCACCCACCCCCCGCTCATGCCCCATGTGTCTCTATCACTCCCACCCACCCCCTGCTCAAGCCACGTGTGTCTCTCCCCTCACCCCTACTCATGCCCCTTGTGTCTCTAGCCCTCCCACCCACCCTCGCTCATGCCCCGTGTGTGTCTATCCCTCCCCCCACCCCCGCTCATGTCCCGTGTGTCTCTCTCCCTCCCGCTCACCCCCCGCTCATGCCCCGTGTGTCTCTAGCCCTCCCACCCACCCCCCGCTCATGCCCCGTGTGTCTCTAGCCCTCCCACCCACCCCCCGCACTTGCCCCATGTGTCTCTAGCCCTCCCACCCCCCGCTCAAGCCCCGTGTGTCTCTAGCCCTCCCACTCACCCCCTGCTCATGCCCCGTGTGTCTCTCCCCTCACCCCCCGCTCATGCCTCGTGTGTCTCTCTCCCTCCCACCCACCCCCCGCTCATGCCCTTTGTGTCTCTATCCCTCCCACCCACCCCCCGTTCATGCCCCGTGTGTCTCTAGCACTCCCACCCACCCCCCGCTCATGCCCCGTGTGTCTCTATCCCTCCCGCCCAGCCCCCGCTCATGCCCCGTGTGTCTCTCCCCTCACCCCCTACTCATGCCCTGTGTGTCTCTAGCCCTTCCACACACCGCCCGCTCATGCCCCTAGAAATCCCACCCACCCCCGGCTCATGCCCCGTGTGTCTCTATCCCTCCTACCCACCCCCCGCTCATGCCCTGTGTGTCTCTCTCCCTCCCCCCACCCCTGCTTATGCCCCGTGTGTGTCTCTCCCTCCCCCCCACCCCCGGTCATGTCCCGTGTGTCTCTCTCCCTCCCGCTCACCCCCCGTTCAAGCCCCGTGTGTCTCTAGCCCTCCCACCCACCCCCCGCTCATGCCCCGTGTGTCTCTAGCCCTCCCACCCACCCCCCGCTCTTGCCCCATGTGTCTCTAGCCCTCCCACCCCCCGCTCATGCCCCGTGTGTCTCTAGCCCTCCCACTCACCCCCTGCTCATGCCCCGTGTGTCTCTCCCCTCACCCCGAGCTCATGCCTCGTGTGTCTCTCTCCCTCCCCCCACCCCCTGCTCATGCCTCATGTGTCTCTCTCCCTCCCCCCACCCCCCGCTCATGCCCAGTGTGTCTCTAGCCCTCCCACCCACCCCCCGGTCATGCCTCATGTGTCTCTCTCCCCCCCTCACCCCCTGCTCATGGCCCGTGTGTCTCTCTCCTCCCCCACCCCCGCTCATGCCCAGTGTGTCTCTCTAGCTCCCCCCACCCCCGCACATGCCCCGTGTGTGTCTCTCCCCCCCCCACCCCCGCTCATGCCCCGTGTGTCATTGTCTCCCGCCCACCCCCGCGCACCCGCCGCTCAAGCCCCGTGTGTCTCTCCCACCACCCCCTACTCATGCCCCGTGTGTCTCTAGTGCTCCCACTCACCCCGTGCTCATGCCCCTTGTGTCTCTATCAATCCCACCCACCCCCCGCTCATGCCCCGTGTGTCTCTATCCCTCCCACCCACCCCCCACTCATGCCCCATGTGTCTCTATCCCTCCCACCCACCCCCGCTCATGCCCCGTGTTTCTCTATCCCTCCGGCCCAGCCCCCGCTCATGCCCCGTGTGTCTCTCCCCTCACCCCCTACTCATGCCCCATGTGTCTCTAGCCCTCCCACCCACCCTTCGCTCATGCCCCTAGCCCTCCCACCCACCCCCCGCTCATGCCCCGTGTGTCTCTATCCCTCCCACCCACCCCCAGCTCATGCCCCATGTGTCTCTATCCCTCCCACCCACCCCCCGCTCATGCCCCGTGTGTCTCTATCCCTCCCGCCCACCCCCGCTCATGCCCTGTGTGTCTCTATCCCTCCCACCCCCAGCTCATGCCTCATGTGTCTCTCTCCCTCCCCCCACCCCCCCTGCTCATGCCCCGTGTGTCTCTAGCCCTCCCACCCACTCCCCGCTCATGCCCCGTGTGTCTCTCCCCTCACCCCCCGCTCATGCCTCGTGTGTCTCTCTCCCTCCGACCCACCCCCCGCTCATGCCCTTTGTGTCTCTATCCCTACCACCCACCCCCCGCTCATGCCCCGTGTGTCTATATCACTCCCCACCCACCCCCCACTCATGCCCCGTGTGTCTCTATCCCTCCCGCCCAGCCCCCGCTCATGCCCCGTGTGTCTCTCCCCTCACCCCCTACTCATGCCCCGTGTGTCTCTAGCCCTTCCACACACCGCCCGCTCATGCCCCTAGAATCCCACCCACCCCCGGCTCATGCCCCGTGTGTCTCTATCCCTCCCACCCACCCCCGCTCATGCCCCGTGTGTCTCTCTCCCTCTCCCCACCCCTGCTCATGCCCCGTGTGTGTCTCTCCCTCCCCCCCACCCCCGCTCATGTCCCGTGTGTCTCTCTCCCTCCCGCTCACCCCCCGCTCAAGCCCCGTGTGTCTCTAGCCCTCCCACCCACCCCCCGCTCATGCCCCGTGTGTCTCTAGCCCTCCCACCCACCCCCCGCTCTTGCCCCATGTGTCTCTAGCCCTCCCACCCCCGCTCATGCCCCGTGTGTCTCTAGCCCTCCCACTCACCCCCTGCTCATGCCCCGTGTGTCTCTCCCCTCACCCCCAGCTCATGCCTCGTGTGTCTCTCTCCCTCCCCCCACCCATCGCTCATGCCTCATGTGTCTCTCTCCCTCCCCCCCACCCCCCGCTCATGCCCCGTGTGTCTCTAGCCCTCCCATCCACCCCCCGCTCATGCCTCATGTGTCTCTCTCCCCCCCTCACCCCCTGCTCATGGCCCGTGTGTCTCTCTCCCTCCCCCCCACCCCCGCTCATGCCCCGTGTGTCTCTCTACCTCCCCCCACCCCCGCTCAAGCCCTGTGTGTCTCTCCCACCACCCCCTACTCATGCCCCGTGTGTCTCTAGTGCTCCCACTCACCCGTGCTCATGCCCCTAGCCCTCCCACCCAACCCCCGCTCATGCCCCGTGTGTCTCTATCAATCCCACCCACCCCCCGCTCATGCCCCGTGTTTCTCTATCAATCCCACCAACCCCCCGCTCATGCCCCGTGTGTCTCTATCCCTCCCACCCACCCCCCGCTCAAGCCCCATGTGTCTCTATCCCTCCCACCCACCCCCCCTCATGCCCCGTGTGTCTCTATCCCTCCCACCCACCCCCCGCTCATGCCCCGTGTGTCTCTATAACTCCCACCCACCCCCTGCTCATGCCCCGTGTCTCTCCCTCCCCCCAACCCCCTGCTCAAGAACCGTGTGTCTCTCCCATCACCCCCTACTCATGCCCCTTGTGTCTCTAGCCCTCCCACCCACCCCTCGCTCATGCCCCGTGTGTCTCTATCCCTCCTACCCACCCCCCGCTCATGCCCTGTGTGTTTCTATCCCTCCCACCCACCCCCCGCTCATGCCCCGTGTGTCTCTATCCCTCCCACCCACCCACCCCCGCTCATCCCCCGTGTGTCTCTTTAAATCCCACCCACCCCCCGCTCATGCCCCGTGTGTCTCTATCCCTCCCACCCACCCCCCGCTCATGCCCGTGTGTCTCTATCCCTCCCACCCACCCCCAGCTCATGCCTCGTGTGTCTCTCTCCCTCCCCCCAACCCCCCGCTCATGCCTCATGTGTCTCTCTCCCTCCCCCCACCCCCCGCTCATGCCCTGTGTGTCTCTAGCCCTCCCACCCACCCCCCGCTCATGCCCCGTGTGTCTCTAGCCCTCCCACACACCCCCCGCTCATGCCCCATGTGTCTCTAGCCCTCCCACCCCCCGCTCATGCCCGTGTGTCTCTAGCCCTCCCACCCACCCCCTGCTCATGCCCCATGTGTCTCTCCCCTCACCCCCCGCTCATGCCCCGTGTGTCTCTCTCCCTCCCCCCCACCCCCGCTCATGCCCCGTGCGTCTCTATCCCTCCCGCCCACCCCCCGCTCATGCCCCGTGTGTCTCTAATCCCTCCCAACAACCACCAGCTCATGCCTCTTGTGTCTCTCTCCCTCCCCCCACCCCCTGCTCATGCCTCATGTGTCCCTCTCCCTCCCCCACCCCCCGCTCATGCCCCGTGTGTCTCTAGCCCTCCCCACCCACCCCCCGCTCATGCCCCGTGTGTCTCTAGCCCTCCCACCCACCCCCCACTCATGCCCCGTGTGTCTCTAGCCCTCCACACACCCCCCGCTCATGCCCCATGTGTCTCTAGCCCTCCCACCCCCCGCTCATGCCCCGTGTGTCTCTAGCCCTCCCACCCACCCCCTGCTCATGCCCCATGTGTCTCTCCCCCCTCACCCCCCGCTCATGGCCCGTGTGTCTCTCTCCCTCCCCCCCACCCCTGCTCATGCCCCGTTTGTCTCTCTGCCTCCCCCCACCCCCGCTCACGCCCCGTGTGTGTCTCATCCTTCCCCCCCACCCCCGCTCATGCCCCGTGTGTCTCTCCCTCCCGCCCACCCCCCGCTCACCCCCCGCTCACGCCCCGTGTGTCTCTCCTATCACCCCCTACTCATGCCCCGTGTTTCTCTAGCCCTCCCACCCACACCCTGCTCATGCCCCTAGCCCTCCCACCCACCCCCTGCTCATGCCCCTAGCCCTCCCGCCCACCCCCCGCTCATGCCCCGTGTGTCTCTATCAATCCCACCCACCCCCCGCTCATGCCCCGTGTGTCTCTATCCCTCCCACCCATCCCCCGCTCATGCCCCGTGTGTCTCTATCCCTCCCACTCACCCCCCGCTCATGCCCCGTGTGTCTCTATCCCTCCCCCCACCCCCACTCATGCCCCGTGTGTTTATACCCCTCAAGCCCACTCCCCGCAAATGCACTGTGTGTCTCAATCCCTCCCGCCCACCCCCCGCTCATGCCCCGTGTGTCTCTATCCCTCCCGCCCAACCCCCGCTCATGCCCTTTGTGTCTCTATCCCTCCCACCCACCCCCCGCTCATGCCCCGTGTGTCTCTATCACTCCCACCCACCCCCTGCTCAAGCCCCGTGTGTCTCTCCCCTCACCCCCTACTCATGCCCCTTGTGTCTCTAGCCCTCGCACCCACCCTCGCTCATGCCCCGTGTGTGTCTATCCCTCCCCCCACCCCCGCTCATGTCCCGTGTGTCTCTCTCCCTCCCGCTCACCCCCCGCTCATGCCCCGTGTGTCTCTAGCCCTCCCACCCACCCCCCGCTCATGCCCCGTGTGTCTCTAGCCCTCCCACCCACCCCCCGCACTTGCCCCATGTGTCTCTAGCCCTCCCACCCCCCGCTCAAGCCCCGTGTGTCTCTAGCCCTCCCACTCACCCCCTGCTCATGCCCCGTGTGTCTCTCCCCTCACCCCCCGCTCATGCCTCGTGTGTCTCTCTCCCTCCCACCCACCCCCCGCTCATGCCCTTTGTGTCTCTATCCCTCCCACCCACCCCCCGTTCATGCCCCGTGTGTCTCTAGCACTCCCACCCACCCCCCGCTCATGCCCCGTGTGTCTCTATCCCTCCCGCTCAGCCCCCGCTCATGCCCCGTGTGTCTCTCCCCTCACCCCCTACTCATGCCCTGTGTGTCTCTAGCCCTTCCACACACCGCCCGCTCATGCCCCTAGAAATCCCACACCCCCGGCTCATGCCCCGTGTGTCTCTATCCCTCCCACCCACCCCCGCTCATGCCCCGTGTGTCTCTCTCCATCCCCCCCTCCCCCGCTCATGCCCCGTGCGTCTCTCTCCCTCCCCCTCCCATGCCCCGTGCGTCTCTATCCCTCCCGCCCACCCCCCGCTCATGCCCTGTGTGTCTCTATCCCTCCCACCCCCAGCTCATGCCTCATGTGTCTCTCTCCCTCCCCCCACCCCCCCTGCTCATGCCCCGTGTGTCTCTAGCCCTCCCACCCACTCCCCGCTCATGCCCCGTGTGTCTCCCCCCTCACCCCCCGCTCATGCCTCGTGTGTCTCTCTCCCTCCGACCCACCCCCCGCTCATGCCCTTTGTGTCTCTATCCCTACCACCCACCCCCCCGCTCATGCCTCGTGTGTCTATATCACTCCCACCCACCCCCCACTCATGCCCCGTGTGTTCTCTATCCCTCCCGCCCAGCCCCCGCTCATGCCCCGTGTGTCTCTCCCCTCACCCCCTACTCATGCCCCGTGTGTCTCTAGCCCTTCCACACACCGCCCGCTCATGCCCCTAGAATCCCACCCACCCCCGGCTCATGCCCCGTGTGTCTCTATCCCTCCCACCCACCCCCGCTCATGCCCCGTGTGTCTCTTTCCCTCTCCCCACCCCTGCTCATGCCCCGTGTGTGTCTCTCCCTCCCCCCCCACCCCCGCTCATGTCCCGTGTGTCTCTCTCCCTCCCGCTCACCCCCCGCTCAAGCCCCGTGTGTCTCTAGCTCTCCCACCCACCCCCCGCTCATGCCCCGTGTGTCTCTAGCCCTCCCACCCACCCCCCGCTCTTGCCCCATGTGTCTCTAGCCCTCCCACCCCCGCTCATGCCCCGTGTGTCTCTAGCCCTCCCACTCACCCAGTGCTCATGCCCCGTGTGTCTCTCCCCTCACCCCCAGCTCATGCCTCGTGTGTCTCTCTCCCTCCCCCCACCCCTCGCTCATGCCTCATGTGTCTCTCTCCCTCCCCCCCACCCCCCGCTCATGCCCCGTGTGTCTCTAGCCCTCCCATCCACCCCCGCTCATGCCTCATGTGTCTCTCTCCCCCCCTCACCCCCTGCTCATGGCCCCGTGTGTCTCTCTCCCTCCCCCCCACCCCCGCTCATGCCCCGTGTGTCTCTCTACCTCCCCCCACCCCCGCTCAAGCCCCGTGTGTCTCTAGCCCTCCCACCCACCCCCCGCTCATGCCCCGTGTGTCTCTAGCCCTCCCACACACCCCCCGCTCATGCCCCATGTGTCTCTAGCCCTCCCACCCCCCGCTCATGCCCGTGTGTCTCTAGCCCTCCCACCCACCCCCTGCTCATGCCCCATGTGTCTCTCCCCTCACCCCCCGCTCATGCCCCGTGTGTCTCTCTCCCTCCCCCCCACCCCCGCTCATGCCCCGTGCGTCTCTATCCCTCCCCGCCCACCCCCCGCTCATGCCCCGTGTGTCTCTAATCCCTCCCACCAACCACCAGCTCATGCCTCTTGTGTCTCTCTCCCTCCCCCCACCCCCTGCTCATGCCTCATGTGTCCCTCTCCCTCCCCCCACCCCCCGCTCATGCCCCGTGTGTCTCTAGCTCTCCCACCACCCCCTACTCATGCCCCGTGTCTCTAGTGCTCCCACTCACCCCGTGCTCATGCCCCTAGCCCTCCCACCCAACCCCCGCTCATGCCCCGTGTGTCTCTATCAATCCCACCCACCCCCCGCTCATGCCCCGTGTGTCTCTATCAATCCCACCAACCCCCCGCTCATGCCCCGTGTGTCTCTATCCCTCCCACCCACCCCCCGCTCAAGCCCCATGTGTCTCTATCCCTCCCACCCACCCCCGCTCATGCCCCGTGTGTCTCTATCCCTCCCCACCCACCCCCCGCTCATGCCCCGTGTGTCTCTATAACTCCCACCCACCCCCTGCTCATGCCCCGTGTCTCTCCCTCCCCCAACCCCCTGCTCAAGAACCGTGTGTCTCTCCCATCACCCCCTACTCATGCCCCTTGTGTCTCTAGCCCTCCCACCCACCCCTCGCTCATGCCCCGTGTGTCTCTATCCCTCCTACCCACCCCCCGCTCATGTCCTGTGTGTTTCTATCCCTCCCACCCACCCCCCGCTCATGCCCCGTGTGTCTCTATCCCTCCCACCCACCACCCCCGCTCATCCCCCGTGTGTCTCTTTAAATCCCACCCACCCCCCGCTCATGCCCCGTGTGTCTCTATCCCTCCCACCCACCCCCCGCTCATGCCCCGTGTGTCTCTATCCCTCCCACCCACCCCCAGCTCATGCCTCGTGTGTCTCTCTCCCTCCCCCCAACCCCCCGCTCATGCCTCATGTGTCTCTCTCCCTCCCCCCACCCCCCGCTCATGCCCCGTGTGTCTCTAGCCCTCCCACCCACCCCCCGCTCATGCCCCGTGTGTCTCTAGCCCTCCCACACCACCCCCGCTCATGCCCCATGTGTCTCTAGCCCTCCCACCCCCCGCTCATGCCCGTGTGTCTCTAGCCCTCCCACCCACCCCTGCTCATGCCCCATGTGTCTCTCCCTCTCACCCCCGCTCATGCCCCGTGTGTCTCTCTCCCTCCCCCCCACCCCCGCTCATGCCCCGTGCGTCTCTATCCCTCCCGCCCACCCCCCGCTCATGCCCCGTGTGTCTCTAATCCCTCCCACCAACCACCAGCTCATGCCTCTTGTGTCTCTCTCCCTCCCCCCACCCCCTGCTCATGCCTCATGTGTCCCTCTCCCTCCCCCCACCCCCCGCTCATGCCCCGTGTGTCTCTAGCCCTCCCACCCACCCCCCGCTCATGCCCCGTGTGTCTCTAGCCCTCCCACCCACCCCCCACTCATGCCCCGTGTGTCTCTAGCCCTCCCACACACCCCCCGCTCATGCCCCATGTGTCTCTAGCCCTCCCACCCCCCGCTCATGCCCCGTGTGTCTCTAGCCCTCCCACCCACCCCCTGCTCATGCCCCATGTGTCTCTCCCCCCTCACCCCCCGCTCATGGCCCGTGTGTCTCTCTCCCTCCCCCCCACCCCTGCTCATGCCCCGTTTGTCTCTCTGCCTCCCCCCACCCCCGCTCACGCCCCGTGTGTGTCTCTCCCTCCCCCCCACCCCCGCTCATGCCCCGTGTGTCTCTCCCTCCCGCCCACCCCCCGCTCACCCCCCCGCTCACGCCCCGTGTGTCTCTCCTATCACCCCCTACTCATGCCCCGTGTTTCTCTAGCCCTCCCACCCACGCCCTGCTCATGCCCCTAGCCCTCCCACCCACCCCCTGCTCATGCCCCTAGCCCTCCCGCCCACCCCCCGCTCATGCCCCGTGTGTCTCTATCAATCCCACCCACCCCCCGCTCATGCCCCGTGTGTTTCTATCCCTCCCACCCATCCCCCGCTCATGCCCCGTGTGTCTCTATCCCTCCCACTCACCCCGTGTGTCTCTATCCCTCCCCCCCACCCCCACTCATGCCCCGTGTGTTTATACCCCTCAAGCCCACTCCCCGCAAATGCACTGTGTGTCTCAATCCCTCCCGCCCACCCCCCGCTCATGCCCCGTGTGTCTCTATCCCTCCCGCCCACCCCCCGCTCATGCCCCTGTGTTTCTCTATCCCTCCCGCCCACCCCCCGCTCATGCCCCATGTGTCTCTATCCCTCCCGCCCACCCCCTGCTCATGTGTCGTGTGTCTCCCTCCCCCCAACCCCCTGCTCATGCCCCATGTGTCTCTCCCCTCACCCCCTACTCATGCCCCGTGAGTCTCTAGCCCTCCCACCCACCCCCGCTCATTCCCCTAGCCCTCCCACCCACCCACGCTCATGCCCCGTTTGTCTCTATCC
Organism: Ambystoma mexicanum; assembly: GCF_040938575.1. NCBI lineage: Eukaryota > Metazoa > Chordata > Amphibia > Caudata > Ambystomatidae > Ambystoma > Ambystoma mexicanum. Next base: position 402,089,393 of record NC_090927.1, read on the forward strand.
CTCCCGCCCACCCTCTGCTCATGGCCCGTGTGTCTATATGCCTCCCGGCCACCCCCCTCTCACGCCCCGTGTGTGTCTCTCCCTCCCCCCACCCCCGCTCATGCCCCATGTGTCTCTATCCCTCCCGCCCACCCCCCGCTCATGCCCCGTGTGTGTCTCTCCCCTCCCCCCAACCCCCTGCTCATGCCCCGTGTGTCTCTCCCCTCACCCCCTACTCATGCCCCGTGTGTCTCTAGCCCTCCCACCCACCCACGCTCATGCCCCGTTTGTCTCTATCCCTCCCGCCCACCCTCTGCTCATGGCCCGTGTGTCTATATGCCTCCCGGCCACCCCCCCTCTCACGCCCCGTGTGTGTCTCTCCCTCCCCCCACCCCCGCTCATGCCCCATGTGTCTCTATCCCTCCCGCCCACCCCCCGCTCATGCCCCGTGTGTGTCTCTCCCTCCCCCCAACCCCCTGCTCATGCCCCGTGTGTCTCTCCCCTCACCCCCTACTCATGCCCCGTGTGTCTCTATCCCTCCCACCCACCCCCGCTCATGCCCCGTGTGTCTCTATCCCTCCCACCCACCCCCCGCTCATGCCCCGTGTGTCTCTATCCCTCTCACCAACCCCCCGCTCACGCCCCGTGTGTCTCTCCCCCACCCCTGCTCACGCCCCGTGTGTCTCTATCCCTCCCACCCACCTCCCGCTCATGCCCCATGTCTCTCCCTCCCCCCAACCCCCTGCTCCTGCCCCATGTGTCTCTCCCCTCACCCCCTACTCATGCCCCGTGTGTCTCTAGCCCTCCCACTCACCCCCTGCTCATGCCCCGTGTGTCTCTCCCCTCACCCCCCGCTCATGCCTCGTGTGTCTCTCTCCCTCCCACCCACCCCCCGCTCATGCCCCGTGTGTCTCTATCCCTCCCACCCACCCCCGCTCATCCCCCGTGTGTCTCTATAACTCCCACCCACCCCCGCTCATGCCCTGTGTGTCTCTATCCCTCCCACCCACCCCCCGCTCATGCCCCGTGCGTCTCTATCCCTCCCACCCACCCCCCGTACATGCCCTGTGTGTCTCTATCCCTCCCACCCACCCCCCGCTCATGCACCGTGTGTCTCTATCCCTCCCACCCACCCCCTCCCATGCCCCGTGCGTCTCTATCCCTCCCGCCCACCCCCTGCTCATGCCCTGTGTGTCTCTATCCCTCCCACCCCCAGCTCATGCCTCATGTGTCTCTCTCCCTCCCCCCACCCCCCTGCTCATGCCCCGTGTGTCTCTAGCCCTCCCACCCACTCCCCGCTCATGCCCCGTGTGTCTCTCCCCTCACCCCCCGCTCATGCCTCGTGTGTCTCTCTCCCTCCGACCCACCCCCCGCTCATGCCCTTTGTGTCTCTATCCCTACCACGCACCCCCCCGCTCATGTCCCGTGTGTCTATATCACTCCCACCCACCCCCCACTCATGCCCCGTGTGTCTCTATCCCTCCCGCCCAGCCCCCGCTCATGCCCCGTGTGTCTCTCCCCTCACCCCCTACTCATGCCCTGTGTGTCTCTAGCCCTTCCACACACCGCCCGCTCATGCCCCTAGAATCCCACCCACCCCCGGCTCATGCCCTGTGTGTCTCTATCCCTCCCACCCACCCCCGCTCATGCCCCGTGTGTCTCTCTCCCTCTCCCCACCCCTGCTCATGCCCCGTGTGTGTTTCTCCCTCCCCCCCACCCCCGCTCATGTCCCGTGTGTCTCTCTCCCTCCCGCTCACCCCCCGCTCAAGCCCCGTGTGTCTCTAGCCCTCCCACCCACCCCCCGCTCATGCCCCGTGTGTCTCTAGCCCTCCCACCCACCCCCCGCTCTTGCCCCATGTGTCTCTAGCCCTCCCACCCCCGCTCATGCCCCGTGTGTCTCTAGCCCCTCCCACTCACCCCTTGCTCATGCCCCGTGTGTCTCTCCCCTCACCCCCAGCTCATGCCTCGTGTGTCTCTCTCCCTCCCCCCACCTCTCGCTCATGCCTCATGTGTCTCTCTCCCTCCCCCCCACCCCCCGCTCATGCCCCGTGTGTCTCTAGCCCTCCCATCCACCCCCCGCTCATGCCTCATGTGTCTCTCTCCCCCCCTCACCCCCTGCTCATGGCCCGTGTGTCTCTCTCCCTCCCCCCCACCCCCGCTCATGCCCCGTGTGTCTCTCTACCTCCCCCCACCCCCGCTCATGCCCCGTGTGTGTCTCTCCCTCCCCCCCACCCCTGCTCATGCATTGTGTGTCCCTCCCTCCCGCCCACCCCCCGCTCACCCCCGCTCAAGCCCCGTGTGTCTCTCCCACCACCCCCTACTCATGCCCCGTGTGTCTCTAGTGCTCCCACTCAACCCCGTGCTCATGCCCCTAGCCCTCCCACCCACCCCCCGCTCATGCCCCGTGTGTCTCTATCAATCCCACCCACCCCCCGCTCATGCCCCGTGTGTCTCTATCAATCCCACCAACCCCCCCGCTCATGCCCCGTGTGTCTCTATCCCTTCCACCCACCCCCCGCTCAAGCCCCATGTGTCTCTATCCCTCCCACCCACCCCCGCTCATGCCCCGTGTGTCTCTATCCCTCCCACCCACCCCCCGCTCATGCCCCGTGTGTCTCTATAACTCCCACCCACCCCCTGCTCATGCCCCGTGTCTCTCCCTCCCCCCAACCCCCTGCTCAAGAAACCGTGTGTCTCTCCCATCACCCCCTACTCATGCCCCTTGTGTCTCTAGCCCTCCCACCCACCCCTCGCTCATGCCCCGTGTGTCTCTATCCCTCCTACCCACCCCCCGCTCATGCCCTGTGTGTTTCTATCCCTCCCACCCACCCCCCGCTCATGCCCCGTGTGTCTCTATCCCTCCCACCCACCCCCGCTCATCCCCCGTGTGTCTCTTTAAATCCCACCCACCCCCCGCTCATGCCCCGTGTGTCTCTATCCCTCCCACCCACCCCCCGCTCATGCCCCGTGTGTCTCTATCCCTCCCACCCACCCCCCCGCTCATGCCCCGTGTGTCTCTAGCCCTCCCACCCACCCCCCGCTCATGCCCCGTGTGTCTCTAGCCCTCCCACACACCCCCCGCTCATGCCCCATGTGTCTCTAGCCCTCCCACCCCCCGCTCATGCCCCGTGTGTCTCTAGCCCTCCCACCCACCCCCTGCTCATGCCCCATGTGTCTCTCCCCTCACCCCCCGCTCATGCCCCGTGTGTCTCTCTCCTCCCCCCCACCCCCGCTCATGCCCCGTGCGTCTCTATCCCTCCCGCCCACCCCCCGCTCATGCCCCGTGTGTCTCTAATCCCTCCCACCAACCACCAGCTCATGCCTCTTGTGTCTCTCTCCCTCCCCCCCACCCCCTGCTCATGCCTCATGTGTCCCTCTCCCTCCCCCCACCCCCCCGCTCATGCCCCGTGTGTCTCTAGCCCTCCCACCCACCCACCCCGCTCATGCCCCGTGTGTCTCTAGCCCCTTCCCACCCAC